>NC_136918.1:41309453-42509453 GCF_949752795.1 Hyperoodon ampullatus
CTAGAGAGAGAATCTGGCACCAGAAATCTCCATGAGAACAGACCTGGAGGGGCTGCCTCACCAACTGCTCTCACAGTTGGGAAGGTGGGGTCACACATGAGTTTAAATCTTCGAGGACCTTATAGAATGTCAATGTTGGCTGTGATCTTAGAGTCTGTCTAGTCTTGCTCCCTTATTTCATAAGGAAACAGGTCTAGACCTGAAGAACTTACCCTAGGATACACTGTTGTGCTGGAGTATTGGCTAATGAAAGCAGACTGCTAAATTTTCTGGAATTTTCCTAGCTAGTTGTTAAACACAATTATTATTATAATTTATTATAAAATATTAAACTTAAATAATTTAGAAAAACAAAGATAATAAATACTCAAAACTGATCACTTCCTAATTATTTTACCATTATCTCTGATCCTGAAATACATTTAAAAAAATAATGTAGTGAAATTGCTCAGATTTTTAAAAAATAATAAAATTTTCTGTAAAAATTTGTTTCTGCCATTCTTTAATACTGTATCTCAAGTAAAGGTTTATGTACAAATGATTCAACAATATATATATTGAGTATCTATTAGGTAGGGAATGAATGAGACGTTACTTTTTTGAAAGTTTTTCATAGTTTAGTGTTGGAAATAAAACACCTTCAATGTTTGCCTAATTTTTACCTTTTGTGTTCCAACTCCTAATTTCCCACTGTACTACGGCCTTCCTAAGGACAGGAAAGCCAGAATAGGTCACTCATTTTGGCTTGTGCTCTACTTGCTTGGTGATTGGCAGGAAAGAACTACCATTGGTTGTGCCAGGATTTCACTTCATAGGCCCTGCTTTTCCAGTTTACATATGACCATCTTTAGGCTCAGAGAGGATAAGGAAATTGTTCAAGGCCACTCAGCTAGTGATAGAGCTGGAATTTAAATTTAGGATTGTATAACTTCAAAGCTCATTTTTAAATAAATTACATACATGACTTCTAATTTTCATTCACAATATGAAGGGTTTTTTCACAGTTAGAATTTTTCTTTTCTATAAGAGAACAAAATAGCCTACTAATTCTGTTTCATCACAGTAATTATCCTTGGCACTCAAAATAAGCAAGAAATGGTGTGGGAAAATTAGTACTAATCTGTAAGTGATATTATAGAATATCTGGCCTTTCTGCAGATTTTCCATCTTGCCAGGATTAGCTGACAAATGTAGTGTAAGGAAAGACAGCTGAGGTCTCTGTTGCCCACCATAGGGACTAGAGTACTCAAATACTCTGGGAATGTCCCCAGTTCTCAGATAAATGTTGTTAAAAACTCTGAACATGGGGAAAGGGGGAGGAGGGATAAATTGGGAGATTGGGATTGACAAATACACACTACTATATATAAAATAGATAACTAATAAGAACCTACTGTATAACACAGGGAACTCTACTCAGTACTCTGTAATGACCTATATGGCAAAAGAATCTAAAAAAGAGTGGATATATATCTATGTAAAACTGATTCACTTTGCTGTACAGCAGAAACTAACACAACATTGTAAATCAACTATACTCCAATAAAAATTAATTTTAAAAAACCTCTGAACGTGGCTTCTCATTCTTTCTTCCAACCTTACTTCCATCCATCCATCCAATCTATCAACCCATCAAATTATGTCTTAAGTTTGTATTACCAACCTCTCTGGATCTTTTCCAGAGCAAGTCTTCTGGTTGGCCTCAACAGCATTCTAAATCACACAATTTCTTTTATATTTTTAGTTCAGAAACATTCCCATAGTTTCAGTTTACTTTGCTATTATTATCATTATCATTATTAATTGTCATGCTTAATTTTAAGGATGCTGAAGAGCACCTAGATGTCTTTTAGTAAACTGCCTCTTTATTGTACCCAACAGTGCCCAAGAGCCCTAGAGGAGTAAATTTATTCAAATACTTGAGATGAATCCACCTTCAGGAAGTCACTCACATAATCTAAATCAGGCCCATTAAGAACTTTTTTTTTGTTGGATAGAAATCTTTTCTCTTCAGCTTCATGTTGAAAAATGATTGGTCTCTTCCTTCTCTATTCACCCCAAAGTCAAACCTATATCCCAGCTTCACTTTTGGCAAACAAAATTTAAATGAGTAAGGAGAAAGTGGGGAGGGGGGTAATTTAGGACCTTGGGATTAACATATACACACTACTAAATATAAAACAGATAACCAACAAGGACCTCCTGTATAGCACAGAGAACTCTACTCAATATCTTGTATTATTCTATAAGTGAAAAGACTCTGAAAAAGAATATACTATATATATATATATATGTGTGTGTGTGTGTGTGTGTGTGTGTGTGTGTGTGAGAATCATTTTGCAGTACACCTGAAACACAATATTGTAGATCAATTAAGAAAAAAAGGAAAAAATCCTAACAAAAAAATTTCAATGGGTAAATTGCATTTAGAGCATATCTTATGCCTTAACATTTTTGATTTGTCACAATTTGAACAACAAAGTAACATAACCAAGGAACTCCTTTTTATATCATATTACTGAACTGATAAACTTAATTCTTAAGAAACTCTCTTTTGTATTTTTCAACATTCACTTCTTCTCCTTTCTACCATAGTTAATTAACCACCCTTTCATCTTCAGAAGACTTTTCTCTTCTCATTGCTACCTGTCTGAAGACCTGATTGCCCACAGCTCCTTTTTCTTATAATTCTTTACTGAGCACCCCAGGCCCCAAATTCTCTCATCAAAGTCTGTATATCTAGTGTAAATCACCAGTTTTTAATTCTGAGGTGAATTTTTCCTCTCTTAAGTACCATTTCCTCTAAGATTCATATTTTGTGCCCCACTCTGTCCTAAGCATTTGCTGCCTTAAAGGTAAGATTTCTCTGACTTATAGCCCCCTTCTCTCACACTCCCAATTCCCACTGAACCTTCTTCCTGCCTTCATTTCTTTTGTCAGAATTCTCTCCTAACCTATGTATGATCATCTGTCTAGAAAAACAGCATTTTCATCAGGTTACGTTTCCCTAACTCAGAATTTATAGTCTCTCATCTTTGTGCCCTGAACAAAACCTAATCAGACCTTGCCCCTCATCTCCTTTATTCCTTTGGGCTGAACCCCTTTTGCAAATCATTCATCCAGCTGTAAACTACATGTTAGTTTTCAGCCAGGAGCCTTTTCAAATTACAACCTCTTATACTCCACTATATTCCCCCAAGTTTTATTATTTACATTTGCCAACACCCAGTACAAAACTCAGAAGGGCTACTGAAATAGACTGAATGTCTGTGTCTATCCCAAAATTCATATGTTGAAACTTAATCCCCAATGTGATTGTATTTGGAGGTGGGGTCATTGAGAGGTGATTAGGTAATGATTGTAGAGTCGTCATGAATGGGATTAGTATTCTTATAAAAGGGGCTCCAGAGACTTCTCCTGTCCCTTTCGCCATGTTAATTTTCAGAGGCATGACAGCCATCTATGATCTAGGAAGTGAGACCTCATCAGACACTGAATCTGCTGGTGTCTTGACCTTGGACTTCCCAGCTTCCAGAACTGTGAGAAATAAATTTCTGTTGTTGATAAGCCACCCAGTTGGTGGTACTTTGTTATAGCAGCCCAAATGGATTCACAGAGCTACATTTTTTTGTTGTTTTTTGTTTGAATTCATTTCCTCAATTTGGCGCACTTTAAGTATTTTTGTCCTTAGTCCATTCTATTGTAATTTACTCATGTTGAAATGGTATTGCCCCAACTAACAAGTGAGGAAGTGGAAGTCAAGAACATATTTTTAATTTCCTAGTTCTTACAACAACAACAACAGAATAGGAAAGGACTTTACTTCTCAGCATGTATACTTTATAAATGAGGACTCATGGGGATTTTATTGATAGTCCCACAGGAAGTCCATAGGGCCTTAGTGCTAAGTCCCAGCCTTCCTGGATCCCACTGCAATGCTCCACAGAAAGAAAGTATATACTTAAATTTTTTCACCAGCTGAGCTGTCTAAATCCATGAACTTAAAAAAATGTTATTGTCATGCATCACTCTCCTATAATAAATTTATCACTTAATACTCTGATCAATTCAACCTGAAATCTGGCATCTGGTAGAAGATCATGATAAGGGAGACTTGAGTCCACCTTACTTATAATATCATGTTTAACATTATAGCATGCAAATATAGACACATGCATGCTTACACACAGGCATTTACCTATGCCCTCAAATTAGAATTTAGGAGATAACTGAATAGATGCAATAACCATGACATCAGGTTTTGGATATGTTACGGTTTTGCACTAATGTGAAGTCCAGATGGGACGTTCATGTAGCATCCATGGCTCAGACATATGAGCACAGAGTTCTGGAAGGACTATGGGGAAATGGAAATCAGAGGCGTTTTCTTAGTATTGAGGAATGTACTAGATTGAATTTAGACAAATAAATGAACCCAAGAAAATGCTTCATTCTCTACACACTTCTTCTATATATTTTTAGATCACTTATTTGCATTTGTATTATGTATTTATTGGACTATGTCAGTCCTCCATCAGAATGCAAAGTCAGTGGGAGCAGATTGCCTTGTTCACTGCTGCATCCCAGGACCTAGAACTGCACCTGGAAATACAGGTTTCCCCTGCTTTCTGAAAGTACCTCATTCCTATGAAACCTTTCATAAGTCGAACTGGCATAAAGCAAAGAGTATCCCCTGCTTTCTGAAAGTTCCTGTTATGTCACTTTGCTCTCACTAAAGAACTACATTAGTGTCTGTTTTCATGAACTGAAAGAAATCTGAAGAAGATTTTTGCTTTTAAGAAAAAAGCCAGGGCTTCCCTGGTGGCGCAGTGGTTGAGAGTCCGCCTGCCGATACAGAGGACACAGGTTCGTGCCCCGGTCCGGGAAGATCCCACATGCCGCGGAGCGGTTGGGCCCGTGAGCCACGGCCGCTGAGCCTGCGCGTCCGGAGCCTGTGCTCCGCAGCGGGAGAGACCACAACAGTGAGAGGCCCGCGTACCGCCAAAAAAAAAAATAGAAAAGAAAAAAGCCATTACCATATAATATAGGTATTTTGTACCCCTCTCCTACCACACCCCCAAATTCCTGACATTTCAATGTTGGCTATTGCCTTAGCTCTACTTGAGAGATGTGAGGAAATTATAGTTATAAATGATTAAGAAACTTCCACATTATAGCTTCTCAAGAACAAAAACTTACATGAATATATCTTTGTATCCCTATAAATAACAATTCCTGACATAATAGGACATTTATAAACATGTGATGAATGAATGAATGGCCTTAGTTCGTGCAGACTAGCATGGTTAGTATACAAATACAGGTTGGATTAACTCTGAAGTTTTATTCTTTCTGATAGATAAAATAACCTCTGTAAGGAAGGAATTGGATGTTTTGTAACAATAAAAGAGAAAAAATTTAAAACCAAGAACAGAAACAAAGAGACAGGTACACCCCAGAAGCCCCTGAGGACTTTGGTATGATGATACAACCCAATGAATAAAGTTTCCAATGATACCCTTGAGTCATCAGCAGTTTTCATGGCACACACTATTCTTGGTTTAGAAGGACAGCAAAGTAAGTATGTCTTATTTTCAGAAATATCTATATTGCAATATAAAAAGAAAAAGAAAATGCTCTTTAAAGGGTTTATCTAAAAAACTCACCCACTCAGAATGACATATTTTCTAAGAGAGCCTGGTAGATAAGTTTGTTTTTGCTAAATCATTACGGCACTTCATAGTTTCTTTCTGATCAGGATCACATCTTTTCTTACAGTATAGTCTCTTATTTACAGTTTCTACTGAGTGGTTGGTTCTGTGAGATAGGAATCTCATTTATTTCAGTTTCTGGCTTTTGTGGCTTCACAGTCTAGCAGAGTATCTGGTACCAAGGGGGTGTCAAGCAAATGCTTATTGAAGGAAATATTTGGGAAGTTGGAGTAAAAATAACAATGCCAACATCTATAGCAGAAATAACAGTTAATATTTGATTGCTTCTATGGGCAAGGTACTCTGCAACATGCCTGGTGTGCATTCATTTTTCACAATATCTATGATGTAGATACTAGTATTACCCCCATTTTATAGATAAGAAAACTGAAGCCTAGTGGTACTTTACTTCCTCAAGATCACATGATAACTGGGAATATGACAACTCTGGGGTCTTAAGATCTGACCTCAGAGTCTCTAGTCTGTTATTTACAAAGTCAGTCCCTTTAGGCAAGTTATTCAGCCTCCCTGAGCCTCAATTTCCATATGTCACAGTGAAAAGAGAATAGTACCTATCTCTCATGGAGAGAGAAGGCCTTGGATCCTGACCATAGGAGGTTATTCCACTTCCCCAGCAAGGGGCAGTAGGTGTCACACTTTAACATTCAGCAGAATCACCTGGTCCACATTTGGAAAATACAGAGTTCCTGTCCCTGCCTCCAAGAGGTTCTGTTTCAGATGGCCTGGAATGAGGCCCAGGAATCTGCACTTTAACAAAACCACACATGAGAACACACAGCTTTGGAATTCACCTGAAATCTATCCCTCTGGAGTTGTTATCAAAAATAGAATACCTTGATAAATCTGCATTTTCTCCAAATCTGCATCCATAAATAGGCAAGGTATTATCACAGTCTTGTTCACTAAGATGGCTTTTATCACTTGAGTAAAACAGTACTGTGTAACAATTGTAATTACTATCAGAGAACACAGACTACATGCTATGCATTGTTCTAAATGTTTTATGGATATCAACTCTTATTATCTACCCAACAACCTATGATAAAGTAGACTATCATAATCCTCATTTTATAGATGAGGGAACTGAGATACAAAGAGCACAAGTAACTTCCCCAAAGATACACACTTAATGAGGGCAGCAAACCCAGCAGGCTGTCCTATTAACCATTACACTATGCTGACTCTACCAGAACAGACAAAGGTCAGAGCCCCGGCTTCCCGGTGATCTTAGGCAAGTCCCTGACCCTCTCTGGGATTCCAGTGCATCCCCTGTGAAGTGACGAGGCTGGATCTGATGATCTCCAAGGCCCTTTGGTCCCAAGATTCTATTATTCATTTTACAGGAGACTTTTGAACTTGTTATCTGATGGACAAAAGCCTTAGAATTTCTGACAGTAAAACACACTCCCACTTCTAGAACTGCCCCATTATTATCTTTTCTTTACCTGCCAATTCAGAAAAATTCCTTCTGAGTCATCTGTCCTTTGCCGTTCCTTCTTGCTGAGGAAACCAAATACACCTCAGCTCAGAGCCGGTAGATCTGTCCTCACAGTTTCCTTCGAAGCCCTGGCGTCTTTGTTTAATCAGGCTGGCAGAGTGCTTTCACCTGAGTCTATATGAACCTCATTACTCTCCCAAATAAGTCTCCCAGCCTGTTGCCCTGCTTTCCTCCTCTCCTCTTGAGCAATGGCCTTCTTCTGGTCTAATTCATCCTCAGTAACATCTCTCCAAACTGCTACTCTTACCTCTCCACTTGCATGCTATTAACCCAACCCAGGCCAAAACGTTCAGGCTTCTTTTGGTCTCCTATTTCTCACACCTGGCTACATATTAGAAGACATGAGATGCTTAAAATATAGATGGATGGGCACTACTGCCAACCAATTAAATAAGAGTTTTGAAGAGTAGAATCTGGGCAGGAGTATTACTGAAAAATTCAGAAGTTCCACAAAAGCTGCTAACGTGTGGCATGGTTAAGAACAATTGGCTCTAGCTCTGGTGATTCTCAAGTGGGGAAAATAAGCAAATTAGAATCACCTGGGTTGCTGGCTGATCCTTACACCCAGAGAGAGAAGTCTGGGCATGTGAAGCAAACATGGAGATATCTTCTAGGAGGTTTGGAGAAACCCCTCTATGAAACAAAGTTATAGCTGGCTCACTACCCCTTCCTGTTACCCATCTTCACAGAATAACTCAAGGATCTTATTGCATTCTACACCAATTGAATTTTTTTTGTGTGTGTGTGGTACGAGTACCTGTCAGTGTTGTGGCCTCTCCCGTTGCAGAGCACAGGCTCCAGATGCGCAGGCTCAGCGGCCATGGCTCACAGGCCCAGCCGCTCCACGGCATGTGGGATCTTCCCGGACCGGGGCACGAACCCGTGTCCCCTGCGTCAGCAGGCGGACTCTCAACCACTGTGCCACCAGGGAAGCCCCAAGTTAATATTTCTAATCATGAAGAGCATTCCAGAGGAAAACACACTTGATGGTAAGATCCATATTCTTTTTCTCTGTGCAGACTAACTGGGTAGGTAACTTTGGGGGAAATCCCTTTTCCTCTCAAGGCTTGATTTCCCCCTATGTGTAAAAGAAGGTTATTGGATTACTAGATGATCACTAAGCTTCCTTCCCATTTTGCTATTCTACTATTTTAAGGCCCCCAAACTCTTTTTTTTTTTTTTAATTTTTTCTTTATTTATTTATGGCTGTGTTGGCTCTTTGTTTCTGTGTGAGGGCTTTCTCTAGTTGCGTCAAGCGGGGGCCACTCCTCATCACGGTGCGTGGAAGGCCCCCAAACTCTTGACCCTCAACTATTACACAATCGGCCCCAGTTTTGCTACATTCAGCTGACACCAGACAATGCATCTACACAAAGCTATTCCTGAACCCTGGGGAAGACTGCCCATTGCAAGCCAACACTGCAGCTGCAAAGACTTCTTTCTTAAAATTTCCTACCTATAGAAAGAACTACCGCTGCCCCAACTTCAGTTCAGGCCTCTGAATCTCCACAAAGATCTTCCCTCTTGATGCACTCTTATAGCAACCCCACCTGATGGCAAATGCCTCCTTCACTTCTGGGCATCTCACCTCCTGCAGGCAGCCTGCCTTTATGAACATTGCTTGGAGAGAGCAAGCTTGTCTATGGACAGGCTCTTTGCTCTCCCCCCTCCAGCTGTCCAATGATGCTCAGAAGGTGGCTACAGAGTGGTGGCAGTGTGGTCCTGTGAGCCTTTTGTGTTTGTTTGCCTGCTTTGTCTTAGTGTGAGATGGCCAAGTCTGTCAGGAGGTGCTGGCCGGTGAATGTGTAGCAGAGAAGTGATAGCTGGAACCTCTCCCTTTCCCTGTCCTGCCAGCTTCCAGTCTTTAATGAAGAGATGCACTCTCTAAAGGGGTTGAAGGTAGAATGGCTTCTGAGGCTGCTTACAATGATACTCTTTCTGGGTATTGTGTATAAGTGTGTGTGTTTTACAAGTAATTGAAATATATTGATACTTAAGCTAATAATGATCATGCAAATCATAAAGGTAATATTTGACAGGATAAAAAAAATCAGGAATGTTCATGGTGTGTTTTTTTTTTTTTTTTTTTTTTTCTGGGTACGCGGGCCTCTCACTGATGTGGCCTCTCCCATTGTGGAGCACAGGCTCCAGACGCACAGGCTCAGCAGCCATGGCTCACGGTCCCAGCCGCTCCGCGGCATGTGGGATCTTCCCGGACCGGGGCACGAACCCGTGTCCCCTGCATAGGCAGGCGGACTCTTAACCACTGTGCCACCAGGGAAGCCCTGTTCATGGGTTTTGACCTGGCCTCCAGTAGCCTAGATTCTCCCTCTTTGCCCTAGTTCTTTGACTTCTGAATGGAGGAAGGAGAAAAAGGGAAGAACAAAGAGGTGACAGGGTAAAAAATGAAAATTTTGTGGGTTGAGCTTGCAGGGGGTGGGGGGATTTGGGATAGGGTTTGGTGGAGAAGAGATGAATAGAGTGTAATGTGTATGAAAATGGGGGAAGAGTAAAGAAGAAAGGAACTTATCACTCAAAGTTATGGATTGGGCCTTTTATTATCCTTCCAGAGAAAAAGAATAAAAGAAAACTTTTAAAAAATGAAATGAAATGAAGGAAAATTCTTTTAAGTTCGATTTGATGGCTCTGTGCTTCTTAAATGGCATCCCACTTAGAGAACAAACCCAGGTTGGTCATAGATTCAAAGGTATATGAAAAATGATCATATTAAAGACATTTATCTACATTTCAGGAAAGGATATTTCAAAAGCAGTAAGAAAAGGAGAGGCCATAATTCCATAGAAAAAGACTCTCAAAGGAAATTTTACTAAAGAAAGGGGCTTCCCTGGTGGCGCAGTGGTTGAGAGTCCGCCTGCCGATGCAGGGGACACGGGTTCGTGCCCCGGTCTGGGAAGATCCCACATGCCGTGGAGCGGCTGGCCCATGAGCCATGGCCACTGAGCCTGTGCGTCCGGAGTCTGTGCTCCGCAACGGGAGAGGCCACAACAGTGGGAGGCCCGCATACCGCAAAAAAATAAAAATAAAATAAAATAAGAAAAATAGAAGATTCTCATCTACAAGAGAGGTCTATAAACTACTATCCACAAAAACTACCATCAACTGTTTCTGCAAATGAACGTTTTTGGAGCACAGCCCTGTTTAGGTGCCATCTGTGGACAATTTCACACCACAGTGTCAGAGTTGAGAAGTTGTGACAGAGGCCATGAGGCCTGCGAGGCTGCAAATGTTTACTATCTGACCTTTTACAAGAAAAATTTGCTGACCCTGACCTACAAAATAGAATTTTAACTGCATAATCCTCAATACTCCAAGTTATAAAGGAGAGACTGGATAAGTGAGTCAGTCAGGTGGAATGTTTATAAAAATGATATGAGGGTATAACAGGATTTCTGATAAATTAGATGTGAAAGGACACATATGAATATGTGAAGTATGGACATGTAATCAAGGGAGAACAGACGAGCCTGATTGGGGCTCCACAGACACATTAGGAAGCTGAGGACTCAGAACAAGATAAGTCACCCCCGCCAAAAGCTACAGATTCATTTTAAATTAGAAGATGTAAGAGCACATATAAAAGAAAGTTGTGGTTACCAGAAGGAGCAGAGCTTCCCTAGGAACAAGTCCTCTCACTGCCACCAAACCAACTCAGAACACTGTTTTATTTTATTTACATATTTATTTATTATTTAAAAATTTTTTTCAATAACCATTTTTTTGAAATATAAATTACAATGTTATGTTAGCTTCTAGTGTAAAGCAAAGTGATTCAGTTTTATATATACATATAGTATATATATATACACATACATATATATATATATATATATATATATATATATATATATATTCTTTTTCTGATTCTTTTCCATTATAGCTTATTACAAAACGTTGAATATAGTTCCCTGTGCTATACAGTAGGTCCTTGTTGTTCATCTATTTTATACATGGTAATGTGTATATGTTAATCATCGAAACACTGTTCTCTATGGACTGTTTTCTCCCTCTTGCATCTACGGGTTTTGTCTTTGCCACTGTTTTCTCCTGACCATCCTCTTCGATTGTGGCAATTGAGTAATCTTCCTTTCCTCACTCAGTCATGTCTGTGGCTGAGAGACATCCAAGTTCCTCACATGGAACATTTAAACAAGAGACATCTGTTTATCTAAATCCTTCCTATATTCCTATTTGTGTTAAATATGCCCCTTTCCCAGGGGTTTGCAACAGCTGCTTTTTCCCCCCTAAGGTAAGTGATTCAATGTAAATTTCAAAAGCATTTCCACATTCAGTCTCACATTCATAGATTCTCTGTCCCCATGGAAAACCAAATCACTGTTAGTTGGCTAACTTCAAAATGTTATGTGTTTCTTTAACCATATGATTATCTTCTCTAGTAACCGTTAGATTTCTAAATAATATAGCAAGGGTCTTCATTCTTAGCCTGTTTAATATCATTTATGCAGTATTCTCAGGTTTATTTTTCCCTGTAAACATTTTATTCCAAAATAAACATAAAATCACTCCTATTCCAGGAGTTTGTGTCTTCTTCAATCTTAGCTCTCTGGTCACTGCAAAGCTGTCTCTGGGAATTCCCTCCAGACACTTGGAAATCAATGTTTTTGAAGTCCATTTCTAGATCTGCTCATGACAGATTCTTGTAGTTTATTCGTTACAGATTAGCACTGTTTTTCCAACATGCATGCCCTGTCCATAGGATGATCCCCTTGTGTTGTTATCTGCCTTTACCAATTTTTGATTTTAGCTTCCTGGAGCCTGAGGGAAACAGCAGATGACAAAGAGCTTTCTCCTTTTCCACATTAACATATTCTTTAATTCTATCCCTTGCATATAACCTGTTGGCTTTTACTGCTAATTCTGTCTTCCCTTTCCAAGTTTAGGGCAAAACTGACTTTTGGAAGCTGGATCCAATTTCAAGTTAACAGGAAAACAAGAACAGAAGCAGAGAAAACTGCTCTAAAGGAAGGTGCTTATCCAGTGGAGAACATATATCCCCAGGCCTAATTCCCAGATTTTATGGAAGCAATAAATAGCTTTAAGGATTGGACAAGCATGATTACTTTAGATTAATGAGACCAACCTCATTTAAACAGGATATTTGTCACCCTAATTTCAGATTTTTTCTATGACCTGTAGGCTTGTGAGGTCATGTTATTAGTGTATTGAGCTTAGGAAAATTTAAATTCGGCATATTTGTATTTAAAAAACTACAACTACAGCTGTATGAAAACAGTGTTTCTGTTTTCAATTCCCATTTCATCCAGATCCTTCTAGGAGCAGTCAACTGCTATCTGTAGTTATGTTCTCCACATCTTTGTTTTCAAAAAAACTTTATTCATTTATTTATTTTTCAAAGTTACTACCTAGTCACAAGTATTACATGACACCCTGTCTCAAATGAATACATGATTTGATCCATGTGAAAGATAATATTTAGTGCATTGTTTATTATGAGATGACCTATAATTGGTCCAAATAATAGTAGGTATTTGTGTGTTAGGAAGGTTATCGAATAGTAGTAGCAACTATTTAATTTCAGAGATGCTGAAACATAGTAGCTTTAGGGCAGAAAACATTATGTGTGTGTATCCACATCTGTTGGTTTGTACAAGTGTGAGATCATGTTTCAGAGGTTATTGCAATCCATGGTTTGAATTACATCTAATGATACTTGGAGGTTCTGGCAAATGTTTTTGGGAGGAGACAAGTGGAATGATAGGTAAAAAATTTTCAAAAAAATAGATTAGTGCCACAATGGGAAAAGGATGTGAATGAGATAATTGTTATTTTATTTTGGGTCATTTTCAAAGGTTTCTCTGCAAAATTCAGGTTATCATAACATTACTCAGTCTAGTCACAATAAGAACCATAGATTTCTTACATCTCCACTGTGTTTAGTGATGTGAAAGCTGAAAAGTTCCTTTTCTAATAAGACCATTCCAATGTTGGCATTGAATGAAAAAAAAAAGAGCAGCAAATTATATCTTTTTAAAAGGGAAGTGATCAGGAGTAACGTTTCCATGATCTTTCAAGATTCAAATTCAAAATAATTGAAGGAGAACATAAAATGTGCAAATGATCACACTGTTTCCATGATGTATCCAAAGTCCAGTGACTGAGAATCTGAGAAAACTTTTACAGTGTAAATTCATTACAACCAAATGTTCATTGTAACACTATTTACAATAGCCAAGACATGGAAGCAACCTAAATGTCCATCAACAGATGAATGGATCAATAAGATGTGGTATATACATACAATGGGATATTACCCAGCCATAAAAAGAATGAAATAATGCCATTTGCAGCAACATGGGTGGATCTAGAGATTATCATACTAAGCAAAGCAAGTCAGATGGAGAAAGATAAATATCTAATGATATCACTTATATGTGGAATCTAAAAAAATGATACAAATGAACTTACAAAACAGAAATAGATCTACAGACATAGAAAAGAAACTTATGGTTACCAAAGGTAGGTGGAGGATAAATTAGGAGTTTGGGATTAACATACACACTACTATATATAAAATAGTTAACCAACAAGGACCTACTGTATAGCACAGTGAACTATACTCAATATTTTGTAATAACCTATAAGGGAAAAGAATCTGAAAAAGAATAGATATATAAACATGTATAACTGAATCACTTTGCTGTACACCTGAAACTAACACAACATTGTAAATCAATTATACTTCAAAAATAAAATAAAACAAAAGTGACAAAAAATATATTCATGAGAGGGAGCATTATACATAAAAGGGAGGTATCGAATACAATTAAAGATAAACAATCTAAAGGTCCATAGATCCATAACAGGAGCCTAGGCACTAGTAGAAACAGGAATTTTGGAATTCTGGTTTTGCCACACTACAGATGGTTGACCTAGAGCAAGTTCCTTATGCCTCCTAAACCTCAGTTTCCTCATTTGGAGAACAGAAATACAAACACCTAATGTGTTATGTTGCTGTAAGAGTAAAATGTATAGTACAGTACCTGGCAGGTACTCAATAAAAAGGAGGTAATTGTTATCCCTGTTCTATACTGTGGTCTAAAGTTAAATCCTCATCCCCTTGAGAATGATGAGTCACAGGGGTTATACTGAGGGGCATGGTTCAGTTCACAGGAGTCTCAGTATTCATGGAGACACAGAGTTATTTCTCAGACAATTTTATGGTCTCTTGATTTTTTTAACAAAAGAAAAACAAACAAACCAAATCACTGCACAGAAATGTATACAGTGATAAATCTTTACTATTCTGCATTAAGGTTCATTGTGGTTTAGGTACAGAACCCAAATTCTTCACATGGCTAACTGCTCTAATTTTAGTGCCAGATTTATATACCATGGTGGCTGGACCCCAAACCACCACAGAGATGGTGTCAGACTCAGTACTTGTGACCTTATTAAAGGTATAGAGTCATTTACCATCAATGGCAGTAGGAAATTGTAATAATCTTCTGCTGACTTTACATAGCTAGCTGGTCTTCATGTTGATCAAGACATATTCCCTAGAAGAACAAAAGTAACACATTCATAGAGAGATCAAATGTATTCTCCCTGAGAACTTCATCTTTTGGCTGACTAGAACATACTCTACATGATCCTTGTTTTAGAGTAAAAGCTAACTACAGGGAAATTAAATGCCATAGTCTCAAAACAAATGACACAATCAAAGTTTAGTTCTCACTACACAGTCTTAGGAGGATATTTCCTTTCAGGCTACTCTCCTGTGCAGTTTTCCTACAAGATCTAGACAGAGATCTTGAATTCTTTCATCTAGTAGCCAGGCTATCCTCTAGGGCTCAAAAACTTCCTCTGGGTCCTATCTATCCAACCTGGAAGTGAAGAGAGAAGGAGAAGGGAGAAAAATGAAAGGGGGGGGAAGGGAGGCGAGGGAAAGATAGAGAGCAAGCAAAGGATCTTACTGTAACCTTAGGAAGTCTGGAAGTAGCATGCAGCACTCCTGCTCATATCGTACTGGTTAGAAACAAGTCACATGGCCACATCTAAGTTTAAGGCAAGCTGGAACATATATTTAACTATGCCCAAAAGGAAAATAAAACGGTTTGGTGAACACACACCAAAAAAAATCTTTCTTGGATTTATTTTATTTTACTTTTTTTGGTTTTGGTTTTCAGACAGCACTTTATTTTTTTTAATTTAATTTAATTTTATTTTTATACAGCAGGTTCTAATTAGTTATCTATTTTATACATATTAGTATATATATGTCAATCTAGACAGCACTTTAAAAAAATGCCTTTTATATAAATGGAGGAGTGTGTGTGTGTGTGTGTGTGTGTGTGTGTGTGTGTAAAATTGACTCATTAATTCTGAGAATCATGCTGAAGGAAATCTTTGGCATCTATTTACTCCTTTCTCTCATACTCTCTCCTAAGAAACCAGTGACCTCTCATTTTTTAGAGTACTTTGGAAAGGTGTAAGGATGATCCCCAAGCAACAGGAATCTACCAAAGACTGTGGTGTACACCAAGGAGAGAGAAAGTCTTAAAAGAGAGGTCTCTAAGACACAGAAGAAATCACTTAAACAGCACTAAAGTATATAAAATTTCCAGGCACTTGACTGTAAATGCACACTTTATCAAACCTCTGCCAAAGCAAGATTTTTTCTATACTCATCCTTTGTTGATATATCTACATTATTCTCTGATATATTCTATGTCTTGAGCAATGAGCCTACACTATTTGAAGGGACCAGAGCTGAGTCCTAATCTCTTTGCATGTGTCTCTGCAAGCTTTCAGGACAAGCAGAACACCAGGGTTAGGAGAGAATGCTGGAAACATGACCATCTTTCACAGTGGCATGGCAGGGAAGAGATGAGCCCAGAACTTGAAGGGAGAACACTTAGAAATTTAATAGTGCCTCTTCCACATTCCAACTTATGAGGGTCTGGTCCTGTGTTGTCATGCATTTCTCTCTCTCTCTCCATTTCTCTTGCTTTCTCTCTCGCTCTCTCTCTCTCACACACACACTCACACTCACACACACAATTTCATTTACATAGTATCTTTAATATGCCCCTAGATAACAACAATGTATCACTGAGTATCAGTGAATACCCCATATAAACTGGAGAGTTGGAAACCAAACTTTGCCCAAATTGCTTTTTGATTTCAGATGTGTCAAGCAAAAATGGGAAATATTAAAAACATACTTTGAAGAGAACAAAGACTAGACTTTAACCACTCTTTCCATAGTGGACAAAAACTTTTCACTGACCAAATATTTCCTAATTAGTGATTTGTAATATCTCTTAAAAGACTTAAAAATTGATTTGCACTTATTATAATATTATTGACTTGTTTATTAATATAATATACAATTATAAATGTTATGAAAGCATCAACTGCAATTATGAAAAGGAGTATAAAAATTTTCCAGGTAATATATACCTAATAATATTAAGAATTTAATAATTATCTCAGACAATTTGTTCTAAGTAGGAAATTGTAATTTATCTGTTCAATCTTGGTATTTATAAAATAGTATTTTGGGGGAAAATTTTTAGTTGTTTTATGGCAGCCTTCAAACTCTGATCCTTTCAAAATTCATAGAGGAAATAAATTGGGGAGATGTGAAGCTTGACTTTCTGAAGCTGCAACTGGATCAGTCCATTGTTGGTAAAGCACAGTGAATGAAGAGTGTTCCCTAACAATTTCAAACGAAGGAGGCTCACCTCAGGAAATGAGTGATTTATCCAAGTACTCAAGGACAAAAGGAAAAGAATCAAAGACTTGTCTTCTGTCCTGCTCAATACCAGATGCTCATGTACAGATTGTTTACTCAGGCTCTGATCACCAGGCTCTTCCTCACTTGTTAAAATAAATCAGTAGTTTGTTCATTCAGCAAATATTTGAGTACTTATTACTTACCAGGCAGTTTGTTAAGTAATAGAAATAGGAGAGAATAAATAAAATGCTATAAGAGCCCACAGAAGCAGGTGGGGTTGGAGAAGGAGTGGCCATCAAACCCATATTAGGAGCTAAGTTTATGCATCTCAATATATATCTGACCCTTAAGCCAAATAATCAATAATTACAATCCAGTCCTATCTCCCTAGGCTATGGTTGTCTGGGGAATTCTCAGACAAGCCTAGCTCTTTCTTAGAGCTATAAGCTGTGGCAATAATGGAGCCCTCCAGCACCCCTGAGTTTATACATAGACCTGAATGCTTCACTTCACCTCTCAGATATCTTCAAAGATCAAGTTTTAAGTCCAAACTCAATGGAATGGCTTTGAACACACTTGATGATCTGACCCTAATCTCATCTCATAATAAAATATAATTCATATCCTAGTCTTAATTCTGAAATAGTACTTGCATTTTATGGACTACTCTTTCTTTCAATCAAAAATACCTTTCCACATTTGTTTAATAATCAACAACCCAGATAATCTTTACATCTCACCTCAAATATAATTCTTCTTAAATGTTTCTTATCCCTCCCCAGTCAAAATTAATGTCTTCCTCCATACTTCCATGGCAAACTACTAGCGCTTACTGAATTCTATCTTGTGCAATAGTTGCTTACATGTCTGTCTCTGTTTCTTGTAGTTGGAGACAGGACAATATATTACCGTATCTCAATATCCATGCTGTGCCTATTGTAGTGTTTGTGTAAGTATGTGCTCAACAAATGCAATTAACTTGAATTACTCTGTTTTCCTTTTCTGGATTGGGTACTGAAATTCTCCAGATGAAGGTAGACTTAAATTCTGCCAACCAGCTAGCTACAAATTTTCTTCCAGGGACCTCCAGACCCTTCACTTTGATCCTTCACATTCCTGTTTATCCTATGTCCATCCATCAACAACCATACAAATATCCTCCCATTATAGAAGCTCCATCAATCTGCCTATTTCTCTCATATTGTTTATTCAAGTCCCAAGGGTCACAAATTTAAATGCCTATACATGCAATAAACATAACATAAATACAAGAATACACCTGGTGTAAGATAAGATGAAGATGGGCCTGACTGGAGACAAAAATGCCCATATGAAGACAACTACATTATTTTTTAATTGTCAGACAAACAATATTGTTTGTATTATAATGCAGTTATATAATGCTACTACTTAACACAAGGCCACAGACCATTCTAACAATCCACTAAACTCCACTCTGTACCTTTGTTTATACTTTTTTTTCTCCACTGTAAGTGCCTCCATCTTTATATATCCTTCAAAGTCTTGAGCCAGTGTTACCTCTCCCTTGAAATTTTCCAATCCATCCAAGTGAAATTTGCATTATCCCCCCATATGCCCATTGTGCCTTTTTAAAAACTCCAGCATACCACTCATCAGAGCTTCCCTCGCACTAGCCCTATTAGTGTGTATTAGCCCATTCCTACTTATGCTGTCATCCTCTACTTCAGTCAGCACAGTGCCTTGCACACATCCACTTTCAATATACATTGTTGAATTAAGTCACATCCCTTTATCCCTCACCTGAGCAGTAGCAACAGAGTTCTTAGCCCTAAATCCCATAAGGCAGGTTTCTGACAAGCACTACACCCAAACTGTGAATGGGAAAATTTGTTTCAAATGATTAGGTAATGGTCCCTGACTCAACTGGAAGACTAATGGCAACATCGAGGTCAAAAGTCTTATATCTGACAACACAAGACCCAAACCATGTTGCATTAGACATCGGCACATTTACCAATGTATCTACAAGATGTTTCAAACTCTCCAAGAGAAGAGAGAGGCACTATCCTTGATGAATACACTCGATATTGAACTTATCTCTAGTTTTTGGAGGGGAGGGAAGCAGTTTGGTGAGTGTGCTGTTAAAACCCTAGGAACTTGGCAGTAGCCAGTGTACAGGAATTCAGCCTGCTTTGCATTTTAACCCTGCTGTGATTTGTAGGCATCTCTATTTAATGAAGCACACAGCTGTGCAAGAGTAGGAGGTAGAGTTTGCTAATAAAGGGCCAGCAGGAAATCTGGCAATCCCTGTCATCTGGAATTTCCCTAACTCCATCAAGCCTCCCCTCCTTTCATCACTCTCTAGTCCCTCTCTGAAATGACCATGTTAATTACATAAATAACCAAGCAGAGAAATTGCAGTATAAGTCCTGCCCTTTCCCTCATGTTTAGCAAGTATATTTTTGTGAGTCCAGGAACTAGAGTTGGGCAAACCAGCAAGATAAAATAAGAAATCATCCAAATCTTCAGCTACAACTGTCATGGAAACATTGAGAGAAGCTAAAAAAGAAATCGCTTTGGGTAATATTATAAATTATGTCTTTTAATTAAATTAGCCCTGCCCTTTCCTATTTTAGCTGTAAACAGAAGTTTCCAGAGCAGCAATTCGAAAGTTGAGAAACCTTGTGTTGTCCTGTAGAGCTGAGTTTTATAGTTGGGTTCAAATTGTAGCTTAGGAACTCATCAATCGGGAGACATGGGCACATTATTTGCTTTCGTTGAGCTATATTTTCCTCTTGTACAACATGGGGATAATAGTGTATACCCAGGGGGGTTGTTAGGAGAATTACCTGAGAAAGTATATTTACAAGGTCTGGCACATAAGGATAAGTTAGTGCATTTTCTCTTTTCCTTTCCTCCTTCATCATTTTCTCTCAACACATACACAGATCTCCATGACTTAATAGTACAGTGTAAGTCCAGTGAAAAATAGACACTTTTAAAAACATAATAGATTTAAATAAATATTTGATATCCGGGTGTTACACAACACATTCTTCTTGCTATTACTAAATAAATGATATGTCTTTATTTCAAGATTTTGAAGCACTTATTGGCATATATATTTATTCATTTCCAAATATTTCTATGAAGTATAAGAAAGGTCACAGGTATCCATTATGTGGATAAAAAAGATGGGAACAAAGGTTAAGTTGTATGGCCCAACTCTTTAAAGAAGAACCACAATCCCTTTGTTTTATAATTCCTTACTATAGCTTTCCCCTAATTACATTGTCTCAAAGTATCCTCTTTGAGGTTATAAATCGAAGACAAGGCCAATGATCTACAGAAATACTTAGTAAAGATATCATAAATAAAAAAGCAACTTTAGTTCTTAAATAAAGCAACAACAACAAAAATCTGCAACTGTAATTCTTAAAAATAGCACCACCAACAACAAAAATCAATGTTCTCTTTACTATGTCTCCCATTAAGAGTGAATAAAATAAAACTATATTAAGTAAGGACTAATTTAACATAAAGACAAAGTTTTAACATTATAGTTCAGTTTTAGATTTTGTCCCTATAAAGGAAAAAGAACAGAAAAAATTAAGACAAAATGATGAAATGTTTAGAGAGAAATATAATCTTGATGTTTGCTAAAGTCTTTTGAAGCAAAGCTATAACTAATTCATGAATTCAATTCTTTTGGAATAAAAAAAGGCTATTTAGTTTAAAAGTAGGAAAATATCATAACAATTTGTTATAAAAGCAAATTTAAATCCTACCAAAGGGGGGCAAGTAGTATTTTATTTAATATTGTATCTTCCTTGTTTTCAATAAAGCCAGATAATAATTACTAAGTTAATCATGTGGGGAAAAAATCTATATTTCAGCTGAATTTTAAATTTAAATGATGTACAAGGTAAATAATGTACTATATTATAATGGATTAAAAATGACATAAAGGAAAAAAGAAAAAACAGGACTGAACACTAAATAACTACATGGGGACATGTAACTTCATGACAGAATGTAATAAGACATACTATAATAACTTACATTCTGCATACATGAGATGATTGCATTTTGTAGGAACATGGGAAAAAATTAGCTGGCACTCTACAATTTCTTGAACAATGGAAAGGTTCATAACTACTCTTCTGTCCATATCTTTAAACCATAGAGCAATTTGTGGGTAAAAAGAAGTCTACTAGCAGTAATTGTATTTTTAAATATTCTAATAAGTGAATGTTATCCCTTGCATGTTATGCTACTTTCTAGCAGTTTAATCAATGTTCATTGTAGTCTAGTAAAACAGAGAATAATGAAAGAATCAATGACTAAATCTCTGAGTACGAGGTGGTCTTGGGGATTTAAGCCCCCGGCCAGCCTACTCTAAATATTCCTGCATACACTCCCTTTTATAATCTGTCCATCTGTGGTCAGCAGACACGTTTTAAAGGTCTCCTTTATGTCAGACATTACTAGCTACTTTGGCATACCATATCTCAGTAAGCATATGTCACTTGAGTTTTTCCTCAGATTTATTCACGCCAGAGAAGAAATTAAGCAACCAAACTGAATGTTGTTATATGCCATGAGTCAGAGTTTAGATTTTGGTATAAAATGTACAAACAGCAGAAATAAAAATCAGATTATAGTTAATGAATGAAAGAGGAAACAGAAAGATAGATTGTGGTTTCTTTTATACTTTTGTTCACAGAACAAGTTGGTTTCCTTTACTGAATATATTTCTTATGACTGCTACCACTGGTGAGGGATTATTTGCTGGTTCCAAATCTGAGGTTAAAAGATAGTACATATAGATATTTGAATTCAATGTTAGTAAATCATTTTTAAGTGCTACATATTGCATATTGGCAAAGCTGCTTCCAAAGAGTATTTATTAATCTACTGATCAAGATCATGAAATAAATTTGGTGGGCTACAGCTAGCTTAAAGAAAGAAAGGGGGGGGCGAGAGAGAGAGAGAGGGAGAATGAGAGCATGCAATAGATGACTCTGGAATGAAATAAATCACAATGGAACAAATGGAATATACCAGATCCCACTGCATGTAGTATGAGTAAGTATTATTTTATGAAATTTTGTGGTGCACCTTATAGATATTTATGTGTTTGTGTGTATGTGCACAGTGTACATATGCTACCTAAACAGCATGTTTTTATTATGGCTACTGATAAAAAATATTGGAAAACCACTCTAAAGAATAGTTAAGATCCTTTTTTTTTTTTTTTTTTTTTGGTACGCGGGCCTCTCACTGTTGTGGCCTCTCCCGTTGCGGAGCACAGGCTCTGGATGCGCAGGCTCAGTGGCCATGGCTCACGGGCCTAGTCACTCCGCGGCACGTGGGATTGTCCCAGACTGGGGCACGAACCCGTGTTCCCTGCATCGGCAGGCGGACTCTCAACTACTGTGCCACCAGGGAAGCCCCTAAGATCCATTTTTAATTGGCAATAAATTTCTGGTTATATAAGTACAGTACAATTTTTGAAAGTTTTTATTTATTTTTTAATTTTTAAAATTAAAAATATTTTTACTTTGAATTAATTATAGATTCACATGCAGTTTTAAGAAATAATACAAAAAGGATCTCATATATACTTTATCCAGTTACAGGCTT
The DNA here is from genome assembly GCF_949752795.1 of Hyperoodon ampullatus. Lineage (NCBI taxonomy): Eukaryota > Metazoa > Chordata > Mammalia > Artiodactyla > Ziphiidae > Hyperoodon > Hyperoodon ampullatus. The sequence continues at coordinate 41,332,051 of NC_136918.1, forward strand.
TAAATTTGCTTTACTGATTTTTTTTTTTTCAATTTAATTTTTGATTGAGATAAAATTGACATACAAGATTAATTAGTTTCAGGTGTAAAACAATGATTTGATACTTGTATATGTTGTAAAATGACCACCACAATAGTTCTAGTTATCATCCATCACCACACATAGTTATGGAATTATTTTTGCATGTGAAAAGAACTTTTAAGAGGTACTCTGTCAGCAACTTTCAAATATATGATATAATATTATTAACTATAGTTACCAAGATATACATTACATCCTCATGACCTATTTATTTATTGCATAACTCTTTATTTTATAACTGGAAGTTTGTACATTTTGACTACCTTCACCCAAATCTGTTCTATGTATCTGAGAACTTGTTTTTGTTTGTTTGTCTGTTTGCATGTTTTAGATCATACAGTATTTGTATTTCTCTGTCTGACTTATTTCACTTAGCATAATGTGCTCAAGGTCCATCCATATTGTCACAAATAGCAAGATTCCACTATTTTTTATGGTTGAGTAACATTCCATTTTGTGTGTGTGTGTGTTCTTTATCCATCCATCCATCCATCCACCAATGGACACTTCAATTGTTTCCATATCTTGTCTATTTTAAATAATACTGCAATGAACATGGGAGTGAGGCATCTTTTCAAGATAGTGTCTTCATTTTCTTTGAATAAATATACAGAAGTAGAATTATTGGATCATAGGTTAGCTCTATTTTTAGTTTTTGAGGAGTGTCCATACTGTTTTCCATATGGCTGTACCAATTTACATTTCCACCAACAGTGCACAAGGGTTCCCTTTTCTCCACAGGCTCACTAATACTTGTTGCCTGGTATCTTTCTGACAATAGCCATTCTAACAGGTGTGAGGTAATATCTCATGGTTTTGATTTGCATTTTGAATTTTTAATTTATAATATTAGTAATTATAATATTATGATATATTCATATTTATAATATTATTTTGTATTTTAAAGAGTAATCTTCCAGGGTAATAATCTAAATTTCAAATTAGTGGCATTCTGCCTTAATAAGGTTTTATTATGAAATATGTAAAAGAGCAAAAATTTGCATATGCTATAACCATAAATACATCCTTACCCTCTGATACAACAAACATACACCTGAGGCTATTCCACCCCCCCCCAAATTTTTCAAAACAAAGAAAAGACATGAACGTATATAGATGATGACTACAGAATTGTTAATAATAGCAAAAAGTATACAACTCACCTAAAAACAACATAACAGACTGGTTTTTAGTGTATGCTGGCAAATCTACACAGCATAATGATATGCAGTCCTTAAAATGATCACTCTGAAGCAAATTCAGAAAAATGCATACATGATACATTTAAGTAATACAATTTTGTCTGTGCTGTGATTACAGCTATTCAAATATTATGCAAGCATCTAGATAGATATTGGAAGGGAACAGGAAAATAAAAATGTTTAATTTGCTGGAGTGATAAAACACAGAGGCGTTTTTTAAAATTCTGTTTTTAGCTGATGTTATAAAACTGTGCTATTAAAAATTATCATAGCATGGTTCTAAAATGTGATCAGTGTTGACAACAATTATCAACAAAGCTGAAATGCTTCATCCACATATATATTGCTAAAATCTAATGAAAGCGAGCTAGCGGGAGAGTGCTTTAAAGGAACCAAAAGGAAACAAAATGAAATGAGACTTATTACATACAGTTGGAAGATCTTTTTTGTGGGTAGAAGAGATTATGCAGTATGTGGAGGGTTATTCCTTCTGGGCTTGGGTGGCCTATTTGGGTTTTCCATTTTAGCAGCAGGGCTCTGGGGTCAGAACTGCTACTGTTTTAGGCAATGTTTCAATCCCTCTCTCGGGCCTTACCTTACCTATTAATCAAAGCTGGTGATAACCTATGTTCCGTGGTCTTAGAGAGCTTTACCTTTCACCTGGCTGATATGTAGTATCTAGGTAATCCTGGATCTGATTTATAGGTGTTGGATGGATGAGAAGTATACCAGCATCAGGTGTATGGCTGGATGTCACCGAAGCTGAGGGCTCACAGGCAGAATATAAGAGGAGTCTCTAGGGCAAAAACCAGAATTAAGGATTAAGGTCATAGTGGCAAACTAATCTATTTTCTTGCCGAGATGTTTTCCATAGTTGTCATCTTGTGTGTGAAGGGGGAGGGTGGAGATGATATTAGGGGGCAATTGCAACATATTACAATGTGATAGAGAGATTTTCTCCATATTTAAAAAGCACGTTTCAGAACAAGGTGAGAGCAGTCCATGTCTGGTAGACATGGTGTCTGAATGGGCAATATGGAATTAATCACTTCTTCTTTAGCTCTGCAAGTCAGTCGATCTTGCCTTCTTTTCAGATGTCCCAGGCCCAGCAGTGTCACAGCTACTGTGAAAGGGCTGTTGGCATGGTTAATTCACAGAAGACTGATACGTTCTCCAGAATATGAGCAACTTAAAGTGTCAAATGATCTTCTTCCAGGTCTAAACCAGTGTTCCTTTGCACCTTTTGACATACAAAAAATCTTTCACACACCTGGAGAATCCAGTGTACCCCCAAGAGGATTTTCCATTACCCAACATCTTGAAAGCAATAGGTTCCTTTTCAATTTTCCAAATATGAAATTCAATATTATATTAAATCTGTTTCATGAACTCAACGTGCTCTCCAGGCCCACTAGAGGTTCTGATTTAACTTGAGGGCGGAAGGCATCATTCCTCCAGGTGAGAACGGCAGTTCTGTGCTAAAGTGAAACTCCAGTTATAGTAATGATATGTGTTAGGTAACACCAACAGCAAGCTAAGAAAGAAGAACAGAGCCAGAATGCTGAAAAGTGAAAAAATACATATATATTTATATAAATATATGTATATAAAATATGTACTTATTATAATACATATGATAAGTATGTATTTATTATATATATAAATAAATAGCTCTTTCTTTCTCCACTCACATCAAGAGCAGCAGTTCAGCTTGCATTCGTTTAAGTTGTCTTTGTTTTCTAGTAAAATTTCATTTGAAAAAATATAAGTTCAGAAGTAAGGAGGAAGGAAGATTAAAAAAAAAACCTAGACCAACTAACCCTCTCTTTTCATCAACAATGAAACTGAGACCCCACAGAGGGACACTTCCTTGCTCAAGTTTGCAGTGATCTAGGTAAGAGCAAATCCATAGTTTCTTTATTCCCAGGGCATAGGGTTTTTTCTACTCCCGAGCAGTGCCTTGCTGTAACTCCTCTGCTTCAATGGAAATATGCAGAAATTCATAAATCCAATTACCTAGAAATGATGATACCGCTCTTGTGGTATTGATATTCCTATTACAAATTAAGATGTCACCATATGGAATCATTTTATGGATGATTCATTTTTGAGGTAATATTATTTGAGGGCATATATATTGTACACTTATTGAGACATGTAACTTACATCTTTTTGATTCCATGGTCCCCTCTTTTCTGGCCTCAAAGTCCTAAAAACAATAGTTACTCAAATTCTTTTAAATAATAAAAATTCTATTATTGGGAGAACATTTTTTGAGAAACTGAGATAGCTAGATACCTTTTTTTTTTAGCTTAAATTTGTTCGCTGAACTTATTACTATATGTTAGACACTGTGCATTATTAACCCTTATTACCAATTAACCCTTATACCAAACCCATGAGATGGGTGCTATTATTACCATCCCTATTTTACTTATGAGGAAACTGAGGTTCAGAGTGCTTAGACAATTTTCCTGGAGAGCACACACAGAAAGTGGCAGAGTTGAGACCATAACACATTCTTTATACCAAAGTCCAAGCCCTTGAGCCTTTACTATATACCTTCCCAGACAGCTTGGGGATAGAAAAACCTGGGCTGTCAATCACAAAATCAGATTTTTAATGACCTCATGTTATATATAAAAACATGATACTGACATGGACAACACTTGAGGGAAGTCATACAGCTGGAAAAATGTAAATCTAAAAATCATAACAATTTACAAATATTTGGGACACTAAATTTCTGTGATTTTTATATTTTTCCTCTCAGAGGAAAACGTTACTCCTAGGAATTTTTGTAGCTGCCTGGATTTATCGAAATTTACAAAACTTCCATGGGGGAAGGATTTTAACCTATTTTATCTATTTTACTCTTTCAAAAAATTTTTAAAAACTTTTTTTTAACATTTTCTAATGCCAACACTGTGCTAAACCCTAAGGAAACAAAATTCAATGGTAGTGCCAGAAATGCGAAACTTATATACAATGCAAAGGGACACAAACTACTCATTCAGTCAAGAAATATTTATTGAGTGATTCCATGCTGAGCACTATACTAGGTCCTGAGAAATTAGATCTCTGGACCCAAGAGACCTGTTCCTCCTTAAACTTAGAGTCTAGTGAGGGAGATAAACATCAATCAATCTAGTAACACTCATAGAACTCTGACAAGTGCATGAAGAAAGGAATAGAGGGCACAGAAAAAACATGTATTAGGGGTGCCTGAGCCTAATATCAAGGCATTTTCCTGAGATGGGGACAATTAAACTGGGATCTGAACACTGGGGAGATGTTATATAAATGCTGGGCTGTCTAGAAAGCCAAAAAAAACTACTTTACGAACTGTAGGTAGCTTCACGTGGGAAGTAATGGGAACTGGAGTTTAAAAAGTTAATTCAATATTGCCACATAGAACCAGAAAATGAATATTCTGGAAAGAAAAAGAGCATGAGTCCACATGACCTCACCACTTAACCTTTTAAGTCAGAGCAGGACAGAAACCCACACACATGCATCCACACATCACATACCCTCCTGCATCCTTCTTACTTTCCTGCCCCCACTGTAGCTCTTCTCTCTTCCAGCCTATTGCACAGGACTAGCCTAACCTATAAGTAAAATCTGGTTGGTAAGTAGAAAAAGGACATGTGGCTTGGTTGCCCAAATATGAACCCAGAGAAATGTTCTCTGGGACAGGTAACAACAAGGTGCCTTTAATTCACGCTAAAGTGTGAGTGATAGCTAGCAAGCTCCTATCAGTGTCGGGGATCTTGACGCTATCTCATTAATTGTGGTTCCTTCTTTAGAGGCCTGAATGAGGGTGCACAAAGTGTGGTAAACTGTTCTCCCAACTGACTTACCTCACTCTGGATAAGTCATGATCACTTTCTGAGCCTCTGTTTCTTTTTCTTTTGAGAAAGAAATACAAGTAGCAGAGCTCTAAATTCTCCTATGGATCACTGATGACTGTGTGGCCAAAATATAGAGCATTGATGCCCTTCCTGGTTCTTCTCTGCTTAGGATTTAAGGAACTGGATTTTGAAAACTACTTTTATTTAAAGCCCTAAACAACCCTGCTCTCTACCACTTCTTTCAATCCCATCACATGCAAACCCTACTCAGACAGAGAGCCACGTGCCTATTCTTTTCCTTTTCATACAGACAGAACTTTGAATTGGGCCCCATGAAAACAGAAGCAGTGAAAGGGGCTTATGTATATGAGATAGGCTTTGGAGTCAGTCCTGGTTCCAGTTCTGGCAACACCACTCACCAGCTGCTTGGAAAAACGTTACTGAAACTCACCAATTCTAGTGTTTCTCATCTGCAAAGTAAAAATGACAGTGACACTTACTTTGTAGATTTCAAGGGGTTGAAATGTGAAAATACATATGGAGCACATAGATGGTGCCTGGCACACATTGCATGAGTCAGTGCTCAACACCTGTTGTTAATGATGTGATTTGTTAATTTCTTCCTATTCTTTATACATATGTTATTTCTAATAATATCAGTAACACTTCAAGATAGAAATTATTCAGTGCACTTTACAGAAGAGGAAAAGGAACATGAAAGTTTATTGAGTTTCCCAAGATCACATTTCCAGTGACAGAGCAAAGATTCAAATTCAAGTCTGTGCTTTTTGCTCTACTCAATCCTGATTCTGTACTTAGTTAAAAACAGAGTAGCAGGCGTAGCAACCCCCAGCATCACTCAACCTCATCTTTCTCCTTTTGTTCTTTCCCTGTGGCATCTGCCCTGCTCCTTATACCCTTGGCATGGCTCAGGCTGGTTGCCTTGGGATCCATGCAGGGGAGAAAGCTTTGTGGAATGTATTGTTGGAGTCCTACTTATCTTCTGAATGAGTAAAGAATTTCAGGCCCTAGGGAAGAGGCGACTTACCAATCAAATCTCCCCCTCAACAAGTCAAGAAACAATGGAGAGATAATCTATGACAGCAGGTAAAAAGCTCCCTAATGCTCTAAAGTCCGGGAGAGGCCCCTGGAGGGTTTCAAATCTGAATCATTTTGAATAAGAAGGAAGTTGGTTTCAAGTGAACTTTTGGAAAGTTGAGATTCATTGTCAATAAATCTTCCCTACAGTCTCTGTCTGATGTTTCACATTCAGTTAAAACCTTTCATTCTTCCAGGGAAGATACTAAAACAACAAGCGGTCCATTGGAAGCTTAGTAACTAACCCACTAATGTAGCTTCAGATCCAAGGAACCCCCCAAAGGCCAATTCAGCGGGACTAATTCTCACGCACAGGTCCCCCAGGGCTAATTCGAGGAGAGTTCTGTGGCCAACCCTATACTATGAGGGATGCCCCGTGAAATAATGCATCACAGTCAGGAATTTCAAACCTGCAGAGAAGTTACCCACTTACTCAGTTTATTAAGGGTAAATCTTGAATGTGGTGCAATCTGGGAAAAGAAGAAGAAAAAGGAAAAAAACCTAGTACCAAATCAAGAGAGGTAGTTCAGACTCAAAGAATGCGTTCAACTAACATTACTGAAAATGACTCTATGCCAGGCATTATCACCCCTGCTTTGCAAAAGAGGAAAATAATTGTAGACACCCTGAGCAACCCAACCAAGTTCATTATCTAGTAAGTGACAGAAAAGGGATTGGGCTCCCTATCGGCAAGCTCAAGTCCAGGGTTTTTTTCCACTGAGGCTTGTGAACTTGTGAATCATTGTTTTTTTTTTTTTTTATTTTTACTCTCCATAAATATTATCCAAATAATTACTGTTTTGTATTTCTCCCACACTCCCTGCTCAGCTTAAAAATTATACATATCCTCATGTTACTGCAAGTCTGTTCTCATACACCCTTATCTCTGACTTCCTGAAAGATGGTTTTCCGTAATCAGTTGGACTTCCCTTATCTCTCATTCATGTTGGGTCTGCCTCGCTTAAATTTCTGTTTTATCATTTATTGTGATGTTTAGAGATGTCAAGAGAGGAATTTTCATAGCTTCATCTCCTCACAGAAATAGACAAATTCTTAATTCTGTTTTGACACATATAACCCTTTAGGAGCAATTACTAGTGTCATCTCCCTGTAATACAAGGGCTTTTTTGAAGTACAATACAATACTAATACTACTACTTATAAATAATATTTACTGAGACTTATTCTGTGTTAGACTCTAAACACTTTTATATACATTTGCTCATTTAGTCTTCACACTAACCATCTAAGACAGGTACAATTTATTTTATCTTTTTTACAATCAAAGAAACTGAGTCCTGGAGTAATAACTTACTCTAAGCAGCTAATAAGCTAACAGTAGGAGGTAGCCAGTCGTTTTAAACTAGACTTATCTCTAGAGTCTTATTTAATCCACTTTATCATAAGCCATGGAAAGATAATAACCCCATATATCATCTTCCCATTATTCGTAAGCCTAGTTCCAATCTCTAATTTCAAACTCTATTGCTCTTTTTAGACACTTGGAAACCAAGATTAACTATGCTTTATGAAATCACAAATAACAGGTTTTCTGATTTGGATGGACCTTGGTAATCTGCCTAACCACAATTTATAACATCACTTCTGTGCTATATTAACTGTCAAAAATATTTGGAATGAGTTAATATGGCCCAAGCCTTCTTAGGTTCCTAGAATGGAATAATGTGATTACTATCATCACCATAATCATTATCCCTGAAATATGTAGAGGGTGTAAAAGAACTCACTATCTTAACTTCAAGAAGTGAAGAAGTCAGTGCTACTAGATGGTCCCGTTCTCTGTGTGTCAACTCTTTTCATTAGCGTGCATCAGCATAAAGATGAAAATGGTAGTTTTACCCTGACCACCTCAAGGTGCATAAGACAGGTTATTTTGTCATAGCTGCCCAGTCAGTAATTCCTAAGAACCTCTGATCCTGAACGGTGATACCTATCTAACTATATATCCCATACTGGAGTTTCTGCATTTGCAAGTAGAAAATTGCCATGCTATTTATTGGTCTTCACCATGTGGGGCTTCCATTTTTTATCTGTAATTTGGAAATAATAATAATGCCTAAGCAGCAACACTGTAGGAAGAACCAAATGAAACAGTGTAGGGGAACACCAAACACTGAGCCCACCCCAGAGTAAGGTGTTCAGTAAGTGCTTATTGAAACAGAATCTGTGAATAACGGAACCATTTCTTCATAAAGACTCTATTACTTAAAATGGAGACATATCAGAAAACCATCCTGTTAGTTTTCACTCACCACGGTGCTGCTCCTACAGCTGCTGTTTAACAACCTCAATTAGAAAAATCAAAAGAATCATCTTTAGGAGCCTCTGGGCAGGCATTTAACCTCAAGTTACTGCACAACCTGTTGATCCGCCTTTTATCAGGTCTCACTCCAGACACTTCAAATGTCCATGCAGATTAAGCTACTAAGTCTTCTGAAAGGTACAAGGGGATTTATCTTCTCAACACTGCAATCAGACAAGTGTTCCCTAGTCACCAAACAGCATCAGCACACATAACTCTTCTGTATCTAAAATCAGACACTGCCTGAACTGGGTTGACTTAAAATACATTCCTTTAGTAGCTAGAATCCGAATTGGTAAACATTTGTGTAAGGTATCATAACTGAAGCTTAAATAACCCACTTAACATCAAAATTTTAAATGTGAAGACCAAGGAAAGAAATGAAAATTCTCTCTATAATAACAGAGGTGACTTTCAACAAAATCAATGCTATTATGCAGAAAGCTATGTCAAAAATATCGAGATTTATATTTTTGCAAACTCTAGAATTTTTCATATATATAATAATACTTTTTTTAACTCAAAGATAAAATCTATGTTAATTAAGTATAGCTGTATTCTACTTAGCCAACATTTAGTCATTCTGGAAATTTTACATCATTGTCTTGGAAAAAACAACAGACAACTGGATAATTAATTGATGGTACTTGCATTCAAACTCAATGTTTTAGGGTCACTGAAATGCAGTCTCCAGCTTTCTTTCCCATCCCAACACAAAATAGGAAGAATATGTCCAAACTTTCAAAAGTATTTTATATTTGTTGAAGTGAATGCCAAGTCCCTAAGGAAACAAAACAAAACAAAACAAAAAAAAACCTCATAGAAAAAGAGACCAGATTTGTGGTTGTCAGAGATGAACGGTAGGGGTGAGGAACTGGGTGATGGTGGTCAAAAGAAAGAAACATCCAGTTGTAAGGTAAATAAATTCTGGGGATGTAATGTACAACATAATGACTATAGCTAACAATACTGTTTTGCATATTTGAAAGTTGCTAAGAGAGAAGATCTTAAAATTTCTCACCACAAGGAAAAAATTTTTTCTAATTATGTGAGGTGATGAATGTTAACTTATTGCAGTAATCATTTAACAATATATACTTATATCAAATCATTATATTGTACATCTTGAACTTATACAATGTTATATGCCAATTATATCTTAATAAAGCTGGAAAAAAGATAATACTAGTGTAGAGGTGAACTCAATAATTTGTTAAATAGTCATCTCAGTATCAAATTATAGCTGGTGTTTATCAATGAAATAATAGAGATGTAAAAATAACACCCTTATGGTAAGATTAAAGATGCTTTTGAAGATGACAACCCAAAACCATACAAAACAAAAATTGAATTATGGCAGAAAGAAAGGGTAAGAAAGCTGTGTTCCAGTCCTGGCATTAACAAACTTGACCTTGAGCAGCTCACTTTCTATCCCTCGTCTTGATTTTCACACTCAAACATGAGTGTCTTGGGCAAGATGATCTACTTAAGTGGTTCTAGCTCTGTAGTTCTGCATTTCTGTTAGCCACCCAATTAAAACAAAACTGGGTTGTTTATATAGTAAATAACAATAGAAACCCAAGGGATGATAGCAGGAGAACAAGAGAACATTTGGTGCTGTAGACTCCAGAAGACAGTGATATAGACTCTTAGACTCCTTGAATGGGAGGCTGCTTTCCTTTTACAGATGGGAACCCTGAAGCTTAAACAGAGAAAGGGATCATTTAAAGTAATGGTACTTAACCATGGGTGATTTTGTCCCACAGGGAATATTTGGAAATATCTGGAGACATTTTTGGTTATTACAGCTTTGGGAATAGACATACTATTGGCATCTAGTGGAAGGAGGCCAAGGATGTTCCTAATCATCCTTTAATTCACAGAAGAGCTCCCCACAACAAAGAACTATCCAGCCCCAAATGGCAATAGTGTGAAGGTTAAGAGACCCAGAGTTCCAACACACAGCTAGTTGCCTTTTTATGTGTCAGAGGTTATATTAATAAATATACTGTGAATCATTTAAATCACTTTGTATTTTGCTTGTCATGATGGAGCAGAGACTGAAAATTCATGATAATGCCAACTCCAGTTAGCTTTCTATTATATAACACACTGGGTTCAAGAGTCTGGTCAAACAAACATTATCAGGACAAACTTCAGACACGTGGAAATGTGTTTCAACTCTAGTTGAAAGTACAAGAGATCATACAGAAGAATCAAATATGCCTCCAAAAATAGTTCTGTAATTATCAGAAACTACATTAATAGAGGGATTCTATAAAAATGGATAATACAATGAGTTGGTCTAGACCTAGGCAAAGAAGAATATAATAGAACAGTTAAGGATGCCAGTAACAGTCCTAAGTCCTCATTCCTCACCTCACCTCCCCTTATTCCAGCCAGGTTTGGGTTCATTCTTGAAGAACTTAATTCTTGGATTCTGAGGGTATTACCCAAGATCAATTCAAAGAAAGGTGTCTGTAGGAAGTTATACGAGGTGTGGCCATGGGGAAATCATGGAATGACAATAATTTTCACAGATCCAACCAGACTTCATTGACAGTTGGGGAGACCACAGAATGTTAGAGCTAGAAATAAAGGAGAGATTATTTGTTTTAATGACCCTAATTTTCAGACAAGGAAACAGAGGTCCTGAGATGGGGGATGGAGGAGAGTGACTGGTCCAATGATAAGCAACAAGTTATGGCAGAGCTAGAATCCTGTTCTCATGGATAACCTGACCTTCATTAGATGGATGGTAGATGTGCAGATTAAGGTAATAGGTACTCTACCTACCCTACACAGTCTTCACTGGGTTTTGTATATGTATTTGATTTTACCCTCACAGTAGAAAGCATTTGATTTCATTTGACTGAAAGGTTTTCCAGGAGATTGGAAGTCTGAAAAGAAAATCAAGTTTCCCAAGGTCACAGAACTATCAAGTGGCAGAGCCTGAATTTAAAACACATGCCATCGCATTCCAAGTGCAACATATTTAACTGGTTGGGTGACTCATTGTGGCAGGGGGAGTGGCAAGGTAGAGGAAAGAAGACAAGGCTTACCATTACCAGATGAAAAAACCAAGGACTTTCTCTAACAAAAATATAAAGACACAATATATGAGTTTAGAACAGAAACCAGCCTTACCTGTTTTTGATATCCGCCATATTCTCCTTCAATTCCTCATCCCATAAAGTAGCTGATAATATCTCAAGTGGACCTTTCAGTATAAATATCACTTTAACAAGGAGATAAACTACTGGAAAGAGTTTTCTAAAAATTCAAGACAGAAACTCTTTCTTATGTATGGCTGTAAGACATTTTTAAAGTACCTTAACTGCCACAAAAAGTGGGTAACCTAGGACATATTTATCCTTTCTGGGGTCATGACCCTTTTGAAAATCTGATGAAAGTTATCAGTGTTCTCAGAAAAATGCATACATTTGCACACAGTTTTGACACACTTTCACATATGAACAGTCCATGGAATCCCCAGAAGCCCATCAATGGACTTAAAATTTTTAGGTAAAGAATTTTTAACAACAAGCTCTACCATTAGGTAGATGTATGACCTTGAACAAGTTAAATGTACTTCAGTGCCTCAGTTTCTCCACCTATAAGAAGGAAGATATACATGTTGGCCAATCTATCATTCTATGTCGCTGATGGATGCAGCAGAGTACAGTGGAAGGTATTCTAGGAGTCAGGAAACCCCATTTGCCATGGCAGATGTGTGATTCAAGGAGGTTTATTTTCCCTCTCTGGGGCTTAGTCTCTGCCAATTTTAGAGTGAGGAATTAATATATGATGACCTGGAAGGTACTTTTTAGCTCTAATGTTTTGAGATTCTTAATTTGAGAAGGAGAAACATGGGGCTGGAAACAGCTTTATCTCTCTAATAAGCATTTAGGGCTAGATTCACCTGCTCTAAACAGAAATCCTGCTGGACCGCTCAACTCACCACTTATATAGACAAGATTTCGTGTTTGCTCCTGGCTAGGTCCTAAGGTGTGACAGTTGAGTAGGGTTGCTAGTAGTGGATATCAGTTTTTGGTCACCTCCCTTGCCAAGCTTTGGGGCCATAAACCCCTAGAGGATTGAACCCTATCAGCAGTCATATCTTCATTTGTTAAAGAGCACAGTGATAAGGACTCAGTTGTGTTTAGGGAGAGAATGGCTCAGGAAATAACTTCAGAACAAGAGGAAACCAAACAGCTGTTTCTTGGACGTAGGGGTGTTATAGCCAATACTTTCAGTGTCGGAAATGAATGTAAACTCCATCTTCTTAAGCAACCAAGTGTTTGCAATCAAGGAGCCTTCCCCAGGCATAAAAGCATCAGAATAAATCTTTCTTATCTTGGGAAAGATCACACCCTGTACTCACATTCACTGGTAACATTTCAAAATATTTGAGACCTGGAGATCTGAAGACTTGAGTTAAATTATATCTCTTTCTAGTTCTCAAGTTACTCATCTCTACAATGGCAGGGGTCAGGAGGGTGGGGGACATGGGGAGGATAGACAAGACCACCTCTAAGGCACTTTACAATGTATTTCTCTCAAAATGAAAATATTTCTTTAAACTTAATACCCCCAACCCCCAATTCCTTGTAAGGAAGCAGACACTGGATCATATTTTTGGACTTTTTGATCTAATCATTGCTTCACTTTGCCTCTAATAAAATTGCAGAGACCCCACAGCATTGAAAATTTCTCTGAAATGAAAAGAAAATAAAGCGCAATAACATACTCTAATACTGATAGATGTCCTTCCAAAGAGATCTCCAATTGTCTGCTCCATAGTTTACATGTTCACTCAGTTATTTAACAGACATTTATTTGGACACCTGCTACATTCCAGAGCATTGTGAATAAGACACCATTTCTACTTTCAACATACTCATGGTAGTGAAATATCCCATACTCATGGGATAATGGAAATACAATGCTCACAGTCCCTCTAATACAGAGTTTTAGAATTTGAAGACACCTTAAAGGGCATCTAGTAAACCACACATTTGAAGTTTAATATTTCTTTAGAGTGACACTGCCATTGTTTTGTTATCCCGTGGGCAACTCAGATCACTGACAGTCTCACTATTTCTTGTAGTAGCCCACTTCATTTTCATGCCTAATTCCAAATTCCTTTGAAATTATAAAAGAAGAGCACAAACTAGGTTCCCAGTTTTCAAAGGAAGTAAAGATGTCAATGAAGAAAGAGCTGGGAAGGGGCCATCAAAATTCTGCAGCAGGCTGCCATTCAGGGTAAAAGACAAAGGGACTCCTGACACAGAGATAAGCCCCTTCAAACCCGGCAAGTGCTTTCCCATTTCTTGTCTTGGTTTTCCCAACTCTAGAATGAAGGGGTTGGATTTTGTGAAAGGAAAGCTTTGCATTTACATGAACATTAGTTTAGGAAGTATCAAAACAGTTCTACTTCATCACAACAAATTCAAACCCAGTAAGCCAGTAAGGGACCATGGACTTTGAGTGATCCTGCTTCTCCAGACTCTATTAAACCTGACTGAAGACTCTTTCCTGACCAATGAATGATGAGGCTTATTTTGCCCAACTGTGTTCAGACCTATAGACTACTTCCCCCTTACCCAGAGAGCAAATTTCCACTCTTTCAGTAGCCCAATCACCATGAAACTTCTCTTTCTATCTCTTAAAAATCCTGAATTCCCCTTTAATAATTTTTCAGTGATTTTTTTTTCAGTAGCAGTATGCTCCCTTACCTGGAAAATTAGTGAAATTTCTAATTATTTTTCAGTTCTTTAGTGTTTTTTTGATTTGTTTATTTTCAATCAAGTGGACTCTAAAATCCTACTTAACTCTAGTGGTCCATGAATCTGTTTCTGAGGGAACCACAGTGAAAGCCAGCTGTCAATCACTCTCTGAAAGCCAAGATGTGAGAGTCTATGGTCCCAAAGAGTCGAGAACATTCTGCTACACCTCATCTCAGTTTCTTTGCCAGGCATTACCACCCTGCCTCTGAGAGAGTTCCCTTTCCAGTCAGTCTTGTTTAGATTACTTCTTACTCACTCACTCTCTTCCATTGACAGCCTATGTTGAGGAGAAGAAGCTGCAAATACTGCTTCAAGGGGAAAACTCAGAAATCAGTGCCTGGAGTGGATCTGGACCTGGACACTCAAGCACACTTTCCTACTTGACTTATTTTCCTCTCCTGGAAGGACTAGTCACAGCTTTGCACCCTCCCTCCTTGTCCTTCTACCACAAAGATCAAACAGTTTAGAGCCTCAATAGTCAAACTCATTTTACAGGGGAAAAATTGTGACTCAGAAATGTGAATGCAATATTCTAGGCTGCAGAGCTATTTGGTACAAGGTCAAGGCTAAAATATGGAGTTTCCAATTCACAAAACAAGGCACTTCTCACTGCTCCCTTCTCCTTCTCCCTGTTTATTTGCTTTTTAGCTACTCTCATCTGTTTTGAGATCATATTGTCTCACGGTGGTCATTCTTTGAAGAAGAAATATATGACTTCTCATTAACCCCTCAACCCTTTCAAGGTAAGACCCCAGGAAGAGAAAAATGCATTCAATAAGCATTGTTATCACAATTCTAATTCTATAGAAAAAGCAGCTGAGAGAGGAGGAGCTTTCTTTTCCTTCTTTCCTCTTTCCTATACTTCTCTCTTTCTTCCACTGAACACAAACTTACTGAAGATGAACTATGAACCAGTCCTAGAAATAAGCTCCATGTTGGTTGTTATCTAAGACTTTTATGTTTTTATGAAGCATATAGGAAGCCATGTACTATAAGAGAAGTTCAATAAAGGTGCTACAGTTATTCAGAGGAAGAAGACCTAAAAGGAGTGGGCTTTAGAAAACTTCATCTGGTTGGGCCTTAGAGTATAGAAGAAGCCAGGTGAGAAGAACAAAGGCAGGAGAAGTGAAAAGGGAGTACCACTGAAGACCAAGAAAAAATTGCTGGAAGTATTCAAAACCAAGGGAGCCAGAGGAAGGAACACTTGAAGGGGACACAAGCAGGGAAGTAAGTGAAAGAAGGGACAAAAAAACAACATCTCCAGTCCATTTGGTGTTTGGTCTTTACAAACATACTCATGCAAGTCCCTAAACACCCTCTTCACACCCTTTTCTCGTTCCTCACTACCCAGCCCCCCATCATGCAATCTCCTGCCCTTTCTGAGGCCTCTTCTGTGCTATGGCAACCTATTCACTGGTTCCTGTCTTTGGTTATATTGAAAATAATCTCATAGATTTTTAGGAAAGTCTTATTTTCTCCACATTCTGTTCAGCTTTCCTCATTTCTAGGCTGCTTAGGGCCTATCATACTTATGGTCTTCTTTGTTCTCTTCCTTTTTTTCTCTGTATTTATTTGTTTTATTGTCTTCATTACAGACATAATACATTAGTACATTCTCACCATGGAAGTTAAAAAAATATAGATTATAGAGTAAAACATGAGAGACTCCCATTAACTCACTACCATTCCTCTCCTCACAGCACATTATTAACTAACAGCTTTCCATTTTTACTTCTACTCTGCATTTCTTTATACTTCCATTTCCTGAGAGTAAATAATTATGTAATGCGCTATGGATACACAGATTAAGTCTAAACTCCTTAACATTACCCACAAGATGGCATATTTCCTTTCTGCCCTATTCCCATTTCCTGCCGTCAGCCTTGGACACAATAAACTACCCACAATCTTCAAAATATAGCCATATTCCCACTTTTATGCCAACTTACATGCAGTTCCTGCTTTGTGAAATTCCCTTTTCCACAATTCTGACTTCCTAAAGGGGAATTGTTCGCTCTGTCCATATTACCTTCAAAGCCCCTTGTCTAGCTGTCCACCACAGCATTTATAAGGTGTAGGGCAGTTGTTTGAGTAACTCTCTCTCTTCCCTACAGAATGTTAGGTTTTTGAAGACAGAGTGTATCTTTCTCAGCTTTGTATTCCTGGCACCTAGCAAAGTACCTGGCACATCATAGGTACCAAATAAATGTTAAATTCCTAAATGGAAGATAAAGAATGAAAGAATTTTGGGGGGGCAATATGGCTGTATTGTCTTGAGGTTGTCACATTTCTAGAGGAAGACCACATCATTCTATGGGTTCTCTTTCACCCATTCACACCCCGTACTGCAGTCAGAATATTTCACCAACTGCTGTCCTGCAGTTGTTGAAACTGCAGATGTCTAGGATGTAATCAAATCTTGTTAGTCCCTAAAACTTTGAATGTAAAACCTTAATGAACCTATTTTTCATCCTAGGTGACATGTCTGAATTCTGCAGATTTCCTTCTGATGAGAACATTGGGCACTTTAACACTTTGAGAGCAGGTGCTGAGATGTTGCTATTCCAGGTCATGCAAAACAGAGATTCTACAAATTCAGAAGTAGTGAGATGGGGGTACGACTGGCAGGCTACTGCGATGACTTCATGTTCAAGTATAAAGAGGAGACCATGTTCCCAGTGAAGGAACAGAAGATGAAGTCATCATTTTTGGCTGTGTTTGAGAACTGAAGTTGTCCGACTATATGGTGGGATATTCAATTGCTAAATATGATAGGGAATGGAACTGATTCACCAGATGCTAAGGAAGAAATATAGCCCTTCATGTTTCAGAAGTGGCATTTCTCATGGTTCCTACTGTGTCTGCTGCCCTGACATTTTATATTTTAGTGACTGGGTCTTCAAAGAAAGATTTGTCTCTAAAGGAAGCGAATGAGTTGACCATGTGCTATAAATTGTTGTCAAAGCATCACACAAATGGTCCTGAGTACTAGGTGTGCTCATTTCTACTGCAGTGCTCTTGCTTCTATGCCCAGTCTTAGAATTAAGGAGTGTGCCCATTGTTACTGAGATATTATTGTTCCTTGTTTCTCAGCTGATAGAGCAAGGAGATGTATAGGTTTGTGCTAACCCTTGAATATTCACATGTCCATAAATATTTCTATATGTGACCATCTGTGTCTATATTAACCTAAATATACATGAATTCATACCAATGTCTCCAACTTGAATGCATTATTACATGGATAATTTTAGTTTCCTCCCACTGCTTATCCATAACCTCCACTACATTGTTGGGAAATCTGGTTCTACTATCCACCATCCATTAATTTGATTATTCAATTCCAGTATACATATATAGTGGTTTCAGAATTGTTAACCTATATCTTCACAGGAAACAACTTTGTCAACAAGAGTACAGTTTTTATGTTCAGTTCATTTTCCTTTCATCTTACAGACTCATTTCTAAAGTTACTTAGATCAGCACCCTTCCTACATCCTCTTCAAAGAGAAGTTCTATACAATTCTAATATGGGTTTGTCACATTCCACATTCCATTGGAAGTTTCTTGATCTCCTAAATGATTTTTTTTAATTTGTATGTATTAAGGTTAATTCTTTGTCCTATAAAGTTCTACAGCTTTTGACAAATGCATCATTATCATGTATCCACCATTTCAGTAGCATGGGGAATAGTTTCTACTGCACAAAAGAATCCTCTATGCTTCACCTATTCAGTAATCTCCTCCTTAACCCAAATCCCTGGCAACCACTAATCCTTTTTTTGTTTCTATAGTTTTGCTTTTGCCAGAATGTTGTTTAATTGCAATCATATGCTATATAGCCTTTTCAGATTTGCTTCTTTAACCTAGCAATATGACTTTAAGATTAATCGATGTCATTTTTTCATGCTTCTATAATTCTTTTTTTTTTTTGACTGACTAGCGTTCCATTATATAGATATACTGCAGTTTATTTATTTAACCATTCACCTATTGAATAAAATCTTGGTTGCTTCAAGTTTTTGGTACTGAAGTTTATAACTATAATAGTGGATTCATCTATTTCACCTTTTAACTCTATTACTTTTTGCCACTTGCATTTTGATGATCTATTATCAAGTGTATGCACATTTAGTAATATTATGTCTTCTTGGAGAATTGAATCCATTATTACTATGTAACGCCTGTCAGACTTCCTTGGCTTTGTTTCTTATGAATATAAATGTTCCAGCTTCTTTTCCTTCCTTCCTTTTTTTTTTTTTTTGATTAGTGTTAGCATGGTATAGTATTTCCATTCCCCTTACCTTTAACCTATCTGAGTCTTTATATTTAAAGTGGGTTACTTGGGACTTCCCTGGCAGTCCAGTGATTAAGATTCCACCTTTCAATGCAGGGGGTGTGGGTTCCATCCCTGGTCGGGGGCTAAGATCCCACACGCCTCGTGGCTAAAATATAAAACAGAAGCAATATTGTAACAAATTCAATAAAGACTTTAAAAATGGTCCACATCAAAAAAAAATCTTAAAAAAAAATAAAGTGGGTTGGGTTTCTTGTAGATGACATACATTTGGATATTGGTTTTTGTCATTCCACTCTGACAATCTCTGTCTTTTAAATGGTATGTTTAGACCATTCACATTAAAGCGATTATTGGTTTAAGTGGGTTAATAGTGACCATGTTTATAACTGTTTTTATTTATTGCATTTGTTATTTGACCCTCCCAACCACCCTTATTTTATCTCCTCTATTTGTGTACCAATTATAATTTAACATTCTTTTAGTGGTAACCCTGGAGTTCACCTTACGTTTTTTCAACTAATCTAAATCTTCCTTCAAATAACAATACACTACTTCATGTAGTAGGTGCCTTACAACCAAAAATTCTCAATTCCCTTTTTCTCACCTCTTGGGATACTGCTATCACTCATTTTACTTAGTTATATGTTTTAATCACACAGTACATTGTAGCTATTATTGTTTTAAAGTATTTTCTTTAGACCAATAAAGAATAAGAAAAATATTTTATTTTACCTTCATTTATTCTTTCCCCAACCCTCTTCCTTTCTTCATATAAGAAAGATACTTTTACTTAAGCATCTTACCTATATTATTTTTCTTCTGTTTTGAGAACTTCTTTTAACATTTCTTATAGGCAGGTTGATGGCAATGTATTCTCTTAGTTTTTATATGTCTGAAAAAGCCTTTTCTTTCACTTTTGAAGGATAATTTCACTAGATGTAGAATTCTAGGTTTGTATTTTTTTCAACACTTTCAGTATTTCACTCTACTTCTTGCTTGAACGATTTCTGAGAAGCGTACTGCAATTCTTATCCTTGCTCCTTACAGGTAAGATTCCCTCTGTGCCCCCCGCTCCCTCAGCTTCTTTCAAGATTTTCTATCTTTGGTTTTCTACAATTTAAATATGATATATCTGCGGAGGCAGTGCGTGTTGTGTGTGTGTTCAGTTTTGGGCATTCATCCTGCTTCTTGTTCACTGAACTACCTAGATCTGCAGTTCTTTGTTTCATTGATTTGGGAATGTTCTCAGCCATTATTGCCTTAAATATTATTTTCTGCTCAGTTCTCTCTTCTTCTGGTATTCTAATTACAAATACATGTTTTGACATTGTCTCACTGTTCTTGGATGATGTTATTTTTTTTCCTTTGTTTTTTTTCTCTCCATGAATTTCAGTTTGAGAAGATTCTACTGACATCTTCCAGTTCACTGCTTCTACCCCTGGCTGTGGGCTGCTGATGAGTCTACTGATGAACCCAGAAAAGGTAATCTTCATTCTTGTTATACTGTTTTTTTGTTTGTTTTTAAGACTTTATTTTTTAAAGCAGTTTTGGGTACACAGCAAACTTAAGCAGAAAGTACAGAAGTTTCCCATATATTACCTATTCCTATATGTGCATAGTCTCCCCCATCATCAACCAGAGTGGAACATTTGTGACACGATGAACTTAACTTGGCAAATTATCACTCAAAGTCCATAGTTTATATTAGGGTTCACTTTTGGTGTTGTACATCCTATAGCTTTGGGCAAATATATAATGATAAGTATCCACAATTATAGAGCCATACAGAATACTCTCATTCCTCTAAAAATCCTCTGTGCTCTGCTTCTTCAACCCTCGCTCCTCAAAAATCCTGGTCACCACTGATCCTTTTCCTATTTCCATAGTTTCGCCTTTTCCAGAATGTCATATAGTTGACATCATACATTATGCCACCTTTTCAGATTGGCTAATTTCACTTGGTAATATACATTTAAGGTTTTTTCATGTCTTTTAATGTCTTGATAGCTCATTTCTCTTTAGCATTTAATAATATTCCATTGCCTGGATGTACCACAGTTTATCAATTCACTTACTGAAGGACATCTTGGTTGTTTTCAGCTTTTGACAATTATGAATAAGACTGATATAAAACTGCTATAAACATCCATATGCAGGTTTTTGTGTGCATATACATTTTCAACTCATTTGGGAAAATACAAATGAGCACAATTGCTGGATTGTGTTTTAGGAGTATGTTTAGTTTTGTAAGAAACTGCCAAACTGTCTTCCAACGAGGCTGTGACATTTTTTATTTCCATCAGTGATGAATGAGAGTTCATGCTGCTCCACATTTTTGCCAGCATTTGGTGCTGTGTTTTGTTTTTTGGCCATTCTAGTACATTTGCAGTGGTATCTCATTGTTTTAATTTGCAACTCCATAATGACATATAATGTTGAGCAACTTCTCATATGTTTATTTGCCATCTGTATATCTTCCTTGGTGA
This sequence comes from Hyperoodon ampullatus, assembly GCF_949752795.1. Lineage (NCBI taxonomy): Eukaryota > Metazoa > Chordata > Mammalia > Artiodactyla > Ziphiidae > Hyperoodon > Hyperoodon ampullatus. The sequence continues at coordinate 41,353,184 of NC_136918.1, forward strand.
GGTGTCTGTTCAGGTTTTTTGCCCACTTTTTAATCAGGTTATTCATTTTATTATTGAGCTTTAAGAGTCATTTGTATATATTAGGTAACAGTCCTTTATCAGATGTGTCTTCTGCAAATATGTTCTCCCAGTCTGTGGCATGTCTTCTCATTTTTTTGACATTGTCTTTCACAGAGTGGAAGTTATAATTTTAATGAAGTCCAGCTTATCAATTATTTCATGGATCACACCTTTGGTGTTATATCTAAGAATTCATTGCCATACCAAGGTCATCTAGATTTTCTCCTGTATTTTTTAGGAGTTTTACACTTTTAAGTTTTATATTTAGGTCTATGATGCATTTTGAGTTAATTTTTATGAAGGGTATAAGGTCTGTGTCTAGAATTTTTTTTTCTTGTGTATGTGGATGTCTGCTTATTTTAGCACCATTTGTTGAAAGACTATCTTTACTCCATTGCACTTACCTTGCTCTTTTGTCAAAGATCAGTTGACTATATTTAGGTTGGTCTATTTCTGGTCTATTTTGTTCCACTGATTTATCTATTGTTTCACCAAATACCACACTGTCTTGATTACTTTAAATCTTAAGCTTGGGTAATGTAAGTTCTCCAAATTTGTTCTTCTTCAATAATATGTTTACTATTCTGAGTCTTTTGCCTCTCCATATAATATTTAGAATCAGTTTGTCAATATCAACAAGGTAACTTCCTGGGATTTTGATATGGATTGTATTGAATATACAGTTGACTCTTGAACAACAAAGGTTTGAACTGCTTGGGTCCACTTACGTGTGGATTTTTTTTTCAATAAATAAGTAGTATACATGATCCATAGTTTGTTTAATTAATCTACAGATGCAGAACCACTGATATGGAGGACCAACTGTAAAGTTATACACAGATTTTTGACTGTGTGGAGGGTTGGAGTCCGTAACCCTTGCATTGTTCAAGGATCAAATGTATAGATCAGGTTGGGAAAGACACAATATTAAATCTTTCTATCTGTGAGCATGGGTTATCTCTCCATTTTTAAAAATTTCTTTCATCAATGTTTTATAGATTTTCTTATATAGATATTGTACTTATTTTGATAGATTTATACCTAAGTATTTCCTTTTTTATGTGCTAATGTCAATAGCATTGTTTTTCAATTCAAATTCCACTTGTTCACTGCTGGTATACAGGAAAGCAATTTACTTTTGTATATTAAACTTATATCCTGCAACCTTCCTTATAATTGCTTATGAGTTCCAAGAGGGTTTTTTTTTTTTTTTGGTTGATTCTTTTGCATTTCCTACATAGATAATCATACCATCTGCACACAAAGTGTTTTATTTCTTCCTTCCCAATTTGTATGCTTTTATTTCCTTTCTTTTTTTTGACTTACTGTATTAGTTAGGACTTCAAATATTATACTGAAAGCAATGGTGAAAGGGAACATCCTTGCCTGTTCCTGATCTTAGCAGGAAGGCTTTTACTTTCTCACCATTGAGTATGATGTTAGCTGTAGGTTGTTTGCATAGATACATACAAAAAATATCTATAAAATATATTTTTTATCAACTTGAGGAAGTTCCATTAATTCACCATTTGCTGAGAGTTTTTAATCATGAATACATGTTGGATTTTGTCAAATGCTTTTTCTGCATCTATTTATATAATCATGCAATTTTTCTTGTTTAGCCTGTTAATGTGACTGATTACATAAACTGATTTTTGAATGTTGAACCAGACTCGTATACCTGGAATAAATCATAATGTTACATTATTTTGATTTCTATAATTTCCTTTTGATTCTTAAATTTTCCATTTCCCTTATATTATTCATCTGCTCTTGCATGTTTTTGACTTTTTCCCTTAGAGCCCTTAACACATTAATCTCCTCTTGGATAATTTCAACACCTGTGTCATATCTGAGGTTATGATTGTTTTGTTCTTCAAACTGTGATTTTCCTACTTTTTACATGCTTTGAAATTTTTGTCAAAACTGGACATGTAAAAGTAAATTTTCCTTTAGTTTAATGACTTATGTTAATACTGCTAGAAGTCAGACTGTGATTAAAGTTTCTGTAGTATAGGTGTCAGAGGCTTCAAATTTCTCCAGTGTCCTTACTTTTAGCTCTTCCTTTGATTTGGGGCATTCCTTTGTGAAAGTCTCTTACTCACAGATCTTTCTGGTGTAATCTACTGATGTTATACTGGAGTCCAGTATAGTGATAAGGTGTTAGGGAGGAAAAAGTTTCTATTTGATTCTAATTAAACTTCAGTCTTTTAGTGGATCTGTACCACAGGGATGTGATCTTCACAAGTGTTTCTCCACTAGAATAGCTTTATTACCCCTGACCTCTATTCCCTTTTCTGACTCCAGTATTCCCAATCTATTTTCTTGAAACCCTGGCCCCTCTCAATGATGTTATTTTTCCTCCTTACTAAGATATTAAGTGTGGATGGGACCTGAGAGGGAAGATTACCAACTGATGAGCCTCTGGCAGTCTTTCCCTTTAGATAATAGTCCTTTTGTGATATTATAGAGAACACTTTATTTCACATTGGCTTCTCTTTCCCTTCCCTTCCATGGGTGATCTTACTCAGATCCTCATAGAACCTGGTGGGGTTCCCAGTAGAAGCACAGGAAAGCCTGGGTCTCTTCCAAGACTGCAGTTCAAAAGGTCTCTTGCTTTAAGCTAGTGGACACAACCTCCAGCGATTAATCAGTTAAATGATCCCACCACTTTATGGCTTCTGTTGCAGCTAGGCAGATCTCTACTGTGTTTCTCTCTGGATGAATCTATCTCTTCAGATTTTATGGTGGCTATTTGTCTTGCAACCTCACTTTTCTAATAGGTACAAGAAAAGTTGTTGATTTTTCAGTCCAGCTTTTTCTTGTTGTAAGAGAAGTTACAGTCTCTGAGATCCTTGCATATTGGAGTTAAATTAAACCATAAGTCTCTCTAATTTTTAAAGATTTTACAGAAGCAGATATCTCAACTTCCACTTAATTTTGTTCCAGTAGACTAAAGATAGCTTTAAAAATTATGACAAATGTTCCTTTCACTTCCACAAATTCTGTGAGTCTATGAGAAGGTTAGCCATGGCATTTCTTGCTAACTGATGATCAAGGTTTGATATTACTATAAAATTCATTGCAGGGTGCTACATTTCAAGAACTGTCCCATGACTTTCCCATTCAGGTGTTCTCAGTGGAATGCAAAAGCAAAAATTTGGCTTCTCTCCACTAACTCAATTAAGATCCCTTCTAACTCATCAAGCTGAACAAAAAAGTACGTTGAGGGCATGTGACAATGGAAAATAAGAGGACATGACACAAAAGAGTTGGGCCAGGAAATTTTATGTTGAAATCTGAGTGTGAGGTATCTCAGTACATGAGATTTCTAAATACGTAGGTCATTACTGCAAATATGAAAGGGCTTTATGATTTCTAGATTTTCCAACTTATTCTATTGATCATTTCTTTAGGATTTTTTTTAGATAGTTGTTTTTGGAAAAAAAGCCATTACAACATTGGCATATCTGAGAACTCTAGTCTCTTTCAAGGTAAGCATTAGTAATATTATATCTCTCCCACAAAGATTCAGCTGAAAAATACTTCTTAAAATTACTTTATTCAAAAATAATTATATATATATACCAACAATTTGTACACTTTTTACCCTTTAGTAAATATCCTAAAGGATATGAGTATCTAGTAACCTCAGATACTTTTATGTTCTAATATCAAAGCCAGTAAACAAAATAATCATGTTTTGATTTTAAGATTAAAATGATTTTATTGTCCTATAGCATGTAAAGGAAAATACAACTCATCTTCTTTAATATACATTTCCATTTTAATAATCTATATTTTCACTTTGTCATGAATAATCCCTTGTCATTTGCTTCTTTAGAATGGTTATAAATTTAAAAATTCAAAACTTTCGTGTTAACACTCTTTTACTTAAGTAAATATTTCATATGTTTAGTGGGATACTTCAACTGGTTTTGTACTGTAAGACACACTGCTGGCAAACGGTTCTTATGCTTTCCCAGGTTTAGGTAATAAGCACAAAGTTGTTTCACAAATAAATGGGAGGTTAGGTATATAGAATGTTCTATGAATAACAGACATGCATAAAAAGAGGATCTAATCATCATTGATTATTTAATCTCTTCAGCCCTAGTGGAGGGTGGGCTGAAATTTAACCATTTCTCCCCCAAGTACAAAGAACCACATGAAAGACTTGAGATGCTTCTAACATACTCTTTTGGGTTTAAAATAACATAGACTGGGCTTCCCTGGTGGCACAGTAGTTGAGAGTCCGCCTGCCAATGCAGGGGACATGGGTTCCTGCCCCGGTCGGGGAAGATACCACATGCCGCGGAGCAGCTGGTCCCGTGAGCTATGGCCGCTGAGCCTGCACGCCTGGAGCCTGTGCTCCGCAACGGGAGAGGCCACAACAGTAAGAGGCCCGCGTAACGCAAAATAAATAAATAAATAAATAAATAAATAAATAAAATAACACAGACTAAGAATCTGTTTATATTTAATCATTAAATATATAAAGGTTATAGACAAGCATCTTATTATAAATAAAACATGATTTAGGGCAAAAGCTTTAAGAAAATTAAAGGATTTTTTGCTTAATAATTACAGCTCATAAAAACTATCATACCATATATCCAAAAAGGTCTAGTTTTATTTAGACTGAACTGAGGCATCTGGAAATTAGGTTACTTTATTATTATAATAAGAACATCACCACCACGACAACCAGCAGGTACTATGATTTGAAAAGAAAACTGTATTTGTTTTGATTCAATTGGTCTAAATTTAGCAGAAAATTATTGAGCAGAGTTTTAGGAGAATTATATAAGATAGTTTATAATAGTGACAAATAATGGGGACAACTCAGAAACTGAGAAATAAGATTAATTGCCTTTTGTGAGCAAAACAAAAATATACTGGATCTCATTGGCAAAGTCAAGAGACAGAAATGATCTTAGGCCAAAAACAGAGTGAAATCTGACCAAATATATTAACTATATACTATATATACTAATATACTAATATACTAATATAAAGGAAAAATGTGTAGTCAAGGATATATAATTTGTTGGTTATTGTCAGGGCTGAGGAACAAGAAGAGAGGTACATTTTATTGGGTCTCCAGCTTTGTCCTGACACATGTATATTCTGGCTCAAGAACATGAGTATCTATATGGTTCTCTCAGTGTGTATATCTTTATGGAGTTAGCTATATGGAGATGGATTTATCAGGCTATGTAGTTATCCATTGACATCCATTTTTCTGCTATGTCATATTCATCTAGCAACATCCTGAATCTAATTTGCTGTCCCCTACAATATGTCTACAAGAAAAGAATATGCTTATCAGCCGAAGGAAGCTGATTCAGGATGGCCATATTTCCCATTGTAAGAGATGATATATTGGCTTTCTCATTTTCATATATCAATCTGAGTGTTATCAAAGAAATGATCTTGTGCTGAAGCATCAGGCCTCTAAGCTTTCAAGTTTGAGAGTTAGCTTTGAATTGACATGTATTCACTGAGGTAATACGATGCTGTGGAAACCAGATGCTCTCTATGGATGACACCTAAGCCCCAAATAAGGTCCTTCTCATAAACTTCAACAATTCTTTTGGTCAGCTTTTGAAATGTATCCTTGATACTACCACTCTTTATCACCTTAGTACAAAGAATCATCAATTCTCATCTAGAGCAATAGCCCCTAGATCTGGTCTCCACAGTCTGTTTCCCACATAGCACACAGCCAAAGTAATTCTTTAAAATGTAAGGCAATAAAATTCTTATGAGAGAAAAGTCAACCCTTTTTTACATCTAGACGCTGCAGCCCTGCTCCCTAACAACTGATCTCATCTCATCTCTCCTTTCTTTCCCACGCTGTTTCAGCCACTCCAATCTCCTCGCATCCTGGAATTCTCTCTTCCCCAGATTTCTTCCTTATTCTCTTCAGATCTCTACTCAAAGGTCGCCTCATCTGAGAGGACTTATTTGATGACATCCCATTTCATATAGGATTCCTTCCAAACCTGTCATTCTCTCTACATAGCCCTTATCCTGCCTAGCTTTTATGCAGAGACTTAGCATTACCCAGCACATCATGTGCTTATTTGTGAACTGAAGGTATCAGTTCCATGACAGCGACGATGAGTTTTTGCTCACTAGTGCCTAGAATAGGGCTTGATGCATAGATGGTACCCAGTACATTTGTTAAATCAATAGTTGAAAGAGAAATGTATAATAACAAAGGCTATTAGATTAGCTTCCAGGAATCTAGTCCTGCCTTTGCCCTCAATTAGACTTCTGTGTGTATTTGACAAGTCACTGGCTCCCTATCTTCAGCTTCTTTATCTATAAAATGCAACTAATAATAGCTCTGTGGCTCAAATATTATATGTGAAAGTGATTTACATAACAAAACCCTGAAAAATTATGAGAGATTTGGACAAACAAGATATCCAGGCTTACAAACAGGATAAGTGGCAAAGTTCAGTGAGAAGCACACTGAATCCTGAGTGTGAAATGCTGACTAAGTCCCAACTCTCCCACTGACCAGCTCTGTGACTTTGGGTTGCCACCCTTCTAAGCCTCATATCCCTGATGAAAGAAAAAACTCCTTTTCTCAATCAGATTTTTTCAGTCATTTTAAAGAAGTTGTACCTTAGTCATCAGGGAAAGCATCAGTGACTAAGGATTTTTAAATTAACTTCTTCTCCGTAATTTATTCAATCAACAAGTTATTCACTTAGCATCCATATGTGCCAGGCTCTTTTCTAGGCGTTTGGGATAAATCAGGGTATAAAGCAGACAAATATCCTCATGGAGCTTACCTTCCACTGTGGAGAGACAGGTAAGGAACAATAAACATAAGTAAATGAAGTAGTATTTTGGAAGGTGATGTGTATTATATGGACAAAATAGCATAGTAAGGAACTGGGGATTAGAAATGTGGAAGGGGAAGGGGGTGAGGTTGCAATTAAATAAGAGGCCATGACATCTAAGCACGCACTGCCATTGAAAGACTTTCTCTCCTCCTCCTTCCTCTTTTATTTTTTTGTTCAAAATTTGATACTATAAATATATTTTGCTTAAAATTATAGAAAATATGTACTCCCACTGAAGTAGCAGATTATAATAATAAACCTTTGAAGAAATATTATTGTAAAAACCTTTGAAATTAATCTTTCTATGCAGAAATCTCTAAGCTTCTTACAAAATGCAGTTGATCTTATAGGGTTTCTTAATACTGATTTCTTTAAAAGAAGCAAAATTCTCATTGCAAATGAAATAAATAGTAATATCTTTAAAACTCATACGTATTCTTTAGTCCACTTATTTTGAAACTCATGAATTTTAGTGTTAACTTTTCTATTCTGGAAACTGCTAAAGCAAGGGGGTGAGTGGAGGAAAGGTAGAAAGGTAGAGGCTTTTTTTTATGTATATAAGACAATGTCCCATCGTTTGGCTTTTGCCTTCCTAGGAGGGCTGCGTGCACAATGACCAGGCAACCATACCTCATAGGATCAGGAAAATGGCAAAAGGGATGTTAGGCTTCCAGAGAACAAACACGTAGAGTTTGAAATGGCTTTCTAGGCAAACACAATCAATTGATCCCCTCTATCAGCCCTCTGGATTGTAGTGTGTGACGAGAAAAGCCACCAGAGGAAGACTTGTTGAATTGAGCACTCTAAGAGGGGGATAGTTGGAATTAGTTTATGGGTCATATTTAATAACCTTGGTGAACTGTTCATCACAGAAGTGAGACATATGAAGCAGTCATTGTTTAGCACATATACTCACTATGATAGAAATTTTTAATGCCCCAATAAAGACCTAAATTTTAGGGCACGACTAATTAAGAAAAAGTCCAAAATGACAGAATAGTCATTTTAGCCTAAAATCTTAAACTGAAGAACCACATCATTATTTGGGTTCCTATCTGGTTACAGCAACCCTCCTCCCTGAATATAAAAAACCTGTATATCCACCTGCAACCTGGCATAGAACATTGGTGTCTATTTGTCGGTGCTTCTGGAGTTCTTGGAAGTGACAAAGTGTGACACAAATGCTATTATTTATAGTCTGTCCCTATTCAATGAAAAGAATCCGTGGACGGCTGCTGCCAAGATCAGCATTAGTTACCCAGCCTGACAATTTCATTTCAGGGTTCTCGTTGGTTGAGACTGAACAGAGTTCTTTAGGCAATGAAAATCATAGCCCTCCCTTATGACTAGTGAAGCTTAGTTCAGACCCATGTTGCCTCTGGTTTCTAGTAGTGTTTGCACTGCACACGTTCTCACATGGTTTGACATGATAACCAAAGCCATTTTGTCAGGGAATAGATTATAGGTGTGGCCAGCCACCACCTCTAGTCTCAAACCCGATTCATTTGTCTTTTTCACCTTTTTCAACTTTTTATTCCCTAAGATTTATTTCTGTTGTTATATGGATATGAATTCCAATAGGTCAGGTCCCTGCCTGCTTTGTATCTCCTATTTGGTCCTTTACTTGATCTGAAACAATGTATCAAGTAAGAGAAAGGTAGATAAGGAGTGAGGGAAAGAGAACAAAAATATAAAAATGTAGAACAAAAATATTCTAATTGAATTAAACAATTATTGAATACCTACTATGTTCAGGACTCAACATTAGACATGGTATATATTCAGAAATAATTAAGAGCTTAGTCTTTTTAAGTAAATACATATAAATACCTTTACAGAAATATAAATAAAGTTCTATGGCATATGAGAAAAGAAATATAACACATGATTTGTAATGATAAGCAAAAGCATTTTTCACTCAGCCATTCACTTCCTCGTTTATTATGCATTTGTAAAGCACCTTCTATATACACTCAAGGAATATCAAAATAAACAAGACAGTCCCATCACTTGAAATTTGTATAAGTAGGTTCTCAAAATTCAGTGTGATCAGAATTCCCTAATGAGTGTGTTAAAATACAGATTCCTGGGCCACAACTCCAGATTTTTTTTGATTCAGTAGGGCTCAGATGGGGCCTGAGAATCAGCATTTCTACCTTGTTCTTGGGTGCTGCTATTACTGTGATCTCAGGATTATACCTGGAGAACTACTAGGCTAGAGCAGTGCTTCTCAAATTTAGTGTCCATGAATCCCCTTGAGTTCTTGTTAAGATGTAAATTCTCATTTAGTAGGATTGATGCAGGACCCCAGATTCTGTAATATTCCATGTACTTCTCTTTGAGTAGTGAGGGTTTAGTAGGTGGACAGAAACTTGTAAGGAAATATGCACAAAAGACATTATGAAATAAACAGTAATTAAGACAAACCTTGAAGAAGGGATGGGGTTTTTGCAGGGGGCCTGTGAGAGTGTTCAGACAGAACAGGTTCAGGGCAGGCTGGGGGTGTGAGAGAGGGAAAGGGACAATAGATTTTGATCAGAAATGGAAGTGTGAGGTGGTATGATTTGGGACTGGAATAACTTCCAGTAATGAGGAAGTCCAGGACATGGTTATATGGGTCAGTAACTGGAACAGAGCAGAAATGGGAGCTCCTTGAGTTAAGGAAGCCAAGGAAATGTGAGACTATATTATAGGAAGGACATCAAAAGGATACTGAAGTTCCCAAAGAGTTGGCAGAGGTAAAGAAGAAAATGGGGCCAAGTTACCGAGGAGAAGCTCATAAAGTCAGTGCATTGTCATGAAGTTCAGTAAATCACTTTGATGGAAGAGGTTTCAGAAGACATGAAATTAATGAGTGATGGTGGGTAAACAATGATCTGAAAACAGCAGTGTTGAACGTGAAATATGTTAGGTCCATCTCTTGGCTCTCTGAATAAAAAGGCTTTTCTTCTAATGAAGAACAATGGGTAATATGGGTATTTTCAGAGAAAGAACAGCTTTCAGTTAAGACAAGCTAGTAGAGGAGTACAAGGAACAAAAGGTCAAGGTGGTGGCAAGTGAAAATACCACACTGGAAAAAATGTCACATGAGTAGTGGAAATGGGAAAAAAGCTGAATTAATTTGGATAGAGTTGAGAGAATGTGGAAGAGGATTCTATTTACGTCACCAAATTTCATAACAGAATTTAGGGAATGAGGGATTTATGAATTATTAACAGCAATGGGGGAGCAAAAGTAGTGATTCAAAATAAACAACAGTTACAAAACAATTAAACTAAGGACAAAAGTCATCCCTACATAGAATTTACTGAGAGTTAATTAAGGTATGGCCATAAAACAATAATGTTATAGAAATCAGGATTCTACTCATCTCCACCAGTCTCTAGCTATTTTAACCTGGGCAGATTACACAGCCTCTCTGTGTCTCAATGTCTTCATCTGTAGAATAAGGATAAGAGCTATCGCCTATACAACACTTACTATGTGCCAGTCGCTGTCTTTGAGTCCTTTGTACAATTAACTCATTTAATTCTCAAAGCCACTCACTCAGGTAGGTGGACTATCATCATGCATGAGAAAACAAACACAGAGATTAAGTTAGGAGATCTAACAACTGGTAGAGAATTTGAACCAAGGCACCCTGGTCACAAAAACCAGTCTCTTAAACATTATACTACTGTCTCTTGTTTAGTAATAGATAATACTAGTAAATACCTCTTAAAGTGATTTGAGAATTAAATGTGTAAAATTAAATATGTAAAGTGCACAGAACAGTTTCTGACACATAATAAGAATTCAATAAATACTAGATATTTAGTGGCTTGTGTCTCATCCTCATTTTCTAAAAATACAGGATCAGAAGTTGAGATCTTAGAAAATTAGTAATCATGGTTTCCGTGGTTATCCTAGTTAATAATAAAAAAGTGCTAATTAAAACCATATGTCATCTACTAAATTAACAAAATTTTAAAATAATATCTAAAACTGGAACTCTTAGGCAAAATTTATTGGCATACCCTTTTAATGAACAATGTTTTCCAGAAACTTGAAAAAGTATATACACTTTTATTTGCTAACCCTCTTACTTCTTAGCTGGCAGCATATTCTGGGGGAAACAGAAAAGACTTTAGATCAGGTTGTCCTGGTTTCAAATTCTGACAGGTAAAAATGAAAATACAAAGAATTCCTTCCACATACTAGTTAAGTCATCTTGGTTCAGCTAGTCATTTCTCTGAGCATCATTTTCTCATCTGCAAACTGGGCATATTACATGGCTAAGAAAAAACAGATTACATGAGATAACAAGGGTAAATTACACAGCAATTTGTATAGATTGAACATGTATTAGTTGTTTTCCTTAAATATTTGGTTCATGAAATGAACCTAAGAAAATAACTCAAAAAAGGTGGCTATATACTATTTTTAACTTATAATAACCAACCTAAATATTCAATAAGGGAAATAAATGTATTAAGTTGCATTGACATGATGAAATCCTTATGCAGTTACTTATCATAAATACAGAATATATGACAAATGGAAAGGTCTTATGTAATTTATGTAATAGAATATTGAAATTATTTTATGATTACAATTTATATATAAAAATTAGGGAGCTAGAAGATGACATGGAAAACAACTGTTTTACTAGATTTGTTTTTTTGGCTTCTACTATTGTTGAGAACATGTCATTTCTCTAATAATTTTTGATATCATTAATATCAAGTCACAAATACTTTTATCTGAATATTTCATCTGAGAATATCTAAAGGGCTCTGACATTTATGCTTCGACCTGAGCTTCAAAGATCTTTCTTTAACTTGCACTTAATTCAGATGGTGCTAGAAGATCTGCTATAGCAAAAACCAGTACTTAAAAACTTTGAATTTTTAAACTTCTTATCATATATTCATTTAATAAATATTTACTGAATATTATTGAATAATTTTGTAGTTTCCAATAACCTTGGACTATTTAAGGTTTTATCATTTCCTTTTTTCTATTCCTCCTTGTCACCCCAACAAACAATATCTATCAGTTTATTTAAACATTTGCTAACTTACAAAACTCCTTTAAAATTTGCTTAGCAACTCAGATAAACTAGATATCAATACTAAAAAATATTTTTAAATAAAATCCAGAAGTTATATATTTTGTCAGTTTTTTGGTGTTTTTATTTTTGATATGTGGTTGTCATAATTTCTCTCACAAAATGCCCCAAATTTACTTTTGCAGAGCAAAGCTTGAACTAGTTTTTAAAAAACTGTTTTGTGATATTTTTAGCTTTTTCAGGAATATTCTATATTCCCAAGAAGCAAAGATATACAGAGCTTCTATGAAAGAGAGAAAGAAGAAAGGGAGGAGAAAAGTAGAGAGGGAAAATATTCAAGATTTAGAGGTAAAACTGTATATACATTTTATGTAGGAAGATACGGAGCATCCTCAAATGTCAGATAGAAGGGCAAGTAGTGCTTTCATAGACAAGCCTTTCACTCAGTGAAGACATGATTCAACATAAGATTCCATAAAGTGTGCCACATTCACACCAGTGCTAATGTGAAGAGAAGTCATCCAGTGAGATCTCTTCACTAAGCTTGAAATGTTCATTAAAGCCACATCAGCCTCTACAGGATACTAAAAAATAGCTTATGCAGGTGCATAGATATGTCACATTAGATGGAGATGCTGACTTTTGATTGCTCATAATTTAGTTTGAAAATCCTGTCAAGAAGAAAGTTTTTTATTCATTGCCTGAGATAAAAGTGTTCAAAAGAAAAATAAAATGGAAACATACATCTTATTAGCACTTTTTACTTAGGGGAAGTTGCAATGAAAAAAGTTGGAAGAAAGTGAGTTTTCCCATGGAAATCTTCAATAAATTATTTAGGTAGTTAAGAAGTAAATGGCACTACTAAGTTCAAGCACAGAAATGGAAACACTGAGTCAGAAAAGGAAAAGAAAAGCTAATGCTGAATTTCAAATAAAATATCTAAAGCTTGATATTTTTAAGGAAGCTCTAAAAATTGACCACCTTGATGAAATGTCAGGATATGACTGGGGGATAAGTTAAATACAATCAACGTGGGGGATAAGTTAAATACAATCAACAATCTTAACACATGACACACTTAACTTTAGAGGCAAAAGTCTCTATTGCAGTGTTACCCCTATCATAAATTTGTATGTATTCTATTATTTATTTCAATCTATATCACCATCTGTAAAAAAAGCTTACATTAAAAATCTACTCTAGGGCTTCCCTGGTGGTGCAGTGGTTGAGAGTCCACCTGCCAATGCAGGGGACATGGGTTCAAGCCCTGGTCTGGGAAGATGCCACATGCTGCCGAGCAACTAAGCCCGTGTGCCACAACTACTGAGCCTGTGCTCTAGAGACCATGAGCCACAACTACTGAGCCCGCATGCCACAACTACTGAAGCCCGTGCACCTAGGACCTGTGCTCTTCAGCAAGAGAAGCCACCGCAATGAGAAGCCTGTGAACTGCAATGAAGAGTAGCCCCCACTCGCCACAACTAGAGAAAGCCCCTGTGCAGCAACAAAGACCCAGTGCAGCTGAAAGTAAATACATTTTTTAAAAAAATCTACTCTAGGTAACCATGTGCCTGATTAAATTATCACACTAGCTTCCAATTTTGTACTTCTTTTTCTTTTTAATTTAATTTATTTATTTATTTTTGGCTGTGTTGGGTCTTTGTTGTTGTGTGAGGGCTTTCTCTAGTTGTGGCGAGCAGGGGGCTACTCTTCATTGCTGTGTGCAGGCTTCTCATTGCGGTGGCTTCTCCTGTTGCAGAGCATGGGCTCCAAGCGTGCGGGCCTCAGTAGTTGTGGCTCGCGGGTTCAGCAGCCGTGGCTGGCGGGCTCCAGAGTGCAGCCTCAGCACACAGGCCTAGCTGTGGCACACAGACCTAGCTGCTCTGCAGCATGTGGGATTCTCCCAGACCAGGGCTTGAACCCGTGTCCCCTGCATTGGCAGGTGGAATCCCAGTCACTGCGCCACCAAGAAAGTCCCCAATTTTGTACTTCTTGACTCAAAATGCTTTATCCGTCTTATTATTATAATGCTGGTATTGCCCTCAATTATGAGAGAGCTTCAAGAGTTCATGGAAAGTGCGAATGGGTACTATTCAACTTGGGAAATTAAGTTTGCTCATTTGAAACAAAAGAAAAAGATGCGAGATATTTAAAAGTGGCAAGGAGATTTTCAGCCCTCATAATTCTTCTTCTAAGCTTAATTATTGCATTCTGAACCTGAAAGAGTCTAATTCATAATAAAAAAGAGTCAGATGTAAGTGAAGAATGGAAGGCAAACGATAAGAATAGAGTGACAATTCTCTCCCTCTAAATTATTCCCCAAATATTATGGCTTAAGGTAAAACAGAAATGTTAATAACTGTCATTTCCCAAAACTTGACAAACCAAAAAGTACACACCACCCCATGTCCATGTCTCATCCTATTTTAAATGGAACAAAGTGACTTTCAGAGGCTGGGAAGTGCATAATTACATAGGCTGGAGTCTTTGGACTTTGATCATAATTATAGTGCTTTATCCATCCATCACTTGTTGCTTGAGGACTATTCCTTGGTGAGTTCTTTAAAGGAGATAGAAACCCTGTCAGGACAAATTTGAGTTACAAAACAGCTAATCAAAAACTTGGCTCTCTTGACTTGAAACAGATTGAAAATTGCCACTTTAATCTCACAATCCATTTGGCTTTTAAGTAAAGCAAGAACATGAAGTCTGTCTTTGGAAAGGCATGTGGTCTCTGCTGTTCATACTACCGGGGGTACCTTTTTACGAGCTTCAACTGGGACATTGGGTCCAAGTTTGTCTCACTGTCTCAAAATTGGGTGTGCATACAAACAAATCATCTAGTGTGCTTGATAAAAATGCTGCTTTTGCATTCCTTGCCCTCACCCTCAATTTCTCAGAGGAAGGCATCGGTGTAATTTAAACTTAAAATTAACTGGGGAAGTTATACCACCAGAAGGCCTGCAGCTGTTTTTTCACCAAGAGTGGTCTGAGACGTTCATGAATCAAAATTGTTTGTTTTTGTTTACAATGCAATTCCGAAGCTCCACCTGGACTTATCAAGTCATAGTCTCAGGGAATCGATATAACAGCTCTCTGAATTCCTGACAGCATCAGAAGTGAATGTGTATATTACTGTATTTTCCTGAATCTGAATTTGGGCATAACAATTTCAGTTACCTCCTAAGAGTCAAATGTATTTCACTATGAAGCATTTTGAGAAAGCTTAACAGATGCTACTAACCAAAGACACCCTTCAAACTTGCTGCCTTCAGAGGGGTGTTTTGCACTTGCAGTCCCCAGCCTGCACATCCAGGGCCTTCTATCCTTCCTTGCACCTCACTGTAGTATTTCTTCTTTTTTTTTTAAACATCTTTATTGGAGTATAATTGCTTTACAATGGTGTGTTAGTTTCTGTTTTATAACAAAGTGAATCAGATATGCATATACATATGTTCCCATATCTCTTCCCTCTTGCATCTCCCTCCCACTCTCCTATCCCACCCCTCTAGGTGGTCATAAAGCACCTAGCTGATCTTCCTGTGCTATGCAGCCACTTCCCACTAGCTATCTAATTTACATTTGGTAGTGTATATATGTCCATGCCACTCTCTCACTTTGTCCCACCTTACCCTTCCCCCTCCCCGTGTCCTCAAGTGTATTCTATAGTAGGTCTGCGTCTTTATTCCCGTCTTGCCCCTAGGTTCTTCATGACCATTTTTTTTATTCCATATATATGTGTTAGCATACGATATTTTTTTCTCTCTTTCTGACTTACTTCATTCTGTATGATAGACTCTAGGTCCATCCACCTCAGTACAAGTAACTCAGTTTCATTTCTTTTTATGGCTAAGTAATATTCCATTGTATATATGTGCCACATCTTCTTTATCCATTCATCTGTCGATGGACACTTAGGTTGCTTCCATGTCCTGGCTATTGTAAATAGTGCTGCAATGAACATTGTGGTACATGACCCTTTTTGAATTATGGTTTCCTCAGGGTATATGCCCAGTAGTTGGATTACTGGGTCATATGGTGGTTCTATTTTTAGTTTTTTAAGGAACATCCATAATGTTCTCCACAGTGGCTGTATCAATTTACATTCCCACCAACAGTGCAAGAGGGTTCCCTTTTCTCCACACCTTCTCCAGCATTTATTATTTGTAGACTTTTTGATGATGGCCATTCTGACCGGTGTGAGGTGATATATCATTGTAGTTTTTTTTTTGTTTTTTGTTTGTTTGTTTGTTTGTGGTATGTGGGCCTCTCAACGTTGTGGCCTCTCCCATTGTGGAGCACAGGTTCTGGACGTGCGGGCTCAGTGGCCATGGCTCACAGGCCCAGCTGCTCCACGACATGTGGAATATTTTTAGACTGGGGCACGAACCCACGTCCTCTGCACTGGCAGACGGATTCCCAACCACTGTGCCACCAGGGAAGCCCCCTCACTGTAGTTTTGATTTGCATTTCTCTAATAATTAATGATGTTGAACATTCTTTCATCTGTTTGTTGGCAATCTATACCTAGGAATAAACCTAGCTAAGGAGACAAAAGACCTGTATTCAGAAAACTATAAGACACTGATGAAAGAAATTAAAGATGATACAAATAGATGGAGAGATATACCATGTTCTTGGATTGGAAGGATCAACATTGTGAAAATGACTATACTACCCAAAGCAATCTACAGATTCAATGTAATCCTTATCAAACTACCACTGGCATTCTTCACAGAACTAGGACAAAATATTTCAGTGTATATGGAAACACAAAAGAACCTGAATAGCCAAAGCAATCTTAAAAAAGAAAAACGGAGCTGGAGGAATCAGGCACCTGACTTCAGATTATACTACAAAGCCACAGTAATCAAGACAGTATGATACTGGCACAAAAACAGAAATATTGATCAATGGAACAGGATAGAAAGCCCAGAGATAAACCCATGCACATATGGTCACCTTATCTTTGATAAAGGAGGCAAGAATGTACAATGGAGAAAAGACAGCCTCTTTAATAAGTGGTGCTGGGAAAACTGGACAGCTACATGTAAAAGAATGAAATTAGAACACTCTCTAACACCATACACAAAAATAAACTCAAAATGGATTAAAGACCTAAATGTAAGGCCAGACACTATCAAACTCTTAGAGGAAAACATAGGCAGAACACTCTATGACATAAATCAGAGCAAGATCCTTTTTGACCCACCTCCTAGAGAAATGAAAATAAAAACAAAAATAAACAAATAGGACCTAATGAAACTTAAAAGCTTTTGCACAGCAAAGGAAACCATAAACAAGATGAAAAGACAACCTTCAGAATGAGAGAAAATATTTGCAAATGAAGCTACTGACAAAGGATTAATCTCCAAAATTTACAAACAGCTCATGCAGCTCAATATCAAAAAAACAAACAACCCAATCCAAAAATGGGCTGAAGACCTAAATAGACATTTCACTGTAGTATTTCTCTGTGTGAAGTTCTTCTTTGGATTCCCTGAGGTCTAGGATGGTATCTTACTCTTACCTTCTCTCTTTCCCACTCAGCACCAAGAAAATAAATAAGCACATGGAATACTTTAGTTAAACAAACAAATCAAAACAAAGTTTTAGTTTCCATACCTACAATTTGAGGATAAAAATCCGTTACATGGTGAATTTGTTTCCTATTGCTTCTGTAACAAGTTACCACAAACTTGTGGCTTAAACCAACCCAGTTGTATTATCTCACAGTTCTATAGCTTGGAAGCCTGATACAGATCTCACAGGGCTGAAATCAAGGTGTTGGCAGGACTGTGTTCCTCCTGGTGGCTGTAAAGGAAAATGTGCTTCCTTGCCTTTTCCACCTTCGAGAGACAGCCAGCCTTCCTTGGCTCCTGATCCTCTTCTATGTTCAAAATCTGTTGAGTCTTTTCTCACCTCACATCACTTTTATTCTTTCTCTACCTTCCACTTCGACTTAAGGACTCTTGCGATTACATTGAGTTCCACATGGATAGTCCAAGATAATCTACCTATTTTAAGGTCGGCTGATTAGCAGCTTTAATTCCATCTGCAACCTAATACACCTTTGCTGTGTAAGTTAACATATTCACAGGTTTGGGGTATTAGGACGTGGCTACCTCTGGAGGCCATTATTTTGCTTACCACACATGCTGCAGTGGATCAGCTATGTAATGTGTTGAATAACACTTTGTTAATCATAAAGTTCTATACAGATCTAATAAAATGTTATTATCTGTGGTAGAAATAGCACTGAACAAGGAAGAGACTTGAATTCTAGACATGGTTCTGCTACTATTTTTTGTGTGTGATTTTGGGCAAATCACTTAACCTCTCTAAGGTTTTAGATTTCTCAATTCTAAAGCAGAAGATTTGGGACAAGTCAAGATCATGTCAAGACTCATAATCATCTTTGTGCTTAATTTAAAGATGATATAGAGCAAAATGGAACTTAAGGTATGCCTCCATGAGGACACAATTGTCTCTGGGAAGGAATCTCCAGTTCACTGTTGTGCCATACCCACAAGAGTCGAGCTGAGCAATATCCTAAGGGGATGCATTTCAGACTTTGGTTGGGTTAATATTTAATTCTCAATGTCTTAGCTGTGAACAGTTGGCCAGAAGTTGTTATCCCTACTTACCTCATGAAGAAACTTTGATTTAGATAGCTTAAGTGATTTTATGAAGGTCATATAATCAGTGAGTGGTTGAGTTAAGACTATTGGATAATAGTCTTTTTTTTTTTTTTTTTTTTTTTTTTTTTGCGGTACGCGGGCCTCTCACTGCTGTGGCCTCTCCCGCTGCGGAGCACAGGCTCCGGACGCGCAGGCTCAGCGGCCATGGCTCACGGGCCCAGCCGCTCCGCGGCATGTGGGATCTTCCCGGACCGGGGCACGAACCCGTGTCCCCTGCATCGGCAGGCGGACTCTCAACCACTGCGCCACCAGGGAAGCCCTGGATAATAGTCTTTTGACAAGTCCTATGTGCCCTCAGCTGACACACTTCCCTGCCTCTCTGCTATTTAAATGCACTCACAACTCAGGACCGGCATACAGAATTATAATACATCATACTTTTGGCTAACTACAGTGTGTCATAAAGGTCTTTTGACATGTATTCTTGTGAAAATTATAAGGGTTGGAGGCAGATTTTTCTTGACTACAACTGATGGCTACATTAGTCCCTGCTGATAAACTGTACCTTTGTATTTCTTTATGAACCAGCTCTTCCTGTCCTCTGCCTTGCTTCATTTCAAGTACTGACATAACAACCTACACAGACGGCAGCATGTCAGCTCATTCCTTTCAGTCAGACAAAGAAACTTAGTGATTCTGGCGCTAGCTAGAATTAATGGATTAGCCTTGTTAAAAACTGGCCTGCTCATTGAAATGGATGGATACATCCTTAATTGGCATCAGCAATTATATTATTAAATGTTATATCAATTTTCAAAGTTTTTCATGTGCACATAAACAACACTATGGACACTTTTTTATGTGTTTTACTACGGGGTATGATCCTGGGAGGAAAAAGAGCATTTGAAAAAAGAGCAGTTGAAGATAGTTTAATAAAGGAACTATTGATCAACGGAGAAGAGATATGGTATGGCTTTTTGGAGTTAGCAGTGGCTAGAAATGGTTACCACTCCTATGCTCGAAGGAAAAGGAGAGGAGAGAGCAGTTACTCAAACTCAAGACGTCCGGAACTGTGGTAAGAGCCCCTACAGGACCTGCAGCCTTTAGTAGAAAACCTAGCAGAACAGCAGGGAAACATATACCCCCAATTCACTCTCCTCCTGCCCTTCGATCTCCTGCTAGAGGTGCCCACTGGTTGAACCCAAGAGGAAACCAGAGGAGAAAGGAACTGTCAATGCAATCTTCATAAGTCAGCTTCCTGGGATTCAGAACAAGAAGGATGTAGGGTGGATGTGGAGAAGCAAGTGGAAGACACTCAACACAGAACTATATCTGTCTTTATGCAATTGCATTTGACAAATAAAATGATCCTCCATTGTAAGTTCACTGTCACCCACTCTCCTCCTCCTCCTTTTGGGATATATTTAGAAAATACAGTTAATAAAGTTGACCTTTAAGCTAGTAAAGCACAAAATTCACAATCAATGTGTAATTTACACAGGAAATATTTCTTACTCATCCATACAGTACGTTAACAGTTCAAGCTTTTGAGTAGAGGGTGACCGAAAAAAATAACTCAAAATCATTTTACAAGTAGTTCAAAGAGTAATATGTTTTACTTTCTCTTATTTTTAGTCCTCAGCTATCACAGTGTTTCAAAATTTAATCTGGATTCCTTTTTATCATTTTAACTGGTTTATTTTCAAAATGATATTTGGAGGAATTTAATCTGTCTTTTAGAATTACTTGGTTAAAGATATTTATGTTAAAAACTATGTGGCAATTCTAAAAACTAAAGGGTGCAAGAAGACCCAAATTATAACCCAAACCATAAATTAACAAAAGTTTAACTTGTAAAATGCTAAATTTTAGATTCATTTTGAATATTTACTAACAAAAGGTAAACAGAACTCACTGTATATGATTTTAACTTATAAGGAAACTGTATCTTACCCTTTGGCTCTTATTTATTGATTTTGCATAATTTCATCTATTTTTGTTAAAATTAAGTTAGCAATAAAATGACAAAACTTGTGATTTGTCCACCTTCTCTTCTCTTGTAATGGTCAATAGCATCAAAAGGGAAATCTAAGCTCTATAGCTTAAGTACTGTTTGAATTTTCAGAAAAGTTTTTGTAAAGACTAGAGTAAATTAGCATCCACATCAGAGCACAATTAAATACATGTGTCAAAATGTTCAGGTGCAAAAGAAAAAATAACAGAGGGTGAAATCTCAATTTTAACTGAGAGGATGATTACCATCATACTTTGAAATGTATATTAAAATTGGCTTTTGGGGAATGGCATTAACATTCAACAGTAAATGATAATAGCAGCTCTCATTTATTCTATTTTTTGATAAAAAGAAATTTATGCATTAAGGTAGCTTAGAGTTAAAAATAACAAGAAATCCTGTTCTTTCCTTTTTTGAAAATTCTCTTTTACAACTTCTTTCTAAAGACAAGGTCAGGAAAAAGACAAATTTAACTGTGTAGATGACTATGATTATGGAATGATTAAATTTGGTCTTACTTAAAATAGATTTTGTAAACTGAGAACTTCAAGGGTTGTCTGTTTAGAAAAAACAGCTCAAACTCATTCACTCCTTAGGCATCAAAGAGAATATTGTTTGATTCTTGCTTTGACAGTATATAGTATTATAGATTTCTTATAGTGATATCCCACTTATTCATTCATTCATTTATTCAATAAGTAGTCTAGACAGAAAAATGGTAATAATTCAGTCCTTGAAATATCTGACAAAGCCGTTAAAATATATGAGGCAAATATATCTTATTAAATATATAAGTACTATAAAGTTAAATAAATAAACATTACAACTATATCTTACTCATTTTTGTATTTCCAGTGCCTTGCACAGAGTAGATGCTCAGCAACAAATATTTTTCTTTTGTTTACTTGCAGACTAAGTTTTTATTACAAATGGAAAGTACATAATCTTGCCTAAAACAATTTATTTGGCAAATAAATATTCCCTGACCACCCTGCACCACCATCTCACAGCTCCCCAACATGCCCCCCCTTCCCCAAAAGTGACACTCATCATGATTAAAGTTCAGGGATTCAGCAAAATTTAAAATATTTTTAAAGTACTATTATTATTTAAAATTTTACAATCTGACAAAAACTGAGGTGATATTTGCTCCATGAATTAATTAGCCGGTTTCTGGGACACTCCGAAAAGCAATTTCCTCATGTATTTATATTTACAGGCTTCCCTCATCAATCACTAGAAATACCTCTGGACAGAGATGTACATGATTGACATGTGGGTTGCTAGTCAATAGAAAAAAATTCTTCTAAAGCTGAGATAGATCCATGTACCTACTTTAAAAAAGATGTCATCAAGGGAAGTGTTATACAGCAAATGTTTCATTACAATTATCCTCTTAGAAATATCATTTCAAAGATTTTATTGAAGTAGAAAATTTTGAGGCTGGAAAAAATTTTGAGAACTAGAAAATCTTTAGTGTTTTGCTTTTTATCCACCCACTCCCCAACTCCAACGAAATCTTATGTAAGAACGTGAACTCCGGAGCCATTCATTTTTGCTACTATTGTTCATGGCACACAGCAAGGCAGGAATCAAATCACCATTCACATTTCCCGTTTCAACCTGGAGGACCACACATTTGCTTCCTCTCTCTCTTTCCTTTTTCTTCCTTTCTTTTCTTACTTTGTCAACCATTCCATTTACATTTCTCTCTTACTTTTCCTCTTCTGCTGTCTCACACAGCCCACCAAAAGTGTCACAGGAAAAGAAGCTATGTCTACATAGTCCACATTAATGTTTACAAGGTGACAAATCTTATTAATGAAAAAAGATCACACAGTTTCCTTAACTGCCTGAGCAATGTGACCGTGAGTCCTGGCCAGAGAGCCCACTGGACTGCTGGGATGAAGCTCTAGTAGGCACCATGGTGAATGACAAGTTAACCCCTTTGGAACCACACTGTTTTCAGCAATCAGAGGACCTCCTTCATTAGTCTCAGAAAGTAAAGTATGAAATTCCAACATCAAATCTCATGCTGTTAAATTAACATCATCACACTGCTACATATGACTTGAATATCTCCCATAACTTTATGACTGGAAAAACACTGTTCAGATTTCATTTACCAGTTTAAAAATAGCAAACTCTAATTTGAAACACACACACACACATACACACACACACACACACATTGTGCATGCTCATTAATATTTCCTCTTAGTACTAGGCAAACGTTCCTTCCTATAAACAGAAATAAAATTGAGTATAATTGTTAAGTTTTAAAAGTCAGATTTGTCAAAAGATGATGTTTGTTATGAAACAAATCAAGAAGAAAATATGTCACAGAGCCAAAATGACAAGCCACAATCTGTTTGGTATAACAATGGCTATTTTTCTATTTTTAAAGTATAAATCAAAATTATTCTGTGTTTCTTTTGACTTGAAGATCATCCAGAGACTATTCTATTCCTGTCCAATGAAATGTCTTCTTCTTGGGTTGGTGAGTGCTGATCTAGGCAAATAACAGATTTTAAACATCTTAAAATGGTGTGACCATTTTTTAAGAAGCCATGGGAAGATGGTCTACAAACTTTGTTACTTTGTACATCCAGATAGGAACTAAAAAAGAAAACTAGAAGAGATGCCCACAGACCACTTTAAGTCCACAGAAAGTGCAAAATAATATCACTGTGCTCATAAACAAAGAGAGGCTGCTGTTTGTACACAGCAGAAACACTCATCATACACAAGGCACTCCACTCCAATTAAGTTTTGATAGAAGTTACGTCACATTTAAACTCACCGCTGGATGTAAGGGTCGGGACAGTACTGTAGGGTGGCACACCGTGAAGTTTCAAAATTCATTTCCTTCAACTCTCTTTGATATCAACAAATGAAGAACAGTATTATAACATATACACATATACCTGTGTATACATAGATATAAAGCCAGAAGGCTAAAAGCAATAGGGTCAAATGCTATCAGACATAGAAGTGTAGACACTTCCCCCCCTTCACACACATTTGCAAAGAGGCGGAGCATTTCTTGATTTGAGCCAATGAGATTCATCAAGGGACTAAAACATCAGAAACAGTCGAATCTTACCAGCTGGGCATCCTCTCTAAAGTTGTTCTTCCCCCTCTACCACGGCTTTAGAGTCCTTGTCGTATAGTGGCCACACTTGTTGGCAACTTGGAGTCATCTCTGAACTTCTGGTCTCTCTGGTGATTGGATGCTGGCATGAATGGCATCAGAGTTTAATTTCAGCAGCCTGGACTTTCACAACAGAACAAGAGCTAATGAGTGTCCACCCTGCTCCAGCTAATTAATGTTTCCTTGTCTCTGCATACTGATTTGATTTGAGGGCTTCTGTAACTGCTTCTGGAACTAAATATTTCACAGAGCTGCTTAGGAAGTTGTTTTGTTTTTTTTCTTCATCTCCACCTCCACCCCCCCTTCCCTCCACCCTTCATTCTCCCTTTCAGCCAACCGCCTGTTGTGGTCACAATCTCAAATAGCAAAGACAGGGAAATTCCTTGATTATATTTAACCTAGAACTCACTCTTCGTCTCAACTAAAAGAGATACCCATTCACATCCCCTTAGCTTTGCTTTCCCTAATTAAAAAATAATAATAACCTTTACTGAGTTTTTCAAATATCCTACCTCAAACACACACACATAATTTTCTTAAAGTAATATTAAAATGGAAAATAATGCACTATTTTCAAGCTTACAAAATTATGTCAAATTGCCTGTTACTGAAAACATTCGAGTTCTTTCCATCTCTCTCAGTCTCTCCCACTCTCTTATTTATGTCATTGTTTTTGCTGGTTTTGGTTTTGCTTTGGCTCGAGCTACTTTGGAGTAAAACCGTTAACTTGTTCATATATCCAAAAATTAATATAATATCAAAAAATCTACATACAGAATAATTCACTTCCTTTCTGAATACAGGCTGTAAACCTATCATGGTTTTGTGGATTTGGATATTGAATGAAATAAGTTTCAGAAGCTAAATTAAAATAGACTCTAACAGAAAAAAACAAAAACAGCGTGCCCAAGTGTCACTAACATGGCAAGTTCATAACCTCCTTTCACCCCTAACCAGAGGTTACCTGTAAACTGGTGACATCAGAAATTGTCAATGTTGTAAGATAATCTAAAGACATTTCCAGAGCAATCTGACATCTCCTTTTGAGAAATTTTGGTTCAAAATATGTTTCATAAAAATATTTTATTTGTTGCTTCAGCCAGGATAGAAGGGAGAAGCTATTTAAAACTCGACATTCTCTTCCTTACTTAGCCTGAGAGTGTCTAACATCTGTGAATTGTGAAATTCACAAATATGCCGGCCTGAGCCCCAGCCAATTCAAACAGCTTGTTCTACAAAATGGGAAATTTGAGGGAAGGTCATTTTACTAATTAATTATAGATTTGTTAATTGGAGTTAAAGTGTTTGGCTTTATTCCCTGCTATTAGCAAATACAGATGACCGGAGTATATAGAGTTCTTAAATTAAAAATACTCAATTTCCTTTGAGCATGGCCAAGTCCCATCAAGTGCCTGGCCTTTCCCATTTATAAAATGAGAGGTGAAATAATGATCTCTAATGCAGTGCTTCTCAAATGTTGATGCACCTGCGAGTCACCTGGAAACTTTGTTAATGCAGATTCTAGTTCAGTAGGTCTGGGGTGAGGCCTGAGACTCTGCATTTCTCACAAGCTCCCAGCTGCTGCTTGTGCTGCGGGTCCTTGCATCACACTTTGAGTAGCAAGACCTAGTGCTCTTTTCAGGCCCGCTTTTTATATACTTCTAGGAAATAAGCAGCGCTCTTCCAAATATTTTAACTTACCAACAGAGGCTCTAGGCTCCCAGAGAAATTATTAATTTGCAAACATTCTTAGTATGCTTTTAATTTCAAAAGTTTTATAGCCTAATTTATAAAAAAGACCATTTAAAATGTATGCCCTGACATCAATAGCTGTTATTTTTTTAAATCCTAAAATTATTAGGTAAGAGAGACAGATACCAAATGGTAAAAAATTATGTAAATAATTATGAAACATACTGGTTCCTACTGCATTGTGAAAATAAATGCAGAGAGCTACCCTGACCAAGGGCAAAAGGCAAGCTCTCCAGGATTCAACAGCACACCCATGGCACACAACCATCCAGAACCTGGGAAAATAAGTGACAATTATACTATAATTACCATAATTGCCACTTACATTTATATTACAACCCTCTTCACCCAGGGGGGCTCAGGTTACTATACAAATGCATAAATTATTTCTTTGCTGTGCAAGTTAGATGCTTTTCCAACACCTTAAGTCTTTTAGGTAGAGATTGTAATAGAATAAGTTACACATTAGGCTGGGAGAAGGTAATTGCCTTTCTGACCATGACCTACATCTTTGAATGATGTTGTTTGTGAAGATTTTTGATTTGTAGGGAGAGGAGAAAATAAAGAGCTTAGGGAAACAGTAACATTGAGGGCCTGGAACTCTGGACACATTGTAAGATAAAAGTACACTTTTTCCTTTCAGCGCCTAGCAGCCAAGTATGTGCACTTTGCTAAACTCGGGTATTCAAAACACAAACCCTTCTCATTTATATCCATGTGAATTACTTCTTAACTGCTCTCCTTTATGCACTCTATCCACTGGGTGACATACTTTTTTGTTTTGTCCCCCACCTTGGATCATATTTTGTCTTCCATCCAGAATGTTTTTAAACCCCATATGCATATATCTCACAAATACTTCAAAGAACAGGAAGCCTTTCTCATCCCTCTAGGTAAAAGGAAGCTACCCTACCTCTAATGCCTTAAATCATGATATTTTCACTTGTGAAAGGGCACCTGCTACTTTCTTCCTGGATTTGAGCTATTTTTGCATAAGACCCATCTCCTGTACTGGACCGTGAACAACTTAAGGGTGGGTTTGCTGTCTGATTCATCTCTGTATCTCCAGGGACTAGCAAAATACGGTCTAGTGGACAAATAACATGTTTATATCTTTGCAAAAACACATCTAGGGGCTTCCCTCGTGGCGCAGTGGTTGAGAGTCCACCTGCCGATACAGGGGATGCGGGTCCGTGCTCCGGTCCGGGAGGATCCCACATGCCGCAGAGCGGCTGGGCCTGTGAGCCATGGCCGCTGAGCCTGCGCGTCCGGAGCCTGTGTTCCGCAAAGGGAGAGGCCACAACAGTGAGAGGCCTGCGTACCACAAAACAAACAAACAAACAAACAAAAACACATCTAATAATTATTATAAGTGGTTAAAAAAGAACTTCCATGAAACACTTGACTTTTTAGAATCAACTTTACTGAGGTATAATTTACATACAATGAAATTCACTAATTCTACCGTTCCATTTGAGAAATTTTGACATATTATATACCATGTAGTCTTTACCACAAAGAAGACATAGAATATTTCATTACCCCCCAAATCCCCTCATTTCCATTACCTTAAAAGCTCCCCTTTGTGGTTAATCTTTCTTCACCACTGACCCTAAACAATCACTCTCTTGGTTTTTTTGTCATTATGTATCAGACGTATGTTTTCTAGAACAACATTATCCACGCGACCTTTCTGGGATGAAGGAAATAGTCTATATTTGTACTGTCTGACATGGTAGCCACTAGCCACATATAGCTAATGTGACTGAGAAACTGCATTTTAATTTTTATTTATTTTAATCAACTTGTATTTAAAAAGCCACATGTGGCTAGTGGCTACCATGCTGGACTTCACAATGCTAGAATGTCACATAAATGGAGGCACATGGCATGTATTCTGTGTCTAGTAGTTTCTTTCATTCAACATATTGTTTTTGAGATACATCCATATAGTTATGTATGTCAGTAAATGGTTCTTTTTTATGGCTGTGGAACATGTGGATTGCTCCTTTTTTTTCATTATTAAGAACAAATTCTGGTCTCATATCCTCAATGATGGCCCAAAGCAGAAGTCCAATAGACTTTTTAAGATCTCAATAATGACTCATTCCATTGAGTCCCTTAATGATGTGGAATAGTTCATTCCTTCCAAGGCTGCTGTAGCTCTAGAGAAGGCAGCAGATGTAGAGAGAAACTGACTAACCTGTGTTTGGTTTGGGCTCTGGTCCCAACTTCCTCCCTAACTTTAGGCAAGCAGCCTACTGTCTTTGGGCCTTACATTTTTTTTTTTTTTTTTTTTTTTTTTTTTGCGGTACGTGGGCCTCTCACTGTTGTGTCCTCTCCCGTTGCGGAGCACAGGTCCTGGACGCGCAGGCTCAGTGGCCATGGCTCACAGGCCCAGCCACTCTGCGGCATGTGGGATCCTCCTGGACCGGGGCACGAACCTGCATCCCCTTCAGCGGCAGGCAGACTCTCAACCACTGCGCCACCAGGGAAGCCCCAGGCCTTACATTCTTGATCTTTAAGAGGAAGGATGTACCAGTGAGGATTCTTTTGTTATTAGCAATGAAAACTAACTCCTGCTAAGTAAAACTAAAAATATAAAAATAGATTAAAATATGAAAATTCACAGACTGGAAGAGAAAGTTGAAAAACAAGATTTGGGAAAAGGCTGGAACCAGAATAGCTTCAGGGCTCTAAGTAACAAGAATGAATAGAGTCATTTCATAGTGCCACCATAGCAATAAGTCAGACCCAATAGGTTTTTGTTTTGTGTTTTTTTTTAACTTGAGTCACTTACCTTAAGATTCAAATTCTCAGAAGGAAGATGCTGTGTTAGGCCAGGAGAAATCTGAATGCCTTGATTGATAGCCCTACCAAGACTGGGGCAAAGAGGGTTTCTGAAAGAAAATAGAGGTTCTATTAAGTGAGGAAAGGGCAATAGGTTCAGGGCAACAGAAAACAACAGATGCCACCACGAGGGGCTTAAAGTGGATGATCTCTCACATTCCTTAGAGCTCTGGCTGTCTGTGGCTGTGTGACTGGAGAAGCTGAATTTCTTGTCAGGGTAACTGGACCTCAGGTCCACTCTTCTCCAAGTCTTCCTGACCTGCCCCTCTTTTATAATATGGGGATAAGGAGAGAACTTTCTAGCATAAGAGGTGGTGAAATAAATTCATCGAGTGTCACCCAAATCAAAGGGACTGAAGAGTTTGATGATTTTTAGTTTTAAAACACTTTTCTGGACATAACTTCAATTCAACTCCACAATCTCTGTTTCATAGAAGTAGAAACCAGGTTCTGTTTTGGGGGGGATCCTACCAACCCTCCCAGCTTTATGCTCTATGAATCTAATATTTGCTGAAGTAAGACATTTAGTAGGAGTAAAGCTGGGCCAAGAATTTAAGTGTACTGGATTAGGGTCAAATGCTTTTTTATATCAATGAAAAAGCAAGTGCATTGCAAGCTTAGCCATGTGCTTCTTCTAATTTGACCTCCATCTTCTTACAGGTCACCGGAACTCATCAAATAGAAAAAGAGTGCATAAAGCTAATGTCTCAGAGTCTACTGAGAAGAAAGAAGATGCTTTAGAGAAGTGTCTGAGGAAAGGGACACTTTTCTAATCAGAGGGCATACAAGGAAACACAGAGGCCAATTGGGGAGGGAGGAGGTTGGCAGTGTCCCTAACAGACAAACCCGATACCCTCCAAGTCACACCCAGTGTTCCAGAGCAATGTGGGTGGGCTTCTTTTCCAGACATCCCTGAACAGCTGTATGGGGGCTGCTCCTGACTCCCACCCCTCCTTTGCTCAGTGCCCACGTGAGAGAGAGATAAATAAGGAGACACAGGAAGTCCTTATTTGGCACTTTGCATTTTTTTTTTTCCTGGACCATTTGTCAGATGCAGATATGATGCACCTTGACTCTAAGTGTCTTGGTGCAATTTTCTAAAATAAGACAATCTCTTATATGATCACAGTTCAGTTAAAAAATGAGGAAATTAACGTTGATAAAGTGCGATTACTTTCTCTACATACCTTATTCAGATTTTGCCAATTGTCACAATGATGTTTTTTATAGCAACAGAAAATTCTGGATCCTACATTGCATTCCATTGTTCTGTTTCTTTAGTCTTTAATAATCAGGAACAGTTCCTCAGTCATTGTGCTTCATGACAGATTTTTTTTTTTACTTGAAGTATAGTTGATTTGCAATGTTGTGTTCATTTCTGGTGTATAGTAAAGTGATTCAGTTATATATATCTACACATATATATGAAGAAGAATATATATGTATATTTTCATATTCTTTTCCATTATGGTTTATTACAGGAGATTGAATATAGTTCCCTGTGCTACACAGTAGGACCTTGTTCTTTTTTTTTAAATAAATGTATTTATTTTTTCATTTATTTATTTGTTTATTTATTTATTTATTTTAGGCTGCATTGGGTCTTCGTTGCTGCACACGAACTTTCTCTAGTTGCCGCGAGCAGGGGCTACTCTTTGTTGCGGTGCATGGGCTTCTCATTGCAGTGGCTTCCCTTGTTGGGGAGCATGGGCTCTAGGCTGTGGGCTTCAGTAGTTGTGGCACGCGGGCTCAGTAGTTGTGGCGCACGGGCTTAGTTGCTCTGCGGCATGTAGGATCTTCCCAGACCAGAGATTGAAAACATGTCCCCTGCTTTGGCAGGTAGATTCTTAACCACTGCACGACCAGAGAAGTCCCAGGGCCTTGTTCTTTATCCATCCTATATAGAATAATTTGCATCTGCTAGTCCCAAACCCCCAATCCAACCCTCTCTTGCCTCCCACCCTTCCCTGGCAAACACAAGTCTTTACGGCATGACAGATATTTTTGAAGCATGCAGGCCAGTTATTTTGTAGAATGTAACTTAGTTTAGGTTTGACTGATGTTTCCTCATGATTGGATTGAGTTATCTACTTTTGGCAGAAACATCTGTGATACTGTGATATTGTGTACATCTCAGTGCATCATATCAGGAATTGCTCAGTTTTTAAGACCCATTGAAGGGTTTTCTCCAAGCCTCATCTCAGGCACAGATTTACTGTGAACCTAAGAAAGTTTGAATGTCAGGACCTCTTACTTACATAGATAGTCCCTTCTAAGGTTCTAGGAAATATCTTAGTAATATGTATACATGGCCATTATGTTTCTGTAAAATATACAAATGTGAGATATTTTAAATACAGTCTTCTAATATTACCATCTCTTTCTACTCCAATTCCCCCTTTATCATCATTCATCTCACATAGAGTGTTGATAGAGAGGCCGTGGGATTTCTAAGATCCAGGCAAGGGCAAGTTGAATAGAGGATACTTTTAGTTTGGGTTGGGGGAATACATTAATATGGTCTGTAGCTGGGTTTGTGTAGAGTTAAAGTATTGCTACTCATCCTGGTATAGGAATGGCTTCCACGTATATACTCCTGCCCATGACACTAGGCATGGTGTCACTTAAGACCCAGGCTGGAGGACACATCACAATATGGATATCCCCAACAATAACTGCCATGGAAAATGTGTGACTAGTGGAGGAGAGTTGGAACTGCACAGAGACTGAAACTTCTCTGTGGAAAGTTTTCCTCCTTTTATCAGGCATACAAACTTGTAAGCAGAAGAATCAATATCAAAACCAGGTTTTCCCTGTCTAGTATTCAGCATATACAATTATAAATGCACCATACATTATTTGGTCTTTTATGATGAGAGTTACATTAAATAGTATTTATCCTTATACTGTGTGTGTTTGTAGGAACACAAATGTCTGGCAGTGCTGTAAACAGCAAGTGTGTCTGTTAATTCTTATATTGGGGCTGCAGAAGATAAGGCTGAATATATGATGTTAAGATTCTGTCCAACCCTGAGAGTCCATGACTATAAACTTGTAGGCTCGGGTGTTCCCTGGTGGTCCAGTGGTCAGGACTCGGTGCTTTCACTGCCCTGCAGTGGCCCAGGTTTAATCCTTGGTCGAGGAACTAAACTCCCACAAGCCTTGTGGCTTGTAGGCTACATTTACAGACAGTCCATCTATCTATCATCTATGTATCTATTTATCTATCTATCTGTCTATCCATCTACATGAAATCACTTTGTTCCAGAGTGATTTGAGGTAGCTTATAAAATACACAGAGGGAGATTTAAAAATACATATGCAGGGTAACCAGGGGCTGAGAGGAGAAAATGAGGAGTTGTTGTTTAATGGGTACAGTTTCAGTTTTGCAAGATGAAAAAGTTCAGGAGAGTCATTGCACAACAATGTGAATATACCTAACACTGTTGAACTGTACACTTAAAAATGGTTATGCTGGTAAATTTTATGTTATGTGGTTTTTACCACAATTAAAAAGTTTAAAAAATTAAATACGTAGGTAAATGATAAAATCAATAACCAGTATAAACATCAAGAGAAAGAAAAATAGGAGGAAACCAAGGACAATATTTGTCCACAAAATGTATTACATGATGTTCTACACTTGTGCTAAAGGGCCATTTATTTTTCTGTGAACTTCTAAGCAACCAATTACTTATATGAATTTTTTTATCCACAATAATTGCTTAGACTCTTGTTACACACAGCACATCATAGGTACAAAATATATATTTGTTAAAAGAATGAGGGAAAAAGATAATATGTAAAATAAATTGACCTTCAGCTTCTAGACTCTGAATCTAATGCATTTGTTTGATTGCTTATTACAAATAAATGACAAGGGATGATATTGTAATGAGACCTGAATTTCTAGAGGTTTCCAGTATAATTCTCTCACAAGACTCTATGGTACTTACTCACTAATTTGATGTTTGGTTAATAGATTCAACATGCATATACCTTAAGGGCTTCTTCTGTGTGCCTGTCAGCGTGCTGGGAGCTGTGGGCATAAAGTAGATCAATAAGATCAAGTCTCTGGCCTCCGGTAGAGTTGAGAATGATCTTCTTTGCCATTTTGCATCTTAAGCTTCACAGATTAAAAAAAAATAAGACTTTTGCAGAACTGTGTCCCTGAGTTGCCGATGACCAACTTCCTCACTGAGGTATGTGGTGCCTGATTAAATTGATGAGATAAGAATATGTTTACTAGAATTCATGAAATGTGTGTAGGTGGGAGAGGATAGAATGTAGCATTCTTATTTACTTTCCTGAGGTTTGAGCCCAAGGGAGACAGCTGTAGCTGAACCTTCCCTCAGACACACATTCAAAAATCTGTGCCTTATTTTTTGAATCCTGATTATCAGGAAGCCACAAAAGCCATCCTTTGTGGAAGGAGGAGGAGTGGGTATGAACCAAGAAAAAAAAGATCCAATCTGTATATACTAGTGACTACCAAAAACTATGGTGTGATGATTTCCTAAACGACCGGCTGCTTTTCTGGTATGTAGCTTCGTGAGATATACTGTTTTCCAATGGAGCACAGCTCCCAACAGAGGAACTAGGAGACATTTAATAAATGCCTTTTTTTTGAAAATAAGCTATACTCAAAGTTAAAAAGGAATTTAGAGATCATTTGCTTCGAAAAACACCCCAGCAAATGACTTAAAAATAACGAGCATGTGCATAGTGATTTAAATTTTACAGAACACTTTCATAGAAGTTATCTCATCAGTCTCCCAAATGTCATGTAGATGTATTAATACTAGGACAAGTGGTGTCATTTCCTCCATTGTATGCATGAGGAAGCTAAGACTCAGGCAGCTTAAGAAACAAACTCATAGTCACACAATCACATAAACATCTGTGTCAGTGGACCCAGCTTCACTTACTCCCAGACATTAGTCCATTTACTCAATAAAATAACATGAATTAAATGCCTATGGTATGCCTTGTATTGTGCAGGACTCTGGGAAAATAAAGGTAAATATAAACTGTATCTTCTTTCCTTACAGCAACTCTACAAACCCAAATTTTTATAGTGTTTGGCATTTATTAAATATCTCATGTCCATTATCTATCTATTAATAGATAACCAATACAAACTCTAGGAATTAGACAAGTTAGGTCTTATTATCTCTAGATAGTTAGTGACTCTGCATTCATCACTCAGCCAGGTAGTGGTAGAATCATGACTGGAACTCAGGTAAACCTGTTTGCCTGAAAATATCACCATACTTTTGACAGCCCGCTCCCCTGCCAAAAGATCCAGAATGCATTGTGTATATTTTTATGTCTTGGAGGGCTATGCATGGTCTCTAGCACATGTCTTTTGGTGACTTTTTCCTGGGCCAGTCAGCCTGTGATAACATAAGCACCACAAAGGCCAACTCATAAAGGAAGGCTTGAGTTCATGACGAGCACCCACATTTGGGCTGGGAGTCAAGAATGTTAACTCTGCTTATTTTGAAATCTGGGTTGTGCACACTGTTTAAGCATGTGGGAGTGGATGCACTGATCAAATGCTTCTGTGGGATGGAAGTGATTCTCAGGGCATCCTTACAGGGGAATCCACATGGGATGACCCTTGAATGGGTCTTGTTTACAGAAACATCTCTGTGCCAAGTTTCTAAGGAGTAAATTTAAAGCACAACCTTGGAGGAATAACATCAATCTGAAAACACAACTGCTCTTGGCTGCCTTTGGGTAGGTAACATATTGTTCTGCCACTCAGCCACTGATCCATTTAGACCATCTGGGTCCCTACTCAGTATCACTTATGTTATACTTCTGAAGAGAGTAAATAATTTTCCCCATGGGCCTGAATGATCATTTTTGTTAGAATAATGATTGTGAGACATATATTTTCAAAGTAAAAATTATCTTTCTTTTTCAGATTGTGAGATCCTGACTATACACTCATAAAGAGAAATATGAGGAGAGAGGAAAGAGAGAGAGAGCCACAAGATATAATGATGATATTTATACAGAGATATATGTATGTCTATATGTATAATATACAGATATATGTGTATGTGTATATTTACAAATATTACCTATAATATGTGTATAGACTTATATATGTATACTTATATACATATCTAATATATTTCTAATAAATATATATTACTATATATACACAATAATTATAGACAGAGTATTTATTAGACTACATTCTCCTCTAATTTGCTTATTTTCCTCCTAATAATCAAGACAAAATATCAAGGCAAAATTATTTAAAAAGTAAATTTTAAAAGCCCTTTAATGGAAGAAATAAAACAATGTAGGCAATGTATTCTCATGGTGTGGAAAAATTTATATGGACACTATCACAAAGCAAGGAAAGGAAGTTAATAAACTCTTAACAGTTATTATTTCTGAGCGTATGGGGTTATGGAGTGAAGAAAATATTTTCTTGCTGATACCTTTTTGTAGTTTTCAAATTTTGTACAGCGAAAATACTACATTTTGATACTCAAAAGGATAAAATAAAAACCCACCATAAATAACCATTAAAAATACCTTCCTGGGCTTCCCTGGTGGCGCAGTGGTTGAGAGTCCGCCTGCCGATGCAGCGGACGTGGGTTTGTGCCCCGGTCCGGGAAGATCCCACATGCCGCGGAGTGACTGGGCTCATGAGCCATGGCCGCTGAGCCTGTGCGTCCGGAGCCTGTGCTCCGCAACGGGAGAGCCCGCACAGTGAGAGGTCCGCGTACCGCAAAAAAAAAAAAAAAAACCTTCCTGTAGAATTTGTCTCTGGAAGGTGTGCACAATAAGAGGATGACACAAATTATGCCAGGATGAATGGGTGTCAAAGAATGAGTCTCAATTTCCTGATGGATTTGTTTCTATTTGGAGAATTTCTACTAAGAAATGGGAAATAAATGCTCACTCTGATTTGAAATATGCTTAGAAGTGTGGCATTCGAGGTTGAACGGAACTCAGAGAGTTTACGTGGGTTGGCGGATGAGGGTGGAATGGTGTGGCCCAGGGTCACCAGATCAGGGTGCAGTGTTTCACAATGAGTTCTGCCCATTGCCAACCACTGGCTCAAGAGGGGGAAAAAAGGCTTTTATGATACATTTGTGATGCGAATGTGGCGGCCATGGAAATACACAGCTCAGCTCTTCTAATGCGGAACACATCACGGACTGACAGCCACAGCTGGTGTCCCTTCCATCCTTATTGCTTTCTCACTGAGGCCATTGTACATCCAGGCTCCTCCCAACCAAGCACTGAACCGAGTGGGGCTACCAAACCAGGACCGTTCTGGCAACACATGGGACACCTCCAATATGATTTTGAGTCAATAATACCTCATTGGCCTGACTAAACTTTGGTCTGAAACACTTTCTGCTGAATTCTCCTAATTTTCTCCTCTTCTTGGTTTTTCAGAGAGAGTTTTTATCACCCTCTGACATAACCCCCCTTATTCTGATTTCTTCTTCTTTATCCTCCAAAGACATTCTTCCTAGTACATCTTTTGCACATCTGATTCCATCTTGGGGTCTGTTTCTCAGAGAACACAAAGTGATAAAAGTGGTCCTGAGAGTGGTCCAAGAATGAAGATAGAAGTTGAATATTTAGGACTGACTCATTCTCTACATGTCAAGCAAATAGAACGGCATCCAGAGCTATGTGGAGTGTGGATAGTTTCTGCTCCAAGATGGAGGCCCAATTGCTATAGATTTCACCAATTTTGACCTGGGAAAACACCCGCTGTAGGGGCAGACTTGCAGCTTCTAAGACTCAGGCTTTTAGGAAGACACAGGGAAAACAGTTCCTACAAGGAAGTAGAGTTGTATGGTTACTGCTCGGTTGTATTGACACTCTGCAGAGGGATATTGAGAAACAAAGGGCTCTTAACAAGCAGTTAAAGGCTAAGTATGAGAGTCACATTGCCTCTTTGATAGCTTACAAAGAGGTGAGGGCCTCTTTGCAAAAATAAACAAGCTAAGCAGCAGACTGAGCTCCTGATCAAGTCACAGAGCTCAAGAGACTTTTGAATGGTCAGCCAAGGCTGGTTGGAAATACCTGAGACCCTGAAATATGGACTGGGGACATTAAGTGGATGCCTCTGATAAGCTGGTTCTGTAGGCTTTTTGTCTTAGTTGAAGCTGTTATAACAAAGTACCACAGACTGGATGGTTTATAAACAACATAAATTTATTTCTCACAATTCTATAGGCGGGAAGTTTGAGATCAGGGTCCCAGCATGGTCATGGAAGGGCCCTCTTCTGGATTACAGACTTCTCGTTGTGTCCTTACATGGTGGAAGGGACTACAGAGCTCAGTGGGGTCTTTTTTACAAGAACGTTAAATGCATTCATGAGTATTCCAGCCGCATGACCTAATCACCTCCCAAAGGCCCCACTTCTAATACTATCACACTGGGCAGTAGGATTTCAACATATGAATTTTCAGGGAACAGAAATATTCTGACCATAGCATTCCCCTAAACCCTCAGAGCTTGTAGAATGGACTACCCTTTCCTAGTAAGAACTTCCTTCATATTGGAAGTTGCTACAGAGGCATTTCCTATAAAAGCAGTAAATATTCCACATCAGGAATGCTTTTTTTTTTTTTTACCTTCTCTCTTGTCTGCAAGAACCCTAAATACAGTTAAAGCACAGCATAACCCAACTGGTCATAGTAAGGGAAAAAATTAATTATATACCAAAGGAGTTACGAGAATTATCTAGCTTGTACCAACAAAAGTCAGGGAAATATCCCTGGGATTGGGTTTTGAGAATTCTTGATTGAGGGGGCTGGAATATAAGACTACATAAGAAAGAGTTCATGGACCTAGGTGTACTTTCTCATGACATGGGATTTAAAACCTTGGTAAGAACCATCGTGGATGGGGCAAGATCACTGCTAGAGTGGTTCTTATAACTCTGGAAAAAGTGATGAACAATGATGAGTAAAGAAGAATTGCTTGAGTTTTTCTGGCAGATGGTAGGAAAGAATAAAGAGTCTAAGGGAAGTAGACATGCTAGAAGGATATATTGTGAAGGATATATTGTGTGAAGCCAGAAGATTCCCAGGGGAAATATGTTAGATGGGTCAAGAAGACACACGATTCTCCAAGGCCATGAGAAATGTGCTAAGGAAAAGAGGAGCCACATCACTAAGAAGTTCAGTGCTGGCTCTCCTCTGCAACCTAAGGCTGCTTGTAGGAGAGATGCTCACAGAGCTGGGCTGAGTGATATTCATGGCAATGATGTCCATTTACCACCAGGTAATAGAGTCCAGATGGTGGCACTTAGCTGCCAGATTCCAGGAGATCATAAATAAATGACCAGAAATGTTGGAGGTGCGGCCAAGGGGGTTTGGCCTGCAGGGAGTTTGTGGAGATGGTCATGGCCTACCTAGGGGAAAAATAAATGGACAGGAAAAATAAATTTAAGCCAAGAAAGGTTCTGCTTAAATCTACAGCCAGAAAAAAGCAAGATGGGGGAGTGGGAGGCTAAAGGTGGTCATCCAACACAAAGTCAGAGTCTCTTACTTGATTTGTGGACCTGAGTCAATTTTTAGATATAGAATCCTTTGACTGAAGAGTTGGCTGGATTCCTGGGAAAATGTAACCTCTAATGCTATGGCAAGTATATGCCATGGCAATGCCTTTAGGTTCCCCTTAAGAAACCTAGAGCCAGGGCCATTCTCAAGGGTGTTCTCTGTATTTAGAAGGGTTCCTAACTTGGTTTAATGCTGTATTGTCAACCTCTTGAAATTTTTAATAATTTTAAACAAGTGGCCCCACATTTTCATTATAGTGGACCTTGCAAATTATATAGCCAGTCTTGCTTACAGCTATTGACCTGAGTACAAGAGATCTGAGTTGACATTGATACCCAGAGACCTTAAGTTAGTCATGGTACCCTGTTGAAGTGGGAGCTCACGTGATCAGGTCATATATGGAATTCTGGTTCAAGTCCACCAGACAATGGGTCCACTGTGTCTGGAGACCCACCCAGTGGTCATTTATCCAGTCATCATGTAATTGGAATTAATATACTTGACTGAGTAATGCCCACATTGGGTTTTTGGCCTGCGGAGTAAGAGCTATCAGAGTGGGAAAGTTCAAGTGAACACCTCTGAAACTGCCCTCTACTTCACTTGGCCAAAGAGTATATATAAATTAATATCACATTCCAGGAAGGATGGTGACTAATGATCTCATTAAATAGTGTAGGAATGGAACAAGGGTGGAAGGAGTATCCTGATCATATCTCTGTTTAGTTTCTCAATGTGTGCAGAACTCAGATGGGTCCTACAGACTAAGCCTAGACTCTTGAAAGCTCAATCATGTAATAGCTCTGATTGCAAAGTTATGCCAGAGGTGATATCTCTGCTAGAGAAGGTTAACAAGCACTCAGATATAGGATCTGTAGCTATTGATTTGGTAAATGCATTCTTGCCTATTCTGATTATAAAGGAAGAAAATAAACAGGTCATATTCACATGGGACATGCAAAAATATTCATTTATAGTTTTGCCTCAGGGCTATGTTAACTCTCTTGCTCTTTGTCGTATTGTAGAATGAAGGTATCTGGACTGTCTGGTCAACCCACAGAACATCACACTGACGCTTTATATCAATAACATCATGCTGCTCAGGCAAGACAAATAAGAGATAGCCTTGCTGGAAGCCTTGATAAGGCACATGCTCCAGGGCATGGGGGAGAAGCCCTACAAAGATTCAGAATCCTGATAGTTTGGTGAAGTCTTTAGGGATCCAGTGGTCAGGAGTTTGCCAAAATATGCCTTCTAAAAAAACAAAAAATGCTGCACCTTGCATCCCCTACCATAAAGAAGGAAGCAAGGGAGGCTGATAGCTCTTTTTGGGTTCTGGAGGAAACATATCCCATGCCTAGGAATAGTGCTTGGGCCCATGTACTGGGTAACACTGAAGACTTCAGGTGTCTGGTGGAAAAATATGCAGCATGAAACTTATGGCAAGCCCCAAGGAGAGAATCACAATGCAAACCCTAATATTCTGGAGTAAGTTTACACCACCCACAGTAGATAAAATAATATGTCTTTTGGTAAAAGAGCTCCTGGTTTTTACCAGGTCTCGAGAGCCACAGAATACTTGACCATGGGGTACTAAATGGCCATGTATCTATAACTTCGCATTATCAGCTGGGTGATTTCCATTCTTCTAAATCATAAAGTCAGACTGGAATCCGTCAAGCAAAAGATGAAAATAGTACACCCATATTGGGCCTGAGCAGGACCAGAACAAGGTCAGAGCCATGAGAAGGTACCTCAGACACACCTGTCAGCTACAGCAGTTGTACCAGAAAGCCTCCTCAACTTTGCACCTAAGACCAGCTGAAGGAGGTGGAAGAGCCTGTCGATGCCCTCTAGCCACAGACCACACAGTTCTGTAGCTGAACAAGTAGGACTTATTGTTATAGCAAGGAAGAAGGTACACCATGGGGGTCACTTGGACATCTCAGTAAGAGTGTTAGAAAGAAATTACTCTAGAATTTGGGTTTGTGTTAACCTATTTGAGGGAGTGTTCAAGGGATTGGGACTTTGCTATGTACTGGATGCTGTCAGGAGGTGGGACAATTCTATGAATGGGCATCTTGATAAATCTTATCTGTAAGACGGAATGAATGAAGTGAAGCTGAAGCTATACTTGGGCAAAGAAGCCACACAACCATATCGGCTGTGATAAGGGGTTGTATGGTCATTTTTGTGGTTTGACCAATGTTCATCTTTTTTACAGTGTTTATAAGTGATTACAGACTGGTCTTACTTTTGTCTTGACCCATCATAGTCATGGGGAGGCCTTGTCTAACACTGATGTTTTGTGAAATTGTGTTGGTGTTTAATAGGAGGATAGCAAGGCATAGATGTGAGAACCAGGCCGGCTTCTAGCAATACTGAGGTTTGCTGATGGTGCCCAACCAGTTCCTGGCAGGAACTGCTTTCCTCTTCCTCAAGATAAAACATGATTTATGAACTGGGTAAGTGGATGAAGGCCAAAAATGGACAAGTGGCTGCTTCCAGCACATTTGAAGTTGGCTTTGAAAGCCACTAGGGAGGAGAAATGTTACCAAAGAGTGGAGTTGTGACAAGTAAACCTGGTCACCCACTTTGTGAGGAAGAAGAAATGACCTGAAGTAATAAAATAAATAGATGTAAAAAAATGTCTGGGCAGTGAGCAATGGCCTGACTCTCTTGTTAGGGGTCTGGAAAGAAAAGAGCAGGAAGATTGGAGACAAGGAGGTCTAGCACAGGGGCACGGACATATGGATTTGGGCACAATGTGTGAAGATTTTTGTGTCACGTGCTAACTTCCATCAGAACTCAGGAAAGGCGACCAAAGAAGTGAACAAATAAAATTATGTAAATGTGAAAAGTACCATTAAAGGAACCAGTGAAGAGACTGAATTATGAATAATGGGAAGGAGAGGCAGTAGCAGTGATACGAACTACTTTAGATTAGATAGGTGGGAATGGTCTTTCTGAAGAACTGGTGTTTAAGCTGAGGTCTGGGGATTAAGGAGTGAGTCATGTGAAGTGGAAGGAGGAGAACGCCAGGTGGAGGGAAGAGCATACATAGGACTTTGAGGTGGGAAAGAGGTTGGGCTATTTATGCGATTGAAAGAAGACAGTGCAACCAGACCAGGGCAAACAACGGGCAGATGGCACAAGAGGAGAGTGAGATATACAGCAGCCAAATTATACCAAACCAGGAAAGGAGTCTGGGTCTTATTCTAAGAAGTAACGAAACAGTTTTGAAAGGTTTCACGCAGAGATGTGATATGATCCAGTGAAAGTTTTTTAAAAGATTACTCTTTCCTGCCTGTGGAGAATGGACTGGAGGTGGGGAAAGAGGGGGATGGGAAGATTAGTTAGGAAGGTATTGCAATCATGTGAATTAATACCAATCCAAATCAAGACAGGCTTTCACCTACCTTGTGAATGGGTTACATTGTCTATCCTTGAGTGGAAAGTAGATGTGTAGGTGGATGACACAGCCTCCCTCTTAGAGCTGACAGTGCAGTGTCTGATGTTCTGACCAACTCCGTTCCCAGAATACGTGCGATATGTTATTTTATACATATGGTTCATCAGGATCAGTACAGATTTAATGTTAAGAGCTTACCTGCTGTACCTTTCAAACACCCCCCGGCCCGATATCTTGTCTTTTGAAAGCCGACTCCTATAGTCAATTGCAGATTAAATGTCCTACACATGAGCTTCTACCCCTAGACCCATATTGAAAAAAATAAGAAAATCAAAATCATGAAGGAATTAAATCTCTGTGTGTACATATATCTGTATACATAGAATTGTTTACAAGGGTCTGGATGCAGTTAAAAGGAAATGGAGTAAGTTCCCACTTAGCTTTGTTGAGCCAACGAGGTTGCCTGGGTGCTAGCCATACAGGGCAACACTTTCCCAAAGAACACAGAATCCTCAAGAACATCTGCCAACCTTGAGCTTAGTCAATTTGATTGCTCTTTGAAAAAACCATCAATGAGAGGTAACATACCCACTTCATTGAAAGCATTGTAATTCAATTCTTATTTACTCTCTGTTAATGGTGTCAACTCATTGAATATTACTGTTTTCCAAGAGAAAAAAAAGGAGAAGAATTCACTTAGATAGACTGGGGTCACAAATCTGTTCTATGCTTCATGAAACTCACCTGTCATTCAAATATAGAAAGAATTTTAAAAAGAGTTTTAAAAAGAGAATTAAGATTTATACTAAAATGATTTCTCATTTATAGTTTATGAGTATTTTTCATCAGAAATCTGCACTTAATGATTATTAATTCAGAAAATATAAAAATGCAATGATACAATCAGGCTGGTGGTATCTCAACTAAATGGTAGGAGAAGGGCAAAGAAAAAAATCATCATATGCAACTACAGCATTTTTTTCCTGAGTCTTAACATTGAAACTAGTTGTACCCATTCATAAAGTCCATACTTGATGTTTCAAATATTGGGGGAAAGACTATTGTGTATTACTGAGAGGCCGGAAGTTTGTGACATTTTTAAAATGTACTCTTTTGATTTTTTTTTTTTTTTTTTGCAGTACGCAGGCCTCTCACTGTTGTGGCCTCTCCCATTGTGGAGCACAGGCTCCGGACGCGCAGGCTCAGCGGCCATGGCTCACGGGCCCAGTCGCTCCGTGGCATGTGGGATCCTCCTGGACCAGGGCACGAACCCGTGTCCCCTGCATTGGCAGGCGGACTCTCAACCACTGCACCACCAGGGAAGCCCTACTCTTTTGATTTTAATACTGAAGTGCTGTGAATGCTGGTTTCTTTGGAAAGATATTAAAATAATTATAATCCTGACAGAATAATCAGGGCTTAGTGTTTGGGTAACAAATTATGGCATTGCTAATTGGAGCTCTAGCTTCAAGGTGAAAAAAGATAGGATAAATACCTTCAGGGAAAACTTATGTAAATAACTGATAATATATATAAACCACATTCTGCCTTAAATTTGTTTGAAAATGAGGTAAAAAAAAATGAACCAAGTCAAGCTAAATAAACAGCTCAAGAAAGTAAAATATATAATTTTTTTTTACATCACCTGCACTCTGGGATTTTGACCTGTCATGATCTAACGCCTTAATCATCGCCTGTCTCCTTGTGTTTCTGACTATGAAAGACATATGGCCTCAGTAACCCTCGCTTATCATGTGTCCAAGAATTTAGGCCCATGAGCTGAAGGATGAATCACAAGGAAATTCATCTCTGGAAATCTGATGACAGATGAGCTGGTAAGATGAGAATTAATGAACTGAACTTATTACAATGGACTCTGCCCACTGCTCTAATTCCTTACAAAACTTTTTCATTTGGTCTGATGTTATACTTAATAAATGTCTTTCCTCAGGACTTTTCCGGAATTTT
Organism: Hyperoodon ampullatus; assembly: GCF_949752795.1. NCBI lineage: Eukaryota > Metazoa > Chordata > Mammalia > Artiodactyla > Ziphiidae > Hyperoodon > Hyperoodon ampullatus. The sequence goes on from NC_136918.1 coordinate 41,396,500, forward strand.
CAAGAGTATCCACATCTTCTACCTCAACACAAACAGACATACCTCCTTCTTCCTTGCTTTATTTAGAAATAGGAATTTGATTAGTTCCATAATCATTTTATTTTAAAAAGCCAGGTTATAGTAGCTAATTGACTCATAACGTATGAATTTGTTGTGATCAGATATCTTTATATCTTAAGCAATTTAAAACTTTTTCCCTCTTTTCATAAGGACTAAACCTCCCAAATTCACTGTACGTTCTTCAAGTCAAATGAAGTTTTGAGTTATGTTTGCTAGCCTTTCATTAAATTTTGCCACCAATAATAGAATATTAGAATCATTAGTTTTGAGAGACTGTATTTTGTATTCAAAAACATTTTATACTTATCTTAAAAACTATATAAATACATTAAAGTGAAAAACATAATCATCATGCTATCCACTATTTTTTATGTTTTGGCATTACCTTCTAGACTTTGTTTAAAAGTATACAAATTTATGTATGTAAATGACTTTTGGAGATACATATATATATATATATGTATATGTATATTTATAATGACATGTACACTATTATTATAAATATTCTGCTTTTCAACTTAACCTTATAATAGAAGAACTTTTTATATACTCACAATAGTCACAATTATCAGTTTAAACTACTTCATGTCCATTGGCTTAAAATGCTCCCACTTACTTAGCAATTTTACTATAATAAAACTTTCAACTTTTCTTCAATTTTTTACAATTGGGAAAAATTATATGTAATAAGAGATAAAGCTGCAATAAATACCTTCTCACAAATAACTCTACTGAGTTGACTTTTTAGAAATAATTTTGATTTACAGAAAAGTTACAAAGATAGTAGAAATGTTCCCATGTATCATGCTACCCAGCTTCCCTATGTGTTAATATCTTGCATAACCATGATACATTTGTCAAGATTAAAAATATTAACGTTAACTAAACTACAGACTCTAGGCAAATTCACCAGTTTTTACATTAATGACCATCTTGAAACTTTTGGTTGATGTCTTTCATTAGTTCTGGAAAATTATCAGCCAGCATATTTTAAAATATTGACTGTACTCTGCTATCCCTTTCTTTTAACTTCTTTTTGTTATTTCTTATGTCTGTCCCTCTATGTTGCATTTTGGGCCATTTCTTCAAGTTTATCTTCTAATTTTTTAATTCTCTCATCTGCTGTGTCAGTCTGCTGCAAAGCCCATCCTCCAAGCTTTTGTTGTATTTTTTTTTGTATCTTTTTAATCTCTAGAAAGATTTATTTGGTACTTTTTCAAAAATATTTGGTTCCTCTTTACCTTTTTTTATTCCCACATGTATTTTTCATGCTTGCTTTCATTTCCTTAAATATAGTAATATATTAATTATCTATTGCATAACAAATTGCCTGAAGACTTAGCAGCTTGAAACAATACATATTTATTAGTTCCCATTTTCTATGGGTCATAAATCCAGGTACAACCCAGCTGGGTCCCCTGCTTCAGGGATTCTCACAACGTTGCACTCATGGTATCCGTCAGGGCTGTATCTGCATCTCGAGGCTTGACTCATGGTTGTTTGCTGGACTCTGTTCCTTGCAGGTTGTTGGGTTACGGGCTTCAGTTTCTCACCGGCAATATGCTGGAGGTCACCCTCAGCTGCTCTTTAACATTACAGCTAGCTTCATTAAAGCAAGCAAGTCAAGGAGACAGAGAGTGCTGGTAAGACCAAAGTCACAGTCACACACAATCATGGAAGCGACATTCCATCACCTTTGATGTCTGCTGTTCCTCAGAGTAAGTCACCACATCTGGCTCTCTCACTCAAGGGGAGAAAATTATACAAGAATGTGAATACTAAGAAGTAGGAATAATTGAGGACCATTTCAGAAACCTAACACAATTAAACAGTTATTTTATAGACTCTACCTAATAATTTCCCTATTATCAGGCCTAGCTCTGCTCTGTTGTTTTTACCACTTCTCACTCATGGTGCCTTGTCTCCTTGTGTGTTTTGTTATTTTTAACTGCAAACAGTTTGTTTTAATCAGTTTTATTTGTGGCAAAAGAATTATTTTGAGATCTGGAACGAAGGTGAATTTCTCTAGAGAGTATTTGCATTTGCTTCTATCAGGTGCCTATGGGAATTACCAGTCAATGTGCAATTAAGTTTTCATCTCTACACCTTGAGATCAATAACGTACTATGAATATAGGCTGAAACTGGCACAAGAATTTGCTTAAGATTCTAAATTATGAGTAGTGATGTTTTCTTCTTTTACTCTTATTTAGGTTTGTGGCTGTTGATTTCCCCTAACATCATCCTGGTGAGAGGGGATACATGTTTAGTTTTGTTTCAATATTTTGTACTGTGTGTAGTGTTTGATACCCCAGTTTAATGGCAGGTTGATATCTTTGCAGACTCTTTATATTGGGTAGACATTTTATTGTTTGTTCTTTATGCCCTTTGAAACTGGAAACTGTGAACACTAAAGCTCAAGTTCACAATGGTCAATTAACACCCTCAGAGTGAAATTTACCTTTGGTACTCCATCATATTCCTGTGTTCCTACCTTCACTTAGTGCTTTATCAAGAGGATATTTTACTTGTTCTCTACCTCACTGATGCATATAAGATTAAGAAATTTTTTTCTATGATACTTAGTTGTTTTCAATGAGATTGTATCCAGTTTCCTAGCCATCATATAACCAGAAAAAGAAAACTTGAGGGTTTCTCATGGTTCTTCATTTTATTGAACAAATATTTATGGATCTGATATTAGGTCCCAGAATCCATACTGGGCTTTGGAAGATCAGACATTACTCTACCTTCAAAGAGCTCACTGTTTAGCAGGGAGACAATTTTGCAAATTGTGACATAATACAGTGTAAATTCATCATTGAAGCAAAGATATTACTATAAGGGCACAGAGGCAGGTACAAATAACTCAGCCACAATGGGACTTTCAAGGTATGTATCTGGCTTTTGTATTTTGTAGGGTAACTCAGATACTCTTGCACTTTCTCCAAATGATAGTGAGAGACCTTTGACCAAAACATACTTCTGATAAAATGTTTACTAATTATATGAAACTTCTTGTAAAATTTAAATGAAATAGTATATTGACTTGTATTGAGCAGTGGCCTAACATTAAGAGCCAGAGTTTCCTTCTTGGCTTTGGTGTCAGTAGACTAGGCAGGCATCTTTGTTTTTATTTTATTTGTAGTAACTTGAGCCCTCAGGAGGTCATATGCCTTTCTCTTTCAATTCTGTGTGTTGTCTCAGTGAGGACAAGTGATACCCCTAGAAGAGAACCAAGCTGCTAGAAAGCTCTGAGATACAGCATGGTAGTCACTGGGGAAAAAATACAACATCAGAGCCTGGTCACTGGTATGATTTGTGTCTCTGTGTCACATTTTGGTAATTCTCACAATAGTTCAAACTTTTCATTGTTATTTTATTTGTTATTATATTGTATTTGAAAGATAAATAGGATGTCTGGAGGTGTGCGTCTAAGGAAAGTCCTTCTGCTTGCTTGTTCAAAGGCTTGGGAAGGTGGCATATTCTCTTTTCTTCCCAGGTAAATAAGACATGTAAAATGAACTTCTCATCTATCTGTATCCCAGGATTTTTAGAGGATCAAATAAGATAATTAATGTGAAGTCTTTACAAACTTTACAAACGGTAATGGTGGTTTTCTCAGTTTTGTTTCATATTTTGCCTAGGAAGTAACATAATAAAATATAGTTGAATTAAATGGTCCATTTCCCAAACTCAATCCCAACTTTCCTTCCCCGCACCTTACAAGAAATCTAAACCTTTCTAACGCATGGTTAAATTTTGGGTTCTTATTAGCCTAGAGGTCCTGTTTCACCATGCTTTTAGCCAAGACCTTGTTTGCATCTCCCTAGAGGTTATCTTCAGCTAAATATCCAAGAAAGGAAATTAGCAGAGGCCTAGGTTTCTCCTTAACCCATCTGAATTCATGTGGAAAATTTCCAGTCCTCTTTCTACTTCTTAATTTTTACCAAAAAAACTCCCAATTTGGCTAGATGGGTAAGGATTTTGGTGGGGGGGTGGTGAAGAAGAATGAAAGCATATTTTTGAAAATCTATCAGATAGATGAGAGGTAAATAATATAATTTAATGAGTGCCAGTTTACCAAACACATTATATTTACTAGATCTAATCCTTTCACTTACCTTGCAATCTAAGTTTCATTTTTTTCTGTTTTACAGATGAGGAAGACGAAACTCAGAGAAGTGAAAAAACTTATCCAAGGTCACACCCCAATGTAGTGCCGTATCTAAAATCCAAACACAGGACTCTCACTCCAAAGACGATGTCCTTTGCACAATGCTTCCCTACGATAGTAAAATAATTTTGTCTTTTCTACTCATTCTTTGTTAAGGAAAGTAAATTTATGATTTTCAAGTGTTCCATTAACCTATTCATTTAGTAGCTGACCATTTAGTTTAAGATAAATTGTCGGTAGGAACTTGGCTGGAAAATTGTTGGGGCTGATCTTAGAAAGAGTAAGAGGGGCTTTTGATTGTTTGTTTTGTCTCTGGTTTCTTTTTGTTCAGTTTTTCTAATGGAAGAATAAAAAGGAAAACATCTTTTCCAGGTGAGGCCTGAAGTCCTGCGACATTGAGTGATGCTGCATTTTGCTTTATTTGCACTTTACAATTGAAGGTTTGTGGCAGCCCGGCATAGAGCAAGTCTACTGATGTCACTTTTTCAACAGCATTTGCTCATTTTGTGTCTCTGTGTCACATTTTGGTAATTCTCACAATACTTCAAACTTCTCATTGTTATTGTACTTGTTATGGTGATCTGTGATCAGTGATCTTTGATGTTACTATTGTAATTGTTTGGGGCGCCCCTATAAGATGGTGAACTTAAATGATAAATGTGTGTGTTCTGTGCTTCCCTGGTGGCACAGTGGTTGAGAGTCCGCCTGCCGATGCAGGGGACGCGGGTTCGTGCCCCGGTCCGGGAAGAACACACATGCCGCGGAGCATGAGCCATGGCCGCTGAGCCTGCGCATCCGGAGCCTGTGCTCCGCAACGGGAGAGGCCACAACAGTGAGAGGCCCGCGTACAGCAAAAACAAACAAAAAAAATATGTGTTGTCTGAATGCTCCATCTACTGGCCATTCCCCTCATCTTTCTCCTTCTCCTTGGGCCTCCCTATTCCCTGAAATAGAACGATATTGAAATTAGGCCAATTAATAATCCCACAGTTGCCTCTAAATTTCAAGTAAAAGGAAGAGTCACATGTCTCCCACTCTAAATCAAAAGCTAGAAATGATTAAGCTTAGTGAGGAAGGCATGTTGAAAGCCAGAATAGGCTGAAAGCTATGACTCTTGGTGTCACTTAGCCAGTCTATGAATGCAGAGGAAAAGTTCTTGAAGGAAATTGAAGTGCTACTCGAGTGAGGACAAGAATGATAAGAAAGTGAAGCAGCCTTATTGCTGATTTGGAAAAAGTTTTAGTAGGTAGATGATCAAACCAGCTACAACGTTCCCTTAAGCCAAAGCCTAATCCATAAGAAGGCCCTAACTCTCTTCAATTCTATGAAGGCTGAGAGAGGTAAGGAAGATGAAGAAAAGTTTGAAGCTATCAGAGGTTCATTCATGAAGTTTAAAGAAAGAAACCATTTCTATAACATAAAAGTACAAGCTGAAGCAGCAAGTGCTGATGTATAAGCTTCAAGTTATCCAGACGACCTAGCTAAGATCATTAGTGAAGGTGGCTGCACGAAACAACAGATTGTTAATGTAAACAAACAGCCTTCTACTGGAAGAAGATGTCATTTAGGACTTTCATAGTTAGAGTATAGAACTCAATGCCTGGTTGCAGAGCTTCAAAGGACAGGCTGACTCACTTCTTAGGGGCTAATGAAGTTGGTGACTTGTAAGCTGAAGCCAATGTTCATTTACCATTCCAAAAGTGCTAGGGCCATTAAGAATTATACTAAGTCTACTCTGCCTGTGCTCTATAAATGGAAAAACAAAGCCTGGATGACAGCACATCTGTTTACAACATGGTTTATTGAATATTTTAAACCCACTGTTGAGAATTACTGCTCAGAAAAAGAGATTCCTTTCAAAATATTACTGCCTACTGACAATGCACCTGGTCATCCAAGAGCTCTGATGGAGATGTACAATGAGATTCATATTGTTTTCACACCAGTTAACACAGCACCTATTCTGTACCTCATGGATCAAGGAGTAATTTAGACTTTTAAGTCTTATCACTTAAGAAATATCCTTTGTATGGATATTGTTGCCATAGATAGTGATTCCTCCTATCAGTCTGGGAAAAATCAATGGAAAACCTTCTGGAAAAAAGTCACCATCCTAGATGCCATTAAGAACATCTGTGATTCATGGGAAAAGTTCAAAATATTAACATTAACAGTGTTTGGAAGAAACTGATTTTAACCCATATGGATGACTTTGAAGGATTCAAGACTTCAGTGAAGGAAGTGACTGCAGATGTGGTAGAAATAGCAAGAGAACTAGAATTAGAAATGGATCCTGAAGATGTGACTAAATTTCTGCAATCTCTTAATAAAACTTGAACAGATGAGGAGTTGTTTCTTATGGATGCACAAAGAAAGTGGTTTCTTGAGATGGAAGTTATTCCTGGTGAAGATACTGTGACGATGGTTGAAATAACAACAAAGGATTTAGTATATTACATAAACTTAGGTGATAAAGCAGCAGCAGGGTTTGAGAGGATTGACACCAACTTTGAAAGAAAGTCCACTGTAAGTAAAATGCTATCAAATAACATTGCATGCTACAGAAATTGTTCATGAAAAGAAGAGTTAATTGATGCAGCAAACTTCACTGTTGTCTTATCTTAAGAAATTGTCACAGCCAGCAGCGAAAAGATTATAGCTCGCTGAAGCCTCAGATGATGGTTAGCATTTTTTGGCAATAAAGTATTTTAAAATTAAGATACATACATTGTTTTTTAGACATAATGTTATTGCACATTTAATAGACTATAGTGTAAACATAACTTCTATATGCACTGGGAAACCAGAATATTTGTGTGATTTGCCTTATTGAGACTTGGGCTTTATTGCAGTGGCCTGGAAATGAACCCTCAATATCTCCAAGGTATGCCTTATACACTTTTGTTATAATAGTAAAAAGTAGTTTAATATTTAAAGAAAAAATATATAGGTGAAATGTCTAAATAAGTCAGAGAATAGAGGGAAAAAAATTGGGACTCCAGAACTGTGCTTCTTTTCCTTCTTTTTTCTTGGAGGCAATAAAAACTAGGTTGGAATAAAACCTCCAAAAGTGACTACCTGTTGCTTACATGGGATGTCCAATGGCTCCTGGCAAAAGAAAAGCAGAAATCAGTTTGAGCCACTGACATCTCACCTCCTTTGACAAGCAAAACAAAATAAAATAAACTCTCAAAGGAAGAAACCCTTCTGCCTCGCCATGCTTCTCTCAAGAAAAAGTAGAATTAGTAATAGTATATTTACTATAGATGAAATAGGTCATATGGTAAACTCAGGGTGGGGAAAGAAGAAGAAAACAGAACCTGAAAGGCCCGCATTGATATGTAGTCCAACTTCTTCACTTTATAGGTGAGAAAAGAGGCCCAAAGAGGGTCAGTGACTTGCCTGGGAATACACAGGGAGTTAGAAACCAATTGACATTAACATCACAGCCATCTGCTTCCAGCCCAGTGATGCTTCCACCACTGCATTATTGCTTGTGTAGAAGGGAGGAGAAATATACACACAGCATTTCAGGAATTTTCATGTGTGCCTCTACTCCTATATAACTATTTTTCAACCTTCTTATATTCCTAGCAACTGAGCTCCAGGAAAAAAAGAGACTCTATCCTTTTGCATTAGATGTTTATCCTTCAGAGCTAACGTACTAGTGCAGCTGAAAAGCATATAAATGAATTCTTAACCCAGGAGCCTATATCTATGGCAGCACATTAGTTCTGTGCTATTAAAAAGAAGCATGTGTCTCTATTATAACAATAGAGTGTTCATTATGAAACAGCAGACCCTATGAGCTATATAATTGAATACAGAGCCATCCAGAATTTGCAAACAGAACTTCTGGTACAAAGAGTGTGTGAAATCCTTGTCATGATGTAACAACCATTCCCTGCAGCCCAAAGAAGAGGCTGAAAACACAGTCAAAGAGAATTAATATTTTCTGGTGTGAATGCATCACTGGCTGCACAAGGTGATTTTACTGTGCATTATACTTTAATTATAACTGAGCTGTAGCTATCTATTCCACTTCATTCCCTAATTATATATGCAAAAAGCATTTCACAACTTCCATGCATAAAAAAGATTGGAGGGATTTCATGGCAGGCTTGCTCTGAGTTCCTCCTTCCTTTCTTGGCCTGTGGACTCTCCCTTCAATGGTACATTTGAAGAGACCAAGACAAAGTTTGTGATGCTCTGATCGTCTCAGAAGGTCTGGAGTGTCTGAGCTTGTTCCATTCATGAATAATTTTCTTCTACTGTTATTATATACACTCTGGCCAGCTAACTCTTCCAATGCCATGGTCATATGTAACTTCCTGTTCACAAATCTTTTCCTTTTTTTTATAAAAATTTTAATCATTCCAAAAAATTGAGCTATAATTGACATACAGCATTATATTAATTTCAGATGTACAACATAATGATTCAGTTTCAAAATGATCACATAAGTCTAGTTAACATCCAACATATCTTCTTTCTATATCTACTCTCCTCCCCACCTAAAACAATCTTTAATTAGTCATTTTACTTTATTTTCTTTATCTTCAGTGCTATCACTTCAAGCTACTCTTGAACTCCTTCTGAGAACCCTACAAGAAAGCTGTTTTTGTCCTCATTTTTCAGTGGAGAGGAGAGAGATAGGGAGTTTAAAGGGTTTCCTTAAGGTGACACAATCAGTGGCAGAATAAGGTTTGAGCCACATCTTTTGATTTTGATTCCCACTCTTTCACACTATTACTGTCATGCATCATTTGAAAGCAGTATTTAACTTCTCATTGGGATAGCAGGGGTGTGCCAAATCCAGCTTGCAGTGCCTTACAAGAGCAAACTGTAGGCAACTCTTGACGGTCTCATATTCAGTGACTCCTGTCAGTAGCCTGAAGTTGGCCATGGTGAGTATGAAATTGACACACACTGCAAATCAGAGCTCCACCTGCTTTCTCTGAGAACCAGGTATTCATCACCCACTAGACTGCCCTGAATATGGGAAATAGATCTACGAATTCCCTGAGAAATACCATAATTTGTAACACAATGCCATCTTCATTACTGAACTTGAATAATGTGTGTATGAACACTACTCATGACTGAGGAAAAGCTTAGCTATTTATCTAGACTTCCTCTCATTACTCTTTCAATATTCTAAAGACAGGAGAGTTACCTGATAGAATAAGGGCTTTTACTCAAGGTGGTAAATTCAGAATTTTTGAATGAATCCTTTGGCTTTCAGAGTATTTATGGTTTTAAAAGCAATCAGCAGATTAAGAGCTTAGGTGCCCAGGAAGGCTTGAAGATGATACACAGCACTCCCAAAGTAGGAGGCTCCAGGAAAACAAGCGGTTCTTGACATCCAAATATACTCTAACCAGACATGGGAGGCATGTGAGGGAATGATTTCTGGAAGATAGATCTGGGCATTTCTGAAAAAAAGTAAATGAGTGCATGTGGCTTTTTCAAGGGTGATAAAAGGAAAACAATTTAGAAATTCCCTATTTCCTTCTCATCAAAAATTCCTGGACTTTCACAAAAGCGCAGATTTTAGCTACTCACAAGATTGAAGTTTAAATCCAAGAGCAAAGTCTTAAAAAACTCACATTAAACCTGAACTGAAGATGGGTTTGAAACATCAACGCTGGGACCAAAAATAAGCACCGACTTTCTAGATAGAAAGTGACGTGTAAGCTTTTTACCAAACATCTAGTGCAAATCTGAAATCACAAAGTAATAGAAACACAACACTAAAATTCAGCACATGTTATACTGATTAGAGATTCAATTAGGTTCTCTATATAGCATAGACAGCTGCATCAGATGGTATGTGTACTTCTTAATGGACGTTTGAATTTATATATGTGCTGATCTTAAAAAATTTATTTGTGGTGACCTCAAAAGTTGATAGAGAGATTAAATACTAATATGTAATTGCCAGATTCTACAGATGTGTTTTTGCCACCTTTATTGGAACTACCTTTGGAAAAAGTCTCAAAGGCAAATATCTTCAGTTAATAGAGAACAGTCCTGACAGGAGTTTTAGTAGTCTTATATCCAATATTAATTAGAATAAAGGCTTTAGAGAACATCTAAAACAGTGGGGAACAGTATAAAGAAGCAGAAGAGGGTAATAACTAAGAGAATGGATTAGAGAGCTGGACTATCTAAATCCCCCCCCACACACTCCCACACCCATCTCCTCTTCTTACAAGTTGTTAGACTTTGGGCAAGTTGCTTAAACTTTATGTCCTTTGGTGTACTCATCTGTTAAATGGGTGCAACAACAAAACTGCATTCCTCTTAGGGTTATTGTAAATAATTAAATAATTTCAATATAAAGGGCTTAGAATAATAACTGACATGTAGTAAGTGTCTAATAAATGTTAACTTTTAACCCAGTCAGCTTTCTCATTTCACAAGATAAAATACTGAAGCCTATAGAGGTTAAATGCATTATTCAAAGTTATGTAGCAAATTTAAGGTAGAATTGGAATTAGAACACATGCCCTCCTTTCCTTTGTTCCACCACCCTCCCCTATAGTACTGCATAAGTTATTTGTATTTATTCAATTAAACAAATATTATCAAACTCTTCTCAGGATTGGGGTTCTCTCAGCACTTCCTCCTATACAAAAGTAAAAGACAAATTTAGTTCTCAGACATAAGGTCTTATGATTCCAAATGAATTGTTTTCACCTCTTCAGCATGCTACTACTTCTCAGTTATATGTTTTGGAATGAGATCTTTCCCATTTGTTTGTGAAATAGGAAAAATTCCTGTTTCAACAATAGTCCCAGGAAGCTTATGTAAATGAATTACATAAAGGTGTTTCAATCACTGTTGAGAGAAATAAATACATTCAAAAGAGAGGAAAGAACAAATGAAGTACAAAGTTGGGTAAACAATTTTCAAATTCGATATTTTACCCAGACAATGATAAAACCAGCTACCAAAGAGGTTGAGATGGAGCCTTACTCTGTGTCCCTGGAGACAGGAAACTCTTCTGAAAGAACTATAAAATATGGATTAGCACCACAGAACCTATTACTGACTTGGCTTTGGTAAACTCTTTAATCTGCAACCCTAGAAACAGCTCACAAGGAAGAAGCTGCCAGGCATCACTGAACATTACTGCCACTACTGCTGTTACTGCTGCTGTTGCTGTTACTGTTTTAGTCTCTCATCGTTATTCACTTTGGATATTCTTCTGCCTCTGAAAGAAAGATGATTAATTCATGATTTTCTCAGAGTACTCTAGTTTCAAAATGAAGATGATGGTTGAAAAGAACAGAGAGAGCCTCTGAGAAAGCAGACCATGGTTGTAAGTCCAATGCCCTTGTAAATTATGGAAACTGATGGGTCCAGAGAGTTCATAGAGTGTGAAATCCAAGACTACTGATTACATTTAGGCCAAGATGGATACAGGTATGAGGTTGAGGCAGTGAAGTTGCTGGTAGCAGCAGGAAATTGGTCAAAGTTTCAACATGAGGCAAATTCTAAGTACAAAGACTAGGAAAACAGAAACCAATCAACAAGATAATTATGCATGCAAAAATTGAAGCAAAGGTAGGGAGAGAGAGACTGAGATCTGAAGAGGTGAATATAATGTTGAAGAAAGCTCCAAATTTGAAGGCTGAAATGGGGCCAAGAGCTGGAGGGACTCAGAAGTACGTTTGGGTATTATTTAAACCAGTATGAGTTCTTCAGTTTCTGTGTTGCTGTGGTCTAGATCATGATACCCCATACAGATTCTTAGCAGTTAGGCCTCTAAACCTTGGGAAATGTTTCCAGGATCTGCCTTCTGTTGGTTTCGCCCAAGAGCTGACTCAGTCTGAGATGTGCAAATTCTATCCCATAGATGCATGGAGTTCTGTGAGTCTGATTTCTTCCCCTGTGCAGACTATTCAGGTGAATGCCTTACCCCTGAATATGGTTTTTTCAGGTTCCTTTGATTTTATACACTTCAGACAACAGGCCAGGCTGGATTAATACTCTCCACAGGCTCTGGAATTCTAGTTAAAGTCTAGCCCTACGGTTTGCACTAGACAAGATTTGGTTGGACATGGTGGTTTACTAGTGGTATTGCTGCAGCTTTTTAATGGCCAGGCTCAGGTGTTATGCAATGCTTCATAGTGTTGAAATAAGCTTATGTACTATAAGCCCTGTGCTTCCTTCTATGTACATTAGATATTCTTTTTGATTTTATCTGGTTTGAGGTTCATAGAGCTTACTGTGGTTTCATGCATTTCACTTGTTTTGAAAAACAGCTAGAATCTTATTACTTCTGTTTCTTTCTCTCTTTCTCTCTAGTCCTCTCCCTCTTTCCCTCTCTTATCAGTTCTCCTTCTGTATTCCATTTATTTGTTATATTAAAAAAATTGTCTCATATGTTTCTTAGATGCTTTTCTTTACCTTGCATCTTTCTCCTTTTGGTGCTTACGTTGAATATTTTCTACTGATCTGTCATTTAGTTCACTATCTTCCATCATTTTGCTTCTAATCTGCTACCAATCCTATCTATTGAATTTGTAAGTTTACTTTAGTATTTTATAGGTCTACAATTTCCATTTGACCTTTTCATAAACTTTAAGTTACTGGTGAAATTATTTATCTTTTCCTTTATTTTCTTACATATTAATCCTAGTTATAAGTCCCCATCTGATAACTATATTATGGCTTTGTTTCAATTACCTACTTTTTTCTCTGAGGTTTTGGTTATCTGATTCTGCTTTTATAATTCCTAATTTGATTTCAGATATTTTGAGTAAAGCACTTTAGACATTCTGAATAATGTTATTTTTCTCCAAAGAGGAATAAGATTTCCTCAGGCAGGCAGATAGAATACTTGCACATCACCTTGGTCTTACTAGGACTGTTTTTTGACTTTGTTAGGTCAGCTCTATTTCAGCTTTGCCCATACTTTGAAGACACAACCCTCAGTCCTTTCTGCTAGTCATGGTCCTTTCTGGGTTCTCAACAGAAAGCTTGAGTTTTTACCAAGGCTCTTCCACCTTGGTGGGCTTTGAGCCCCAATCTCTGTGTTCCCAACACTTCATGGTTGTTTAAATCTCTGACCATGTCTGTAGTCTCCAAGATACTCTTTTCTTCTGCATTTTTTCCTTCTGGATTTCTAGTCCTGCACATGTCCAGCATTGGAGTTAGACAAAACTCCAATGAAATATTTATATTATACGTTGGAGTTCACTTGTAGGGTTTCCACTTCTCTGTGATTTCTTACCTTAAATCCTTGACACTTTGGTTGCCACAAACTTCAACCTCTGGCTCCTGTTCCTGGTAAGACTGCTGCTTTCTGCTCAGGCTCCCCACCACCCACCCCTAGCTGCCCTACAGTGCAAATGAGAAAATCTTTCCAGGGGAACTGGCAGGTGAATTTGAAGCTGAATATTGTGCATTTATTCTTTCAGGGTTCATTGCCTTCAGATCATGCCTATATTATTTGTTCTTAAATGCCTTTGAATACTTGTTTTATATATAAACATAAATATACATATTTTAACACAACAATGTAAAGCAATTATACTCCAATAAAGATGTGAAAAAGAAATACCTATTTTAATAGTTATATTTGTCTTCAGTATAATAAAAACTATTCTATCATGACTGAAATCCATAGTTTATTATACAATTGTAAATATGTAAACACATGTTTATTTTATGATCCTTATACATTTTAATTTATTTTCAGTTTTATTTAGAGTTTAAGATGGCTTAGGGAAAAAAAAGGCTATTTGTGAAATTTGTTTACTGAATACAAAAAAAATTCAGTACAAACTAAAAATGAAATAAATAAACATATAAAACTGAAGGGTATATATGGTTTTTTGAATAAGCATAGTATCACATCTGAGTCTGTTTCCAGGTGGCCAAGGCAATAAAAGAAACATTATCCAATACATAAATCTCATTATCAAAAAGAAAAAGCATATAAGCTACTTAGACAGAAAATATAATTTTTCATAGTATGAAATTTTTAAATAAAACATTTTAGTAAGATTATCTATAAAGGCTTTATCTAAAACGTCAAAGTGTTTTTTTGCAACCTACATTAAAAGCCAAGGTGATGGCATTACATAACAACAGAATAAATATATATTTGTTTGCATTGATAACAGATGACAATAGCCAAATATTTACTAAACCTTGAAGGATATTATAAGCTTCTGCTACCTTTTTCTTTTGTTATATTTTTCTTATACCTTTGGAAATATCAATGAAATAAAAAATAGTGAATGGAAATCCATATTTACTTCATTATGCATTTAATTTTTAACTGTAATATCTAAAGGCATTGAACATTGAGGAAATGTCATCACATATGTATGAACACTAATCTGATAAACTTAGAAATAAGTACGTGAGTAGACTGGAATCAAGATATCAATATATTGGTAACAGATAGATTACATAGAAGGGGTCTGGTCAAACTTATTAGCAAGCCAGTGTCAAACTATCCTGCCTGTTGGTGGATGCAGCTGAGTTTCCAACATAAGTAGGTGTACTTGTTGAATAAATGGATGGAAAAACGAATGGATAAATACACAAAAAAAGTGAATGGATTTTGGCCCCAGACATTAGGATAATGCTCACCTCACAGTCAGAGTTAAAGGACCCCAGCTGTGGGATTTGGAGAGCTTGGTGGGTGATGAACCAGGCATCTTGATACTAACTTTCCAATTTCATCCGCATCTTTTATAAGCCATCTGTAACATTACAGTGTTGCCTCAATTAACAAAGCCTTTGGAACAAAGCTCCTTTATAATCAAGTTGGCAGCATTAACAATAGCTCATAAACATGCAAAGTATGCTACCATGTGTCATTCAGCTCAGTGACAATGTTCCAATTAGGGTGCATGTGTGCACATGGCAAAATACTGTTGTGAATGGCTCTCATTGGCATGCACAGTCAAAAGAACAGATCCCAGTGTCCCTGTGGAATTTTTTAGCTTGCTCTTTCCCCTTGGCTTTTCTTTTTTTCTGATCTTTGTTCCACATTTAATGGTAATCTTCTTCCCACTCAGGTGCCTGATGTCCTTTTGTTCTTTAGTTACTTATCTTGACCTTGCCAAAAAAAACTGAAAAAAACAGGTCCCATGGGTAGCTCTTTACACTTGTGGCTTACCCTACTGATCTCAGTTACTTCCTACGTTTATGCAGTAGGTAGTATGCATTCTATAACCACATCTGCCAATAGTGCTGAGCATGGATAACAAACATTTTAGAATGAGTGCTGGGAAAAACATCACATGATCTATGGCATAAAGCCTCCACTGTTGACTCCCACACTCCTCAACAATCAGTCTTTCTAGCTGAGCTCCAGTTTCTACACTTACCAAGTAAGAAATCAATGACCTCTAAGGATCCTTCCAGATCTAAACTTTCTAGGATTCAAAAGTCAAAATTGAAAATGTATAGAGAAAATGTACTATCTCTCTCCAATTTCTAAGAGTTGGGAGAGTTGAACATGTAAATTCTGGCTGATGCTGTTTTATGGGGCTGAGTCACAAAAGAAGACAGATGTCTTTGATAATATTTCTCTTGAAATGTGAAAGATATTGTGTCTGGGATTCTTAATAATCTCTTAGGGGAAAAAATGCAGAGAATTACAAAACTAAGTGGCATGATACCACTACTATCACCTCAGAATCTGGGTAGAAGTTTCAAGAGTCAGGACATGATTCACCATGTTCTTTTTTCTTTGAGTCTGCAATCATGGAAGTGTGTACCAAAATGTAACCTCCATCAGCCTCTGTCCCTGAGTGTCTGTGATGAGCGTATCTCTCTTGTCCACTCACTTCATGCACATAATGAGTGAGAGAAAATCTTGGTATCAGTAAGCTACTGAAAAACAAACCAACCAACCTGAAGTGCTGAGAATTGTCAAACCCAGCTTTCTTCCACTGCAGTTCTCCTGCCTCTCCACTAGCCCAAGGCATTAAGGAAGGTGGAAGGGAGAAGTTTGTTATTTGGGTTTACTGGAATAGTCCTGCTGGCACAGCAATGCTGGGCATTTTGCCTGTAACTATTCAGAGAGGATATAGCAGGGTCTGTTCTTGAGCTTCGAATTTTGCTACTGTGAAGGTGAGGGATTTAAAAGGTAGGAAGTATATCTTCAATGATGCAAAAGTATGTAAAACATTCTTTCTTCTCCTTTTGTGTTATTCTATCCCTCCACAGTTCTTGAATGTCAGATTGATAAGGACCTTATAAGAAATGCTATCATTGTTCTCAATGGTGAAAAACTGAAATCATTTCCACTAAGATCAGGAACAAGACAAGATTGCCCACTCTCATCGCTATTATGCATCATAGTTTTGGAAGTTTTAGCCACAGCAATAAGAGAAGAAAAAGAAATAAAAGGAATACAAATTGGAAAAGAAGTAAAACTGTAATTGCTTGCAGATGACATGATTCTATACATAAAGAATCCTAAAGATGCTACCAGAAAACTATTAGAGCTAATCAATGAATTTGATAAAATAGTAGGATATAAAATTAATACACAGATATCTCTTTTATTCCTATACAGTAAGGGTGAAAATTCTGAAAGAGAAATTAAGGAAACACTCCCATTTACCACTGCAACAAAAATAATAAAATACCTAGGAATAAACCTACCTAGGGAGACAAAAGACCTGTATGCAGAAAACTATAAGACACTGATGAAAGAAATTAAAGGTGATAAAAACAGATGGAGAAATATACCATGTTCTTGGATTGGAAGAATCAACATTATGAAACTGACTATACTACCCAAAGCAATCTACAGATTCAATGCAATCCCTATCATACTAGCAATGGCATTTTTCACAGAACTAGAACAAAAAATTTCACAATTTGTATGGAAACACAAAAGACCCTGAATAGCCAAAGCAATCTTGAGAAAGAAAAATGGAGCTGGAGGAATCAGGCTCCCAGACTTCAGACTATACTACAAAGCTACAGTAACCAAGATAGTATGGTACTGGCACAAAAACAGAAATATAGATCAATAGAACAGGATAGAAAGCCCAGAGATAAACCCACACACATGTGGTCACCTTATCTTTGATAAAGGAGGCAAGAATGTACAATGGAGAAAAGACAGCCTCTTCAATAAGTGGTGCTGGAAAAACTGGACAGCTACATGTAAAGGAATGAAATTAAAACACTTCCTAACACCATGCACAAAAATAAAATCAAAATGGATTAAAGATCTAAATGTAAGTCCAGACACTATCAAACTCTTAGAGGGAAACATAGGCAGAAAACTCTATGACAGAAATCACAGAAAGATCCTTTTTGACCCACCTCCTAGAGAAATGGAAATAAAAACAAAAATAAACAAATGGGACTTGATGAAACTTAAAAGCTTTTGAACAGCAAAGGAAACCGTAAACAAGATGAAAAGACAACTCTCAGAATGGGAGAAAATATTTGCAAATGAAGAAACTGACAAAGGATTAATCTCCAAAATATACAAGCAGCTCATGCAGCTCCATATCAAAAAAACAAACAACCCAATCCAAAAATGGGCAGAAGACCTAAACAGACATTTCTCCAAAGAAGGTATACAGATTGCCAACAAACAAACACATGAAAAGATGCTCAACATCTCTAATCATTAGAGAAATTCAAATCAAAACTACAATGAGGTATCACTTCACACAGGTCAGATGGCCATCATCAACAAATCTACAAACAATAAATGCTGGAGCAGATGTGGAGAAAAGGGAACCCTCGTGCACTGTTGGTGGGACTGTAAATTGATACAGCCACTATGGAGAATAGTATGGAAGTTCCTTAAAAAAGTAAAATTAGAAACAACATATGACCCAGGAATCCCACTACTGGGCACATACCCTGAGAAAACCATAATTCAAAAAGAGTCGTGTACCACAATGTTCATTGCAACACTATTTACAATAGCCAGGTCATGGAAGCAACCTAAGTGTCCATCAACAGATGAATTGATAAAGAAGATGGGGCACATATATAAAATGGAATATTACTGAGTCATAAAAAAGAAACAAAATTGAGTTATCTGTAGTGAGGTGGATGGACCTAGAGTCTGTCATACAGAGTGACGTAAGTCAGAAAGAGAAAAACAAATTCCATGTGCTAACACATATATATGGAATCTAAGAAAAAAAAAGAAAGGTTCTGAAGAACCTAGGGGCAGGACAAGAATAAAGATGCAGACATAGAGAATGGACTTAAGGACACGGGGAGGGAGAAGTGTAAGCTGGGACAAAGTGAGAGAGTGGCATGGGCATATATACACTACCAAATGTAAAATAGGGGATATATGTATATGTATATTTGATTCACTTTGTTATACAGCAGAAACCAACACAATAATGTAAAGCAATTATACTCCAATAAAGATGTAAAAAAAAAAAAAGAAATGTTCTTTCTAATGCAGAATCTTCCACATAACCTTTGAGGTGAAATCCAGCTGCTGCCTCAGCACATTCTTTGATAGGGAACTTACCTTTTCACAGGCAAACAACAACATTTACACATAGCATGGACTCTAATAGAATTCTTTTCTCTATGCTAAAGTGAAATATGCATCACTGTAATTTCTACCCAGTAAAATCCTTAATCCTACCTCTTGAAGCCACATTTTAATTCTTACCCTTGATAGCCCTTAAAATATTTTAAGACAGCAAGCAAATTCCCTTCAACGAAGTTCCTTGAAATTTTCTCCCAAAGAAGAACTTGAGTCACATAATTGGTTTACAGAGGAGATGATAATTATGGGGATGTGAAGTGATTTCCAGGTGGTCACAACATTATTATTATTATCATTAGTGAAAATTAGATAGTAGGAGAGAAGTGAAACCTTCAGGTCCTCATATCTTAAATGAGTTGATGAATCAGTTTGATTCATCAAAAACAGCAAGAACCGGGCTTCCCTGGTGGTGCAGTCGTTGAGAGTCCGCCTGCCGATGCAGGGGACGCGGGTTCGTGCTCCGGTCTGGGAGGATCCCACATGCCGCGGAGCTGCTGGGCCCGTGAGCCATGGCCGCTGAGCCTGCGCGTCCGGAGCCTGTGCTCTGCAACGGGAGAGGCCACAACAGTGAGAGGCCCGCGTACCGCAAAAAAAAAAAAAAAAAAAACAGCAAGAACCAAAAGCAGTTGGCAAGAGCTCTGTTGTGGCAGGAGGCAATCTCTATTTCACATTCCCCTTGTTTACTCCCATCTCGCTGACTCTCTTGTTGCTAATTGTCTAAAATCAAAGTTTTGATGCAATCTTACTGATGATGAGAAAGAGAAGAGAGGGATAAATCAGTGAAGTTACAAAGTTACTAAGGATAAGCTCAGAGATAAACAAAGGATGTGTAGGGAATGACACATTCAGAGCAGAAAGAAGCATCTCCCAAGTAGAAAAACAAGCCACATCGAATATTTCAAAACTTAAAAAGGACAGCTAAACAACTCTGCATTCGGATCATACATAGAAATGCAAAAGTACAAAGGGAGGGTAATGTGATTAGCAAAAGCACAGGTGAACGATTTAGGGCTTTTTTTTTTTTTTTTTTTTTTTTTTTAAACCACAATGGTGTGGTCACTTAAAGAAAAAAAAAAAAAGTACAAATGTAGGCTACATTCATGACAGGGTGTTTCCAAACAGAGGAAGTATGGCATATTGTGGTCAGACCATACCAAAGGTACAGTTTGAGCCACCACAGCTTTCAAGAAAAGCAAACATCCTGGAAAGTTTTAGGAGGAATTTGGTTAGGTAGGTAAGGTGACAAAATCATGCCTTAAGAAAGAGGAATGAAGCCTTTTGAGGATGTTCAAGTTGGATCAGAAAGAGTTCATGGAGAAATGTAAATGGCCTTCTGGCGAAGAGGAATTAGAACTAATATTAAGGAGAGAAAGTTTCAGGAAGGGAAAATAAGGCTTAATATAAAGAAGCACTTTACAAACAATAGAAACCATCTAACAGTATAATAGGACATCTCAGGCAGTAGAAAAACTGAGTCCATTGCTCATAATGCTTTAGGAGCAATTCAGGCATCTGATGAACACTCCAACTGAGTAGGTTCTTACATTTAAAAATTTACCACCAAACAAGATGGTACCTTGAGATTTGGATTTGCTGCAGTCCCAAGAAGAGTCTCATTTAAGTAGGAGAAAGGATCCTCGACTAGAGTTCTAGTATGTGCTTTCCATGAAAGAGTTTTGTGAATTTCAGCAAATTATTTTCCCTCTCTGGGTTTGTTCTTCCTTCTACAAAAGACCGGGGTTTGTTCTTAGATCAGTGGTTTTCAAACTTAAGATATTACTCAGACATTTAAATAATTAATTTAAAATTTTTTAGAAATGTTCTTGAATTGTAGTAAGGATGGGATCTCTTCTCTCCCCAAGACTCATCAAGGCAGCCTCTGTAGGGACTTCTCATAATTCCTTAGGTTATTTAGGCAACAAGGATTGTAAACCATCACCCCACTGATCTCTGAAAGCCTAGGGTTTCTTGTTCTAAGTGTGATCTAGCATTTCCTCCCTCTGAACCAGGAAAAGGATTCAGGGCTTTGAAAACCATTAGGAAACGTCCTTCAGGAATCAAGATATTTAGCACACATTCAGACACAGTGCCCTGAACATCGTCTGCATCTTACTGAGTCCTTGTCTATTCTTTTTCCCAGGCCTGGAATATATTCCCACTTTCCTGCTCTGGCCCAAATTTTATATACTCTTCAAAATCCACCTCAAATTTCCTGCAGGAAGACTTCTTAAATCAGCACTTCACCCCTTTGAAATTTCTTGGAATTTCTTTGGTTGCTTTGTCATCCCAAAGGATCTGTGAACTGCTTAAGACAGCAGAGTGAAAAGTGCTTAGAGTTAGGAGTCATGGATTCTCTACTTGCTAATTGTGCAAACTTGGGTAAGTAACTGGACTTGGAGGTTCAGTTTCCTCACCTGTAAAACGGAAATGGATATACCCACTCAAAAGGGTTTTTGTAAGAACCAAATGAAATACAGCATGTAAAACACCTTTCCCCCCAAAATAAAAATGTGATGTTATTAATTCCATACAACATTTCCTTTACTCCAGAGGAAAGGAAATTTAAGCTTTTCTTGGAGGAGGCTCTTTTCATTTCTTGTTACTTAGATATCACTACTTCCTGCCTTCCTTTGACTCGGTCATCATTCAGTATTTATCAACACTGGAAAAAAAGAAAAAGTGAAAAAATAAATTGGCTAAGTAAGGAGGAGAGAGTAATATCTCTTTCATTAGCGATGCTTTATAGATCTAATTTGATGTTCATATCAACACCCTGTGGTTGACATTCTCTTTCCTTTACAGCTGAGAAAATGGAGGCTAAGGATTAAGTGATTTGCCCTAAGTCACTTACTAGTTAGAGAGGAATTGAAATTTAAAACTGATTTTTTTCTAATTCCAAAATTCATGATTTTTCTGCTTTGTTTTCCTGCTTAAAGGAATCCTTCTTGGTTCCTGCCCTTGGGAAAGTCTTGATGCTTCCTCTTAGTGTGGGTGCTGGAGAAGAGGAGGTGAGATCTTGCTCTAGATCAGATTGGACAAAGAGCAGCTAGGTCTTCCTCACCCTTCCAGGAAATAGTCTGATCCAGCCTTGCCTCATCTGTGGGAACCCTTCCTGGTAGAGTCACTCTGGGACATCAAGATTTATAGCCTTATCCCATGGGAATAACCCTCACTCTCAAAGCCTGTGTCTGAGGAGTTAAACTCTTCTGCAGAGTCCTTTATTTGTTCCAGCCTTGCCCTTGCTTGTCTGTAGATCTGATCCACAGCTCACTTTCCATCTCCCATACCCTGGATTTTGCAATCTCCCTCAGGCCTTTTGAGGAAGACTCCACTTTCCTCGTAGGGTTACCCTGAAGTTCATTAAGGGCTGTTTCCCCTTTTACAGCAGTTATGATGCCCCCTAACCCTTGGCTGAGATCTGCTGATCCAGACTGATCATTGAAATAAGCCCAAGCAATTCAGCAACCCCAAATTTGGGAGGTCTGAGTATAGGAAAACCCATAACACTCTTGATGCAGCTGTTGCTGACAGATCTCACTGACCTCCCTTCATCACACAGCGAGCCACCCACATCTTAGCCTGATCTGTAGTCCAGAAGAGTCACACACGTGCTTCTGAAGGGAGGACTTGGCAACAACTCTTCCTTCCCCAGGGCACGGCTGGGGATTATGAATAACCAATAACTCACCGCTAAGGGTGAATGCATGAAGACAACCATTTCAGGCAGGGCGGGTTTCTTCACTCCAGCTGAATTTGTGACATAAGAACAGACTGCGGGTTCCACCCTGACCTTAACAGGAGCACACTGACCTTCCTTCCTCTGTGTGAAAGATAGAAACATGCCCAGGAGCTTTTGACAGCAGCTCACCATTAGCTTCTTCCTTGTCTTGATTTAGTCAGAGAAAATGGCAATCTAAATTAGAATTGAGACAAACTCATGGGCTTTGCAGGAGACACTTCCTCCTAAAAAAAAGGTCAGTGAACTGCATATTAATGTAGAAATGTCAGACAAATAGTGGGGCAGAACAGAAACATCGAGCATGGTTCTCTCTACCTGACCAATATATTTGGCAAAGTTGCAAAGAACAAAAAACTCACTAGGAGCGTTGGGGCCCTTGCCTTCTAATAACAAGGAAGTTGCAAAACATTTTTACCTGTAACCTCTGAGGCAATATGGGAACTAGGATTTATGGCTTCAGTACCTACTATTTGCCAAGCATTGTGCAAATGTCTCATACATTTGTCTCATTTCATCCTTACAACAGCACCTGAAGTAAATAGTATAATGACCATTTTCTGATGAGGAAATTGAGGCTCAGAATACCAGTAAGTACAAGAATCTGGATTCAAATCCTGCTCCTTCTTCTACAGAGATTCTTTGACTATTCCATGCTGAGTAAGTAGCCATCACGATTTAGATCTCTAATCCTTGCTAACCTACTGCATTCCAGGTCTTTCAGGAATCGTTGTAGTGAGTTTATACTGAGTGCGTATTGAGTGCTGTTCACATATGAAGTACTTGAGGGGATGTGATAGAAGGAGATGACAGCTGACACCCTTTCTTTGAGAGGTTTAAAACTAATGACTGAGAACTACATGCAAGGAATTCATAAGTAAGTTCGGATTTGCAGGGTGAGATGAAGATTGGACCTAAGTACCAAGGGGATGCCCAATGAGGGAAGGATGGCCGTAGGTCCTAGTTTTCATGGACATCTTCATGGGAGAACTGGTCTCTGAAAGAGTGAGGCCTACCTTAGGCAGAGCACTAAGCCTAAGGAAGATTGTGTATCAGCCTTATACACCACTCAAACTTTTTTTTTTTCATGGAAGATATTTCTTTCCAAAGTCATTATTTTGCAATGTACAGTAATCACAAAAATAGCTCTTCTAGGCACATCCATGCTCATTACCATAACAGGGTCATCTACTCTCTAGGTGACTCTAAAAACCAGGTTATGATGGACAGATTACTAGAGTGTAAATTGGGGCTCTCATCCTGGCTTAGCTATGTGACTGGGGTAAGTCTTTTTTTCCACTTGTCCTCAGTTTCCCCAGTGATAAAGTGTTGGTACTGGAAAAATAGTCTATGAGGTTGTTTCTTATGTTGGCATGCCATTGGTCTTCTCTCAGAAAGCTCCTGTTTTGAAGTATAATTGAATGAGCACTAGAATGGGAGTCAGGATCTACTGGTCCCAGAACTGACCCAGCCCTAACTAGCTGTGTGATCTCAGATAGCTCCTTTGTACTCTCTGGGTGTCAGTTTTACTGTCTCTTCAATGTCCATGCTAAGGGAGTTCTGTGAAGTCCCTTTTCACTGTGACATTTTATGAATCTAAATAACCTATCTTCAATTATTCCTAATAAAAAAGTATCCATTTGGATAAGAAACTAGAAGAAACAGAATAGACCTCCTGAAGGCACCAAATTGAGTATATGATGTTAGTCAATTAAGTTGGTTGAAACTGGAATATAGCATCTTTTCCACAAACAATGACTCAGAAAATTAATTAGCCTCTGCTTTAATTAAATAATTGTTCTATTTAGTGCCAATTAAAATACCACATCTGAGTCAATTCACTGAAGCAAGGTGTATTTGATGCAGGAAACATGCTCCTTTGCCATATGGAGCTGGGTTGATGACTGAAGTGCTGGGGCTCTTGATTTCCAGATAGGCACCCAGGGCTCGGAACCACAGTATGAAAATTCCCAGAGGCCATGGGCGCAGCCTGCTCTGATGAAATCTTACATACCTTAACTTTCTTCATCAGATTATTTTGCAGGTCTTATTACTAGCATTAAAGAAACAGAGAAAATCTAATAGCGGCGCTGAATTGTTCAGATGCATTTCCAGAAGCCAAACCATTTTTGCCCAGTACAGCATCATTCCAGAAAACTCCAGTTATGGCTGGGCTAAAGAGACTTTGTGATGTCTCTGAACTTTAATATGATATCACCCATTAGATTCTTGTATAGTTGAGATAGTGGAATCACTGAATAATAATAATAAAGTTTTCCTACTGTTGCAACCAGATATAATCCTTCTCTCCTTTGAAAAAACATGACTATGGTTTATGCTACTTTAAGGCAGCCACCATACCTGGTATTAGATTTGTGTGTGTGTGTGTGTGTAATTGTGTTCTATCTGATTTCAATTGTGTCTTATTTTCTTGACTTAATAGGTACATTAATAAAGGTTGCTTTTAAAAAATTAGTTTATATTATTTTCCCATACATTAATAATACTTTTGGAGTTTCATAAGAACTTCTGAACTCTAGGCATGTATTTTTGTCCCTTTTTTACAGATAAGAATACTAAAACTCAAAGAGTTTAAGTAGTTTGCTCAAGTTCACAGATTAGATCAAGTTCACAGATCTAATCCTCACTCTGCCTAACTGCCTCTAGACACTACTCTGTCCATAGCAGGAAATCAATGTGTCCAGATGAAAGGATGGGAAGTGGCTTCTTCCATCCTAAACAAAGTCCCCCAAGGAACATTGAATTTTATGACTATATAAGGAAGATCTTTTTTTGTTGTAGACAGGTAGTCGACAGTTGTCTAATGGGAGACCTGAAAGAACCAGCCAACAAGGAGGTAAAAAAAACTTTTTTCAGATATAATAACAAGTGTGGTTAATTAAAAATGGCCATAAAACACTTGCTACTTTTCCCCCTGAAAGATGGGGACTAATTCCCTCCTTGAACATGGGCTGGCCTTAGTGACTTGCCAATAAATTTGACAGAATTGACATTCTGGGACTTGTAAGACTAGGTCAAATGTCTTGCAACTAGGCCTCCTGGAACATTTTCTCTGGGAGCCCTGATTTGCCATGAAGAAGATCAGCTACGCTGAAGTCACCATCCTGGTAAGGCCACATGTAGGTATGCTTGTCAATAGTCCTAACTAATCCTAGCCTGCTAAACATCACTGTCAAGGCATGAGACATTTGAATAAAGCTGTCTAAGGGCCTCTAGACCAGCCATCTGCCAGTTAAGTACTATCAAATGACCTCAGTTAATGCCATGTGGAGCAGAAATATTGCTAATTTGACTCTGTTTGAGAATTCCTGACCCTCAGAATCATGGGATATAATAAAATGGTGGTTGCTTTAAGTCACTTAGCTTTGGGGTAATTTGTCACTCAGCAACAGATCACTGGAACACAAAATTACAAAGAAATAGGAAAAGAGGTAACTATAATACCATGATCCATACCCTAGATCTCTTCTTTCCAATATTCTTGACCAGACTTCTAGGCCATTGGCCACTACCCAAGATCTATGTACATTAACGCATTGGGTCACATCTCCTTCCACATAAAAGGTATAACCAAGTTCCTGCTCAGCTCTATGCATTGAGAATATTTTTCTTCTCAACTGTCTCTCAGGATTACCCCTGAATGTGGTTGTAATGCAGCACCATCTATTTTTGTATGTACCCAGAAATCAAGTTCATTCATCTGTAATCAAGCTTGGGGTTTTTTCCTCCTTATTTAAGATCCGCATATAGTCATAAGTGCAAGCCAGAGGAGGGTTACTTGTACAACTGTCGTGAGTGGCAGGGAAGCTTGAACTATATACTCATGCAATTTATTATATCCCTGGTCCTGCTCAGGCACAATTCCAATTTATAATGACTACTGCTGGGCCTATCTGACTTTATTACTTGGTGGGTGTCTGAGAACCCAACCCATAAAGCATAGTTCAAGATTCCTAGTAACTTGGTAACTCGTGGTTAAACTTTCTTTCTCTACCAGGATTCAGTAACATGCCAAGAGCTATTCTTCAAAGGGTCTGTAATTCTCTATTGCTGAAGACATAGTCTTGCTTCAGAATCCAAAGGGTCTGTGCTGTAGTTCTTTAACTGAAATTTGTCCTATGTCCCATACTGTATCTTTTCCCACCATTCACATCTCCAACACCACAGAGTCTACTGGATCATTTTGCTCAAGTGACAGGGCTGATTCTACTGTGCTCTGGATCTGCTGTAACTCTTTTCTGATCTAGGCCCTACTTAAGGCTGGCAGACTTCCATGTCACATAGTATATGGGCCAGAGTAGTATTCCTAAGTGTATAATGCTTTGTCTGTAGAACCCAAAGAGGCCTACCATGTGCTGTGCTTCCTTCTTTGCAGTATGGGTTATAAGATGCAGCACCTTTTCTTTTATTTTGGTGGGAACTTCCTGCATAATTCTAGTCAATGCCCATCCTTGTCAGCATGGAAAGGGACCAAATATTAAGGCTCACAATTCTTGTTCTTAACTCTTCTAATCAACCAGATGTCATGCTGGAAAAGTTATTTTTTCCTCATTTCCCCATATGTAGTATATTCATGTTCACAGCACCTAGCACAGTGTGTGATGTATGTAAACAAAAAACTTTGCTGAGTCAGCAAATGTTTAACTGCATGATAGACTTTGGCGGGATGGCTGCTACTTATCTTCTAAACCCGATATCCTCTGAAGACGTCGTCTAATGTAGGTTGTTAAATTTATCTCCAGACCACTACTAATCATGGATTTTTCATGTCCCCATGCTAATGAGTTTAAACAAAAATGTAAAGGGTTCTAGTTATCTAAATCAAGTATGTGTGAGCCCACATTCAAGGACATTGTTGAAGAGTTTGAGATGTCTCTCTAATCTTGCCAATCATTCTAACTCAAAGGAATCCCAAAGAGGGGGAAAAAGTCCATTTTGGAAATCAACAAGATCATATTCATGTAGCCCTTGACTTTGCATCCATAATCCTGTGTTCAGTGATGAGACTTTAGCTTGTTTGTCATGATCTCTAACACCAATTTTTTACCCATGTCATAGGCAAGGCATAATAAGTGAAACATCAGATGAACATTAAGAATTTTGTTTCAGATTTAGGAGAACAAACTCATAGAATGTGAGAATGGTAGGGACCTTATATATCATCTAATCCTCATTTTACATTGGAGAAACTAAAATTCAGAGTAAGCTTCTAGAAAGATTATATATCAGGTCAAGCCTCTTTTCTGTTTAAAATTCTTCAATAACTTCCTCATCATTCATTCACTCAAGAGATGTTTGTTTAGCATCTGGCTGCATACTGGAGACTTAGTTCTGCACAAAACATACTTTTCCTTCTCTTGTGGAACTTTCATTCTGGTAGTAAAGAAGGCATTAAACAAATTATTATAAAATATAGTTATAAACTTATAAAGAAGTTCAACAGATGAAAAGTGCTATGTAAAACAGAGTGGGCCAAAGGCTGGGAGTAAGAGCTCATGAGGTAGAAGGGATAACAGCACAGGAGAAGGTTTTAAGAAGAAAAAGTGAATTGGTTGCTTTCTAGTAACCAAATATAGTATGTCAGAGTGAGGAGAGAAGTAGTATAAAATAAGGTTAG
This sequence comes from Hyperoodon ampullatus, assembly GCF_949752795.1. Taxonomy (NCBI): domain Eukaryota; kingdom Metazoa; phylum Chordata; class Mammalia; order Artiodactyla; family Ziphiidae; genus Hyperoodon; species Hyperoodon ampullatus. Next base: position 41,424,631 of record NC_136918.1, read on the forward strand.
TGAGTTAGACCGGGGTCAGATTGGGTAATATATCTGAAGATCTTATTAAGAATGGGAATCCAAAGAAGTTTTGTTTGTTTGTTTTCTTTTGTTTTTGCCTGAAAGTATGATAATCACATTTGCATTAAAAAAAGATCTCCTATTCTGGCTACTTTGTGGAAGCCTATTTGAAGGAACTAAGATCAGAAGCAGGGTGATGAGCTAGGAAGCTATTTCAGTAACCCAAGGGAAGATGATGGTAGTTTAGACTAGGGTCGTGGCAGACAAGATGAAGAGTCATTGAGAGATCTGGGATATATTTTGAATCAATAGGGTTTGGTGAATTATTGGAAAAGTTGACTTATGTTATATATAACCATATCTATGTCATATAACACAAGGAAGACACTTAAGAAGGCAACTTTGTTGACTCAATGATTAAGACCCAGAAAGGTGAAGTGAGGTCACATGGTCAAGGAAGACAAAGTACAGTCTAGATCCTAGGTTTCTTAACTGTCATTCAAGGGCTGTTTTCAGTCTACTTTTCTACCCCTCTGCCTTATCATTAGTAGAATGTTAGCATAGTAGTTCTCCTATACAAATGAAAATTTGTACAATTTTATATCAACAGTATGAATTCTGTCTCCTTGACTTGTTATACAGGTAACCAATGAATAAATGTCCTCATACAAAAATGATGATAACTTATTAAACAAAAATTTATTGAGCATTAATTGTCAGACTTAGTTCTAAAACTAAGAAAATAGGGAGAACACTGTCAAAATCACTACAATCATGGAATTTACTGTTTTGTTGAGGAAGAATAAATGTGCAAGTTATTGTCTGTTTTCCATCCCTGTCTCTTCTGTCTCATAGGGAACCAGAGCCAACATTTCCTTACTGCCTTGCCAGCTGACAACTACCTAAGTTCTGTGAATCGGAGGCTTTGGTCGAAAACTAGAAAGCGGAAGACAGAAAAAGATCATTTTACCTTGTCTTTGGAAGTACCTCATGCCACGGCAACAGCAATGGCAACATGTGTGTTCCTGGGTTCCTGGTCAGGCAGCAGTCTCTAATGTGCTATATCAACAAGGGTCCAGTCAGGAAATTAGGGGTCACAATACATATTATGCCTATTTCCAACAGATAAAATTTATTGTAAGGACTCGGTTCAAAAAAAAAAAAAAGTTGAAATAGCCGGAAGAACCCTGACACAGTCATTTTGCTGAAAGATTGGACTATAGAAAAGTTATGATATAGAGATGATATGTGATCCATCAGTGTCATGGACTGACTTGTATGCCCCCAAAACTCATGAGGAGATACTTCATGTTGAAGTCCCAACACCCACTACTTCAGAACGTGGCTGTACTTGGAGATAGGGACTTTAAAGGGGTAGTTAAGGTAAAATGAGATCATATGGGTGAGCTCTAATCTGGTATGGCGAGTGACTGTATACAAGGAAGAAATTAGGACACAGAAACTCACAGAGGGAAAGGCCATTTGAAGATGGAGAGAAAACATGGCCATCTACAAACCAAGAAGAAGGGACTCTGAAATCAGCCCTGCCAGCACCTTTATCTTGGACTTCTAACCTCCAGAACTGTGAGGAAATAAATTTCTGTTGCTTAAGCCACCCAGTCTGATACTTTGTTATGGCAGCTCTAGCAAACTAATACAATCACATAATTATTAATCTTGTTCAGAAAGCTCAAGCATTACTTCCTCATCATAGGCTTAATAAACTGTCATCAAATGTCCCCAAATCAGCAGACAGGTTTATTCCATTTTTTCCTGAATTTAACTGTATCATATAATCCTCTTTGTGAGAGACTCATAGTCTAGAATAGGACTCTAAGAAATGAGTCAAGATAGGTTTAAGTGTCATAAAAGAGGTGTGAATAAGGTGTTACAGTGTTCCTAAGGAGGAAGGAAAAAGGCTTGAACTGATTCTTGAACGATAATGAAGATTTTAACCATGGAGGAGAGAGAAGAAGGTATTGAGGTGTGTATGTATAGTGGTACTGAGATGTGGAAGCACATGTCATGTCAGTGAAGGGCAAAGTTTGCATGTGACTGACACCCAGAATGCAGGATGAGAAGGGGTAAAATCTTAGCAGCTGAGGCTGGAAAGAGAACAGTCCTTCCTTCCTTCTTTCCTTCCTCCCTCCCTCCCTCCCACCTTCCCTCTCTCTCTCTTTCTTTTTCTTTTCTTTTCCTCCAGAAAAAAACAAAACAAAACAAAACACTGTGGAGTCTTTAGAACTGTGGCCGAATCTGGCTTACAGAAATCAAGGGAAAGTCAGGTTTTGCCAGGGAGAGGCTCTTGGTGAAATGTTAGGAGAGTCAGAGTCTGAAAAACACCAAACTGCAAATTCATCTGTGACCACGGACAAATCCAACATAGTCTGCATGCATATTTCCTACAGTTGGCACTATTAGTGGCCACCTATTGATCCTTTTTGTTTTCTCTAATTTAATGAGGAGCACCCAGACATGGGAATCTGCAAACATACAGAGGAAGCATAGTGGCAAAGAGCAAGGGCTGGGAATTGGATAGACCTAGATTAAAGCCCCATCTTTGCCAAATACAAATGATCTGATTTGACCTGACTTCATTTCCTTACTTTTAAAATGGGTATAATGATAGAACCTACATTCTAGGATGGTGTAAGGCTGCAATTAAATAATGAATATAAATTAATTCATGAGTTTTCTAACAGATATTAAGTAAGGACACAAGTAAGCTTGCCCAGGTGTATATTTCAGCCTTAATATTTTAGCCTGTGTGAACATAGGCTAGTTATTTAACTATTTTGCCTCAGATTGCTCATCTACGAGATAGACATAATGCAAGTATTGGGTTGGCCAAAAAGTTCGTTCGGTTAATGAATACATTGCTAAATAAAGTTCTTCGTGAAAATGAAAAATGTGTCTTTTATTTTCCTTAAAACCAAACGAACTTTTTGGCCAACATAATCCAGAGTGTTGTTGTGAGGATCAACAGAGTTGATATGTCTAACACTTTAGTAAAGTGTCTAGGATGTAGTAACAGATCAATAAATGTGAAAGACAGGAGTCGAGGATAGCAGTGATAATTGTGTCTGATGAAAATGAAGGCAATGCAAATGTACTTAGCAGAGAGTAGTTTTTTATTTAATCACTGGGATTGTTGCAGAAGTTCTGGAAGTTGTGAGCTAGTAAGCAGAGGCCATCAGTGAAGACAGTACAGTGAAACTGTTGAAATTCCTCCTGAGAGAATGGTCCAAGAATGACTGATGAGGCTATGCAACAGTGTGTATCAGGAGGCTTAGCCTTTTCCCTACTCTCCCAGACCCAATCAGCTTTCTCACCTTTCAGGGTAGCCTCTCATCTATCCAATTAGTTGATTATTACATTAGCATATGCCTTATAGTATGGTCAGGACTCTGATTAAATGCTCAAGGCAATAGCTAATGCACTGTCATGATTGAAAGGGACAATTAGAAAATGATTAGACAGTTACCTTATCTAAGAAGCCAACTGTGTAACTATTGGGTCTTTCAACCAGCTTTCAACAATGTAATAAGAATTAAAGGATTGCTGAACCACTTGCTTTTTATTTTATGTATGTGTCATTTATTATTTTTAATTGCAATATAGTTGATGTACAATATTATGTTAGTTTCAGGTGTACTACATAATGATTTGACGTTTGTCTGCATTATGAAATGATCACCACGATAAGTCTAGTAACCACCCGTCTCCATACAAATTTATTACAGTATCAGTGACCATACTCCTCATGCAGTATTTTACATCCCCATGACTTTATTGTATAACTGGAGGTTTGTACTTTCAGTTTACCTATTTTGCCCACCCCCCAACACCCTAACTTCTGGCAACCACCTGTTTGTTCTCTGTATCAATTAGGCTCTTTTCACTTTATTTGGTTTGTTTTAGATTTCCACATATAAGTGATAACAGGTGTCATTGGGTTGGCCAAAAGGTTCGTTTGTTTTTTTCTATAAGATGGCTCTAGTAGCACTTAGTTGTCTCTAACTTCATTCAAAACCATTTTGTTAGATTGTATGTGACAGCCATCATAACAGCGTGCATTTAAAAAAAAGACATCAAAATAGGTGAATTTTTGTGTAGCCATTTTAGTATTGAAGATGGAAGAAAAAAAGCAACATTTCGGCATATTATGCTTTATTATTTCAAGAAAGGTAAAAACGCAACCAAAATGCAAAAACACATTTGTGCAGTGTATGGAGAAGGTGCTGTGACTGATCAAATGTGTTGAAAGTGGTTTGTGAAGTTTCGTGCTGGAGATTTCTTGCTGGACGATGCTCTAGGGTAGGATAGACCAGCTGAAGTTGATAGCGACCAAATCGAGACATTAATTGAGAACAAACAACATTTTACCCCATGGAGGATAGCCAACATACTCAAAATATCCAAATCAAGCGTTGAAAATCATTTGCACCAGCTTGGTTATGTGAATCACTTTGATGTTTGGGTTCCACATAAGTTAAGCAAAAAAAAACCTTCTTGACCATATTTCCGCATGTGATCCTCTACTTAAACATAAAGAAAACGTTCCGTTTTTAAAAGAAAAACAACAGGAGATGAAAAGTGGATACTGTACAATGATGTGGAATGAAAGAGATCATGGGGCAAGCGAAATGAACCACCACCAACCACACCAAAGGCTGGCCTTCATCCAAAGAAGATGACGTTGTGCATATGGTGGGATTGCAAGGGTGTCCTCTATTATGAGCTCCTTCTGGAAAACAGAATGATTAATTCCAACAAATACTGCTCCCAATTAGACCAACTGAAAGCAGCACTCGATGAAAAGTGAATTAGTCAACAGAAAACTCATAAACATCCATCAGGATAATGCAAGACCGCATGTTTCTTTTTTTTTTTTTAATTTATTTATTTATTTTTTATTAGTTTCTGCTTTATAACAAAGTGAATCAGTCATACATACACATCTGTTCCCACATCCCTTCCCTATTGCGTCTCCCTCCCTCCCACCCTCCCTATCCAACCCCTCCAGGCGGTCACAAAGCACCGAGCTGATCTCCCTGTGCTCTGCGGCTGCTTCCCACTATCTATCCACCTTACGTTTGGTAGTGTATATATGTCCATGCCTCTCTCTCACTTTGTCACAGCTTACCCTTCACCCTCCCCATATCCTCAAGTCCGTTCTCAAGTAGGTCTGTGTCTTTATTCCCGTTTTACCCCTAGGTTCTTTATGACATTTTTTTTTAATTCCATATATATGTGTTAGCATACGGTATTTGTCTTTCTCTTTCTGACTTACTTCACTCTGTATGACAGACTCTAGGTCTATCCACCTCATTACAAATAGCTCAGTTTCGTTCCTTTTTATGGCTGAGTAATATTCCATTGTATATATGTGCCACATCTTCTTTATCCATTCATCCGATGATGGACACTTAGGTTGTTTCCAGCTCCGGGCTATTGTGAATAGAGCTGCAATGAACATTTTGGTACATGTCTCTTTTTGAATTATGGTCTTCTCAGGGTATATGCCTAGTAGTGGGATTGCTGGGTCATATGGTAGTTCTATTTTTAGTTTTTTAAGGAACCTCCATACTGTTCTCCATAGTGGCTGTACCAATTCACATTCCCACCAGCAGTGCAAGAGTGTTCCCTTTTCTCCACACCCTCTACAGCATTTATTGTTTGTAGATTTCTTGATGATGGCCATTCTGACTGGTGTGAGATGATATCTCATTGTAGTTTTGATTTGCATTTCTCTAATGATTAATGATGTTGAGCATTCTTTCATGTGTTTGTTGGCAGTCTGTATATCTTCTTTGGAGAAATGCCTATTTAAGTCTTCTGCCCATTTTTGGATTGGGTTGTTTGTTTTTTTGCTATTGAGCTGCACGAGCTGTTTATAAATTTTGGAGATTAATCCTTTGTCAGTTGCTTCATTTGCAAATATTTTCTCCCATTCTGAGGGTTGTCTTTTGGTCTTGTTTATGGTTTCCTTTGCTGTGCAAAAGCTTTGAAGTTTCATTAGGTCCCATTTGTTTATCTTTGTTTTTAGTTCCATTTCTCTAGGAGGTGGGTCCAAAAGGATCTTGCTGTGATTTATGTCATAGAGTGTTCTACCTATGTTTTCCTCTAAGAGTTTGATAGTGTCTGGACTTACATTTAGGTCTTTAATCCATTTTGAGCTTATTTTTGTGTATGGTGTTAGGGAATGATCTAATCTCATACTTTTACATGTCCCTGTCCAGTTTTCCCAGCACCACTTATTGAAGAGGCTGTCCTTTCTCCACTGTACATTCCTGCCTCCTTTATCAAAGATAAGTTGGCCATATGTGCGTGGGTTTATCTCTGGGCTTTCTATCCTGATCCACTAATCTATCTTTCTGTTTTTATGCCAGTACCACACTGTCTTAATTACTGTAGCTTTGTAGTATAGTCTGAAGTCAGGGAGCCTGGCTATTCGGGGTCTTTTGTTTTTCCAAACAAATTTTGAAATTTTTTGTTCTAGTTCTGTGAAAAATGCCAGTGGTAGTTTGATAGGGATTGCATTGAATCTGTATATTGCTTTGGGTAGTAGAGTCATTTTCACAATATTGATTCTTCCAATCCAGGAGCATGGTATATCTCTCCATCTATTTGTATCCTCTTTAATTTCTTTCATCAGTGTCTTATAATTTTCTGCATAAAGGTCTTTTGTCTCCTTAGGTAGGTTTATTCCTAGATATTTTATTCTTTTTGTTGCAATGGTAAATGGGAGTGTTTTCTTGATTTCATTTTCAGATTTTTCATCATTAGTGTACAGGAATGCCAGAGATTTCTGTGCATTAATTTTGTATCCTGCTACTTTACCAAATTCATTGATTAGCTCTAGTAGTTTTCTGGTAGCATCTTTAGGATTCTCTATGTATAGTATCATGTCATCTGCAAACAGTGACAGCTATACTTCTTCTTTTCCAATTTGGATTCCTTTTATTTCCTTTTCTTCTCTGATTGCTGTGGCTAAAACTTCCAAAACTAGGTTGAATAAGAGTGGTGAGAGTGGGCAGCCTTGTCTTGTTCCTGATCTTAGTGGAAATGGTTTCAGTTTTTCACCATTGAGGACAATGTTGGCTGTGGGTTTGTCATATATGGCCTTTATTATGTTGAGGAAAGTTCCCTCTATGCCTACTTTCTGCAGGGTTTTTATCATAAATGGATGTTGAATTTTGTCGAAAGCTTTCTCTGCATCTATTGAGATGATCATATGGTTTTTCTCCTTCAACTTGTTAATATGGTGTATCACATTGATTGATTTGCGTATATTGAAGAATCCTTGCATTCCTGGAATAAACCCCACTTGATCATGGTGTATGATCTTTTTAATGTGCTGTTGGATTCTGTTTGCTAGTATTTTGTTGAGGATTTTTGCATCTATGTTCATCAGTGATATTGGCCTGTAGTTTTCTTTCTTTGTGACATCCTTGCCTGGTTTTGGTATCAAGGTGATGGTGGCCTCATAGAATGAGTTTGGGAGTGTTCCGTCTTCTGATATTGTTTGGAAGAGTTTGAGAAGGATGGGTGTTAGCTCTTCTCTAAATGTTTGATAGAATTCGCCTGTGAAGCCATCTGGTCCTGGGCTTTTGTTTGATGGAAGATTTTTTTTTTTTTTTTTTTTTTTTTTTTTGCAGTACGCGGGCTTCTCACTGCTGTGGCCTCTCCCGTTGCGGAGCACAGGCTCCGGACGCGCAGGCTCAGCGGCCATGGCTCACGGGCCCAGCCGCTCCGCGGCATGTGGGATCTTCCCAGACCGGGGCACGAACCCACGTCCCCTGCATCGGCAGGCGGACTCGCAACCACTGCGCCACCAGGGAAGCCCTGATGGAAGATTTTTAATCACAGTTTCAATTTCAGTGCTTGTGATTGGTCTATTCATATTTTCTATTTCTTCCTGTGTCAGTCATGGTAGGTTGTGCATTTCTAAGAATTTGTCCATTTCTTCCAGGTTGTCCAGTTTATTGGCATAGAGTTGCTTGTAGTAATCTCTCATGATCTTTTGTATTTCTGCAGTGTCAGTTGTTACTTCTCCTTTTTCATTTCTAATTCTGTTGATTTGAGTCTTCTCCCTTCTTTTCTTGATGAGTCTGGCTAATGGTTTATCAATTTTGTTTATCTTCTCAAAGAACCAGCTTTTAGTTTGGTTGATCTTTGCTATTGTTTCCTTCATTTCTTTTTCATTTATTTCTGATCTGATCTTTATGATTTCTTTCCTTCTGCTAGCTTTGGGGGATTTTTGTTCTTCTTTCTCTAATTGCTTTAGGTGCAGGGTAAGGTTGTTTCCTCGAAATGTTTCCTGTTTCTTAAGGTGGGATTGTATTGCTATAAACTTCCCCCTTAGAACTGCTTTTGCTGCGTCCCATAGGTTTTGGGTCGTCGTGTCTCCATTGTCATTTGTTTCTAGGTATTTTTTAATTTCCTCTTTGATTTCTTCAGTGATCACTTCATTATTGAGTAGTGTATTGTTTAGCCTCCATGTGTTTGTATTTTTTACAGATCTTTTCCTGTAATTGATGTCTAGTCTCATAGCATTGTGGTCAGAAAAGATACTTGATACAATTTCAATTTTCTTAAATTTACCAAGGCTTGATTTGTGACCCAAGATATGATCTATCCTGGAGAATGTTCCATGAGCACTTGAGAAAAATGTGTATTCTGTTGTTTTTGGATGGAATGTCCTATAAATATCAACTAAGTCCATCTTGTTTAATGTGTCATTTAAAGCTTGTGTTTCCTTATTTATTTTCATTTTGGATGATCTGTCCATTGGTGAAAGTGGGGTGTTAAAGTCCCCTACTATGATTGTGTTACTGTCGATTTCCCCTTTTATGGCTGTTAGTATTTGCCTTATGTATTGAGGTGCTCCTATGTTGGGTGCATAAATATTTACAATTGTTATATCTTCTTCTTGGATCGATCCCTTTATCATTATGTAGTGTCCTTCTTGGTCTCTTCTAATAGTCTTTATTTTAAAGTCTATTTTGTCTGATATAAGAATTGCTACTCCAGCTTTCTTTTGATTTCCATTTGCATGGAATATCTTTTTCCATCCCCTTACTCTCAATCTGTATGTGTCTCTAGGTCTGAAGTGGGTCTCTTGTAGACAGCATATATATGGGTCTTGTTTTTGTATCCATTCAGCCACTCTGTGTCTTTTGGTGGGACCATTTAGTCCATTTACATTTAAGGTAATTATTGATATGTATGTTTCTATTCCCATTTCCTTAATTGCTTTGGGTTCGTTATTGTAGGTATATTCCTTCTGTTGTGTTTCTTGCCTAGAGAAGTTCCTTTAGCATTTGTTGTAAAGCTGGTTTGGTGGTGCTGAACTCTCTCAGCTTTTGCTTGTCTGTAAACGTTTTAATTTCTCCATCAAATCTGAATGAGATCCTTGCTGGGTAGAGTAATCTTGGTTGAAGGTTTCTCTCCTTCATCACTTTAATTATGTCCTGCCACTCCCTTCTGGCTTGTAGAGTTTCTGCTGAGAGATCAGCTGTTATCCTGATGGGGATTCCCTTGTGTGTTATTTGTTGATTTTCCCCTTGCTGCTTTTAATATGATTTCTTTGTGTTTAATTTTTGACAGTTTGATTAATATGTGTCTTGGTGTATTTCTCCTTGGATTTATTCTGTATGGGACTCTCTGTGCCTCCTGGACTTGATTAACTATTTCCTTTCCCATATTAGGGAAGTTTTCAACTATAATCTCTTCAAATATTTTCTCAGTCCCTTTCTTTTTCTCTTCTTCTTCTGGAACCCCTATAATTCGAATGTTGGTGCGTTTAATGTTGTCCCAGAGGTCTCTGAGACTGTCCTGTATTCTTTTCATTCTTTTTTCTTTATTTTGCTCTGCATCAGTTATTTCCACTATTTTATCTTCCACCTCACTTATCCGTTCTTCTGCCTCAGTTATTCTGCTATTGATCCCATCTAGAGTATTTTTCATTTCATTTATTGTGTTTTTAATCGATGCTTGATTCATCTTTAGTTCTTCTAGGTCCTTGTTAACTGTTTCTTGCATTTTGTCTATCCTATTTCCAAGATTTTGGATCATCTTTACTATCATTATTCTGAATTCTTTTTCAGGTAGACTGCCTATTACCTCTTCATTTGTTAGGTCTGGTAGGTTTTTATCTTGCTCCTTCACCTGCTGTGTGTTTTTCTGCTTTCTCATTTTGCTTATGTTACTGTGTTTGGGTCTCCTTTTTGCAGGCTGCAGATTCGTAGTTCCCGTTGTTTTTGGTATCTGTCCCCCGTGGCTAAGGTTGTTTCAGTAGGTTGTGTAGGCTTCCTGGTGGGGGGGACTAATGCCTGTGTTCTGGTGGTTGAGGCTCGATCTTGTCTTTCTGGTGGACAGGTCCACGTCTGGTGGTGTGTTTTGGGGTGCCTGTAGCCTTATTATGTTTTTAGGTATCCTCTCTGCTAATGGGTGGGGTTGTGTTCCTGCCTTGCTAGTTGCTTGGCATAGGGTGACCAGCACTGTAGCTTGCTGGTCGTTGACTGAAGCTGGGTGCTGGTGTTGAGATGGAGATCCCTGGGAGATTTTCGCTGCTTGATATTATGTGGAGCTGGGACGTCTCTTGTGGACCCGTGTCCTGAGGTTGGCTCTCCCACTTCAGAGGCACAGCACTGACTCCTGGCTGCAGCACCAAGAGCCTTTCATCCACCCGGCTCAGAATAACAGTGAGAAAAAGTAGAAAGAAAGAATTAGTAGAAGAAAGAAAGAGAGAGGGAAAGAAAGGAAGAAGGGAAGAAAGGAAGGAAGGAAGGATGAAAGAAAGAAAGGAGGGGGGGAGGGAGGAAGGATGGAAAGACAGAAGGAAAGAAAGGAGGGAGGGAGGGAGGAATGAAAGCAAAAGGAAGAGTGAATGGAAGAAGGGAGGGAGGGAGGGAGGAAGGAAAGAAAGAAAGAAAGACAGGAGAGAGGGAGGGAGGAAGGAAAGAAAAAGAAAGTGGAAAGAAGAAGGGTGGGAGGGAGGGAGGGAGGAAAGAAAAAGAAAGAAGGAAAGGAGGAGCGGAGGGAGGGAGGGAGGAAGGGAAGGTAGGAAGAAAAGAAAGAGCAGGTAAAGTGAAATAGAATAAAGTCTGAAATATAGTAGTGTTATTAAAATTAAAAAGTAATTATTGAAAAAAAAAAACACGGACCGATAGAACCCTGGGACATATGGTGGAAGCAAAGCTATACAGAGAGAATCTTACACAGAAGATTACACATACACATTCACAAAAAGAGAGCAGGGGGAAAAATCAAAAATCTTGCTCTCCAAGACCACCTCCTCGATTTGGGATAATTCGTTGTAAAAAGAGGAAAAGGGCGAGAAGTCTGAAATCTTGCTAAGTCCACCTCCTTAATTTGGGATAATTTGTTGTAAAAAGGTGGGAAAGTCTTAAATCTTGTCCTCAAAGTCCACTTCCTCAATTTGGGATGATTCGCTGTCCATTCATACACTCCACAGATGCAGGGCACATCAAATGGACCGTGGAGCTTTAATCCACTGCCTCCGAGGCTGCACAGAGAGATTTCCCTGTCTCTGCTCTCACAACTCCCGGGTCTCAGCCTTGGACCTGGCCCCGCCTCTGCTCGTAGGTCGCCGGAGGGCGTCCGTTCTTCGCTCAGACAGGACGGGTTTAAAGGAGCCGCTGATTCGGGGGCTCTGGCTCACTCAGGCAGAGGGGGGGGAGGGGAATGCCCTCTCCTCGCGCACCAGGCAACAAAAGGGAAAAAAGTCTCTTGCCTCTCCGGTAGCTCCAGACCCTTTCCCCGGACTCCCTCCGGGCTAGCACTAACCCCTTCAGGGTCTCTTCCTGCCGCCAGCCCCAGTCCTCTCCCTGCGCTCCGACTGAAAGCCGATACCCGAGCCTCAGCTCCCAGCCCCGCCCGCCCCGTGGGCCGAGCAGACAAGCTTCTCGGGCTGGTGTGTGCCTGAGGGCACCGATCCTCTGTGCCAAAATCTCTCCGCTTTGCCCTCCGCACCCCTGTTGCTGTTCTCTCCTCCGCTACTCCGAAGCTTTCCCCCTCCGCCACCTGCAGTCTCCGCCTTCGAAGGGGCTTGTAGTGTGTAGAAACCTTCCCTCCTTCACGGCTCCCTCCCACTGGTGCAGGTCCCGTCCATATCCTATTGTCTCTGTTTATTCTTTTTTTCTTTTGACCTACCCAGGTATGTGGGGAGTTTCTTGCCTTTTGGGGGGTCTGAGGTCTTCTGTCAGCGTTCAGTAGGTGTTCTGTTGGAGTTGTTCCACGTGTAGATGAATTTCTGATGTATCTGTGGGGAGGAAGGTGATCTCCGCGTCTTACTCTTCCGCCATCTTCCTCCGGGTGGCTGTAGGTAAGAGGCCTCAGTTCCTTGCCACATGGATCTCTCCTTAGGGCTGCTTGAGTGTCCTCATGACATGGCAGCTGGCTTACCCCAGGATGAGTGATCCGGCCCGCCGTCCCCACGACTGTCGCGGCTTCGGCCGCCAGGGGCCCTCAACAGCCGGCAGCCTCATTGAGGCCGCCCTCCCCTCGGGCTCCGGGACACTTCCGTGATGGCGGAGGGAAGAGACCCCGAGCCGCCCGCATGTTTCTTTGATGACCAGGCAAAAACTATACAGCTTGGCTGGGAAGTTCTGATCCATCTGCCATATTCACCAGACATTGCACCTTCGGATTTCCATTGATTTCAGTCTTTACATAATTCTCTTAATGGAAAAAATTTCAACTCCCTGGAAGACTGTAAAAGGCACCTGGAACAATTCTTTGCTCAAAAAGATAAAAATTTTGGGAAGATGGAATTATGAAGTTGCCTGAAAAATGGCAGAAGGTAGTGGAACAAAAGGGTGAATATGTTGTTCAATAAAGTTCTTGGTGAAAATGCAAAATGTGTCTTTTATTTTTACTTTAAAACCGAAGGCACTTTTTGGCCAACCCAATATTTGTCTTTATCTGTCTAAATTATTTTATTTAGCATAATATGCTCTATCCATCCATGTTGTGGAAAACTTTTTTTTTTTTTTAATGGCTGAGTATTGTCCCATCAGCACACTTCCTTCTGGTTCCCAGAGCTATATGCTTCAGTGCCGTCCCCTATGTGGGCTGTAAGGGCCCTTCTGTTGTGGCAGAGTTGGTTATGGTGGGTGGACTGGTAGGCAAGGCCCATTCCTGGCACAGCGAGTTGTGCAACCCAGTAGGTCCCAGTTCTGGTGCCAGCCTGCTGGTGCATGGGTAAGCCTCCGGCGCTCTCAGGCTAGAGGAAGGACTACAAAATGTCCCTTGCCAGCACCAGTGTCCTCGTGGTAGAATGAGCTCCCAGAAATGACTGTCCCCAGAGAGAGTCTCATTTGCTTACTGCTGCTCCAGAAGGCTCTCCAGGATCCGTCAGTGAGTCTGACCCAGGCTCTTTTCAAATTACTGCCTCTGTGCTGGGAGCGTGTGAGATTTTGTTAATACCCTTTAAGACTGGAGTTTTTGTTTTATACAACCCTCCAGCTCTCCCATATGCAAGCACCGCTGATCTTCAAAACCAGACATCCTGAAGGCTCATCTTTCTACTGCAGGACCCCGAGGTTGGAGAGCCCAATGTGGAGCTCAGTCCCCCCGTTCCTTTGGAGTACTTCTGTAATTGTGATTATCCTCCCATTTGTGGGTCGCCTACCTGGTGTATGGGTCTTGACTATACCACCTCTGGCACCTCTTACCCATCTCGTTAGGGTTCCTTCTTTATCTCTTTAGTTGTGGAAAATCTTTATCTCTTTAGTTGTGGAAAATGTTTTCTGCTGCTCTTCAGGTCATTCTCCTTGATAGGTGTTTTGTAAACACTTGTAATTTGGTGTCTGTGGGAGGAGGTGAGTTCAGGGTTTTCCAGTTCTGTCATCTTGGCCACTCCTCCAACTACTTGCTTTTAGAGTCTAGATTCTTTATCACCTCATCTTCGTATTTCAGCCTACAGCTATGATGCTTTTTACCAGGCAGATACTTTATAAATCACAAGCGTTTCTAAAATCCACATTGCTCATTAACTTTGCTATTTCTTATAGAGAAGAGAAATTTAAAAAGGAAAGCAAGGGAAGAGAAAGACGTATATCCTAGGAAAGAGATCTGCAAGAGTTTGAAAAGATTTCTCAATATTTAGCCTGCATCAGAATCACCTGGAGTGCTTTTTAAAATTCAGATTGCTGGGCCCCACCTCTAAAGCTTCTGGATGGGACCCCAGAATTTGTATTTCTAACAAGTTGTCAGTTGATGTTGATGTTGGCTAGCCTGAAGACCAAACTTTTGAAACCACTGACTAGAGCATTGGCCTTCAAAGATTTTGAAGCCTGTCTCAATGTAATTTTGAACAATTATGTTACCTTCCTTCACAGTTTAGACCCTATATTAAAATTTTTATCATAAATTGGGATAGTTGCAAGTGTAATACTTTTAAGAGTATTGCAAATATTGACATTGTAAATAAAACTATTACTTTTAAATAAACAATTGATTCCAATAGAATATAAATACTATACTGGTTTGATATGTAGACCCATTTTTAAAAAAATACATGAGCAAATTCTTCCTTAATATTTGGAAATAATATATCATTCTGTTTTCTCCTTTCAATCATATATTCATTCTACTGTCCTCTTAGAATTACATCCTCCTGTAATATATTTTTCTCCTTGAAAGTCTTTTAAATGATCACTCAGCTCTATTTCTATGCAATAAAACACATATATAAATTTAAGCTTATTTTTAATGTCTCAAAGACATAAGATTTCAGTGCCAAAATATTACTTCTGGTTATCATAACAGTTATTATGATAACTGATAAAAACCAATCAAATCAATTGATTAAAGTAGATTTTTCAATATTGATATTTTAAATTATTCATTTGCTTCAGGATACCTGTGGATTTTTACACCTTGGGGCAATGCAGCATAGAAAGATGGGGGAGACGTTAATTTTTGTTGTTGTGAGAAAAGGGTCACAGAGAAAGGGCCAGAGAGAAAGGATAACTGACTGAAGTTCTCAGCTCCTAGACTTTTCTTATGGAGAAAGAGGAGATGTGGATATTGAGGATCTAGAAATTGATTAACTAAAAATTCTTCATTCTCTGTGCCCCTTATATTGCTTTGTATACCTCTGGGGGTACTTGAATCCCAGACTGAATACTGCTGTTCAAAGGAAAATTTCAGTTTTCACTTTCTACCTCTCACTGACATGGGACTACATATTATTTTGAAATAAACACCTGTTCTCTATTCTTTTTTATTTATAATAATAGTCACAACTAACATTTGTACTTTACTTTTTAATTTATGTCACTTAAATGTGTAAAACTTAATATACGAGGAGAATCCTCAGCTAAAATAGAGTCAAGAGGTCAGAAAGAGGAGTTCTCATACCCTATGATGATAGGAGAGCCCAACAGGAAGAAGGAACATTTCCTCTTCTTGCCTGGCAAGAGCTCAGCCAATGATAGACTGTGACAACTCAGCCAATGAAAAGCCACTATAGTTTGAACTCTCAATTTCTCCAAGGTACTCTTTGTTTACTATAGCCCTCCCAAATTCCTTTTCTCCTTTTTAAAAGATTTCTCTCCATTTTTGCCAGGGACTTGCATGTGACTTCCCATGATAGCAACCAGAATTGAAATTCTTTGTTGATCCCAAATAAACCCATTTTTGCTGGAGAAATAACTGGCAGCTTATTTGTTTTAGGTCAACAAATGTGTATTATTTAATTTTTATTCTCACAAACTTGTACATGTGTAGGTAAGGCAGATATTATTGTGATTATTTCACAAGTGGGGAAATAATTTCCAGGAGAAAAAGTGAATTGCCCAGTGCCACAGAGCTAGTAAGTAATAGAGACCAGCTTCAAATCACTTCCAACTCTAGTTCCATGAATTTTAATTGCATTGTATAAAAGCCAGAGTTCACTGGATTGAACTCTGGCAGATGACAGGATTGAATAATGCCAGTCCTCTTCTTACTCAAGAACAGGAACTGCATGAATTTTCAAAGTGAAGGTCTTGGGTGTCAGATAATGAAGAACAGTTAAGCCTGGGGAAGCACTGGTGAAGCAAACAAAGACTGGAGAGAAGTCACCAGAAACAGAGCACAGCCATGACCATGCTGCAAGTAGTCTGGAAGGACTGGTGGCAAAGCTGTCACAATAGCAGTTAGGTTTTGAGACTATAAAGTTTTAAATTAATATATCTTCCTCACAAAACAAAGTATCTTTTATGAACTGAATGTCCGTGTTCCACCAAATTCATATGCTTAAACTCTAATCACCAATGTGATAGTATTTGAAGATGGGGCCCTTGGAAGGTAATTAGGGCTAGATGAGGCCATGAGTGTGGGGACCTCTTGAGGGGGTTAGTGCCCTTACAAGAAAAGACACCAGAGAGTTCAGTCTCTCTCTCTCTCTCTCTCTCTCTCTCTCCAAGGGCACACACCAAGGAAAGGTCATTTTAGAACACAACAAGAAAGCAAATGTCTACAAGACAGGAAGAGAGCTCTCACCAGAACCAACGATAGTGGCACCCTGATCTCAGGCTTTTAGCCTCCAGAACTGCAAGAAAATAAACTTCTTGTGTTTAAGCCTTAAGTCTGTGGTATATTAATACAGCAGCCCTAGCAGACTAAGACAGTATCTTAGCTTAAATACAGAGTATGGAGTGGGAGCATTGCATTGACACAATATATTACAATGTAAAATTTCTTGGAAGAACTTCCTTAGATCTTATCCAGAAAGATTTATTGCTGGGACAACTTGTAGTACTCCTGTAATATTTCTTTGTTGTCCTTATCATGTATGTTCTGTAATCAGCTTCTCCAAACAAACAAATTAGCTTCTCCTTCAAGCAAATCTTTAGTGAGCATCTACCGTGACAAAAGGAAGACTAATCGAATGGAAGTGTGAGGATAGACATGGGTGCCATTTAAGACTGAGGTCATAGTGGAAGATGCTGCAGATGTGGAAAGAAGGGCTGATTATAGATGACATTGTGCAGTTAGAATTCACAGACCTTGATTATTGAAAAGATGTGGGATGGTCCTGCATGAATGAAGTGTAGAGATGATGATTGAATTGAATGGAAGCTTGAACTGGACTTAAAGTTGCCTTCTTGGCTTGGGGAGCTTCACATCTTGCCAGAGAACTGAGGAGTTTTCCTCACATTTGCCATTTCATGTGACTCTGCATATTTCTGTCTTCTGTCTCACTCAGGCAGCTTTATGTGGTCTTTCTGTCCTGGGCTACTGGAAAGAGTAGAAAAGCTTATACTTTAAGCATGTAACACTCCTCAGAGGATAGAAACACATCTGCAGCACAGTGTAATGCAGCACTGGTCTTGTAGCAGAAAATTTAACTTTGTGTCTGGATGCTGCTGTTTACCAAATGTCACCACAACCAAAGTTCACAAGATAATGATGAGGGTGAAATAAGATAATGAAGATCATCTTTACAAAATGTCATGCACCGTGCTTTGATAGAACAAGAAAAAGGAGCAACATAAACCAGGTTTGAATTCACTAGGAATGGCTGAAATGAAAGTGGGTTTTTATTCTTGAATATGTCTTTACAGGTCACCCTATCAGCTCAATAGACCATTTATAGCCAACAACAGTAAACTACAAGTTTTCTGATTTAAGTTCCTTCAAGGGAGGTTTGCTAAAAATTGTAACATGACAAAATAGTAGCACTGCTTTGAAGGGAGCCGACAACGTTGCTCTTGGCTCCAAATGAAAGGTTGCCATGGCCAAGCATTCCTTGTCATTTCCTTTTCTCAGGGTGCTTTTCTTTGCCTCCAAAGAGTCAAAACAATGGTAACTGAGAAGCTGGCATCAGCATGAGTGACAGTAAGTGTTCCAAGACAGCTAGTTGATTGATTGATGGATGATGATGAATGTTGTCTAAAAGAACAGAAAGCTGTGTTTCCTTTTTGAAGCCATTCAAATTTGGACAACATAGGCCAACAATCAGACGTTTCTAAATTTAATGTGCACACCATTTCCAAATATGCAAACAATGATCAAAACCACTGCCCACCAGGACTCACATACATTAATAAGTGTCAAAGTAATTCAAACATCAGAAAGCTCCTTTTCCACCTGCACAGATGCCACAAGTCCCAGTTGATGAAATGGCACTGAAGAGAACATGGGTATGCAAATTCTAGCTAATGATAATCATGGCAAAATTTCACACCTATAGAATAATTTCTCTTACTCTGTTCTATTATAAACTCTATAGTTGGCAGCTGGAGAATGTACCTTCAATATCACACAATCCAAAATGTGTATTTTATTATATGTGGAGAAGACCAAAGCCTTAACAGGGAAGGTCCCTTGGCAAATGATTGGCAGAGACATGACTAATTTTGGTCCCCAACCAGTGTCTTGGTGAGCCAGTGTATCAGTAAAGGTCCCAACAGGACATGGATGTCCCACTGAAAATAGGATAATTCAAAGTGGGTTTATCCTCAAAAAGAACAAATACAAAGGTGTAGGTGGAGTTTACAGGAAATACAAGAGTTAATGTGGAAACTGAGAGTAGCAACAGTGGCAGCATCCCATCCCAAGACCCAAAGTATCACAAGATGGGAGAAATTCACCTGCAAAAAGAAAGGTCTGCAGAAAAGCTGCCTTCTAAAGAGCAGGTGGCCTTCTGTGCAGGGGCACAATCAGCCTGAGTAAATTTTGCAGGAAGTGGGAATCAGAGAAATAAAGAGCCTCACTTCACTCTCCTCCCCATTCTGACTTCCTACTGGAGATGCATACTGGATGAACTCACCTGTAAGGTAGAAGGCATGTTTATGTAGTCCATGGTGCCAGTCTCCTGGGGCAAAGAGCAGATGGGGAGCAGATATGGAAGGGGGGAAAGGATGATATCTGGCATACAGGCTTACATTATAATTTTGCAATATATATGAGAGCAAGAAAATATACACAGGAAGAGATAGCAAAAAAGAAATTGATAGAGCAGAACCTCACTATTGAAGGAAGGCTAAAAACAGCTATGCAGGGGACTTATGGGAATTTCCTATTGACCACCTGCTCTTGAATGTGTATGGGGGAAATTGTAAGAGGCTTTAGGATGCAGGAGCTAGAATCAAAAACAACCTTTAAAATTGCAGCTGCAGTTTATTTTTATTTGAGCAACATGATACACATATTTTAACCCATGAAAGGGCTTGTGGGTTGGCAGACAAGGCTGCGGAAGAACTTCTAAAACACACAGTATTGTGGTGCTGTCAGGGTATAAGTTGACACCCACACTGGAGACTTCCCATGTAATAGAGAGAACAGTAAATTCTTTATAATAATACTAAGTTTTACCTAAATAAAATTGTATTATATCTAAGGTGTTTTCATATTCATCACCTCCTAAGAGTCTTATGAGACAACTGAACCATGTATTTTTATTCCCATTTTATAGAGTGGGAAACCCCAGGCAAAAGAAGTGGTAACCTGATGGTACACAGCTAGGGAGGGGCCTCAAACCCCTGCCTTCTGATTACAGGTTCAGCGTTCTTTGCACTTTACTCCACAGTTCCTCGATTGCACGTGTCCACAGCTTCAGGAGGTGTGATTTGACTTGCATAAACTCTATCTCTGACCTAGCCAAGTGTTAGACATAGGAAAAGCTCACATGACCCTGGCAGGGAACTTCGGAGTCTGAGCTACCAATTTCCAGCCTATAGAGACACCATTTGGAAATGTAAGAGAAGGTATTTTGGTTGTCACAATGACTAGGGCATGTTGTTAGCATTTAGTAGTCAGAGTCAGGGATTCTAAACATTTTCCAGTGTGTGGGTCAATACTGCACAATGAAAAATCGTCCTGTCCAAATAAATACCAAGAGCCCTCTCAATGAGAGATAATTAAATTTAGATTGCCTCTCTACAGTTAGCCAGGGCTTTATCTACCCAAGCACTTGTTAAACTTTAGTACCTATAAGGTTCTCCTGAAGCATGTATAGAAAATGCAGATTACTTGGTCTCACCTCTAAAGATGATCACTCAAGATGTGGAGAGTGGGCAGAATCTACATTTTAGTATGTGTACTCTCGCAGTTAGTCTGCAGTCAAGGCTGTGTGAAATGCTGGCCCAAGCTTATCGAAAGGGAGTACACTCCCAAAGGTTCTGGTCAAAACTGTAAATGTTGACCTCACAATCCTCTAACCTGTTCTTATCCAGCCAGCCAGCCATCCAGCCAGTCAGCCATCATTTTGTCCATCCACCCATTCGATCCACATTTTCACTTAGTTGTGAAAGCAAGGACCTGTTTCTTGGTGACAAATTTTCCTGATTACCTTTCTGATCTTCTGTCCTTTGATGTTCTAACCCCACCAATTAAATCACAGTATCTGCTGGAGTGTCCCAGAGATCAGTATTTCTTAAAACTCCCTAGGTAATCTCAGTGTACATCCAAATTAGAGACCCAGCAGTTTAGACTGTTGTTACTTAAGCTCAAAACCTGTGCTCTACAGACCAGTAGCATATGATCACCTGAGGACCTTGTTGAAATGCAGATTCAGATTAAATAGGACTGAGCTGTGGCAGAGTCTGAATTTCTAACAAGCTTCCAGGTGATGCCAGGTGAGTCTCTGAGATTCCTCCACCAGTTTCTACCCTTCAACCCTGTACTTGGGCTTTGATCCTATTCAACTGCAGTGTTCACCATGGACTTTAACTGGACCAAGCCTTCAGGTCTCAGGCTCAAGAATGTTGGCTCTAGAAATTCTCCTGTCAGACTCCAGCCCTGCAGAGGACTATGCCAGGCACTGTGTGAGTGTTTTTCATTAATCTGATACCATTGGAAACCACTACAGATTATCAGGCAGGCACATTTCTGATCTTCCCTTAATGCTTCTTAAATACAAGATGTTACCCCTGTTAAATGCCCAGCCCACTCTCTGAAAATTTGTTAGTTATGTTCCCTACCAGCATCCATCTGATGATCATTAAACCTCTGGCCACCAGTGGAAGGGTCATGAATGGAAGGAAACTAGCACCATGATCTCTCCAGTTAGTTTTCAATACTCCAGGCTCCCAACCCCAATAAACAATACTCTGCATGTCCACTTCCTTGAAAGTTCTTTTGACCTCTATCTTCTACAAGACCAGAGTCTGCTCCTACTTCCAGTGCTGTTACCTTTACATGGAATACCTTTCCTCATCTCCTTCACCTTATGAACATTTACTCATTCTCCAAAGCCCTATTTAACATAACCTTCTCTCTATCTCTTTCCTGACTTGTCTCTACCAGGCAGAATAATTATTCTTTGGAACCTAGGGTCTCACTCTATACTGTCACCAGAGTACTTATCATATTATATTCAATAAAGTGTCTACTAAAGTCTAGAGACATAGATGATATTACATTATTAGTTTTATATATTGGAGAAGTCCTTGACATTATACATATATGCCTATGTTTCCAAACTTTATGGACACCCTAGACTTGTTCACACAAAGTCCCTGTGGACTCTCTATTACTTGAGTTGACCTCTAGACTTTACCTAATTCATTTTTCCTCTCAGCATCTAGTATAGATCCTGGGCCATTTTTAAAGTTTAGTGTAAGTTGTCAAATTGAAATGTTAAATTGCTTGCTCTTAATAATGCATTTGTCAATATATTCAACTGAAGAAATGGTGGGGAGATTGTTCATAGCATAGAACAGAGATCCTAACAAATGGGACTTCACATTTAGATGCAGAAGAAAGCTTCCAAATGTCTTAGCTAGCAAACTCTACGTTCTCTTATTTCCAAAAGTAACCTTTGTGTTGGACCTTTCTTGGCAGTTGTATGGAGGCCCCTTTAGGATCATCTTAATGGATAGAACCATAGAGATGGTTTAAATATAAACCATCATCCTGCAGTCAAAATTCTAACTTTGTAGTCAGAAGCCTGAGGATTTTTGCTCAGAGATGCCAAAGAAGGGCACAAACCCAGGTCAGTTTGCCCCAATCCTTGTAAGTGGATATAAGTGAGAGGGTGTTTTCTCCCTCCCCATCATTCACAACCTTTCACTTGGGCTAGAAAAGCCTCTGTTAACATGTTAAAAAAAATAATGAATAAACCCTACCCCAGGGTATTCAGTCAGAGCAGAAATGCCTGCGGATAACCAAACCCAGAGTTACATTCCCAGTAAAATGATTCAGTAAAATGAGTCAGTCTCTTTGCATTTCCACACAAAGGCACAGGGAGATCAGCCACCTGCGGGCTGCTAAGCCAGCACAGCACTTGCATAGCCCAAAAAAGTGCAAACACAAGGAATTCTCCTCTTTTCAGGAGTGCCCTCTTGGGTCATACTTACCCTACTAAGCTGCTTCCAAATGCATCTATAAGCAAAACAGCTGCAATCTCAAAGATTCTGAACACTAACAAGTCCTTGAATCACCTGGTTATGAAACTCATAAAATGCTGAAATAGTGTAGAGATGGTTTTAGTACAAGTAATGCATGCTCAATGCAGAACAATTAAACACAAATAAGCTAAAAAAAAAAGAGAAGGAAATAAAGCCGCCTGAAAAAATAACTCTTTTAATATTCTTTAGTGTATCCTTCAACTGTGCATATGTGTACACATGTGTACATAATATATATTTCTGTCAAAGGTCAGAAAATGGTGCATACAGTTTTAAAATCTGCTATTTTTGACACCAAAATTATAAAAAAAAAATGTATCAGTCATTCTAAGACCGTTATTAATATTTCTTTATATAATATTTATGGTTGCTTAGTGTCCAGTATGTATATAAGTAGTTTAACCAATTCATTCTTGTTAGACTTACAAATTATTTAAACTATTATAAAGAAAGTTTATACTGAATATATATATTGTATTTAATATATACTATTAAACATGTCTCTCTCTCTCTCTCTATATATATATATATATATATATCATTATTAAAACAAAGTTGTAACAAATCTCCTCGTAGCTACATCTTTCTACATGCCCTTAACTACTACCTTAGTATAAATTACTAGAAGTGGAACTGTAAGATTAAGAGACATAGAAAACACCTTCAAAGGGCCCGTCAGAAAGTATGTACGAATTTACTTCCATCAAGAGTATTTGAGAGTCCCTTTATTTCCCCATATCACCTCCAAGAGCATCATTTAAAAATCTTTAAATTTAAAAGTGAATATGATATCTTATTTTAGATTTAATTGTTGTTATTACTGGTGAGATTGTTATTGTATTTTATTGGCCATTTGGATTTCTTTGTAAAATTTCTGTTCATGAATTTTGACTCTTTTTTTTCTGCTATAATATCAGCTTTTTCTTATAGATATGCAAAATTATTTATAGATTAAAACTACTACCCTATGAAATATTCATTGCACCTACTTTCCTAATTTATCATTAGCTTTATAACTCTATAAGTGATGTTCCTTGTACTACAAAAGCAATGCTTTAAAAATATTTCTAATGTATTTAATTCTTTTTTGAATTCTTTTTATCAGCATTTTATAGTTTGCAGCATACAAGTCTTGTACATGTTCTTTTTTTAAAGCTTAGCCCATATAAAGATGGATCATTTTATTTTATTTTTTATACAGCAGGTTCTTATTAGTTATATATTTTATACATATGTACATATATGTCAATCCCAATCTCCCAATTCATCCCACCACCAGCCCCCCCCGCCCTCCCCCCTTGGTTCCCATATGTTTTTTCTCTACATCTGTGTCTCTATTTCTGCCTTGCAAACCAGTTCATCTGTACCATTTTTCTAGATTCCACATATATGTATTAATATACGATATGACAAACCCACAGCAAACATCATTCTCAATGGTGAAAAACTTAAAGCATTTCCTCTAAGATCAGGAACAAGACAAGTATGTCCACTGTTGCCACTCTTATTCAACATAGTTTTGGAAGTACTAGCCATGGCTATCAGAGAAGAAAAAGAAATAATAGGAATACAAATTGGAAAAGAAGTAAAACTGTCACTGTTTGCAGATGATATGATACTATACAGGATGATCCTAAAGATGTCACCAGAAAACTACTAGAGCTAATCAATGAATTTGGTAAAGTTTCAGGATACTAAATTAATGCACAGAAATCTCTTGCATTACTATACACTAACAATGAAAGATGAGAAAGAGAAATTAAGGAAACACTCCCATTTACCACTGCAAAAAAAATAATAAAATACCTAGGAATAAACCTACATAAGGAGGTAAAAGATTTGTACTCAGAAAACTATAAGACACTGATGAAAGAAATCAAAGATGACACAAACAGTTGGAGAGATATACCATGTTCTTGGATTGGAAGAGTCAATATTGTGAAAACGACTATACTATCCAAAGCAATCTACAGATTCAATGCAATCCCTGTCAAACTATCAATGGCATTTTTTACAGAACTAGAACAAAAAATCTTAAAATTTGTATGGAGACACAAAAGACCCCGAATAGCCCAAGCAATCTTGAGGGAAAAAAATGGAGCTGGAGGAATCAGACTCCCTGACTTCAGACTATACTACAAAGCTACAGTAATCAAGCAATGCTTTTGTTAAAAAAATTTTTTTGAATGAAAGATTCTTTAAATTCTACAGTGCTTTAAAATTTTTAAAAGTTTCACACACATGATTTCATATAATCCCATAGTAACCCCTTTGCTTTTTAAGATAGCAACTTTATCTGTCTGTTCATATAGCTTCTGCCTTTGGTGTCTAACTTATGTAACAGGATACCTGTTGAAGCTGAAAAATCACCACGAGAAAAGAACTGTCATTTTAAGAGTTAAGAATTGCTTTGTTTTGAGAAATTTACTCCAGAGAAATGATTAGTTACAGAAATATAAATAAAATATCTTTATTCATGGTTCACATTTCATGGACAGACAACTCCCATTGGAGGGAAGTGAACTGGCACTTATCACCTAGTGACTGGAAGGGGCCAAGACAAAGATGCACCGGAGGAAAACCTCTGTGGAAAACTGTGGAAGTAGCCCAGCGATAGACTGCTAAATGTTTTGCTGTTGACTTTCTGAGGAAAAATGAATGCATATTTTCATATACTTAAGTTTATAATAAATTTTAATGATATAATGTTTTGTTTACATAGTACAAAATTTACAAATAATAGAATATACAATGGAATACTTCCACTGGTTTTTGCTAAACTCTTGTATAGCCAACTCATGTTTGCAACTGATGAATGAATATGGTTTCAATATGAGTACTGGTTGATGTTTTTGCCTTTGTTAATGTGTAAGAACAAAGTGAAACAAAAAAGACATTTCTTACAACTTTGATTTGTCAATACCAGGGCAAATTTATTTGCTGAATCAGATAATAGTTTTGAGATACTGGAATAAGATTTCCTCAGTGTTTTGTGCTATTCACAATATAATGACTACAGACATAATAATTTTTAATTTAATTTGTATTGACATTTTTTTCATTATTTCCTTAACTATCAACAGAACAATAAATCAAGCCCTGATTTGTAGTATTTGCTGATTTCCGTGGAGTAAGTATTCCCACCATGGCCAATTTCAAACTATAAACATGATGTCACTGAATGTGGAGTTGGGAAGAGATGGAAACCTCAAAAGCACAGATAATAGTGAGTGTAGTTAAGTAGGAAATGATGAATTTTGTGTGTTTGCTCTTTGCTTTTAATATTATTTAATTGTAAAATATATAATTTAATTTTTAATGATAGCTGTGTTTAACCACTAGTTTGTAAAATTGCTGAACATTTAACAGTTGGCTTTCATGGGCCAGTGGAAGCCAGCTCAGCACTCCACTGATAACAATCACATATTCCTTTTTCCATATTTTTGTTTCACAATTTGTGTCAATTGTCCTGAAACCTTCAGAAAAGTCTTACTGTTATGAAAGGAAATTGAGGCAATTTTCTGTGACCAAGTTTTCGGTCTTGCTCTCTCTTCTGCCTAACATTACTGGTTTTGAGACATCACGAGATGATCTGCAGAAGAGAAAGCAAGACCCTGGGAGGGGGCAAAGATTGGATTTATGGATAGAGTCATCATTCCGAGGGAATTCCCAGAATAACCAGTTTTTAGCTTGATTTCTCTGCCATCCAACAGCATGTGAAGCTCAGGACTCTTCTCTGATAATTATCTGTAAGAAAATATTATATATTTTCATGAACAGAAGTTAATAATTTTTAAACAGCTTTATTACAATATAATTGACATACAATAAACCATACATGCCTAAAGTGTACAGTTTAAGTTTTGACATATGTTATACATCCATTACACTATCACCTTAATCAATATAATGACCATTTCTATTAATCCCAAAAGTTTCTTCATGCTCCTTTGCAATCCCTCCTTCATGCCCTGCCACCTACAGCCCTCAATCCCCTCCCTAAGCAACCACTGATCTGCTCTATGACAATATGTTAAGACTTCATTTTAACAGTCATATAGTATTACTCTTTTTTTGTCTTGCTTCTTTCACTTCACATAATTATTTTGAGATTCATCCATTTGGTTTCATGCATATATCAATAACTTTTTTTTTTCAGAATAGTATTCCATCATATGGATATACTGCAATTTGCCTTTTTTCCATTCAACTATTGATGAACATTTGGGTTGTCTCCAATTTTGGATATTACAAAAAATGCTGACATGAAGTTTCATAACAGGTGTTTGTATGAAAATATGTTTGCATATCTCATAAATGAATATGTAAGTAATGGAATGATTGGGTTATATTATAGGTGTCCACTTAAATTATTTAACTTTTAAGAAACTATTTATTTCAAAAGAGGTTTTATCATTTTACATTCTTACCAGCAGTGTATAAGAGTTCCAGTTTTTCCGCGCCTTTTTAAACAGTTAATATGGTCAATCTTTTTAATTTGAGTCATGGTGATGTAGTATGTAACTGTACTACATGTTAATTTTGGTCTGCATTTTGCTTATGTCTAACAAGGTTGAGTATCCTTTCCTGTGCTTACTTGCTATCTGTATATCTTCTTTGGAGAGTTATCTGTTCAATATATTGCCTATTTTTGTGTGGTTTTTACTTTAAAAAAATTATGGAAGTAGAGTTGATTTATAATGTTGTGTTAGTTTCAGGAGTACATCAAAGTCATTCATATTTTTTTTCAGGTCCTTTTCCATTATAGGTTATTACAAGATATTCAGTATATTTTCCTGTGCTATACAGTAGGTCTTTGTTGATTATCTATTTTATACATAGTAGTGTGTATATGTTAATCCCAAACTCCTAATTTATTCCCCCCCTTCCCCTTTGGTAACCATAAGTTTGTTTTTTGTGTCTGTAAGTCTATTTCTGTTTTGTAAATAAGTTCATTTGTATCATGCTTTTTAAATTCCACATATAAGTGATATCATTTGATATTTGTATTTCTCTGTCTGACTTACTTCACTTAGTACAATAATTTCTAAGTCCATCCAGGTTGCTGCAAATGGCATTATTTCATTCTTTTTCATGGCTGAATAGTATATATATATATATATATATATATATATATATATATATATATCTCACATCTTCTTTATCCATTCATCTGTTGATGGACACTTAGGTTGCTTCCATGCCTTGACTATTGAAATAGTGCTGCCATGAACGTTGGAGTGCATGTATCTTTTCAATTTAGAGTTTTCTCCTAATATATACCCAGGAGTAGGATTGCTGGATCATATGATAACTCTATTTTTAGTTTTTTTAAGGAACCTCCATACTGTTCTCTATAGTGGCTGCACCTATCTACATTCTCACCAACAGTGTAGGAAGGTTTCTTTTTCTCCACACCCTCTCCTGTATTTATTATTTGTAGATTTTTTGATGTTGTTTTTACTTTTAAAAGCATATATGCTATACACAAGTTTGTTACAGATATGTGATTTGAAACTATTTTCTCACAGTTTTTCTTGTCTTTCTGCTCTTGCCTGTGTCTTTTAGAGGACAGAGTTTTTAACTCTGATCTTTTTTTTTTTTCTTTTATAGATTGTACTTTTGGTGTGATAACTAAGAAATATTTGCCTTAACCCAATACAACAAATATTTCCCCCCATGTTTTCTTCCATAAGTTTTATAGGTTTAGGTTTTACTTAAAGAAATTTCAATTTGTTTGGTCATTATTAGTATATAGAGAGTATATATAGATATATATTGACTTATATATAAATATTGCTTAGACTTTACATTTGGGTCTCTGATCCATCTTGAGTTAATTTTTGTATATGGTGTGAGGTATGACTCTAAGTTCATTTTTTGGATCTGGACCTTTGGCTATTTCAACACTCTCTCGTGAAGATTATCCCTTTGCCACACTTTTGTCAAAAATTAGTTGCCTGTATGTGTATAGGTCTATTTCTGCAATCTTTGTTCTATTCCATTGATCTATGAGGAGTTCAGCTGCTGGCCAAAATTCTATGTGTGATCCTTGGGGCTCAATCACAGGCAACTACAGGCTTTGCCTGATAGGTCTTATGGGGGAAGTTGCCCTCCCCACACCAGGGTTGATGTGCAGCCACTTACTGTAGTCTCTGGAGGGAATTGCAGTTAGGGATACAGCCCCTCTGGGCCAATCATGACCATATGCATAGCTTCATTACTAACCCTGGCTCTTCTAGTTAGAGTCCTTCTTATCGGGACCTCCAACGAGGTTCTTCCTAGACACCTCCACTGAGACCTACTAAAGGAGGTAGATATGTAGGATTGGGGGCTTGGCTGAGAGACTTTTCCTCACTCTGACTCATCACTTTTTCACTCCTAGACCTTCCCTCCTCCCAAACCCTGGTACTTGAGGTCCATAAATAAGCAGGAGTCTCTTGTTTAGAGCTCCTTAGCAGTTGGATGATTTCTCTCATTTGTGCTGCATGTCATCTGACCCTTGCCCAGTGTCTTCTGTGGGAAAAAAATAGACACTGGGGAGTCAGCTCTTTTCTTTTGTGCCTCTTGCTTGCACTGTTATGGTAAGTGAATAAAAACTTGATTGTTGCTTTAAGTTTGGTTCATTATCCTAATTGACCACCTTAGCATCTGGCAGTTTGACAATCTATTTTTATGCCAATGCTGCATCCTTTTAATTGCTGTGGAACTGTAATAACTCTTGAGATCAGGTAGTGTTAGTCCTCTAACTTTGTTCTTCATTTTCAAAGTTGCTTTGGATATTATAGTTCCTATGCATTTCCATATGAATTTTAGAATCCATTTCCCAATTTTTACAATAAAATTATCCTAGGAGGGCTTCCCTGGTGGCACAGTGGTTGAGAGTCCGCCTGCTGATGCAGGGGATGCGGGTTCGTGGCCCGGTCCAGTAGAATCCCACATGCCGTGGAGCGGCTGGGCCTGTGAGCCATGGCCGCTGAGCCTGCGCATCTGGAGCCTGTGCTCTGCAACAGGAGAGGTCACAACAGTGAGAGGCCCGTGTACCACACACACAAAAAAAAAATTATCCTAAGATATTGATTGTAATCTATAGATCACTTTGGGAAGAGTTGATATTTTAACACTATAGAGAGGTTTCTCACACATGAACATAACATATCTCTTCATATATTTAAGTCTTCTTTAATTTCTTTCAGCAAGGTTTTATACTTTTCAGTATACAGGTCTTGTACATTTTTTGTCAAATTTTACCTTTTAGTTTTCATATATTTGATGTTATTATAGTGTTCTTAATTCAACTTGTTTGGCCAATATTAAGGTATTTATTTATTTATTTCTGTATATTGATTATGTATCATGTATTTATTTCTGTATTGATCATGCAATATTGCTGAACTCCTGTATTAGTTCTAGTAGTTTTTTGTAGGTTCATTCAAATATTCTAAATAATCATGTTTTCTGTGATTAAAGACAATTTTACTTCTTCCTTTATATCTGGATGACCTCTATTATTTTTTTCTTGTCTGATTGCACTTATCAGAACTTTCAGTACAATGTTGAATAGAAATGACAAGAGCAGGGAACTTGTCTTTCTTAGAGGAAAACCATGTAGTCCTTCATCATTAAGTATATTACCTGTAGGTTTTCCCTAGCTTCCCTTTAGCAAGTTCTCTTTTATTCCTAGAATGCTGAGTGTTTTTAATCCAGAATCAGTGTTAGCTTTTGTCAATTACTTTATCTGTATCTGTTGAGATGATCTTTTGTTTTTTCCTCTTTTCAGTTAGTTAATATGGTGAATTATGCTGATTGCTAGATGAATGATAAAACAGCCTTGTTTACATTTCTAGAATATAAATGGTCACGATGCAGTGGTCATGATGCGTGTTCTTTCTTATATCATATTGAACTTGGTTTCAAAATAGTGATTAGAATTTTTACATCTGTTTTCTTGGGGGAATATTGGCCTGTAGTTTCCTTTCTTGTAATGTCTTTGTCTTTTTTGATATCAAGGTATTGCCTGTTTCATTGAATAAATTGGGAAATCTTCCCTCTTTTTCAAATTTCTAAGTTTGTGTGGAATTCATATTATTTATATCTTGCATGTTTGATAAAATTTATCAGTGAAGGTATCTGAGCCTAGACTGTATTTGTGTGTGGGAGGGTGAGGGGAATGGTTTTCACTAGCAATTGAATTTCTTTTATTGAAAATTCAATAAATAAATAAATTCAATTTCTTTTTTATTTGAATTATGAAATATATTCAGGTTATACCTTTCTCCTTGAGTGAGCTTTGGTAGTTTGTATTTTTCAAGGAATTTGTCCATTTCAATCTAAGTGTTGAATGTATTGGCATAGATGGTTCATAATACATCCTTGTTAACCTCTTAGTATCTGCCAGATCTGTAGTGACATTATCTCTCTCATTTCTGATATTGGTAGTTTGTGTTTTTTCTCCTTTTTTCCTGGTAAGTCTGGCTAGAGGTTTATACATTTTATTGATTTAAGAATCAACTTTTAGTTTCATTAAATTTCTCTATTGTTTTTCTGATTTTTGTTTCATTGATTTCTGCTCTGGTTTTTATTATTGTCTTTCTTAGTCTTACTTCGAGTTTAATTTGCTCTTCTTTTTCTGGTTTCTTAAAGTTAATGCTGAGGTCATTGATTTGACACCTTCTTTTATATTATAGACATTTGCACTATAAAACACCACTACCAAGTATAGTTTAGTGTCATCTCACACATATTGACACATTTTGATTTCATTTTATTCAGTTGAAAATACTTCCTAAGTTTGATTTTGATTTCTTCTTTGACCCATGAATTATTTCAAAGTTATTTAAATTATTAAGAAGTGTTATTTAGTTTCCAAAAGTTTTAGAATTTTCCAGTGTTCTTTCTGTTATTTATTTATAATTTAATTCTATGTGATCAGAGAACATACTTTATATGACTTAAATCCTTTAAGTTTATTGATCTTTGTTTTATAGCTAGAATATGGTCTAGCTTGGTAAATGCTCTATTCACCCTTGAAAAGAATGTTTTCTGTTTTTGTTGTGTGGTGTATTCTAGAAATGTTATTTTGGTCAAGTCAGTTGATAGTGTTGCTCAGTCCATATCCTTACTGATTGTCTACTTATTCTATCTATTATTGAGAAATGCAGTGATAATAACTATTTTAATATTTTGTATGTGTGTGATAATTCTATCATTTCTACCATTTCTAGGTCAGCTTTGATTGATTGGTTTTCGGCTGCCTCTTTGCTTGTTTTGTAATTTTTCATTGTAAATTTTACCTTGTTGGGTACTGGATCATTTTGTATTCTCAAAAAATATAGTCTGGCTTTGTTCTGCTACACAGTTATATTACTGGGAAACAGTAATTCTTCATTCTTACTTTATTGCATAGGTTTCATACTGCCAAAAATTTCTAGCTTTATTAGGTTGGACCTACACAGCATTTAGTCTAGGGTTAATTTTCCCTTGCTACTGAGGCAGGATCCTTCTTAGTAGTCTTCTTTCCTTCTGAATTATGAGTATTTTCATTCTGCCTGCTGGGAACAGACACTATCCCTCTTTATAAGCTCTAATTACTTTCCCCTCATAATATATTAAGATGTTTTCCACCCCTGGTTTCAAAAAGTTTCCTCGCATGCATATGTTAAACAGTGCTCTGATGAATGCTTGCGGGAAACTATCTGCACCTCTACAAAGCTCTCTTCCCCTGCAGCCCTCTCTTCTTTCTGGCATTCTGCCCTGTGAACTCTAGCTTCCTTGGCTCCATCAGACTCCCAGTTCCATCTGCTCAACTCAGGGAGACCTTTGAGCTCTGTTTGGATCCCTTTTATTTCAATGCAGCCTGGAAACTCTCAAGGCAGTAAGCTGGGATAATTATAGGGCTCACCTCATCTACTTACTATCTCTCAGGGATCACTGTCCTTCATTTCCTGATGTCCAGTGTCTTGAGTGCTACTGTTTTCTGTGTTTTGTCTGTTTTATTGTTGTTGTTTCAAGTGAGATGGGAAATCCAGACTCTGTTATTCTATTTTGACCAAAGGCAAGAGCCCAGATATATTAATTTTAATACCATAAAATATATCAAAATTTTCTTTACAGTTTATACTTTTTATCTTATTTTTATATCTTTCACTATTCTACAATTTTAAAGTGTTACCATTAACATTTAAGTTTTTAATCAACCTAGAAAAGAGTTTGTATATGATTTCAAGTAGAGAATTATATTCACTTATTTATTTCAGTCATAGTAAACTTGTTTATTCATTACTATCTATTGAATGGAGCCTAATTTCCTTACCAATATGCAAAGCCAGTTCTGCCATAAACCAAGGTCTCTGGCTTTGGAATTTTTATGTTGCTGAATTGGTTTATTTTTTATCTTATTGATATTTTTGATATGTATTAAATATTTAAGCTTAGAATCTTAAAGGAGGATAAAATATTTATTTTGATCTCAATCCTTGGTCATTTGCATAGGTTTATACTGCCAGAATTTTCTAGAATTCTTTGTAACATATTTCCCAACGATATTTATTCTACTTGTAAATGTGTTTCTGAAGGTCTTGAGTTCACTTCCTCTTCCATCAAAGTACTTAAGGGAAGGTATAGGGAAAGAATCTGTCCAAGAGGCCCAGCTTACTTCTCAATTACCAACACTTTACGTACATCTCCAAATTCTGGAGTTGCTGATCTTGTTTTACTCTATATTGCCACTCTGGTTTTCTGCTATAATTTTCTTTTCTGCTCTTCCTTTGTTTTTCAGTGAGATGATGCAATGGTTTATTTTAATATTTAATATTCAGTGTTTTATTTTAATTTCTATTTTTATTGATAAATATTTCAAATATACAAAGAAATAGGGGTGTAATATAAGAAATACCCATGTATCTTCTGTTCAGAATTCTTAAAGGTTAAAGGTTTTTTTTTATATGTTTTAGATTTATCTCTCTTTTTTTTCTCACTCTCATTTCAATTTAAAAATGAAATAGTATGGATCCACTTAAAGCTAGCCCTTCTCTCCTTTACTTTGCAGAGGAAATTTCTGTCCTGAAGTTAGTATATATCCTTTCCGTCTGCACTCTCTCTTTTACTAAATGTGTGCATCCAGTCATTTTAGTGTTGTTTTACGTGCTTTAAATTTTGCATAAGTGGTATTCTATTTATATAGATTTATATCAATGAATCATTCTGTAACTCAGTTTTTACACTAAACCTTCAGTTAAGAAATTCATTCGAGTTGATGGTTTTACATTTAGCTGTTTCATGTTAAAAAAGTGTATAATCTTTTATCATCCTGAGAGGTTACTCTGTGGTTTTATTCATCTCTTCGTCTAACTGGGGTGGCCAGTAACCATGTATCTCATCTGTACTAGTCAAAACCAGGTTTTCGTAGTTCCATATCCTAGCAAGATTCCCAGGACATAGTAAAGAATCGTGTTGCATGTTATTGAACAGATGAATTTACTTCATCTTTTCTTCTCTCTCCTTTCCATCTTTTCTCCCTCCATTCCACATTCCCTTTCTTTTTACTACCTTCTTCAATTATTTTCACCTTTCCTCCCATTCTTTTATTTATTCGTTGATGGCATCCAAGTCTCATTCTCAGTTTACATTTCCAGACTTATTTTCTCCTATGTCCCTTTATGCATACTATATTACAAACTCCTGGACTGTTCTCATCTTTCCCCAACTATATTCTGAACTGGTAAATCTAGGGTTTTTCTCATGATCTTCCCTTAACTTAGAATTCTCTTTCTTCATGTCTGCTTGTCCATGCTATGTCCATTCTTCAAGGGCCAGATCAAATGTCATTTTCTCCATTAAGTCAACTTGAATTATCTCAGCCATAAAAATTCTCTTGTGTATTCCATGCAGTTATATATCATGTAGTATAAACAGCACAATATTTCTGGATCAGAAGCTCAGCTCTGCCTCTAACCCTCTGTGTAATTTCAATCAATCTGATAACTTTGGGACTCTAATATCTTATCTATAAATGGAGGAAATAACTCTTATTCCAGCAAAGTGTTATGCTGAATCAAAATGACTAACATGGGGATAGAGAGGTTGAGACATGTAGGAGACCCAGCAGGGTTCTGTAATATGCTCATTTAATTTGAGAATACACACAGAAAGAGAGAGTGAAAAAGTTCATGTGATGAACATGAACTTGAAGGAGAGACGTGCCCTTCTTCATTCTTTGGTCAGCTTTAGTTCCCGAGTGCCCTGGATTCTATGGGCTGTCTCACTGGGCTGCATGTGAGACTAATGTTTTAAAGTTTGCAGACATTTAGGGCCTAAATGCAAATTAACTACTTCATCAGCTATTCAGTTAAAAAACAGCAATCTGTTCCAGGCCTGGATGAAAAATTGGGTGCATTAGATCTACTGAGAGACATAAAGGTAGTCTCCAATCTTATGGGACTTTAAAGTATAAATTTTGACTATGGACAACTTCAGACTTTAAAATATAATCTCTGCCTAAAATGCCCTAGCTCTGTCCTGAGTAAATGACTAAATGTGGAGAGGAAGATGAGTATTAAGATTTCCAGTTTCTAGCTTGGGTAGCTAGGTAGATAATAGTACAGTTATTAAATATAAGGAATACATGAAGAGGTGAAGGTTTTAATGCTGTATTAATAAGAAGCAGAAACAGACTCTGGCAGAAACTTGGACACCTCTGGGTTCTCTGCCTGGCAATAGCAGTTTTCTTGGAACTACTATCAAAATGATTATGCTCTAATCACTTAAATTTTCTAGCTTCTTCACTCAGGTTTCAAGTCTCTGGAAAACAGAATGTGATTGGCCCAACCAAAACCTGTCAACTTTATTCACTCAGGTGGAAGGAAATATCATGAGCCAGGCAGTCACTCCAATTTACTTCTACTTCAGCAGGAAGGATAATTCAGTTTCCAGACATGTTAAGTTTAAGGTCCCTATAAGAGAGATTGCCAGGGGACATTTGTTTATATGGGTCTGGAACTGTTGAGAAAAAATCAGTACCAAAAATAGAGATATTGGAGTCAAAAAAACATAGAATTCATGGGAAGTATGAATTTGTTGTAGACTAAGAAAATGGCTGCATACAGAACCCTTGAGAACATTTTAAGAAACAAGTAGAAGAAGAGGAAAAACATGCCCAGAGAGACTGAGAACAGTGTAAAAGCTAAAGACCAAGGAACATATGAGGGCGGGAGTGCTTATAGAAATGCTACAGTGACCCAGAAATGTCTCCATTCCAGAAACATATCCTGTCTTTGAAGTCTTATAACCAAAAAAATATATTTCAGGTGAGGAAATCTCTGTCTGTTTTCCAGGAAACTTGTATCTAGAGAACAATTTTAGAAGTATAATTATCAGGGACATAGAATAAAAACTGATGGAAATTTTTTTTTGTCTCCTCAGATTTTAGTCATCCACAGCCATTCTCATAGCATGCCTTCTGGATTCTCTCTTTTGAAAAATTTCACAGTGGAAAATCAGAATAAATAAAAAGGCACTGATAGTGTCACCAAACCAGGCTTGTTTTCCTGACACATAGCAAGGCAAACACTGAGATGCTGAGGTTGGCAGTAGAGAAAAGATTTATTCGTAAGGCAGCCAAGCAAGGAGATGGGAGAACAAATCTCAAATCCACTTCCCCCAACAGAGGGGCTCGGGGTAGTTACAAGGTAAAGCTGAGGTATAGGTAGTGTGGGGATAGTGATTGAAAATAAGGAAAAGGTGAGGTAATCTTAGTTCTGTGCAGGTGCAACAGACACAACCAAGCTACAAGCCTCTTCTTGGGATGAAAATGGCTGCCTTAGCATGAGGGTGGAGTTTTCAGCCCTCTAATGTCAGAAGGTCACCAGTTGGACACTCACTCATGCCCAGTTGGAGGGTTGGTGGTCCTATCCAGTCTTAACCAGTTCAAGCTCAAACTAGACGAACTAGACACAGCTGACTCCAAGTTCCTAAAAAAACAACTTGGGCAAACATCTTATTGTTTAGGCTACATGATCCTTGGAGGACACATGCAAGTTTTCGTAAAAACATTAAAGCGAGCTTGATCAGTGAAGGTAGGTTCCGTTCATTATTATTAAGCAAGTTATAGTTTAAAGGATCTACCTTCGGTTTCAATACGAACTCATGAGGCTGAAATGTTTTATCTATAACATTGGTGAGCATCTCTAGCCATCAGTAGGGATCTGGGGTAGCCTAAGACTCTCCAGTAAAAACCTTTAAGAATTCATATAGGTGCTTCCCTGCTGGTGCAGTGGTTGAGGGTCCGCCTGCCGATGCAGGGGACACGGGTTCGTGCCCCAGTCCGGGAAGATCCCACATGCCGCGGAGCGGCTGGGCCCATGAGCCATGGCCACTGAGCCTGTGCGTCCGGAGCCTGTGCTCCGCAAAGGGAGAGGCCACAACAGTGAGAGGCCCGCGTAACGCAAAAAAAAAAAAAAGAATTCATATAGGTATGGAAGAAAATGTCTTTTAATTTAAAATACCATAGGTTTATTTTTCTGTGTGGTTCAAGAGGATAAGAGAGATATGTCCTAGTGTGTGAGATTCTGTTGATTTTTTACACATAAAGGATGGGCAGTACCAGTTTTGACCTAAAATATTGTTTTCCTGCAGAAAGTGATAGGCATTTAAGAACTTGGTCTTTGCTTTTTGTCACAAATCTGGAGAGAAAAGTTAGATTTGAAAGTTTAATCAGTGCATCAGTTTTCACAATAAGTAACCAGCCAGTTGTGTGACAGAATTTAACTGCCTTTTTGCTTTTGTTCTTTATACAGCCTTGAATGTGTCAACATCGCCATGTCAGTAGGAGAAAATCTGACAGGATCAGAATATTCAAATGGGTTTAACAGAAACTATAAAAGCTCGACCAATCCAAAATCTCAAAACACAGTGTTTATAGTAGAAAAAAAAAGAAGAAATATTAATATTCACTCAAATTCTAGGTGAATGTGGGATGTGTGAAAAACCTGACTACACCTACACAGTACTCAGATAAACAGCAATTCTTAGGAAAAGACGTTTTCCTTTTCAGTTAGTGCAACTTTTTTTAAGAGTTAAAAATAGTTTTAAAATATTTATGTTGTTGGGTAGGACCAAACCTTGCCTGAAGGTTAAATTTTGCCTCAGAATCTGCCATATGAGGTAATGGTGTATTAGAAAGTCTATTTTAACCTATAAAATATGAACAAAATAATTCTGTATAATTTCATAATGGAACACTGTTATATTACTTTTGATGTATGCTAAACAAAGGCTTATTGGTATTATCCAATTGACACCAAAAGAACTTTAGAAAACAATACGTTTGGAAACCCACTGCTAACCCATAGCTATTATTTTTGGTAGATTTTTATAAATTAAGAATTGTGTCCTGTATCAGTTGTGGGTTTGATTTTGGGGACTGAATCCTTGAATAGGTCATTTACCTTATCTTTGTTCTTAGCTACAGACAAATAAAAATATTAACCTTCCCCACTGTCATAAATACTTGGCCCTGGATGAAGAGCCAGGGATTATGGGAAGCTCTCTGGAAATCCATGCTCTACTTTGAAAATAATAAGTTTATATTAATCAAATGGTGGCTATATAACACATTCTATGCATAAGATAAACTGCTGTAGGTGAAGGAAAATAATCAAAGAAGAATTTTGCTTGTCCAGTATCACATAGCCAGTAAAAGAGAGAGCTGGGACTCAATTTCCTGACCAAGTGACATGTTTCCACTAAATCACATCGCTTTAGAGACTTGGCATTTTGAATTGGCTTACCTTCTGATTAACATGATATAATGTAGGACAGCCAAACAACATGTATTCCAAAGTCAGAGAAACCTGGATGTGAATCTTGGCTCTGGCATGTACTAGCTAACTGACTTAAGCAAATTATTTACATTCTTTATATGTCAGCTTCTCAGCTATGCATTCCTTAATTTTAAATAATAATAGTTACCTCATAGCACTGCTATAAGGATTAATTGGAATAACATATATAGTTCATTATATAATGACTAGCACATAATAGGCCCTCAACAAATACCAGTTCTCTCTCTCTCATAAAGGAAAAAAATGTATATTGTTTATTAGTCAAAAAATTTGATTGCTAGTAACAGACACTCAACACAAATCAAGTAGGATAAAAAGAAGCATGTACTGCTCATATAAACTGTAAAAGCAGGCAGCCTCAGAGATGACTGGGACCAAGGACTTGAGTTATGTCAGTACTCTCTCCATCTTTCCTCTCTGCTTCATTCTGATTGCTGCCCTATTCACACAGATCACACCCCCCTTTCACTTTTTTAGAAGCATGACTGCTGTCAAATCCCAGGTCACATCTCCCTGCTTTGCCACCATAGGGATACTGAGCCAATTTCCCCGGTCTCAAATTAAAACATCTGATTCCAATTGGTCATTCCAGTCCTAGACTAGTCAACTGAGGGAAGAAATGCAGGATTCCACTCTCACTTCAGTTTGGGTATTGTGCTCTCCTCCCGAACTTTGAGAAAGGGACTTGGGTCATTACTGAAGCACCCACTATGAAAACACAACCAAGCATAATGTTGGGTGAAAGAGCAAGCTGCAGACACAGAGAATGTCACACCAAGTATGTAAACTTTAAAGGCACACAAAATAATACTTTCCTACTATTTAAAAGCAGATATATTTAGAAAAAGTACAAAAGTGTGTATAAGAAGGACACACACCAAATTTAGACAGTAGTTACCTTTGGGAAAAAAGATAAAGAGGATAAAAGAAGGAGAAATTTAAATGTATCTCTAAGTTTTAGTTAGAAAGAAAGGGAGAATGAAAAGAAGGAGGGAAAAAAGGAGGCAAGAAGGGGGGAGGGGAAGGGGGGAGGAGCTGGGAGAGAACAATAACTGTTTCCTGTTAGGCCAAAGCCTTAAACTTACACTGAGGGAAAGAAAGAAAATATAAT
This sequence comes from Hyperoodon ampullatus, assembly GCF_949752795.1. NCBI lineage: Eukaryota > Metazoa > Chordata > Mammalia > Artiodactyla > Ziphiidae > Hyperoodon > Hyperoodon ampullatus. The sequence goes on from NC_136918.1 coordinate 41,463,951, forward strand.
AGTATCTCTTGAGAAAAACCATATCCAGAAGCATTTGCAGAAGTGTTAGGAGGAGTGTTGGTCAAACACTAGATATCTATTATATTTCAGTTCTCATTTATTTTCTACCAGCTGCCATGGTGTCTTAAATTCAGCACAACTATGGAACAGTATAACCTTGTTTTACCTGGCTTTAAACTTTTACAAACTCTCATTGCTATAGTTGTACCTTTTATTCAACAAAGAAGATCCTCTATTATTATTATTATACAAAGTACTATGATAGATATCAAAATAAAGTCTGACTTGTTGAAAAATGCTAAAATAATCTGTAATCTCTTGAGACAACAAAAAAATTAGACACTCGGTCATCAATTTCTAAAGAATATAGACAAATCTTTCTTTGTGAAAAAGAACTGGAGCCGGATAAATATAAGGAAAGATACAGACCTCAGATTAAATTTTTCAAAAAATATTACTGCTGTCTGCCAATAAAAGAGAGAAAACAAACAAGGCCCTTGTTTTATCATGAAAGAAAACAAAGAGAAGGAGGAAGGAGGCTTTTATGTGAGTGATACGTCTACATCTTTCACATGGTTTAACAAAACATGAGGGGCGATATGCTGGATCATAAATTTTATGCTTACAATTTGCATGAAGGAATTGATGCTCCTCATTTTAAGCAAACATGACATAGAATTAAATATTAACTAATGAAAGAGATATTTGTACTTTCCTTATTTGTTTTATAGAAAGACCCAAAGTAAGATTATTTCTAAAATGTCTTCTTAATGCATTGAGCAATACTTAAGAAACAAATTTTTTGGTCATTTTATTATCTGCCCAACTCCATGGACACATCCATCTTTCATGTCCTCACCTTTAAATGAAGAGACAAAATTAAAATATATGAAACATCAGGTCTGAGTGGATGATTGTAACTGTTAGAGCTTGCTTTGGGAGGACTTTGGGCTTGGAAGAGGAGATGTTACAGTGACTCACTATACACTAAGGATCCAGCTGGAAGAAGGGCATCAATGTGGAATGAGCATGGCAGTTGTTCCAATGCCTACTAAAATACGACATATTTACAGGAATTTGACACACATACACTGTGCTAAATATATTGATTTTGTCTAGTATATCTTTAAACACAGTGAAAGAATTCAAAAAATGTGCACCATGCACAACCAGTTCCCTTCCGTGTTGTTTACTCCATGATTTTGTGTGTATGGTGGGGGGGACTCACAATTCTTTAGAAGAAAACCATTGTCCTGCCTCTCTCAAGGAGATAATTGCTGGTCTATAGTTCTCATTTTGAAGCTATATTCCCATGAGACTCATGAGAGAGCTTTCCCTTCATTGTCTATCATGAACAAATTCCCTCACCTTATGAGCTTCCCTGTGATGGTCAGGATGAAGAGACTGTCGACTGATCAGGGTAGGACTCAAATATGTTTTGCTCTTTGTTCTCTCTTTAGAGCCTAGCACAGTGCCTGGCTCATGGTAGGTGTTAAATCGAGTTTATCAAATTAATTAATGCATAAATCAAAAAGACACAAGAGTGATTTTTCAAATCCCCTATTCAGAGATCTTGGCATCTAGCATGCACCAATTCAAGAAGGATTTCATTAATGGACATTACCACATGGCGAAGCATTTTGTAATGTGATAAGGGGACTTTTGCCTCTAAGACACCTGTTTGGATCTATCCCAAGTAGATAGGAGCTGGACATTACTTCTGCCAATATGCAGGGAGCTTGCAGTGGATTAGAGTTTAGATCCCAAGGAACAGGTGTCCTTGCCATAAAATTAGCCATAACTATGAACCAGAGAGGCCAGAGACTGAAAGAGCCTCTAAACAAAGATTTGCATGTAATCTAGGCAAGTCCTATGGAGGAATTTTGTTGTTGCACTAGAGTGGCTGAATATGGTGCAAGGAAGATGCTTAGAGGACTGAAGTTATTAGACCCAAATTCTATCCCTGATTTTGGCATGACATAGCTTCTTCGTTAGGATAAAATGTTCCAAGATCATCTACATTTCCTGTCCCAGACCTGGAATTACTCATTTCTCCAAAAATCCGTGGTTTCTTTTGGTGGGAAATGGCATTTCAGCATCACAAACTGGGTAGTAGTAAGGTTCAATGCTACTTCATTGGACTTTGTTTCTAGACCTCTTTAATGGAAAACACTAGGAAATATACTTGTATTTAAAATAAATTACCTCATACTGACCCTTGCAATTCAAATTCAGGATTACAGCACTTTTACTTGTCCTTTTCTGTATTATATATGTATCCCTTTTCTTCCAAAGGAGAATCCTGGTTCTCAGTGGCATAAAAGCTGATAGAAATAGCATAGCCCACAATTACTTATCTCCTTCTCACTCATTACACACATAGCAGTCTCTGAACAATACTAATGCCACCACCACCAATACAATTACTGAGGACAGGTAAACATTTTGCCTATTTTCTCCCTATTCTCTCCCTATGTCTATGGTTGTGCAATACGTACTCTGTCTGAACATGCGACCATTATCTACTGTATGCTCTCCCCTTTTTCTTTTCTTTTTTTTTTTTTTTGCAGTACGCGGGCCTCTAACTGTTGTGGCCTCTCCCGTCACGGAGCACAGGCTCCGGACGCGCAGGCTCAGTGGCCATGGCTCACGGGCCCAGCCGCTCCGTGGAATGTGGGATCTTCCCGGACCGGGGCACAAACCCGTGTCCCCTGCATCGGCAGGTGGACTCTCAACCACTGCGTCACCAGGGAAGCCCCTGCTCTCCCTTTTAAGTCCCATTTACTGTTAGTTCTCCTAGTAACTATTTATGTAATAGTCAATCCCATACTTTATGATGATGTCTCTTTTGAAAGCTTATTCTGTAGCAATTCCTCAGAATGGGCTTATGGGAAAAATATTCTTTGTTCATAAATGTTGAGAACTTTCTGTTTGCTTTTTCTACTTGACAGCCAGTTGTGCTAGATATAAAATCCTCAGCTTACGTCTTCTTGTATACCATATATATGCTCCTCATTTTCATTTGGCATAAAGTGTTGCTATCAAAATGTTTGGGATGGGTCAGATTTTCTGCTGTTTTCTTGACCAGTTTCAATGACCAAATGTCATTGGTTTACTTCCTGAGACTTCCTGGTCCTGATTCGCTCCCAACATTTATCTGCTTCTTCTCATTCCTTTGTCTCTCCTGTACCATCTTGCTCAAGTCTGATGGTCATGTTCCCCCTGTGTAAGGATCTGTCCTGGAAAGGAATCCTGGCTGGTTCATGATTTAGCAGGGGCTAGACTGCTCCATCCTCTCCTGACCCTACTTACCACAGGCTCCTTGCACTCACCTGATATTGGACTAAATAAACACCTACCAGTTTCAGTGTTGTTCTCAAATTGACCTGCTGTGATTTACAGTGAATATCCATGGTCTACTCTGGGATTTTCCACTTTTTACATCTATCAGATAGATTCCCTCTGTCTTACCTACTCAGAGGTTGATCTTTTGGCTGGTTGGTGTATTTTGGCATTTGTAACGTTTCCTTGTTACCCAGTTTAATTGTATATATTGCTCATGGGTTTTTTTGTGTTTTAACTGTTTGTTTTGTTTTTGCTCTGTAGTTGCTCTATTTTTATGCAGAGGAATAACAAGATTGAAAAACCATGCTACTATCACTATCTTCTCACTAAGGTATTAATTTTAAGTGGTTTTGAGGGATTTAAAGAATTCTGAAGAGACATTCCTACTTCCCTCAAATTATATTGTGGTAGGCAGCTACCCTGAGCTAGAACCAGGATAGAACTTGAAAATCCTTGGTCACTGATTACTAAACCATACTGCAGCTACCCATCTTTGTACATAACATACGGGTATCATATCACTCTGCCTTCACCGGCAAGGAAAACTTTAAGTGATACCATGTGGGTATCAAATTGAGGATGAGGAATAGCCTGCTGGATAATTGACTTGGATTTCTGCCAAAGAAATGGCATAAAAACAAGAGGTGGAAAGGAGGGGCTACACTAAATTGAAAGAGACATAAGAGATAAAAACCAAAGCATTGGCACAATGTAATAAAGTAGCTTTTTACCTCAGAGTACTGTGTAAATGTATATTTTAACGAGCCGTTATTCCATTGTAGATGAAAGATGTCAATGAGAAGAACAGGGGAAATTTCCCAGTCCATGATTATTATCTTAAGGAAAAACACATTGATTCTCTAACTGCTACTGATAGACAGTTGCAAGTAGGTCAATTCAAAGGGCTTCAATCTTTTGGGTAACCCTAGGGGTCTTTTGACAAATCTTTCTCTATTGTTCAAAGAAATAGGAACTCATCTTCAAAAAGTATTTATACTTTATTTTCTTTTTGTTATTTTCAAAATATAATTTCAAACTTAAAAAAGTTTGCAAGAATGGTACAGAGTTTTTTCCCTGAATCACTAGAAAAGAGGTTGCTCACATGAGGCCTCACCAACCCTGAGAATTTTAGAATGTAACTCTGACAATTCTCTTATATCCCCATAATATAGTCATTAAAATTGGGAAACGAACATTGATTCATTATAACCATCTAATCCTCAGACCTCATTCACCTTCCAGCCAATTGCTCCAACAATTTCTTTTATTGCAACAAAGATCCACTCAAAGATGTTGCCTTTTGTTGTCATTTTTCTTTAGTTTCTTCCACTCTAGAACAGTTCCTCGGTGTTTCTTTGACTATCCTGACCTTGACACATTTGAAAATAGAGCACAGTTTCAATCTATGTCTCTTGGATTTGCCACTGAATAGCTGTGTTGTCTTGGAAAGGTAATTTCTTCATCTGGAATGTCGTTTTCTTCATTTGTCAGGGATTGGACACCATAACCTCCAAAACTTTTCCAGTCTTAAAGTTTCTAGGATTGGGGCTTCCCTGGTGGCACAGTGGTTGAGAGTCCGCCTGCCGATGCAGGGGACACAGGTTTGTGCCCCGATCCGGGAAGATCCCACATGCCACGGAGCGGCTGGGCCTGTGAGCCGTGGCCGCTGAGCCTGCGCATCCAGAGCCTTTGCTCCACAACGGGAGAGGCCACAGCAGTGAGAGGCCCGCGTACAGCAACAACAACAACAACAACAAAAAATTTCTAGGATTTGTTATAAGCTTGCTCTGTTCCACTAGGCTGATTTCATGCCTAAATCAAGTTAATCATCTTACAGAAAGAGCTTAGAAATGATTAAATGTGCATCTGTTCACACTGCCAGAAGGTACCATCAATGGCGATCAGCAGCTTTCCGTTTTAAAGGATAGCATACACAGAGTTTCGAGCATTTCTCATTTAAAAGAAAACAATGTCAAAGGAAGGAGACAGAGAGTCCAGCTTCATAACAAGACTGAGTCAATAAATTTGAGCCCAAGAGAGTAAAGGTAGTATTGAGAAATCAGAACCTATTAACTGTTGCTGGATTCCAGATACACCCTTTACATGGCCACTATACCCTTTTCACCAGAATTGCTTCTAACGTGAAATCTTCATATCCTGGGGCAAACATTAACTCTAAAAGAAGTCAGCCCCCCACCTTTTCCTCACCATTGATTATTTCAAGGACTCTTCAGTTTATACTCAGCCTGGTTGCCAGAAAGGAAGTTGCCTCCTCTCAAGTAGAATGCCTCCACGGCCTCTCATCTTCCTTGGGCACCAGTTTTATATCAAACAGTGGTAGAAAGCAAACAAAACCATTTCTCAGAGCTGTTAGCTTTATTTTAACAAAGTGAATCTGAAGCACACTATCCTGTTACAGCTTTTTTTTAAAAAAAGCAGGCTAAGTCAAATCAATCTCAACCCACACACACTCCCTCAAACCATAACACAGAGTTAACACGATCCCAAGGTGGTAGAGTGGTTTAACCACAAATATCCTGGCAGCCATGTGACCTGACTCTTCATTTACACAGCTGAAATGGGATGGCTGAGGCCCCTGGTTAACACAGGGGAGGAAAGATCTCTAATGACTGGGTGCCCACTGTGGTCAAAAGTGGTTACATCTGCTTTGGGGCAGATACAATGGGTGGTGGTGTCCATGCTTGAGTATAAAAGAATAGAAAAAGAAAACAGGGGGAAAAACCATTCATTCAGCAAATATCTAGTACATACCAGAAATGTCTGTGTTGGGTGGGGATAGTAAATGACAAGGAAATACAAAGATGAATAAGACATGAATATTATCCTCGAGGCCAGGCATGACACATGCTAGAAACTGCTAAGTGCAACAAGAAGTAGAGAAAATCCTATAGAAAAATCATAAATACTTAGCATTAGTAGACTATTGATAAATATGTGACGGAAAGAAGGAAAGAAAGAAAAGAGGGCAAATAAAAGTGCTTAATTCTGCCTTTGGAAGGGAAAATGTCAGGGAACTTATACTGAGAGATAAACAGAATACTATATTAGACACTGTAAACTGATGAAAAGGAAAATAACTCAGCTCAGATGCAGTTCTTTTTAAAAATGTGTATGCAGCCACTTGTTTGAAATAAATTGTCTTGGCTCTGTATCACACCAAGTAAAATTTCTCACTCTGCTGGAAGAGGAAGACACATCCACATATATGGTGCTTCTGTCATTTAGAAGCCAGCAGAACTTGATTTGTCTTGAGGAGCAGCCCTCCTTATCCCAAAGGAGAGGTTGGCTCCTAACATGAGAATCTAACCCCCAGGTGTCAATAATACCTTACTTCATCAGGGTAAGCAATTACATTCACCCTTCTGGAGCATGCCCTACATTTGTTTGCTTTGGGACTGTGTACTCTACATCCTACTGTGGTGACTCCATCACTACCATCTCTGTATATTCAAATCCTATCCACCCTTTAAGGCTTGCTTCATGGTCACATCCTCTTGGAAGATTCCATGACATTCCAACAGGAAGTAATCAAAATTTTCTAGCACCTTGTTCCTGCCTTAGGGCCCTGAATATATACTGTTTTGTTTCATAGCTTTTGGTACATGTCCTGCCTTCTCTACAAGTGCACAGGATCTGTCATTCATTTTTACCCACCCAACACCAGTCATAATTAAAGAGGACTCCACAGAAGTTCAACAAATTTGGTAACACACTTATTGTATTACCAAACTGTGTTATATTACCATAACTATGCTGATGCCATAGAGTGAATAACATTGATAATTATACAACCAGGATAATCTAGGTTGTGCTGTTTTACAAATAATTCCAAATTTCAGTGACTTAAACAGCAAAATGTTTCTCATTCATAAGGCAAATCCACTGTGGGTTTATTGGAGGTTCTTCTCTACATCATCTTGACTCAAGTATGCAAGCTAACAGAACCTTTGTTGCCTGGACATCAGCAGTTACCATGACAAGCAGAAAGAAATATGATGAGTCAGGTGTCAGTGCATGAAAACTTCTGATTGGAAATGACATATATCATACATCAATATGATCATATTCCATTGGCCAAAGCTAGCTGAAAAGGTATGTCATATTTGAAGAGGATAAGGAAATGCAGTTATACTATGTGCCTAGAATATTCAGTGAACAACTCTAGTGATTACTAAAAATATCACAAGGAATTAACTTTCAGTCTCCAAATTTGAGCTTCTTATTCAATAGATATGGAAAGATGGCAGCTTCGACCAAAAACAAAGTCTAAAATAATTTTCCTAGACCCCTGGAACAGAAATCACGGTATCCCATCTTAACCATTTTTTATATGATAGGTAGATAGATAGAGATATATTTTTTTCAGTAGAATAGATCTGAGAATCCATTAAATTTACTGTGTATATAAGACAAGATGCTACCATTGGAAACAGAAATACATTGTTGTTCTTAGGGATTAAAACACATAAAAATGTCAGAAAGCACTATATTTAACAAATAAATTCATTAATTACACATTAGTTAATAAATGTTACTTTTTTGTGTGTTTTCTATTAATAGCATAGGAAAGGTTAAAATAGAGGTGAAGATTGCCAGTGGGGTTATTATAAGGTTGAATGATTTATTCTTTGACAAAGACAAGAGGTTTGTCAAAAGAAATGCTCATAATAAAAGATATCATTTTGTTATTGACCTTAAAGGTAAGTTGTTGAACTGTTCTCAAACCAACACCCACAAGAACTGAGAAACTTCTGAGATTTTGCTGGTTTACAGCTTTATCCCAAAGAAAAATAGACGTAGGAAAGCATGCATTTCTGCATCCAGAGATGAGGGGAAAACATTGGGAGGTGGCTAGAGAGGAGAAAGGAGAAAAGGGCAGAGCTAGGAGCAAGGCACTGGGCTGGCAAAGGCAGTGCTTTGGGATTTAAGACCACACATCTCCCATTACTAGGACATACTAGACAACTCTTGGAACAAAGGAGAATTTTTATTATGCAGAATCTGAGAAACAGATGGATCCTTAAAGGAGCTAAACAGGACCAGAAAGTCATTTAATGGGGGCGAGTGGAGAAATATTATCTTGGTGATCAAAATGCTTTGTGTCATATTGATTCATTAAGTCTTATGTATGGTCCCCAGGTCAAGCTGTCATCCAAAGATCCTTGAAAATGTCTCCAAATCCCTTCTTAAAATTACCCTTTACTCCAGCCATGACTGCAACTAATCCAAGAGGAGATAGAAATGGAATATCTTCAGAAGTTCCCAGAGTCTCTTTATTTGCTTACATTTTTAGCTATACCCATAAACCAGCATCTTCATATGTATGTCTCTCTAGAGAAGCCTCAGAGGCTAATGTAGTTTTGCTCTGAATAACCTAGTCCCACTTTAGAACTCATCACTCCCATTTTAACCTTTTGATATATTTGGATTTTTCTGAAAATTTATTTTGCAGAAAGGATTTTGCACCCTAAAATGTATTGGTGTTGCCGTTCCAAAATCCTATTTAAGGCAAATCAATTTCTTGACTCAATAGAATCATAAGAAAGATGTATAATAAGTTTAGACTAGGGTACTGGTGCTACTTTCTTCTTTTATGTTAGGCTAAGTTCCAAGTATAAGCCTTTTGAGACCAATGATAGCATCAAAGTGGGGCTGTAAGCATTCCGAATGGACCCAGTGACTTTCTGCTCTAATGTAGTGGTTCTAAGACTTTGTGATTTCATGACCCAGAAGAAATAATGCTATTCCTCCTTCGCATCCTCCTCTTAAGTCACAGGGTCGACACACAGCTGTCACTTTGGGGGGACAATTAGGACCAGAGACATTCCTCGGGTATGTAAGACCTAAGTCAAATCATTTTACAGGTCCTTGTTTATATAAAGAATTTGATTTCAATAAGTGTGTTACAAAATTCTGAAGCTCATACGAGGTATCGTTATTTATTAATGAAGATTAGAATACTGAATAGAGAAGAATTACTTAATGTATTTGTTTATTGTTCAGTCAGTGTGTCTGGAGATTCTTACACTGGAAGGTTTGATAGTTTTGAATATTAGGGTCATTGTTAAAAACTTGTGTTTTCCTTTCTTGTCACCCAAACCTTGCTGGGAAGAAACAAAAAGAAAAATAAAACTCCACATCACCCCATTCTCTTAGCAGAAAACAAAATCTTTCTTTTTCTGAAGCTTTATTTTCACCACCAGACCACTTCAATTCATCTACATGTGAGGAATTACTTGTTTTCCATATGATCTGCCCTATATCTCACTGTTCTGAGTGAGAAGAATCTCCAAATTCTAGATGGAATGTTTCTGATCAAACTTATCAAAGAGAGAAAAATGATATCCTAGAGCCTGTATATTTTTGCCAGGTGCCTTATGTGTGTTTTGGTCATTTAACTCTTGATAACGCTTGTAATGGACACTATTGTCCTCAGATTGTAAATGAGAACTTTTCATTTAAGAATCTTTGTCAGACCAAGAGAGTTCTGCTCTCCCCACTAGACCACTGTAGTTCTTCAGGTCTTTATCTGCTGTACCCTAAATTTGAGGTGAGGGATTACACTCAGTTGTAAATAATTGTAAATGCATATGAGACCACCAGTAATTTCTCAACTGTCAGAGAGCACTATCACCGGATCTTTTGGGTTGTTTTAATGTAATTCAGTTCTCACATAGAGCTGTATATTTCTGTGTGAGTATGTTTCTGGATGACAGTGAAATTCCTAGAATAAACTATATGTAACTCAAGGGTAGGTAAAGCCATAATCAAAACTGGGTTGTACACATAACTGAGGCCACTTTGAGGTAATGAGTTAAAAATCCATGTTTGTTTATGGGAATCAATAACACATATTCTAAGACACTTCACTGAAGATGCCCTATTACTTAAAATGTTAACCTTTCAACTTGTAATCCTGAGTTATAGAAAATGGAGAAAGGGTCTGAATTTGAGTAAATCAGACCTGTGCTCTAAGGAGAGGCAACATCTCTCTAGATGTATCCACCAGGTCTATTTCACCCTTAGAGCAGGCCATTCTTTCCTCTCTTAATTTCCAGATAAGACCTCCACAAATATTTCTATGGCTGGAAATAACTTTTGAACTACAACTTTTGAACTACAACTATACATACACACACACACGTATACACACATATATGTACACAAACCTATACATGCACAGATATATATCCATATTTGAGTTAAGTTCACGCTTTAGTTTCAGTCACCTTTATTCCTTTAAAGACAGTTTCAGCATGTGGTCATAGGATATTCAAAATATAAAAATGTTAACTTTTCTATGTAGAAAATGGAGAAGGATTAAAGAATGCAGAATATTGATAACTAGAATACCTTACATAAGGATAGCAATTTACAAAGAACTTTCATTTTCATTATCTCATTTGATCCTTTTAACAGATTTACCAGTAAGCAAGAGAGATGTTATTAACCCATCTTAAACATGAATAAAATGAAATTCAACCAGAACTGAAATCTGGATCATCACAACTTAAATCCTGTATACTTTTTAATTATTTTTGAAAAGTTATTGTGGTCTTCATATCTATAACTACATCTACATCTATATCTAAATCTAATTATCTCTCTATCTCTCTATCTATCCTTCTATCATCCAGCAAGCTAGCCTTATATTTTATTACATTTGAGGTTTTTCCAGGGTACCAGTGATGCTTCTGTTTATACCTTTTAGTAGAGAAATGACTTCACATTTGGTTAGATTCACAGATCCTTGACCCACAGAGTTCTATTCATGTCCCTCAGGACTAGAAATCTTTTCTAATTTCCTCAGTCACTGTGATGCATTCAGCCCATCAGTGTTATATAGAAAATTGAAATACAAGTCTTTAATTTAGCAGATCCACCTACAAGGTTCCAGAAGCTTAAGTCAGCATGAGTCTTTGGGAAAATATCACTCTGAAAAAAATAGTACATGTGAGAAAAATACTGTGAATTTAGAAGCATTTGTTTTACAAACTACAGATGCAGAGTGAAAGAAAATGACATCTCACTTTGATATTAAGCATTCCTCCATAACACATCCATCTGCAACATGTTTTGCAGTCACTTACCCGCTAAACCTCACAGCACACAGATTTGCACATGAGGTACAATACAGCTGACCCCGTTTTACAGATGGAGAGAGCAGAAGCATGGGGAGATTAAATGAATTTCTCAAAGTTTCCAATCAGTTTTCAGACATCTGCCATCAGACAGGAGTAAACTAGTCCTTTATTAAAACTAAAAAAAGGAAAGAATATTGGTTCCAGCTTTTCTCTTTAAGAGGGGTTTGTTGGCTGAGATCTGGTTAAAAGGCATACAGGAAGCTGATCTTGAAACCATTTCTGTGCAGTAAAACCCCATTCTTTAATTGATTGTGTGTCTATTTTGGGTAGGTTGGGGGGATGGCAGTGCCTTGGTACTACCAGTGACTTAAAACTGATATGAATAACCTAAATGAAATAACCATTTATAAGAGGGAAGCAGTTTTGTAATGGAGGAAAACTTGAAATGAGAAGTGAAAGACTCAACTTCTGGTCATGGTCCTGTCTCCTTGGCAAGTTTCATAATTATTCTGGGCTTCAGTGATCTCATCTTTAAAATATAGGGATGGACTACATCAGTGTCTCTCAAAGCATGGTTCTCAGGCCAGTTATATGAGAATCAACTGGGAACTTGTTAGAAATGTGAATTCTCAGGCCTCACCCTTTACCTACTAAATCAGAAATGCTGGGATTAAGGCCTGAAATCTAGTTTTCGAAGCCCTTCAGGTGATTCTGTTGTGGGATAAAAATTTAAGGATGGTTGGATGAAAACTTCTCTAAAGGCCTTCCAGCCCTAAGATTCTGAATCCATCATGTTATTATGATGGATTGCATCTTTTCTGATAATTTTAAGGATAGTTTGGGCTCTTCAAAACACAAATTAGTTAATTTTCAAGTTCTGTGTAGAAAGTAGGCATTAATTCTCTGTTTTGGTAGCAGAGAAATCGAGGTGCAAGCCTCCAGAAACTATGGAACTCAAGAAGAAAGGGAGCAACACATAATATCTCTCTTCCTCAAAATAAAATGCACTTATCTATTCAACTTGTGGGGCCACAGTTGACCAAGACAGAGAAGCTGCAGAACTCAGGGCTATGTTCCCATTTACTACGACCTTGGCAAGATAGTATCTAATTGTACGTTGCAACCCCTAAGTAAAATATGACATCATATTAGTTACTAGTTTCTACTTCACTAGAATACATGAAAGATACATGAAATAATGGAAATCAAGTTTTTTGTGGTTCCTAAGAAGCAAGATACAATTTAGAAACAGTAAGGAGCCTGAAGTCAGGGCTTTTGAAAGCTCTTCATTTGTTTAAGCGTATTACCTGACATGTACTAGGTGATGGGCAAATGCTTATGGAATCAGATTGGTCTGTGCAGATTTCTGTGGGAGATATAAAGAAGAGTTTTCTAAGTACAGATGGTCCCTGATTTAACAATGGTTCAACTTACAATTTTTCGACTTTGCCATGGAGCAAAAGCAATATGTATTTAGCAGCAACCGTTCTTTGAATTTTGGATGTCAGTCTTTCCAGGGTTAGCAGTATGTGGTATGATACTCTCCCCTGTGCTGGGCAGAGGCAGCCAGCCACAGCTTCTAGTCGGTGACTCGATCACAAGGGTAAACAACCAATACATTTACAACCCTTCTGTACCCATACAACCATTTGGCTTTTCACTTTCAGTACAGTATTCTATACATTACATGGTATATTCAACACTTTAATCATAAAATAGGCTCTGTATTAGATGATTTTGCCCAACTGTAGGCTAACCTAAATGTTCTGAACATGATTAAGTTAAGCGAGGCTTAGTTCTGTAGGTTAAATGCATTTTTAACTCAGAATATTTTCAATTTATAATGGGTTTATCCTGAGGTAACCTCACTGTAAGTCAAGGAAGAGCTTTACAACTAGAGGAACATGGCAAATAGCACTGTGAACAGGGTAATCAGACTTGAAGATACTCCAAACATTGTCAGAAGAGGAACAGTAAAAGAAATTGCATATGTTTAATCCAAAGAATTAATGATATTGGTGGAATGAGATGGGCATTTTCAAATAACGAAGAACCGGAGCTCTTCCTTCTAGAACATGGAACAATGGATACAAGTAATAGAAACAATAACAAGTTAGAAGTTTGTGTAGACAAAGCAGAGTCACGAGATAGACACAGTAGAAGTGACTTAAAATGTTGAAAAGATAATGCTGGCAGTTGAGTTGGAGGAGAGGAGAACCTGGGAGGTTGGTTATATGCTGGCTACACTTTGTTTTCTGCTTCTATATTTAATTCATTCTCTGTAGTTCTCTGCTCTATTCTGAGCCATGGGAAACTGATCTCCCCAGATTTTATCACCTGGGCATAGTTGTCCTTTAACTTCAGGCTGGGTTTGCAAAGTGGAAGACACAGGTAAGAATTTGGAAGGTGAGAAAAGAGAATGCATTGTGTATTTATTCCACTCCTACCATGGCCTCCTTACTTCCATTAGGATCAGACAGGGCAGATCCTGTAACATGAACTGTCTTTCATATTTTATCTCCTATCAGATCCCTATAACATCATTCCTCCCCTGAAGTGATAACCACTTCAAATGTTGCTAATCTGGGGCTCCTACATCCCTTGTTGGTTCTCTTAAAATTGCCCATAACTATACACACAATCCATTCAGTAAACTCTCTTCAGCTATGATGTAGGAATATCATCTGATGAGCTGGTTGGTTGCCTCAGAGCAGGGGTTCTGAATCTGGAACCTGCATCAGAATCATGTGGGAGGCTTGTTAAACTACACACTACTGAACCTCAACTCCAGAATTTCTGATACTATGGGTCTGGGATGGGGCCCAAGAATTTTCATTTCTAACAAGTTCCCAGGTTATGGTGATGTTGTTGGTTCAGGAACCACAATTTAAGAATAATTGTCTGATAGTAATTCTCAAATGTGGTCACACATCAGAATTACTTTCCGAACTACATAAAAGTACAGATTCTTGAAACCCCCTCTGGATCTATTGAAACAGAAACTCTGTTGGAGATCAGAGTTCTGAAATGTGTATTTCCTAAATTTTCTCAGATGACTATGATGAAGCTGGATTACTTCTCCAAGATGCTTCCAACTTTGAAATAATAAAGTGAGATGTGCTTATTTGGCGTCTTTTGGCTTGAAGGTAGAGGTTCAGACCCTGTTGGAACAAGGAGCAAGAAGCTTATTCCTCCTCTTCCTCCAAGATCCAGTTTAGCAGCTTTAACTTTGGAAAGGGGTGGCTCCTCTGAATACCGTAAGGTGTGATCACCTCATTCTTTTTTGTTTCACATCTGTACCTGGCACACACCTTTCAAGTGAGGGCACCTATCACAGTGCATTTGCATCATTGGCTCCTCTGACTCCCATAGAAGATGGTGAGCTCCTTGAGGACAGGGATTGAATCTTTCCAATTTCGAATGACCAGCATTTAGTGCTTAGCACATCTTTGTATCATCAGAACTTAGCACCTGGCCTTGCACAAAGTCAGTGTTACCTTATGGGTGGAGGTGGAGGGGGAAGGATGTTGAGTAGATGAATGAAATGGTGGAATGAATGAATAGATGTTGTTCTTCCTCATCTTTTCTATTATGTCAACACAAAATAATAATAAACTCACCTTGTGCCCTCAGATGCTGACTTTAACAAGTAAATTTGCTAATGTGGTGGGACTTGAAGTGAGCTGGATGGCCTCATAGATATTTTCTGTCTCTTAACTTCTTGGTTCAACAAGTAATTGAAAGGAATCAATCTCCCACTGACTGACAGTTTTGACAGCTGCTGTTCTCAGGATGTCAAGTGGAATCTGTTATTCTCCTTACCAACTTAAAACTGAACAGAGACATATGCACTGTCAGTCTCATTTGTCTCATCTTGCTCGTGGTCCCCAGTTCCCTCACTCTTGCCCTGTTTTATCCCCCTCCCCCAACCCCAGCCTCATGTCAGTCAAGTGCCTTTACATTTTGAGAAATTCTGAAGCTCTTCTGCCCCAAACTAGAAGCTGGATTAGAGTTCATCTTCTCTGAGTATTATTACAGCATGTTTACAGTGAAGTCTCCAGCTTTCCAATCTAATAGGGCATCTTAAATGTGAAGGTCTTCAAATAATAAATGAATCTTTTCTCTATGCTTAGCCAAGGGAAGTGGATATTAAAATGAATAAGAGTAATAAAAAATGAGCTAGCTGCATGGGTATAATTAAACTGAATAGCTTACACACAAAACAATAAAGCTCTGAACACTGACTTCTTCTGGGACACACCCCAGTACACCCAGACCTCGCCTCAGAAAGGTATGCACCACTTGTCATCCTAACATAAAGCAAACACCTAAATGCACCCTCCCATCTACAATAGGGAGATGAATTTGGCTTCCTAAGTCAAAAACTCTTCCAGGCTTTGGGGGGAAGAAAAAAACACCTATTTTCCCTATCCTCAGTATTCAGGAAATCAAAATGCAAGTCTTTGAATTGTTTGGATGGCTGGTCCGAAGGATGAGGAACTGAGGCATGGGTATCTGATTTGCATTCAGTATTATAAGTGCCTTTTCATCTGTGCTGGAAAAAGTAGTCAGCAGCATGGTAGGTACATTTGACCCTTATAGCTGCTCTGCAGATCACCTAAGGAACTCTTCCTTCTAGAAAATTCCATGGGAAGTATAAGCTCTGAGTGAGCTCAGGCACCATGGGTGGGGCTGCTGCCATCTGCCCTTTCTCCCCTTCAGCCATTTAAAACTCCATGAAGAACCAGTCACCCAGACTAGGTTACACCTACCTTCATTTCTCAAGAGCTCTGGGTCCAAGTCACCCCTAGTATGAAAATTAGGAGGTATTTCCTCATCACCCTTGGTAAGGTGAGCTTGTGAGAATATAGTCTCCAGGTTATTTATCATTTGGGAACTTTGTGCATTCATATAGCCCTTTTCTTCCAAAGACGCTATTTACTCAGAGGCCTCTCCTAAGATTCCTTCCTTTTAAGGAAACAGAATATTCACCATACACTTAATATGTGTGTGATGTATATGAGTTTTTTTAACCTCAATAGCTTCTCTTATTCTTTATTTTGCTTTCTTGTACTTTTGAGACTCACGTGTCTTTTATCTAGAAAAGCAAAAACGGAAAGCACATACATTTTCATGGACCTGAGGGATTAAATATCTGTTTTCCTATTGCCTTCTTCAGTAGCCCTTTTCAACTTGGCAAAAATGCCTCTGAGGTGAAGCATAGCTTGATGAGGATTTCCCTCTTCTTTTATTCAGTAATCACAGTCAACCGTTTGCTCTTTACCAGTTTCACGGAAAAGGAGGTCATTCAGACAAAAGCAAAGCCTTAAAGGTCCTCTGCTCTAATGCCCCATTTGATAGTCAGTAGAGCTTTCAAGAAGAGAGAAAAAGAACTTTGTCCGATATCACTAAGAAAGTTCAAGTCACATTACTTCAGCTTTTGTTAGAAGTTTTCCCTTTTTCTCTTGTGTTATACTTCGTATGCACAATATTAACCATATTTATCATGGAATTCTGAAAATATTAAGCCTAAATAAATCAGGATTGATTGCTCCTAGTATTATGCAAATCTTCCTTATCATGTGAGTGACCTTGACAATACACTTGCCTTTTCGAGGTGTACATGTTCCTGGTAATAGGGATGTTGGAGCAGTGATGTTGAATGTGCCTTCAAGCTTTAATGCTCTCTGTGTTATACTCTCAATGACTGATCATTATCGAGGTGATTGTTGCCTCTAGTAGTAATAATAAGCAAGAGTTAAACAAGGATATTTATGCACACAGGATTAGCATACATGTATTATGCATGCAAGATGATCCCTAAAAGCATATTGGAACTCTTGCCTTAGCATTTAATTAATTTTATATTATGATTTATTTCATGTTGTAGGGTGAAATGGACAGAAATTGTAGACTTGAAATTTTGAATCCTATTATTTCACCCCAGCTTTTCTATTTAATTTTATTGTATGACTGTGGGCAAGTCATTTAACTTCAATGAGCCTCAATGACTTCATTTGTGAAATGGGAGCAGACGGTAGGGTAGGGAAAGAGGAGAGATTTTATACCACCATTTCTCTAAGAGTCTTTCTAGTTCTAACATGCAGTGACATAGGAATCTGACATAACTTTCTAAATACTCATATCTTCATATATGGAAATATTTAAATTATTTGGATATAAGTGACAAAGGATGAGGGTAAAGAGAGGCAGAGACAATGGCAGCAACAGTAGAAGTTCCAGGGAGTTCCCTCACTTGTTTGTGAAGCTGTGTGTTTGTTGAGAGCAGATGAGCAGCATGCATGGAAGCAAAAAGAGGCCAAGTGTTAATGTGAATCTTCTCCTTTTGGGGACTTCTGGTTAATCCTTCTGGTACTCTGAATCTGGCACTAAAATCTGTTGAAAAAGTAGAAGAAGTCATCACCAAAAAGGACTCTCTTTTTTAGTGAACATCACATAGAAGCAACAACAAAAAATAAAGTGTGTCCTGGTTTCTGGTTTCAAATATGAACACATACCAATAAACTGAGAGCTCTTGAGAGCTCAAAATTCTAAGAGCTCAAAATTCTGAGGACTCAAAATTCTCATTGGTACAAACTAGTTTGCTGAGAAAATTGCCACCATCTCACACTTTGTGACATGTACACACCTACCTGAACCATCAAGAAGTGAGGGTAGGAGTACAGAGCTCACTAGGGAATTTTTATCACCAGGTCATATGGAGCATAAATCGATTAAAATACCCAGGAGTCAGCTTTCCAGTGTAGATGACATTCGTCATCAGGAGATGCCCTTTAGGCAGAAGGCTGTGACAGTATAGTCTACTTCGCCATTATTTTTCCTCCTCCCTCAGCCATAATCACATTCTTTATGACAAATCAGCCCATTCTCGTTTGGTGCAGAGTCCAATGGGAGTCATCACCTTGTATTTCGGTACCCAAATGACATAGATTGCCTGATGTACTATGTGAATAGTCTGAAAATTAGTTAGATAATAATAGCACGATTAACTACACATAGGCATTCTAATCAACTATGAGTCAGTAAGTGTGGTCAAAAGACAACCTATTTGCTTCATGACCTTGAGGAGGTTACTTCCCCTTTCAGGGTCTCAAAGGGATTGAAGCAGATCAGTGGTCCTGCACATTAGCCATACATCAAAGTTCCCTGGAAACATCTGAAAACTTGTTGCCCAAGCCCTCCTCCACAATGCCAGTAAATCAGAATTTCTGCTGATGCAATCTGCACTTTGGTATTTTTGAAAGTTCCCCAAGGGATTCTGATGTGCAGTCACAACTGAGAAGCACAGGTTTCTTCTGAAAGTAAACAAAGGAGGATGTCAGTGACAGGACAGAATTGACCTTGGAGTTCAACTTTGACCTCTAGAATAAAAAAGGGAAGAATATTTGGAAGGGAATGTGACTATGTTGGGTCTACTCATAGGGGTCATGCCCCACGTCTTGCCACTGTGCAGAGGGCAAATTGAACCCCTCCCCCACCTAAATAAAGTCTCATGAGATCACTCAACTTGTTTGAGGAAAACCAAGATTACTGCTTCCCATGGTAATATTCCAACCCTGAAGTTTTTTCGTTTTGCATGAGTGAGGTTGCTTGAGAAATAATACACCACCCAGCAAAATAGCACCCCAAAAGTGCTATTGCCTCATTCTGGCAACGAAAACTGTGTTTCCCCTTAGGCCTTGCCTCATAGGCTGGCGTTGCCATGGGAAGAAAGGCTTTATTGGGATGCCAGAACAAACAGGCTCTGAAACCAAGCCAGCATAACTTATAGAGCTGCCTATAAATCAAAGAGAGCCCTAGGGTCAAAGCCACTTAGACACACACACACATTCTCACACATAAACATGGTCCCAGAAAAATATTACAAAGGAGAAGGTGTGTCAGGGAAATCCAACTAAAATTATTGTGCATAAGTAATCATAACTGAAATTTATGTGTCCCTTTCATCCACAGTTCTCAAAAGACACAGAATGTGCTAAGATTACTTGTCTTTTGAAAGTTTTCCAATATTCCAAGGGGTAAAAGAGGAGGGATTCTGCAAATAAAATCAGACAGGTGGAAGTGGCCGTGAGGGTCACCCTTTCTAGTCTTCTGGTTTCGGGCATATTTACAGTGAAACTAAGCCATGTCTCTCCTTCCAATTGGCGAAGTCAATTCTACACCATCCCAGAGTATCATTATCCATCCACTCTCTTTTTCTCTAGGAGACTTTCGACCAGTGATGATTCTGCTGGGACAGAATTTTAAAGCAGTATCTCTCCTATCATAAAGTTCAAGAGCTGGGGTGGAACTTTTGGCAGGCTAACTGCTGTTAAGCTGGCCGCCCCTTCTCCGCATTCTCCTCACCTACTTGGTTTCCTTTTTCACCAAGAATGCCTGTCTCCCACTAAAGTGAGCTCCTTTGACTCTGGGGAAGAGCATCTTACTATCCTTAGAAACTTGGCCATACCTTGATATTTTAAAAAATATTTCTATACCTACATCGTATTTCTGACACTAGAGGTTAAGCCCACATGATCCTGCTCTACTATTTGAAATATGCAGCAGCCAGGCACTATCCCCAACTAGAAGGAGCTCGGCAGATATCAGTTTTCCCCACTTCTTTCCCTCAGGGAGTTCCATTTATAAAAACATACTAATAATGCTAAATTGACATGTAAGGTTAAATTTGGAAACTTAACAAGAAGTTTTAGAAAAGGATCCCACTTTGGCATTTAATGAAGGATTATTTTGCAGACATCTCCAGCATGTGGAGGCTACCTGGATGGTATTGCACTCAGACGTTTACCCGTCCTGTCACCAGCTTTTGAACCCACCACCCCTATCTACAGTGTACAGACTCAGCCCTGCTCAGAGCTCTGGCATCAGTCCTGACCCTAGCCATGTGGTTGATTTAGGCCTAGACAATACCTTGGAGTGTTACCTGAAGGGACACTCACTGCCAGCCTAACCCTTACATTGTGTTCTTGTGTTAGTAACTCGCCTCTGTCTCATCCTTGACACCCAGTCACCACCATCACTTGAGACCCTGTCAGAGTCCTTGCACCTGATCTACATTTTTGGTAATTTGCTGAGCATACCAGCCTCCCTAGGACTCTGCTTTTTGTCATCCCCCAAAATCAACACCATCTAGATGATAGAGAGCTAGTGGCCAGAGAGGGAGGAAGCAGATGGATTGAAAGCAAACTTGGAATCATTCCTGAGTCCGATTTCAGACTCTATGCTTCTATTCTGTTCACATCGTGACTGGCTTCTTTTTCTTTTTTCATTTCGGAAGAATTATTCTTTAGAAATGCACAAAATCTCGTGAGATAAATGGGAATTTACATATATTTCACATAAGGTTTTTATTTTTTAAATTAGAGTATAGTTGTTTTGCAATGTTTTGTTAGTTTCTACTGTACAGTGAAGTGGAATTCCCTGTGCTATACAGTAGGTTTTCATTAGTTATCTATTTTATACATAGTAGTGTATATATGTCAATCCCAATCTCCCAATTCATCTCACCTCCCTTTTCCCGCTTTGGTGTCCATACGTTTGTTCTCTACGTCTGTGTCTCTATTTCTGCCTTGCAAACAGGTTCATCTGTACCATTATTCTAGATTCCCCATACATGCATTAATACATGATGTTCATTTTTCACTTTCTGACTTACTTCACTCTGTATGGCAGTCTCTAACTCCATCCACCTCTCTACAAATGACCTCATTTCATTCCTTTTTATGGCTGAGTCATATTCCATTGCATATATGTACCACATCTTTATCCATTTGTCTGTCGATGGGCATTTAGTTTGCTTCCATGACTTGGCTATTGTAAATAGTGCCACAATGAACATTGGGGTGCATGTGTCTTCTTGAGTTGTGGTTTTCTCTGGGCATATGCCCAGTAGTGGGATTGCTGGATCTTATGGTAATTCTATTTTTAGTTTTTGTGTGTGTGTGTGTGTGTGTGTGTGATACGCAGGCCTCTCATGGTTGTGTCCTCTCCTGTTGAAGAGCACAGGCTCTGGACACGCAGACTCAGAGGCCATGGCTCACGGGCCCAGGTGCTCCGCAGCATGTGGGATCTTCCCGGACTGAGACATGAACCCATGTCCTTTGCATTGGCAAGCAGACTCTCAACCACTGCGCCACCAGGGAAACCCTTATTTTTAGTTTTTCAAGGAACCTCCACACTGTTCTCCATAGGGGCTGTATCACTTTACATTCCCACCAACAGTGCAAGAGGGTTCCCTTTTCTCCACACCCTCTCCAGCATTTATTTTTCATAGATTTTCTGATGATGGCCATTCTGACTGGTGAGAGGTGTTAACTCATTGTAATTTTGATTTCAGCATCTCTAATAATTAGTGATGTTGAGAATCTTTTCATGTGTCTCTTGGCCATCTGTACATCTTCTTTGGAGAAATATCTGTTTAGGTCTTCCACCCATTTTTTGATTGGGTTGTTTGTTTTTTTAATATTGAGCTGCATGAGCTGTTTGTATATTTTGGAGATTAATCCTTTGTCAGTTGCTTCATTTGCAAATATTTTCTCCCATCTGAGGGTTGTCTTTTCATCTTGTTTATGGTTTCCTTTGCTGTGCAAAATCTTTTGTTTAATTAAGTCCCATTTGTTTATTTTTGTTTTTATTTCCATTACTCTAGAAGATGGGTCAAAAAAGATCTTGTTGTGATTTATGTCATAGAGGATTCTGCCTATGTTTTCCGCTAAGAGTTTTATAGTGTCTGGCCTTACATTTAGGTCTTTAATCCATTTTGAGTTTATTTTTGTGTATGGTGTTAGGGAGTGTTGTAATTTCATTCTTTTACATGTAGCTGTCCAGTTTTCCCAGCATCACTTATTGACAAAACTGTCTTTTCTCCATTGTATATTCCTTTATTTATTTATTTATTTATTTCTTTTTTGCAGTACGCAGGCCTCTCAATTTTGTGGCCTCTCCCGTTGCGGAGCACAGGTTCCGGATACACAGGCTCCGGACACACAGGCTCAGCGGCCATGGTTCACGGGCCCAGCCACTCTGCGGCATGTGGGATCTTCCCAGACCAGGGCACGAACCCGTGTCCCCTGCATCGGCAGGCGGACTCTCAACCACTGCGCCACCAGGGAAGCCCTCCATTGTATATTCTTCCTCCTTTGTCATAGATCAGTTGTCCATAGGTGCATGCGTTTATCTCTGGGCTTTCTATCCTGTTCCTTTGATCTATATTGCTATTTTTGTGCCAGTACCATACTGTCTTGATTACTGTAGCTTTGTAGTATAGTTTGAAGTCAGGGAGTCTGATTCCTCCAGAAACATTTTGGTTTTTGCTTTTTTAGTTTTTTTCAAGATTGCTTTGGCTATTTGGGGTCTTTTGTGTCTCCATACAAATTTTAAGATTTTTTTGTTCTAGTTCTGTGAAGAATGCCATTGGTAATTGTATCGGAATTGCACTGGATCTGTAGATTGTTTTGGGTCATATAGTCATTTTCACAATGTTGATTCTTCCAATCCAAGGACATTGTATATCTCTCCATCTGTTTGAGTCATCTTTGATTTATTTCATCAGTGTCTTATAGTTTTCTGAGTACAGGTTTTTACCTCCTTAGGTAGGTTTATTCCTAGGTATTTTATTCTTTATGTTGCAATGGTGAATGGGATTGTTTCCTTAATTTCTCTTTCTGATCTTTCATTGTTATTGTATAGGAGTGCAACAGATTTCTGTGCATTAATTTTGTATCCTGCAATTTTACCAAATTCATTGATTAGCTCTAGTAGTTTCCTGGTGGCATCTTTAGGATTATCTATGTATAGTATCACATCAGCTGCAAACAGTGACAGTTTTACTTCCTCTTTTCCAATTTGGATTCCTTTTATTTCTTTTACTTCTCTGATTACTGTGGCTAGGACTTCCAAAATTTTGTTGAATAATAGTAGTGAGAGTGAACATCCTTGCTTTGTTCCTAATTTTAGAGGAAATGCTTTCAGTTTTTCACCATTGAGAATGATGTTTGCTGTGGGTTTGTCATATATTGCCTTTATTATATTGAGGTAGGTTCCCTCTATGCCCACTTTCTGGAGAGCTTTTAATCATAAATAGGTGTTGAATTTTGTCAAAAGCTTTTTCTGCATCTATTGAGATGATCATATGGTTTTTATTCTTCAATTTGTTAATATGGCATATCACATTGATTGATTTGCATATATTGAAGAATCCTTGCATCCCTGGGATAAATCCCACTTGATCATGGTGTATGGTCCTTTTAAAGTGTTGTTGGATTCTGTTTGCTACTATTTTGTTGAGGATTTTGGCATCCATATTCATTTTTTTGTGTGTGTGTGATATCTTTATCTGGTTTTGGTATCAGGGTGATGGTGGCCTCATAGAATGTGTTTGGGAGTGTTCCTTGCTCTGCAATTTTTTGGAAGAGTTTGAAAAGGATGGGTGTTAGCTCTTCTCTAAGTGTTTGATAGAATTCACTTGTGAAGCCATCTGGTCCTGGACTTTTGTTTGTTGGAAGATTTTTAATCACAGTTTCAATTTCATTATTTGTGATTGGTCTGTTCACATTTTCTATTTCTTCCTGGTTCAGTCTTGGAAGGTTATACCTTTCTAAGAATTTGTCCAGTTCTTCTAGGTTCTCCATTTTATTGGCATATAGTTGCTTGTATTATTTTTTTATGATCTTTTGTATTTCTGCAGTGTCCATTGTAAATTCTCCTTTTTCATTTTCAAATTTTATTGATTTTAGTCCTCTCCCTCTTTTTCTTGATGAATCTGGCTAAAGGTTTATCAATTTTGTTTATCTTCTCAAAGAACCAGCTTTTAGTTTTATTGATCTTTGCTATTGTTTTCTTTGTTTCTATTTCATTTATTTCTACTCTGACATTTATGATTACTTTCCTTCCACTAACTTTGGGATTATTTTTGTTGTTCTTCTTCTTCTTTCTCTAATTGATTTAGGTGTAAGGTTAGATTGCTTATTTGGGACTTTTCTTTTTTCCTGCGGTTGGATTGTATTGCTATAAACTTCCCTCTTAGAACTGCTTTTGCTGCATCCCATAGGTTTTGGGTCATTGTGTTTTCATTGTCATTTGTCTCTAGGTATTTTTTGATTTCCTCTTTGATTTCTTCAGTGATTTCTTGGTTAGTTAGTAGCATATTCCTTAGCCTTGATGTGTTTGTGTTTTTTACAATTTTTTTCCTGTAATCAATTTCTAATCTCATAATCTTGTGGTCGGAAAAATGCTTCATATGATTTTAATTTTCTTAAATTTACCAAGGCTTGATTTGAGACCCAAGATGTGATCTATCCTGGAGAATGTTGCATGCGCACTTGAGAAGAAAGTATATTCTTCCACTTTCAGGTGGAATGTCCTATAAATATCAATTAAATCTATCTGGTTTATTGTTTCATTTAAAGCTTGTGTTTCCTTATTTATTTTGTCTGGATGATCAGTCCATTGGTGTAAGTGGGGTGTTAAAGTCCCCCACTATTATTGTGTTACTGTTGATTTCCCCTTTTATGGCTGTTAGCAGTTGCCTTAGGTACTGAGGTGCTCCTATGTTGTGTGCAAAAATATTTATAATTGTTATGTTTTCTTCTTGGATTGATCCCTTGATCATTTTGTAGTGTCCTTCCTTATCTCTTGCAACAGCCTTTATTTTAAAGTCTATTTTATCTGATATGAGTGTTGCTATTCCAGCTTTCTTTTGATTTCCATTTGCATGGAATATCTTTTTCCATCCCCTCACTTTCAGTCAGTTTGTGTCCCTAGGTCTGAAGTGGGTCTCTTGTAGACAGAACATATACAGGTCTTGTTTTTGTATCTATTTAACCAGTCTGTGTCTTTTGGTTGAAGCATTTAATCCATGCACATTTAGGGTAATTATTGATATGTATGTTCCTATTCCCATTTTCTTAATTGTTTTGCATTTGTTTTTGTAGGTCTTTTTCTTCTCTTGTGTTTCCCACTTAGAGTAGTTCTTTTATTGTTTGTTGTAGAGCTGGTTTGGTGATGCTGAATTCTCTTAACTTTTGCTTTCCTCTAAAGCTTTTGATTTCTCTGTTGAATCTGAATGAGATCCTTTCTGGATAGAGTAATCTTGGTTGTAGGTTTTTCCCTTTTTCACTTTAAATGCCCCCTGTCACTCCCTTCTGGCCTGCAAAGTTTCTGATAAAAGATCAGCTGATAACCTTATGGGGATTCCCTTTTATGTTTTTTGTTGCTTTCTCTTTGCTGCTTTTAATATTTTTTCTTTGTATTTAATTTTTGATAGTTTGATTAATATGTGTCTTGGCATGTTTCTCCTTGAGTTTATCCTGCCTGGGGCTCTGTGCTTCCTGGATTTGATTGACTATTTCCTTTCCCATATTAAGGAAGTTTTAGACTATAATCTCTTCAAATATTTTCTCAGACGCTTTCTCTTTCTCTTCTTCTTCCGGAACCCCTATAATTCAAATGTTGTTGCATTTAATGTTATCCCAGAGGTGTCTGAGACTGTCTTCAGTTCTTTTCATTCTTTTTTCATTATTCTGCTCTGCTGCAGTTATTTCCACCATTCTATCTTCTGGCTCACTTATCCTTTCTTCTGCCAGTTATTCTGTTATTGATTCCTTCTAGAGTATTTTTAATTTCAGTTATTGTGTTGTTCATCACTGTTTTTTTCCTCTTTAGTTCTTCTAGGTCCTTGTTAAACAGTTCTTGTATTTTCTCCATTTTATTTCCGAGATTTTGGATCATCTTTACTATCATTACTTTGAATTCTTTTTCAGGTCAAGTGCCTATTTTCTCTTCATTTGTTTGGTCTTGTGGGTTTTTACTTTGCTCCTTCATTTGCTGCATATTCCTCTGTCTTCTCATTTTGTTTAACTTACTGTGTTTAGGGTCTCCTTTCCACATGCTGCAGGGTTATAGTTCCTCTTGATTCTGGTGTCTGCCCACAGTAGGTGAGGTTGGTCCAGTGGCTTGTGCAGGCTTCCTGGTAGGGGGGACTTGTGCCTGCATTATGGTGGTTGGAGCTGGATCTTTTTCCTCTGATGGGCAGGACCACATCTAGTGGCATGTTATATGGTGTCTGTGAGCTTAGTATGACTTCAGGCGTCCTGTCTGCTAGTGGATAGGATTGTGTTCCTGTCTTGCTAGTTATTTGTTGTAAGGCATCCAGTACTGGAGCTTGCTTACCATTGGGTGGAGTCAGTCTTGGTGTTGAGATGGAGACCTCTGGGAGAGCTCTCACTGATTAATATTCCCTGAGGCCAGGAGCTCTCTGGCAGTCCAATGCCTTGGACTCTGCTCTCCCACCTCAGAGACTCAGGCCAGACTCCTGGCCAGAACACAAAGACCCTGCAAGCCACATGTCATGCCTGCCTTTTGATTGGATATTAGTCAACTTGGAGCTTAACTAGAATGTAAGCTATTGGACCAGTGTACTTTTCTTGTTTTTAACTCTTCACTTCCTCCTTATGTCATTCATGACTAGACCTGGGTCTCCTCTCCCTGCTAAGTTGAATTCTGACTCAACTTCTCCAACTCAAGAATAGAGGCAGCTTGGGTGGATTGGAAGATATCCTGCACCAGTTGTCTGAATGGCTTCCAGCTTCTTTATTCATTGGCAGAGCAACCTTGGGCAAGTTACTTTATCTTCCTGAGCTTCACATTTATTCATAGTGTTTCTACATGAATCAAATGAGTTGTGAAAGCTTTAGAGCAGTATAAATATGCAGGCTGTTTTCTCCTCTCTTGGTAATGTTATGAGAACAGAATGGTGACGCATACAAAAACCTTTAGTCTTTCCTCAGAAAATTTAGAGCAATTTGGGAAGTCCTTTAATGTTAATTTCTGCTCGGGTTTGTTTTTGTCACAGTCACCAAACCACAGTTTTACAATTACGCATATATAGTGCAAAGGTTGGTATCTGTATTTATTTCTCTAATATGCATTTTTTCCCAGGTTTTTGACCTGACCCTTTAGCTAAAACAAAACTTCAAAGATGTCCTAAACTAGTGGGAGAACTTCAAAGGCTTCCTGCCGGGTCAATTAGCACCTATAAAATTTATCCCTATTGTCACTAATGGCTATTAAACTAAAGTGAGGGCTAATGAGGACGGATCACCACCACTTCTTGGGATTGTTGTTATTTAAGTGGAAAATAACTTGGAACTCTCTACATTGAATATCCAGTGCGTGAATGGTTTAAGATTCATTAACTATTGTAGATTTGAGGTTCTTGTTACGATTCTTTCAGATAAGGAGATTTGCTGAGTACCTGGTAACATGCATAACCAGATGCGTGCTTAGCCATTAAAATAAGTTGGCAAGACTGCCTAATGAAATGATAACTGACCTCCCAGATGTATGTAATTTCTGAAGACTTCCAAAACTCAGCTGAGCATATCAGTGTGTAGTATAGCATACCGTCTAGGCCATGGAGCAAGATTGAGATCCAATTTTATCTCTGCCATTTTGTAGTCTCTTGATCTTGGGCAAGTTAATTAGCTCATCTGTGCCTTTGTTTCCTAACTTGTTAGATAGGACTAATCAAAGTACCAATCTCCAGGAGCTGTAGTAAGTGAAAACAATGCATAGAAATTACTCAGCAGTCAATATCATTTAGCAATGATGTGAATGGATTTTTTTATTAAGAAAGGCAAATAATATCTGAAGTCAATGGTGAATTTTTTTTTAAGTTTGAATTACTATTATGTTTGAACAATCTTTTCTTATAGGAATATCTCTCTCAAATGATCATGTAATTATAGGTATATATTTCTAGAGAATGTAGGTAAAATGATTCAGTATGCAGATGTTTGCTTTGTGTCTTATTTGTATCTTCTGATAAAATTAGCACATTCTAAATCTGTTTTGGAAAACCCAACAAATATAAAGAAACAAACAAACAAAAAACTTCACTTATATACAATTACCCAAAGATATCTGTTATCTTGTCACATTCTCTTTTAAACAATTTTTACCATCAGTAATACTTACTGTAAAAATAAAAACAAGTATTTTTGGATTATATAGGTGTTTTTGATATGTATGAAATTTCTGATAAATATCAGAAAATTATTTGTTATTTTGCTCATAGATATTTGATTCACTGTGAGGATCATTTCCTCTTTCTTTTGATTCTTCAACCTCTTTAAAGAAGAGTTCTCAACCCAGACTGCACATTAGAATTAGGTAAGGATCTTTAGAAGAGACTGAAGGCCAGGATTGACCCCTGATCCATTACAGAGGAGCTGGGGTAGGGGTGGACATTTGTGTTTTTTAAATCCTTCCAGAATTCTAACTTAGAGCCTAGATTGGGAGGCACTGTTCCAGAGGGTCTGAATTCTTCCCTGGGCTCATAAAGTAGGTCCATCTTTCCCATCTGAAAAAAGTGGTGATAAACCTTCCTTCAGAGTTGCCACACTGCCAAAGCAACCTCTCCTTAGCATCAAAACTTCTGAAAAAAATCATATCTATAATCCTCAGCTCCTTTGCTGGCCTCCTGTGTTACTCTTCCTTATTTATCCTTCCACTGTTCTCTATGAAAGGTCAGAGATTATCACCAGTTAGTATATACAATGACTTAAAAAAGAAATCAGTCTTCAAATTTTTTTCTCCCTTCATGGCAATTTTCTGTCAAGTTCTCTACCCCCAAACTCTCATTCATCATTTAGCTCTTTAAAAAATATTCTGAAAGAAGATGGGGGTGAATTTGGGTCTCAGCCTTACCTCCTACCATATGATGGGAGGATTGAATAAGTAACACAGTGTAAGCCCTTGGGACCCTACCTAGAACATCTTAGAAGGAACTTTTGTCCACTCCCCATTTCCCTCTTCTATCTCTCTTTCTGCTCCTTCTCTAGAGAAGACAGATAATCTTATTCACCAGAGTACCACGGGAATGATGGGAATGTTTCCTGGAGTGAAATTCCTGCTCCAGCTGCTGGGGGCAGCGGTGGGAAGACTCCACTTCTTGCTCACTCTTTTGGTGAGGAGGATCCTCATCACAAAAAGAAGACAGACATAGAAGAAAGAAAGCAATAATCAGAACGTTTCTGAGAATTTCGGTGTGTGGGCTATGGAAAATTCCTCTACGACTTACTCAAGAGAACATACCTTAAAAATGCATTATTTTTTAGGATTTTTTAAGTTGAATTTTTTAATTTTTTTTTGTTTGGTTGGTTTGGGACTCAAGGGAATATGTGGATGTACAGAAGCAGTTCTCAGGGCAGCCAAACTATATTCCTCTTCTCCCCCAAACAGATCTACTCCAAGCATAGTAATCAAAAGACTCCCCATGTACTGAGGTCTGACTATATGCTATTCTAGATAGCATATAAGTTAAATCTTATAATAGCATTCTAAAGAAGGATATATTCTTTAGCAAAAGAAAACCATTTGTGTTTCCCATGTATGTGACACCATTTCCCACCCCAAAGTCATTGCTTATGCTTCTTTTGGA
The DNA here is from genome assembly GCF_949752795.1 of Hyperoodon ampullatus. NCBI lineage: Eukaryota > Metazoa > Chordata > Mammalia > Artiodactyla > Ziphiidae > Hyperoodon > Hyperoodon ampullatus. The sequence goes on from NC_136918.1 coordinate 41,493,861, forward strand.
TGATCGCCCCTTCATCATCTCTCCAACACTGAATTCCAAAAAAAATTTAAATATCAGTGGCAATGTATGTTTCTCTTCTAAATGCTCATAACCATTGCCCTATAACTCTCTTCTGATCCAATTTCCTTTTTTACTTCCATCTGAGTTCCAATGGCTAACATCAAATAATGTTTTATAACTTCTGTTAGACTATAAACCTCAGGATGTGCTTTCACAACAATGTTTAGCACAGTCCCTGGCACGTAGTGGGCACTCAGTGAATATTTTTTGAATTAATGAATGAATATATTCCCAGTAGTTCACAGTCGACTTTTTCTTGTTCCCTCTTTCTCTCTTTAATGGATGAGGTACAGCTGTAGACATTAGCATTTCTCTTGATAATAATGCTTATTATTACTATTATTCTAATTCCTATTATTTGATATTGAACAACAGTTTTTACATATATTTCTTAAAAGTTATGAAAACAAAACATTCTTCTTTAGCTAAGCTATGTTGAAAAAGAAAAGGACTTGATTACAGAATCATGAGAGGGAAGCTCTTGATAATCCCTAAAATAGTCATCTTACTGTTGTATAAATTAAGAATAAATATGCAAAAACACAGCAACTTAGGATTTATTTGATGAAAAATAAAGTTCTACCTTCCTTTTTTAGAACTTAATAATGCTGAGATATAAAACTGGAAACAAGAAATTTCATAGTTAATAATCATATTTAATATGGTTCTTAATACTGACAGAGTTCTTTATGCAAATAAACCACTTTGCACTCATGGATTAATATCCAAGATAAGGATGGAGGACACAAGGGCATAGAGAGGTTAGATTTCCTGAGCTTATCCAGCAGTTGAATATTAATATTGAAATAAGGAACCAGCATGGGTATGCTTGAAAAGATATGCACCCATCAGCTTTCTTTTTATTTTAAATAATGAAGTTCCAAAAATTAATTCATTGAAAATATGTTGAGCAAGAAAGAAAAGCAAGAGTAAAAGTCACCATTAAACTATTACTCTGAGATTAATACTTTTAAAGTGTGGGTATATTCTCCTCTATTTTTTCTATACATATACATCTTATTAATACAATCTCTAGTCATATTTGTTTAAAACACCAGAACTATTACAAATATATCAGTTTTATATTTTGCTGTTCTAATTTTTTAGTATATATTTTTCCATATTAGTATGTATCATTTGGAAACATGATTTTTTTAAATTTAATTTTTTATTGAAGTATAGTTGATTTACAATATTGTGTTAGTTTCATGTGTGCAGCAAAATGATTCTGTTATACATATATATGTATATATCTATATTCTTTTTTCCATTATTTTCCATTGTGGTTTATTATATGATATTGAATATAGTTCCCTGTGCTATACAGTAAATCCTTCTTGCTTATTTTACATATGGTAGTATGCATATATTAATCCCATGCTCCCAATTTATCCCTACACCTCTTCCTCCTTGGTAACCATAAGTTTCCCCAATGTTTGAAGTATAATAGCATTATTTCATTGTAACTAGTACCACTATGAACATTGCGGTGCACATATCTTTTCAAATTAGAGCTTCTGTCTTTTGCCCAAGAGTGGGAGTGCTGATTCATATGGTAACTCTATTTTTAGTTTTCTTTCAGGAACCTCCATACTGTTTTCCACTACAATAGCCAAGACTTGGAAGCAACTTAAGTGTTCATCAACAGATGAATGGATAAAGAGGATGTGGTAAATATACACAATGGGATATTGCTCAGCCATAAAAAAGAATGAAATAATAGCATTAGCAGCAAGATGGATGAGCCTAGAGATTATCATACTAAGTGAAGTAAGTCATGCTCTCCCTCACCCAGGTGAAGTGTGGAACTCTTCTACATTCCTTATTTTAGGACAATTTGAGAAGGAATTTTTGAACTTTAATGTATTTTAGAATCATCTGGAGTGGTGTGTTAAACAGAAATTGCCAGGCCCTAACCCCAAGAGTGCCACATTCAGAAGATCTGACTAGGGTCTCAGAATGTGCATTTCTGGCAATCCCCAGATATAGCTGATCTCCTGGCCTGGGTACCCCACTTTTGAAAACAACCTAATTGGAGAGCCTGTTTAGAAGATGGATCAGGATGGTGAAGATGCAAGGGAAATGTCTTCACTTATGTAAAGCAAAACACAAGGTATAAGAATCAAAGGAGAACTTTACCTGGAAAAAAACAGAGAAAAGGATCACCAGATTCTCTCACCATTAGTCCACCACCATGCCCTTGCGGACTTCTGCTGACCCCTTCCCTCCTAATGCCACTTTTCAGAGATGAGGTACTTTCTCGTCAAAGTTCTAGGCCAAATGTCGTCCCATACTCCATCTCTTTGTACCCTGCTAAATAGCTGAGATAAGATGGAATTGTTCAAAATGACTTTACTAATACTAAAGGCCAATTGGCAGAGAACAAATGACAAGAAACAGAAAAAATGTGTAGCCTACATAGTACAGATATCTGATGATTCTATTAGTTAATGGGCTCTAAAAATTATAGCCCTGAGCCACTGCCCACCTAGTCTCCCCAAACAGCTGTACTGCAGCTATAGGGTACTGGCCTCTTGTCTGGCTACTTTGCTTTCCAGGACCCCGTCTGCCTCCATATAGCCAAACCATGCCCCTTTCACCTAACACAGGCTGTCTTCTGTTCACCCTGTGACTAATGCTACTTAAAGCCAATCTACTTGGTTTAGCTTTAGGGACATTCTTTTTTCTCTAGTAGCTAGCAGACTAAAGTCACCAACATCCAGACCCTTCTCACTCTGTATGGATAGACAAAGCATCATAACCATTTAATCACAGCACAACCCGAGCGTGTGTGTAACAAGAATTTTACACCTATGATAATTAGGCTGCTGGGGAGCAGTAATGGCTCTCTCACTAAGCGAGTATAAAGTTGTGCACAATTAGACTGATGAAAGGAAACTGAAATGTTCAGTAGTCTTTGTACACTCAGTGGGTTCTAATTAGAGTCCTTGAATCATCATGTGTGACCTCGAAGGATGAATCTAGGACAGATGCATGAATAGTACAGAGCAAAAATGGGAGAAATAACACTTATTGAGCACTTACTGTATACTGTGATTGATTGCAGCATGTAGCTTCCGAGAGATAGTTGTCTCAAAATAGAGTAGGCTGTCTTCAAAGACAATGGGTCGCCTGTTACTGGATGCATTCAAACCAGATCCCTGTTCAAGTTTCATTTCTTCCAACAACTTTTCCCAGGTTCCTGGACTTTGAGTGATCCTGAACCACTCATTATATTTTCTCTAATTTGTCTTTCTGCTTCTACTCTTAATCCATTGCAGTTAGAGCAGTAGCTCAAAAAATGTGAAATATATCATACCTCTACTTAAAACACTTCAGTGATTTTCAAGTATGCTTGGAATAAAAAACAAAGTCCTTTACAGGTTCTGCATGGTCTGGCTTATGCCCACCTCTCTGATCTCATTCCTTCCACTCTTCTTCATGTTCACCATGCTCCTGACCTTAGGCCTTCTTTCTGTTCTTTAAACTGGCCATGCTCATGCCTTCCTCATCTCCTTTGCATGTGCCCTGTCTTCTGTCACTGATGTTCTCCTCTCAGAAAAATGTGAACTCAGTTTCACCATTCAGATCTCCAGCAAAATGTTTCCTCTTCAGAGAAACCCATCCCAACCACCCTCTCTAAAATGTAAAAGTCCCTACTTGCAACCAGTACTTTTAAATACATTTTCCCATTGTATTCTCTTCATGGCCCCCTATTATAACTTTTGATTACTTATTTATTGGGTTACTTGTTATGCCTTTCTTTTTCCCCCATGAGAATGTGTGTTCCATGACTGGAGTAGCCTTATCTATTTTATTCACAGCTGTATCCCTATCATCCAGAGTACTGCCTGGATGGGAAAAAGGAAAAAAAAAAAAAAAAAGAAGGAAGGAAGAAAGGAAAAAAATGAAGGGAAGGGAGGGAGGAAGAGATAAAGGGGATTTAAAAGTTTTTAATTACCTGCTTTAAGCATTTCATTAGCCAGTCCATGTTTTACCAAGTATTGTGCATTTTAGTTTTTAAAGATTTTGTATGGATATTAAAGATCAATAAACTGAAACATAATCTAATCCAGGTCCCTTTTTCTCCAACCAAATTGCCTTATTCAACCACTGCTTTAGAGATGGAGAAATGGAAAGCCTGTGCAGTTGACTTGCCCAAGGTCATGTGGCAGAGCTGAGACAAGTTCTTTCCACTGCATCACCCTGAAATTTCTTAAACACTCCAACCAGACTTACACCTTTTCTCTAAAGAAAGCAAGACAGAATTCAGAGCCCTTATTTTTAAACCTGCATTAAATGGAAACCTTTGGAAGAGCAGGTGGTGGTAATGTTATGAATCCAGCTCAGCAAGGGAACATTGAGGTCATGATATTTTTCACATTTAGTAACTTCAAAAATATAGGGATGATGTAAACTTCCTAAGACTTGTTTCCAACCTAGTGATACTGGTAACTCTGGCAGGAGGGTATACCATTGGTCAGGGCAGGGACATGTGTGGCCAATGAGCTCTTTCTAGTCAAGAAAGATGCTCTGGTAATGCTTTCAGATGGCTGTCTTGGATTTACATCCTGCTTACAGTAACACTAGCAAGCCTGCTTAAATTTCCTATTAGATACATGACAAAAATATCCTATGATGTTAAGAAGTCACTAAGACCAAATAGTACCTACTTCATATAGACCTGAAAGATTTAGTGAGTGAACACATTTAGTGTGCTTTGCACATACTCTGGCACTTAGTAAGTGTTCACTAAATGTCACTATAAAATAAAAAAAAAAACAGGCTGAAATGATAGTGAATTTGAATATTTGCTTTTCTGAGTTAAATTGGGCTACTCATCACTCAGTCTATCCTGAGCTCTGTATAAAGTAACCCACCCTCAACAGAAGAATCACACAATCATAGGTCAGACCTGAAAGGGACACTCATAGTGATCATCTGGTTACAAATGAGATAACTGAAGCAAACAAAGAAAAACAACAACAACCCTAGACAGAGAAACTTAACCCAAGGCAGTGACAGAACTGGAATTAGAACCCAGATCTTATCTTTTCTCAAGTCCATTGCTTTCTTCTCTGCCCCAGACAGCAATGTTTTTTTTTTTTTATTGCACTTTGCATTTGGCCTAATTTTAAAGTTTTCTTCCGCATTAAATACTCTTAGCTCCCTGAGGATACAATAAATAGCTCCACCTTTGGACTAGAGGTCCCCAGTATGTCTGTATTCATTCTACCTATCCCACTGGAAGATCACATGACCACACTACATATAGTTCATCACATAGGGGATCACAAGTTGTAGGTCATATCTAAGGACACTTTCAGATCTAAAATTTGGTAAATCTATATTCATAATGATGATTTCAACCAACCATTCTGGAGTGGTTCCCAAATATACTGTGTAAGAAATAGGTAAAATAGTTAACATCCAAAATGTTTATTTAAATGACCCTTGAAAAGATAATTATCAATAATTTAGAATTATGTTTTATATAATATTTTGGTCCCAAGCAAAAAGGATAAATGATGAGTTACTGTAAAGGACAGAGGACTTTAGCTTTAAATGTATTTTAATAATAGTTCTGTTGTTCATATACCTCAAATTTGGAGGAATCAACATTTTCCATTCATGGAGAACAATCCTTGAGCTAATTCTGATTGGAACCTGTAGTTCATTTTGTAACAAAGTCCCCATGAATTTTTTATCAAAACTAAGAAAACTAAAGAAACATTTTACGTGACTTGACTCCAGGAATATGCCCCTGTAGGTTTGTATTTTTTTCATAAATAAACTAATTTTTACTATTAATTTACATATAAACTATAAGGTGTTTTGGCTCCATTTGATTGACCTTCAACCAGCTTTTAAGCTTCAAAAGCTAAACAGTTCATCTCTGTGTAGATGGAGGTGGACAAAGTTAACACTCACCCCTCAGCTATTAGAGATGTCTGCTTGCATTCTCAGCAATTTGTCATATCAAGGGAGTTTAAAAAAAGAAGAAGAAGAAGAAGAGTGTGAAGGGCTAAGAATAAAAAACCTGGGTTTGAGTTCTGGCTTTGGTGCTTTGTACATTCTGATTGTCAGCTATGTCACTTCTTATTTCTGAGTTCCGTTTCTTGATCTTAAAGTAAGAGAGGCTTTTACTGGATGATTCAACTCCCTCACCCAATAAGTCAAGAACCTGTCAATAAATACCAAAGGTTTAGGAGAGGGCACAGTTAAATTCTTTCTACACTCCCACGTGCCTAGGAATGACTTAGCAGCAGAAAATAGCCATGTTCCTCTCGATGTGGATTTAGCTTCTTCCAATTCCAAGCAGCTGGACAAGTAAGCAGATGTATTGGTGCTACTGCAAAAGAAAATACAAAGGTGCCTACACTTCTCAGAGTTTCCTTGAGAGATAATTTGGGATTTTTTACTTCCAGCCTCAGTAGTTGCTAAACCCTGCTGATCTGGTCTGTGGGTATGCATGACATTTCTTGTGGGTCCATTCCCCCCTTGTAACACACAGCCAGTGCGGAGTTTATATCCCAGCTTCTCTGACCTGGATCATTTCAATAGTCTTCCAGTCGAAGCTTAGCTTCACTCTCCCTCAATCTATTCTCCTCCCTGTCCCAGTTTGATCTCTGCAGAACAAAAATCTGACCTTGGCCAAGACCTGATTCAAAAATAGATGACTGCTGATTGCCTTCAGAATAAAATCTAAACTACTCCCCTTTACTTGATTTGGTCCCAACCAGTGCTTCCAATCTTGGGTACCTCTCCACTCTCATCCACATATCCTATAGCATCAGATGCTATTCCCTCTGGAATAGCATCAGACTACATTTACCTAATAGTCCCAGGGTGCCAGGTGCTTTACATATATTTTCACATTTAATTAAAGAATACATTTCCAGATGGGTATTATCTCAGTTTTCAAGAGAGGTTGGGCAACTTGTTCAAGCACCCCCCAAATCTCAGAGGGGTGAGTAGGGCTCACACACAGATCTGTATCACTGTGCTCTTCCTACTTGTCCATGCTGCCTTCTTAAAGACACCTTTTACTTTCACTTTTTCATGCTGTTTCTTCATTCTGAAATGTTCTTACCATTTCTTCCTGTTCAAACCCCACTTGTTTCTTAGACCCATCTAAAATGTCATATCCTTTGTGAATATTTTTTGCATTCTTCTAATGGAATAAATATTCTCTTCTCTGTGCCCCAGTATTTTGCTCATAGACCCACATAACATTAGGAATTATAGCAGAGATATTTGTGTACGTGCCTTAGACTCCTATGAAAATGTAAGCTCTGGAGGGTAAAGGCCGTGTTAACTCCACATCTGGCATTTAGTACAATACCTGGAACTCGGTAGGGAATTATTAATCGTCTTTTGGAATGAATGAATACACAAATAAATAAATTAAATATTTCTATTTTATCTTTCTTATGTTCATTTCTAAATTTAGATCAGACAGAAATATAGCAAAGTCAATCACTAAACACTACACAGTATTAGCTAGCAGTTGACACAGAAAGAAAACTTAGAAAAGAACAAGGCTCAAACTTCAAAAATAACAAATCTGTACTCAGGAACATTATACTACTCATGATAAAATGGATTACTCCTAAAATAAACTGCAACCATTTCCCTGTAAATGACTTAAAAAGAAATGGTTCTATTGATACCATGGTTAAAAATAGCCATTTTGTCTAAATTGCTCAAACATTAGTTGGCTTCCAATATTGGAGCCAAATAAACTCCTGGTCTTTCCGTGGGGATAGGTGCTGATGTTTTCTCTCATGAGCTCACAGCTAGGCAGAGGGTTAGGTGTGTCCCAGAGCGAATGACACATTTTGAGTTTATTACAACAGCGATGACAATTACAAAGACATGAACACATGGCCAAATCTAAGGCTTTTGTGGAAAGCATTACTGCAGTGAGGCAGCAAGACTTCCCAGATTTAGTCAGACATGGCTATCTACTCACTGAGGAAAGAAAATGTCTCAGCAATCTAACATGCCAAGAAGACATCATTTGTATGGAACCTGCTAGCTGTTTTAGAGAAGGTAAATAAAGGCATATCCATGCCAGCAAACTAAGTTTCACATCTCTGAGATGGCATCAATGAAAGAGAAAGCTTTCTGCTGGTAGTAATTGCTAAACATGCAGAGACTCACAGGCCCCTCACTTCCCTCTAGGCATCACTTCTCTCCAGGCCCTCCCATCTCTGTCCTAGTAGGGAGGAATCTATGCCACCGTCACCTTCCTGCCTCTTCTCTCTCACATGGGGGCCAAAATAATATTCCTAAAACACAGGTTGTGTCATGTTACAAGTTTTCACAGTAATCTAAAACACTCTCATCACCTAGAATAAGGAACAAGGCTTTCATGGCCTATCTCACTTCAAGCATGGATACTCTCCACTATCCCATAAAACTCCTACACTCCTACATTCTTCAAGTTATAGTTCAATTATCACTTTCCCAAAGAAGCAGCTCAGCTTCAATTCAGATGAAATCTTTCTCTGAATAGTAATATCTATTTTTCTGGGCTTTGTATTGAGTTTCTCGCTGTTAAGTTGTAAAAGCCCCAAGGGCAGAAACCATGTCTTGTTTATTTTTGTATCTTGCAAAGCATTAATGAAGTGGATAATCAAGTAAATTTTTATGTTTACTGAATGAATGACTAATAAGCAAAAGAGTTTCTTGCAGTTAAACATAAGGAGGATTTAAGCATGACTGCCTTTTTCTCATAGGAAAAATTCCTGATCTCAAAGTTTAATCTCAATAAGGAAGATTTGAGTCAGGCTGTGGAGAAATATGAAGCTGTAAACACTGAGGCAAGGAGTCACATCAAAAAGAATAGATACATGTATATATATAACTGAATCACTTTGCTGTACACCTGAAACTATCACAACATTGTTAATCAACTATATTCCAATATAAAATAAAAAGTTTAAAAAAATTTTCACATCATACCCGTGGACCACCTTCATAATTCCAAATGTACTTTTGTATTATGCTGGTTCTTGGTGTCTTGTCCAAATCTAATTTTATAAATTCAGCAGGCTAGGCTTGTAAAGATTTAAAAAAAAACAGGATATGAAGAAAAGATGAATGTCTTGGGTAGTAAAATCATTAAAAGTTATTGCTGGTAAATGCTTTTCAAAATGGTATTTTCTCTCCCAGCCTTTCAGAGTCTTCTGGAAGCAGAGCATCCTCAGTGTTTCATGTTACAGTTGAAGAAACAGGTGCAGAGAGATTAGTTCACCCAAGTCCATGGGGTAGTAAATGATGGAGAAACAATACGAATGCAGGATTTTGACACTGGGCTCATGTTATGATGCCTTGGCTAAGCTACTCTTCCAGTTGCCTCATTTGTGAAACAACACATTCATCTGTTTACTTTGTTCCTCACAGAAATCATCTAAGAAGAAAGTTTAAGACCTTTCCCCAAATTTACAGCCTATGCAAGGGCCTGTAACTCCAGAATGTATTCTTGAGATTTTGAGATATAACTTTCATATATGAGATCTGACTTTCCCAAGATATATTTAAAATTAGGCTAAATTATTTTTTAAATTGAAATAACAACATCTTAATTTTGTAAAAGATCAATATATTTATTTAATCTCCATCAAATGAATTGCATACTTATGGATTACTTTTTTTAAAGTCACTGATATGGAGTGGAGTAAGGGAAGCCAGGAATTAGGCCTGATTAAGGATATTCTCCAGAGACAGTTGTCAGTGGAGCTGGAATAAGAATCTAAGACTGAAAAACCAAAAGGTGTTAGTTTCAAAGAGCAGTGTTGCCAACTCTATTTATTTATTAAGTGTACTGTTTTTCTGTTTCACAATCCATTGGTATTTGATTTTATCTCTGTTTAATCCTTCCTAAAATTTTTTCAAGTTTGTTTTATTGTCTATCTAACTTATTATCTTTTATACTTGGTTACTTTCTTTTTTTGATTTGTAATGCAAGCATTAAGAAATAGTCTGTCTTTGAGTGTAGTTTTGGCTCTGAACCATGAATAAATTATTATCGTTATTGTCAGATATGAATAATGATATATCTGTAAGATGTAATATTATACAACACTTAAACCACTTCTAAATGCTTTTTATCACAAGCAAAAAAAGTTCTAAACTATTTTATACAGTATTATTCCAATTTTTAATGTATTTTTATGCTTAAAATGTACTTCAATGAAAATCAGTGTTGCATATCTTTAAATGATGGTTTTATAGTTGAATTTTGTTGTCTTCCTTGTGCCTTTATACCTTTCAATTTTTAAAAATGATGATTAACAGTTATAATCACTTAAGAAAATTTTTCTATTCAATTTTCTGTCATTTTTCTAAAAGATGATTAAGACAATAATTAACATGTATGGAAAATGCTTATAATAATAAGTTTAAAAACACTATTAAATATGTGTTATAATCTTAACCTTGGAAAATTCAATTCCACAGACAAAAAGATTAGAAGTAAATAAACACAAATATAAACTATTGTGTTCCTTTGATTGGGGAGTTGTGGACTAATTTTCTTTTCTTCAGTATTTTTCCAACTTTTTGCAATGAGATAAAATGGATTCCATAAGAAGATAACAAGAAGTAGATGTTATGCGTAATAAAGGCTTACCCCACAAGGATTCTTTTTTTTTTATATATATATACATTTCTGCATGACCACTAGGCTGCTGTTCAAAGAGAATTCCAACTACTCTCCTTGCCTCTTTTCTTGTCTGTCTCCCATTTTATTTTCCACACTGCCTATAGGTTCTTTAAAATCACTTTCTAATCACAGGGTTCCCTTCATCTGAACCCTTCAAAGATTCTTTCACTGCCTATGAGATGGAGCTTAAAATTTTGGGCATCAGAAACCAAGCTTTCCATTTCTATCCCCAGAGTGTGTGTCTATGCTTATATTCACTTTTTTTTTCTAAACACATTCAACACCAAATTCAGCTCTCCACTTGTAAATACTTGAGTTCTTGAAAGAATAATAGCATTTTTTTGAATAACACCCTTCCCCAGTCATCATGTGTCAAAACATAATCAAAATTTCACAGATCCTTCCTGATCGCCTCAACTGGATTAAGCAACTTCTTATGTATTGTAATGGCCCTTACATCATACTGCCTTCAGCTGTAGTCATTCCTGTTATAGGCACATATTAAGTATCTATATACATGATTTTGAATAGAATTCAGTACCTGTCTATTTCTCTATTAGTACTCTTTGAAGTCCTATGTCTTACCCAGCTCTCCGGGCTCACTACTACCATTCCATGGTGAAAGCTTCCTTAGAGTAGGTGCTTAGCAAGAGAGGATTGAAGGAACTTATTAAGTAACCCTTTTCTTTCCTAAGTCATACTGATGTGATATACCAGAAATCCGGGTTATTAATTTCGTTTTCTATTTTTGTTTACAGACCAGCAAGTGGTTAAAAACTTGAACATTCAAACATCAGAAGTAGGTAATAACCCTTTCCCTGCTTTAGGGCTATGAGATCTTGAGTCCCTCTCAAAAAGAAAATGATAGAAAAGTCTCTAATTCAGAAGTATGGGTGATTACATAGGTGAGAGTTGTGTGTTTGGGGGAAGTGTTTATCTATCCAGTGAGGCACCCTGAGCAAGTCAGCATAATAAGGACAGAAGAAAGAGCCAGGTGATGGAGACAGAGTGAATAAGCAGTAGGGGAAACTCTGGTAAGTCAGAAGTCCAGTCCTCAGCAACCATCCAAAATAAGCACTATTGTCCATGGCTGCCTTTCACATGCTCCCAAGGTGTGATGTGTAGGCGAGTTAGTGGCATTTATTGGGCCAGAAATAACATGGTCCCTTCACATTTATTTTCTCCTTTCTTGCATATTAATAATGAGAGGCATGTAGCTATCTCTAAAGATTAGTGGAATAGTTTCAAGACTTAATAAGCCTCCCCCAATTGAATTAAAGGAAGTCTGTTATTGGATTAAGATATGCCTTACAAAATCTTGACATCTTGGGGATGGGAACAGGAAATAAATTACAAGGACATTTCATTCAAAATATCAGACACAAAAATGGAAAGGGATGGCCGAGCAACACACTGCCTTGGTCATGGTCATCCTGACCTGTCTCATAGGCACTGTCTGACTCTGCAAACAGAAATTCTAAAGACAGATTTCTCCAAAACTCTCAGGCACATTGTGGCACTTCCTCAGAGCCTGTGTCAAAGAAATACTAAGGAGGGAATTGTCCCTACTTTTGCATAGAAGCCAAAATGCATTTAATACAAGAGGACTCCAGACCCCTTGGGCCCTTTGAAACTTGTAGTGTATAGGTGCCAGCAAAGGTACAGATAGATCCCAGGGAAACCCAGTAGTAGGTCTCCAAACACCATAAAAAAGAATACGTTGGCAGCTTCACATATAGTAACACCTTCAATGATTCTAGAGCAGGAGAATACAAGAAGTGATAGGTGTGATGTGATGAAGGCAAGCCAAATTCATAAACACAAATGAGAGTTAGTCCTTGGGGGTTCCTAGCTGTAATAAGGGAGAACTTTCAAAGAGTTTAGGCCCCATATATTAGAAGATAGCAAGAGTCAACAGGTGATATTATTAGGCAGCTGTGAAAAGTGAAGGATTTGGAGCCAAAGAACCTGTCTTTGAAGACCACTGTCTATCCATTCGATAGTGAACAAGATATTTAACCTTACTAAGCTGTGGTTTCCTCCTCTATAAATATGGAAAGGGGACCCATGGATGGCTCTCTAATCTCTGTATTCACTAATTTGCCTTGACTTATGGTGGAAGCACCTCTACTACTTCTCTTACATCACAGTCCTTTGTCTGACCTCATTGGAATTTTCCTAGGGGCAGGCATTGTTCATGTAATTGATCAGAAATTAAGAGGATCATTGGGAAGAACGGCAATGTCTTAAAGTCAAATTTCATGACCCTTCTTTTCCACTCTTGGCATCTGTTTAGGAAGTTGACCACACTCTGTACTTTGTTCTAGGCTTTATTCACGCTGAAGGCTGAATGAGTAGACACTAGGTCTGCTGCTCCTAAGCCTCAGGCCTCAGCTGTTTTCTCCAATTCTGTTTCATAAGAGTTTTCCTTTGTGTGTTTTCCCAGACATTATTAATATCAGCAGTTTCTTTCCTATTTGGCTGATTCTTTGGTGAATATGCTCTTTGGCTGGGAACCCTGGTGAGGAGGAGGGATGAATGGTACGATTTGGGCACGAAAACAGCCGCACCCTAAACCACACCCAGAATTCATCACTGTGCCTTTTTCATAGGATTTTGGGAGGATTAAAAAAGAAAAATGTGTGTAAAGTGCTAAGCACAGTCCCTGGCATATAGTACCTACTCAGTAAATGTTAATTATTGTTAATAATACACACAGATTCCAAATATTTGCCATTGGCTAGATACTGATCAGATAGCTTTCAAGTTTTGAGAAAAGTTCTCTGGGTCTGGACACCTGAAAGTATGATTGATGGAAAATGTAACAAAATAAGTATTCTAAGCTTATTGTGAATTTTCTTACTGTGGTTCAAGAAAGAAGTAAGAGTTTTTCTTTGAGGTACACTACTCTCTCTTCTGAGAAAGTTTCGGTTGGTCACGTAAGTATCTACTCTTTGGTCTTTGGGAAGCCAATACTGGTGAAGGATTACAAATGCAAATTCCTCAGACCTGCCTTGACAGATTTTGCCTAATGCATCATGGAAGTTGGGGGGTGAGATGATCTTCTTGAAGATTGTTCCTTTCTTTATTAAAAATTCATTTTAGATTTCCTCTTGCAGGACTAAAGACGAGAATTGGGCCAAGGTACTGATACTCAGGGAAAGGATCTGGTAGAGACCTTCACAGTGTGGTGGAAGGCCAGCTGGGAGCTGAGGACAAACACAGGAGCCATAATCCCCTTCTGATATGATTCAATTTACTGGAATATGGTGAGTACAGGAGGGAATTCTTCTTGCTGGTAGGCTTTCTGGTACAAGTACAAATTAGGAAAGAACAGATTGCTAAGCAGTAGGAGCCATAGAAAGATATCTGTGGACTCGAGAGCTGGCACAGGGTAAGGCAATGGGCTGGTTTTCAGTAGATTCAAGTTCTAATTTTGACAGCTACCTGCTTTGCTGTGTAACCTTGGGCAATTCAGGAGACCACTCTGAACCTCACTTTATTCTGCAGTGAAAAGGAGACAACTTGGATCGCTTCCCCCAAAGGGCTGTCATGAGGAGCAAATGAAGTACCAGATATGAAGGTGCTTTCTAAAATATAAGGGAGCTTCTTCATGGGTGAGAAAGAGACTCTGAAAAGTCTGGCCCTCCTTTAAAGGCATAAGGAGAGTGGCTGGGGCAGGAGAGGAACTTTTGCAGAGAAGTAGGCAGTGTTTTACTGGAATGAGAGTTTCCATCAATTTCCTGAACAAGTGGTTCAGTGTAGTCCTAGGGCAAACATCAGGGAGACTGAGATTTTTCCCCAAGCAGTTCCATAGACCTATATGCCATCCACATGTATGTGGAAAACAGGGACAGCAGGGCATGAAAAACAAGAAGGAAGGACAGTGTCGGCAAAGGTCAGGGTGTCACGCATCAGTCACCGTTAACAGCTGCCAGGGCTCAGAGGGCTCCGGAGCATGATGAGGACAGTGGCTGGACTGGTTTCAGCCACATTCCCCAGGCTTTGCATCACACACCAAGGATGGTGGTCTTTGCTCATCTAAGCTCTTTCTCCTACTCAGCCTCTCCGAATGTGTGCTTTCCAGGCTGCTGTATCTGCTTTCCTCTCAGAAAGGATTACTCATCTGTACTCTCACGGCCATGCCGTCAACACCAGGGACAGCCCCTTGCTCCCTGCTGAGCCAGAGGCTCTCCAGACCCGCATGTTATGAAACACAGAAGCTCCCCAGGCAGATTCCCTGGAAAGCGGACAGGGCTTATGTGGCATGTCCCTCACACCCCCAGTGTACCTAACACTTTACATCTTGTTTGTACATATTTAGAGAAGCAGAAAAGCATGCTAGAAAGGGTGTTGGACTTTGAGCCACTCACCTCAGTTCACCTTGAAGGAAGGGAGAGTAATCTACCTTGGAACTACTAGTTGCTGGGTGGTATGTTAGATGTGATCCCAGATTTCAAAATTTTACCCTCAGAGCCATGCTTTGGGGTAGATATTTTAAGCACTGCATTTCAGATCCAGGAATTGAGGCAGAAAGAGTGTAGGTAACTTGCCCCTAGGGTCACCCAGTGATTGTGTTGGAACTAGAAATTTAACCCAAATCAGGGTCACTGTAAAGTCCATGCCCTTG
Organism: Hyperoodon ampullatus; assembly: GCF_949752795.1. Lineage (NCBI taxonomy): Eukaryota > Metazoa > Chordata > Mammalia > Artiodactyla > Ziphiidae > Hyperoodon > Hyperoodon ampullatus. The sequence continues at coordinate 41,509,223 of NC_136918.1, forward strand.
GCCTCACCCTCATCTAGCAAAGGAGAGTTGTGGTGATGTCTGGGGTCCCTTTGGTTTCCACAATTCTATAATCCTATTTAGTCATATGCTCTGGGAGTAAATTATTTCATTTTTTTTTTAAACAGCAAAGACTATATCTTACTATTCAGTGTGTCCTCTCTTCCTGGCACACATTAGGGGTTTAAAAAGTATTAGCTGAATTGAATTAAAACTGAATTTTCAAAGCCTCATTTTCTTCATCTCTAAAATGATGATAATGGTTTCTGCATCACCAGTTCCAAGAAGCTCAAATAAAATCCTATGTTTGGAAGCACTTTTGGGAACTATACTATTGGCGTACTGTATGGAATATATTATTGCGCTGGCGTATAGAACATGCATGTTGGCAGGTAAGTATATGTGTCATAACTGTGCTCTATGACTATAACAAAATGAACACTCAGCATCCAGAATAAGAAACAGAATATTGCCAGAATTTCAGACATCTCATTGTGCTTCCTTCTAGTGACTTTCTCCTTACCCCAAGGATAACCACCATCCTGACAGTAGGCATAAATATTCTCTGCTTTGTCCTCTACTTAAATTAAATAATTCCTATGCCCTCTGTGTCTGGCTTCTTTCATTTAACACCTTGGTTGTGAGATTCATCCATATTTTTGGTTGTAATTTTAGACTATTCTTTCTCATTGGCGTATATAATATTCCATTGTGGGACTATACCACCATTTATTTATTCAGTCTACTGCTGAGAGGTATTTTCAGTTTTCAGCAATTGACAATTACAAATAGTGCACCTGTGAACATTCTACTATGTGTCATAGACATATAGGTGGATTTCAATTGAGTATATCCCTGAAGTGTATGTATATGTTTAACTTTAATTGATACTTTGCCCAGAAATTAAGTACCATATGTAGGAGATCTGTAACCACAGATGAGGCTAGAATCTTGATGGGTCAGGATGGAAGACTTAGGGCATGTTAGTTCCTTATGAGAGTCCTCCAAATAAACAAGAACAATGTAAAGAAGCACGTTTGGGCCTTTTTCACAATTTGGGTTCCCCAGGAAGTAACGTATGAGATGGAGTTTTTTTGTTGTTGTTATGTTTTTGTTTTGTTTTTTAAATAGAGATTTCTTTTCTTTCATAGATTTATAGTAGAAAGCTAACTGGGAGGTGCTTTGGAGAGGAACACCTGTAGGGGAGCAAAGAAAGCAGGATTGGGCAGAAGGGAAGTTGAATTGCAATATAGTCACATCGAAGGCTTCAGTCAGACCTACAGAAAGATTTGGAGTTGGGTTGACCCTTCAGAGGTGTCCCAGTTAGAGTGAGGGGCTAGACATTTATACCTCCACTTCGAGCAGCCTTTCAATGAGAGCTCCTTCTAGGAAGGAAAGTGAGGACCTTGCATGAGGCAGCACTCTTTAGCTAACAGACAGTTCAAGGAAAGGGTCTGAGCTGAGAGCACTCAGCAACTAACACTCTCAGCACCTGTGGGAAAGGGTACTTAGGTTCTGAAAGGTAGCAGGAGGGTACCGTGAGGTACATCACGTGATATGTGGCCACTGTTAACTTTGATATGTGAAGAAATGAATCTTCCAAAGTAATCTTCACCAATGGTTCTATTACCCAAGATTTCTGAAACTCGATTCAAAATGCACGTTGATGTTATGCCAGGTCCCTTGAACCCTCATCCCTGACACTAAAGAAACAATTAAAATATTAAGTAAAAGAAATAACGAAAACACAAACTCCCAGAACTATATGCGTAGTGAATTCCTTTGAAAATAGTTTTCTTTCCTGCTGCCTTTGTTGTAGTAGTCCAAGTTTTCAGAAAAACCAGGAGGCATACATAGCAGGATTGATTTTGAAATGGTATGAATCCCTTCAACCAAACAAAACAAAAAATCCAAAACTTAAAATAAGGTAAAAACTCCTTTTAAAGAAACATATCACATATAGGTTTGATAGTTTATTTCAGCTCTTGTTTGTTTTAATTGCTTTTAGTCATCTCTCAAATCTGAGAATTAATTTATATTCAGCTACTTTGTTGAGAGTTGTTTCTTCTCTCCTGTTTTTGATAGGAACACTGATGTTGTGATTTCTCAGAAACTTAGATCTAAAAGGAATCGAAGATGTTATATCAGGTTCCATCCCGCATTGTGCAAATGAGGAAATAGTAACCTACATGATGCGAGTGGCTTGTGATTTCTAGTCCCAGTGCTGGGAGCAGAACTTGGGCTACACATTCTTCCTAGCCCTCTAAATGCTTTCATGTTAAGCTGTCTACATGATACTTGAATTTTATAAACATATATTGACTGTTTATTCTGAATAGGTGATAGGTATAGAAAGAAGTTTATTGTAGAAATGAAAATGTAAGAGATTGTATTGAGGAAAATATTTTTCCAATATACTAATGTGCTTTTCTCTTCTGTATGGGTCTTATTCATTGATTCATTCATTCTTTTAATACACTGATCCTTTTACATATGATGCTGGAGGCATTCATTTGCCTCATAGAGCTACTAGAAGAGGAAGACAAGGAAAGTGTTGTTTGTTTGTTTGTTTTTCCCCTGATTCTGACTTCTAAAATAGAAGATTTTAAACCAACTTTATTGAGGTACATTCTGATGACAAGAAAATACATGCATTTCACTATATAGTTCAGTGGGTTTTGACAGAGGCGTATGTTTATATAGCCACCAGCATCTTTAAGAGATAGAATATTTTCAACATAACAGAAAGTTCCCTTGTGCCAGGTCCACAACCTAGCATCAAGCAACAACTGATTTGCTTTCTGTCACTATAAATTTGTCTTTTATAGAATTTCATATAAATGGAATTATAAAGTGCAGAGTCTTATATTTGACATATTTTCCTTAGAATAATGTGTTGAGATTCATTCCAACTGTTGAGTGTACTAACATTTTGTGAGAATTCCAGTTATTCCATAACCTCACCAACACATTAGACTGTTAGTCTTTTTAACTAGAATTTGTTCTTTTATCTAAGTTGTTAAATGGATTGCCCTAAAGTTGCTCATAAAACTCCCTTATTATACTTTTATTATCCGTAGTACTTCACCCTATTTCATCTTGATAATTGTAAGCTGTGACTTTTTCTTCTTTTGATCTGTAGTACTACAGATTGATCAATTTTATCAATCTTTTTGAAGAGACACTTATGTTTTCATTGATTTTTTTTTCTGTTGTTTGTTTTCAGCACTTTCCACTCTCTATTATTTTCTTCTGCCTACTTAGTTTTGGTTTCTTTTTTTTTCCTATTTCTTATGAAAATGTGTGCATTGCCTTTAGACATCTCATATAATTTAAGCATTTTAAGTTAGACATTTCCTTTTACGTGCTGCTTTAGTTAAATCCCACACACATATTGTTGTATCATGTTTTCACTTTCATGTAGTTTAAAATATTTTCTATTTTCCTTGTGATTTCTTTTTGATCAATGCCTATTTGGAAGTGAGTCACTTAATTTCTAAGCATTTGGGAAAATTCAGTGTATCCTTTTTCTTATTGCATCCTTATTTATTTCTATTTCAACAAAAGAAAATACTTTGTATAGTTTCAGTCCTTTTATATTTATTGAAACTTAATTTATGGCCCAACGTATCATGATGCATGTTCCATGTGCACTGGGGGAAAAATGTATTTTGCTTTTGTTGGGGAAAGTATTTAATAATATCAATTATGTCAAATTTATTGATAATATTGTTGTTCAGTTCTTCTATATTTACTTTCTATTAGTCATTGAAACAGGAACATTGAAATCATCTATAAGTTGGACTTACAGAAAATGACCTTATATACTCATTACTACTAGTAGTTTTTGCTTTCTTGTGTTACTTCTATTCAATTTTTCTTCTTTTATTTTGAAGCTCTGTTATTGGGTAAACATACATTAAGATTTTTAAGACCTTTAGATACATTTGACTTTTTTTTTTTTAGAGAGAATTTCTTTTTATTATTGCCTTTTAAAATAAATTTTTAAAAATTTATACAATTTTAAAGGTTACTTTCCATTTACAGTTATTACAGAATACTGGCTGTTATTCACCAGGTTGTGCAATACATCCTTGAGTCTATCTCGCACCCAGTAGTTTGTTTTCTGTCACTGTGAGTCTGCTTCTTTTTTATTATATTCACTAGTTTTTTGCATTTTTTAGATTCTATGTATAAGTGATATGCAGTATTTGTCTTTCTTCTTTTTTTCCCCTCCCTTTTGCGTCTCCCTCCCACCCTCCCTATCCCACCCCTCCAGGCAGTCACAAAGCACCGAGCTGATCTCCCTGTGCTATGCGGTTGCTTCCCACTAGCTATCTACCTTATGTTTGGTAGTGTATATATGTCCATGCCGCTCTTTCACTTTGTCACAGCTTACCCTTCCCCCTCCCCATATCCTCAAGTCCATTCTCTAGTAGGTCTGTGTCTTTATTCCTGTCTTACCCCTATGTTCTTCATGACATTTTTTTTTCTTAAATTCCATATATATGTGTCAGCATACAGTATTTGTCTTTCTCTTTCTGACTTACTTCACTCTGTATGACAGACTCCAGGTCCATCCACCTCATTACAAATAGCTCAATTTCATTTCTTTTTATGGCTGAGTAATATTCCATTGTATATATGTGCCACATCTTCTTTACCCATTCATCCGATGATGGATACTTAGGTTGTTTCCATCTCCGGGCTACTGTAAATAGGGCTGCTATGAATATTTTGGTACATGTCTCTTTTTGAATTATGGTTTTCTCAGGGTATATGCCCAATAGTGGGATTGCTGGGTCATATGGTAGTTCTATTTGTAGTTTTTTAAGGAACCTCCATACCGTTCTCCATAGTGGCTGTACCAATTCACATTCCCACCAGCAGTGCAAGAGGGTTCCCTTTTTTCCACACCCTCTCCAGCATTTATTGTTTCTAGATTTTTTTGATGATGGCCATTCTGACTGGTGTGAGATGATATCTCACTGTAGTTTTGATTTGCATTTCTCTAATGAGTAAAGATGTTGAGCATCCTTTCATGTGTTTGTTGGCAGTCTGTATATCTTCTTTGGAGAAATGTCTATTTAGGTCTTCTGCCCATTTTTGGATTGCGTTATTTGTTTTTTTTGTTATTGAGCTGCATGAGCTGCTTATAAATTTTGGAGATTAATCCTTTGTCAGTTGCTTCATTTGCAAATATTTTCTCCCATTCTGAGGGTTGTCTTTTCGTCTTGTTTATGGTTTCCTTTGCTGTGCAAAAGCTTTGAAGTTTCATTAGGTCCCATGTGTTTACTTTTGTCTTTATTTCCATTTCTCCAGGAGGTGGGTCAAAAAGGATCTTGCTGTGATTTATGTCATACAGTGTTCTGCCTATGTTTTCCTCTAAAAGTTTGATAGTGTCTGGACTTACATTTAGGTCTTTAATCCATTTTGAGCTTATTTTTGTGTATGGTGTTAGGGAGTGATCTAATATCATACTTTTACATGTCCCTATCCAGTTTTCCCAGCACCACTTATTGAAGAGACTGTCCTTTCTCCACTGTACATTCCTGCCTCCTTTATCAAAGATAAGTTGACCATATGTCCCTGGGTTTATCTCTGGGCTTTCTATCCTGTTCCATTAATCTGTCTTTCTGTTTTTGTGCCAGTACCATACTGTCTTGATTACTGTAGCTTTGTAGTATAGTCTGAAGTCAGGGAGCCTGATTCCTCCAGCTCCATTTTTCGTTCTCAAGATTGCTTTGGCTATTCGGGGTCTTTTGTGTTTCCATACAAATTGTGAAATTTTTTCTTCTAGTTCTGTGAAAAATGTCAGTGGTAGTTTGATAGGGATTGCATTGAATCTGTAGATTGCTTTGGGTAGTAGAGTCATTTTCACAATATTGATTCTTCCAATCCAGGAATATAGTATATCTCTCCATCTATTTGTATCATCTTTAATTTCTTTCATCAGTGTCTTATAATTTTCTGCATACAGGTCTTTTGTCTCCTTAGGTAGGTTTATTCCTAGATATTTTATTCTTTTTGTTGCAATGGTAAATGGGAGTGTTTCCTTGATTTCACTTTCAGATTTTTCATCATTAGTATATAGGAATGCCAGAGATTTCTGTGCATTAATTTTGTATCCTGCAACTTCACCAAATTCATTGATTAGATCTAGTAGTTTTCTGGTAGCATCTTTAGGATTCTCTATGTATAGTATCATATCATCTGCAAACAGTGACAGCTTTACTTCTTCTTTTCCAATTTGGATTCCTTTTATTTCCTTTTCTTCTCTGATTGCTGTGGCTAAAACTTCCAAAACTATGTTGAATAAGAGTGGTGAGAGTGGGCAACCTTGTCTTGTTCCTGATCTTAGTGGAAATGCTTTCAGTTTTTCACCATTGAGGACGATGCTGGCTGTGGGTTTGTCATATATGGCCTTTATTATGTTGAGGAAAGTTCCCTCTATGCCTACTTTCTGCAGGGTTTTTATCATAAATGGGTGTTGAATTTTGTCGAAAGCTTTCTCTGCATCTATTGAGATGATCATATGGTTTTTCTCCTTCAATTTGTTAATATGGTTTATCACGTTGACTGATTTGCGTATATTGAGGAATCCTTGCATTCCTGTAATAAACCCCACTTGATCATGGTGTATGATCCTTGTAATGTGCTGTTGGATTCTGTTTGCCAGTATTTTGTTGAGGATTTTTGCATCTATGTTCATCAGTGATATTGGCCTGTAGTTTTCTTTCTTTGTGACATTCTTTTCTGGTTTTGGTATCAAGGTGATGGTGGCCTCGTAGAATGAGTTTGGGAGTGTTCCTCCCTCTGCTATATTTTGGAAGAGTTTGAGAAGGATAGGTGTTAGCTCTTCTCTAAATGCTTGATAGAATTCACCTGTGAAGCCATCTGGTCCTGGGCTTTTGTTTGTTGGAAGATTTTTTATCACAGTTTCAATTTCAGTGCTTGTGATTGGTCTGTTCATATTTTCTATTTCTTCCTGATTCAGTCTTGGCAGGTTGTGCATTTCTAAGAATTTGTCCATTGCTTCCAGGTTGTCCCATTTTATTGGCATAGAGTTGCTTGTAGTAATCTCTCATGATCTTTTGTATTTCTGCAGTGTCAGTTGTTACTTCTCCTTTTTCATTTCTAATTCTATTGATTTGAGTCTTCTCCCTTTTTTTCTTGATGAGTCTGGCTAATGGTTTATCAATTTTGTTTATCTTCTCAAAGAACCAGCTTTTAGTTTTATTGATCTTTGCTATCGTTTCCTTCATTTCTTTTTCATTTATTTCTGATCTGATCTTTATGATTTCTTTCCTTCTGCTAACTTTGGGATGTTTTTGTTCTTCTTTCTCTAATTGCTTTAGGTGCAAGGTTAGGTTGTTTATTCGAGATGTTTCCTGTTTCTTAAGGTGAGAATGTATTGCTATAAACTTCCCTCTTAGAACTGCTTTTGCTGCATCCCATAGGTTTTGGGTCGTCGTGTCTCCATTGTCATTTGTTTCTAGGTATTTTTAAATTTCCTCTTTGATTTCTTCAGTGATCACTTCGTTATTGAGTAGTGTATTGTTTAGCCTCCATGTGTTTGTATTTTTTACAGATCTTTTCCTGTAATTGATGTCTACTCTCATAGCATTGTGGTCGGAAAAGATACTTGATACAATTTCAATTTTCTTAAATTTACCAAGGCTTGATTTGTGACCCAAGATATGATCTATCCTGGAGAATGTTCCATGAGCACTTGAGAAAAACCTGTATTCTGTTGTTTTTGGATGGAATGTCCTATAAATATCAATTAAGTCCATCTTGTTTAATGTATCATTTAAAGCTTGTGTTTCCTTATTTATTTTCATTTTGGATGATCTGTCCATTGGTGAAAGTGGGGTGTTAAAGTCCCCTACTATGATTGTGTTACTGTCGATTTCTCCTTTTATGGCTGTTAGTATTTGCCTTATGTATTCAGGTGCTCCTATGTTTGGTGTATAAATATTTACAATTGTTATATCTTCTTCTTGGATCGATCCCTTGATCATTATGTAGTGTCCTTCTTTGTCTCTTCTAGTAGTCTTTATTTTAAAGTCTAATTTTCTGATATGAAAATTGCTACTCCAGCTTTCTTTTGGTTTCCATTTGTATGGAATATCTTTTTCCATCCCCTTACTTTCAGTCTGTATGTGTCTCTAGGTCTGAACTGAGTCTCTTGTAGACAGCATATATATGGGTCTTGTTTTTGTATCCATTCAGCCAATCTGTGTCTTTTGGTGGGAGCATTTAGTCCATTTACATTTAAGGTAATTATCGATATGTATGTTCCTATTCCCATTTTCTTAATTGTTTTGTGTTCGTTATTGTAGGTCTTTTCCTTCTGTTGTGTTTCTTGCCTAGAAAAGTTCCTTTAGCATTTGTTGTAAAGCTGGTTTGGTGGTGCTGAACTCTCTCAGCTTTTGCTTGTCTGTAAAGGTTTTAATTTCTCCATCAAATCTGAATGAGATCCTTGCTGGGTAGAGTAATCTTGGTTGCAGGTTTTTCTCCTTCATCACTTTAAATATGTCCTGCCACTCCCTTCTGGCTTGTAGAGTTTCTGCTGAGCGATCAGCTGTTATCCTGATGGGGATTCCCTTGTGTGTTATTTGTTGTTTTTCCCTTGCTGCTTTTAATATGATTTCTTTGTGTTTAATTTTTGACAGTTTGATTAATATGTGTCTTGGCGTATTTCTCCTTGGATTTATTCTGTATGGGACTCTCTGTGCCTCCCGGACTTGATTAACTATTTCCTTTCCCATATTAGGGAAGTTTTCAACTATTATCTCTTCAAATATTTTCTCAGTCCCTTTCTTTTTCTCTTCTTCTTCTGGAACCCCTATAATTCGAATGTTAGTGTGTTTAATGTTGTCCCAGAGGTCTCTGAGACTGTCCTCTGTTATTTTCATTCTTTTTTCTTTATTTTGCTCTGCAGCAGTTATTTCCACTATTTTATCTTCCACCTCACTTATCCATTCTTCTGCCTCAGTTATTCTGCTATTGATCCCATCTAGAGTATTTTTTATTTCATTTATTGTGTTTTTAATCGATGTTTGATTCATCTTTAGTTCTTTTAGGTCCTTGTTAACTTTTTCTTGCATTTTGTCTATTCTATTTCCAAGATTTTGGATCTTGGAAATAGAATCTTGGATCATCTTTACCATCATTATTCTGAATTCTTTTTCAGGTAGACTGCCTATTACCTCTTCATTTGTTAGGTCTGGTGGGTTTTTATCTTGCTCCTTCTCCTGCTGTGTGTTTTTCTGTCTTCTCATTTTGCTTATCTTACTGTGTTTGGGGTCTCCTTTTTGCAGGCTGCAGGTTCGTAGTTCCTGTTGTTTTTGGTGTCTGTCCCCAGTGGCTAAGGTTGGTTTAGTGGGTTGTGTAGGCTTCCTGGTGGAGGGGACTAGTGCCTGTGTTCTGGTGGATGAGGCTGGATCTTGTCTTTCTGGTCAGCAGGTCCACGTCTGGTGGTGTGTTTTGGGGTGTCTGTGGACTTTTTATGATTTTAGGCCACCTCTCTGCTAATGGGTGGCGTTGTGTTCCTGTCTTGCTAGTTGTTTGGCATAGGGTGTCCAGCACTGTAGCTTACTGGTCGTTGAGTGAAGCTGGGTGCTGGTGTTGAGATGGAGATCTCTGGAAGGTTTTCGCCATTTGATATTATGTGGAGCTGGGAGGTCTCTTGTGGACCAGTGTCCTGAAGTTGGCTCTCCCACCTCAGAGGCACAGCACTGACTCCTGGCTCCTCAATTTGGGATGATTTGTTGTCTATTCATGTATTCCACAGATGCAGGGTACATCAAGTTGATTGTGGAGCTTTAATCCACTGCTTCTGAGGCTGCTGGGAGAGGTTTCCCTTTCTCTTCTTTGTTCTCATAGCTCCTGGGTCTCAGCTTTGGATTTGGCCCCGCCTCTGCATGTAGGTCGCCGGAGGGCGTCTGTTCTTCGCTCAGACAGGACAGGGTTAAAGGAGCAGCCTCTTCGGGGACTCTGGCTCACTCAGGCCGGGTGGGAGGGAGGGGCACGGAGTGCGGGGCGAGCCTGCAGCGGCAGAGGTCGGCGTGACGTTGCACCAGCCCGAGGCGCGCCGTGCGTTCTCCCAGGGAAGCCGCCCCTGGATCCCGGGACCCCGGCAGTGGCGGGCTGAACAGGCTCCTGGAAGGGCGGTGTGGACAGTGACCTGCGCTCGCACACAGGCTTCTTCGCGGCGGCAGCAGCAGCCCCAGCGTCCCACGCCCGTCACTGGGCTCCGCGCTTTCAGTCGCGACTCGCGCCCGTCTGTGGAGCCCCTTTAAGCAGCGCTCTTAATCCCCTCTCCTCGCGCACCAGGAAACCAAGAGGGAAGAAAAAGTCTCTTGCCTCTTCGGCAGCTCCAGAGTTTTCCCGGACTCCCTCCCGGCTAGCTGTGGCACATTAGCCCCCTTCAGGCTGAGTTCTCGCCGCCAGCCCCAGTCCTCTCCCTGCGCTCTGACCGAAGCCCGAGCCTCAGCTTCCAGCGCCGCCCGCCCCGGCGGGCGAGCAGACAAGCCTCTCGGGCTGGTGAGTGCCGCTCGGCACCGCTCCTCTGTGCGGGAATCTCTCCGCTTTGCCCTACCCAGGTATGTGGGGAGTTTCTTGCCTTTTGGGAGGTCTGGGGTCTTCTGCCAGCGTTCAGTAGGTGTTCTGTAGGAGTTGTTCCACGTGTAGCTGTATTTCTGGTGTATCCATGGGGAGGAAGGTGATCTCCGCGTCTTACTCTTCCGCCATCTTACCCGGAAGTCCCATTTGACTTTTTATCTTTATAAAATATACCATTTTATCCCAGGGAATATTTTTTTTTCCTGAAATCTAATTTGTTGGAAGTTAATATGACCACTTCAAATTTTTTATGATTCATGTTTACATGGTATATCTTCTCTTCAGCCTTTTACTTTATAAATATTTTTTGGAGTAATTTTTAGATAAAATATAGTTGTAAAAATAGTACAAAATATTCCTATACACCCTTCACCTCAATCCCCCTAATGTTAACATCTTATATATCCATGGTACTTTTGTTAAAATTTTAAAACTTGCATTGCTATATTATTATTAACTAAACTCCATGTTTTATTCAAATTTCACCAGTTTTTCCAGGATCTAACCCAAGATATTATATAGCATTTATCTATCATTTCTCCTTTGTCTCTTCTGGTGTTTGAAAATTCCTCACCCTTCTTTGTTCTTTAAGACCTTGATAGATTTGAATGGTACTGGTCAGGTATTTTGTAGAATGTCCCTCAGTATGGGTTTGTCTTATGGCTTTTTTATGATTATAATATAACTTTACATGATTACGGGGGTTTTGGATTTTGGAGAAAAGTACTACAGAGGTGAAGTATGCTTCTCATCACTTTCTTGCAGGAAGTAAGTGATAGCAACATGACTTATCACTGGTGATGTTAACCTTGATCACTTCATTAAGTTAGAGCTCACCAAGTATTCTCCTGTAAAGTTACTATAATTTTCCTTTCTATACTTTATTATTGGAAAACAAATTCCTAAGTCCAGCCCACACCCAAGAGCGGGGGGGATGTAACCTGCAGTTTTTGTAAGGAGGTGTATCTATGTATTCTTATATGTAATTCTTATGTAATGAAGATTTGTTCCATCTCTCCCATTTATTTATCGATTTAGTCATTTATACATATCATATGGCCTTTGCCTATTTATTTTATACTTTCATTTGTAATCCAATACTGCATTATTTGTTTTGTTGCTCAAATGATTCCAGCTTTGTCCATTGGGAACACATTCAGATTGACTTCCCTGTTCCTTTGACATGCCCCATCATTTCGGTTTTTTTGAGCACTTCCTTACTTCCTGGCACTGCAATATGTTCCAGGTTAATTTTATGTTTTCCTGTGTTTGGCCTAGAATTAGTGATTTGCCTTGGAACTTTGGTTCCTGTATCTATGTAGATTCATGTTTCTGACCTGCATCATTTTCCCCTTGCCTAAAGAATTTCTTTTAACATTTCTTGCAGCGAACATCTGCTGGCAATGCATTCCCTCTATTTTTGTTTGTCTGAAAAATCTTTATTTCTTCCTCACATTTGAAGTGTAATTTCTCCAGATATAGAATTATAGGTTAGTTGTTTTGTTTTGCTTTTCCTTTCAACACTAAAAATATCATGCCACTTTCTTCTAGTTTGCTTGGTGTCTGATGACAAGTCTGCTGTAATTCTTACCCTTTTTCCTCTATAGATGAAGTTTTTTTGTTTTGGGTTTTTTGTTTGTTTGTTTGTTTTTTGTTTTTTGCTCTGCTTTCTTTCAAGATTTTATTTTTTTCTTTGGTTTTCTGAGTTTGAATATGATATATTTAGAGGTATGTATGAACATAAGTTGTTTGTCTGTTTATTATTTATCCTGTTTGGCATTCTCTGAAGTTCTTGCATCTGTGGTTTGGTGTACCTGCCATTAATGTTGGTAAATTCTCAGTCATTATTACTTCACGTTTTATTTTTTCTTTTCTATTCTCTGTTTCTTTTCCTCCTGATATTCAAGATAGTGTCCCACTGTTGTTCTGCTATTTTCTTTCTTTCTTTCCATCTCCCTTCCTTCCTCCCTTTCTTTTCTTTCTTTCATCTTTTGTATTCCTGTTTACCTTTGAATTTCATTTTGGAAAGTTTCTGTTTGTCTATCTTGAAGCTCACTTATTCCTGAGCAAGGTCAAGTTTATTGATGAGCCATCCAAAGGCATTCTTCTTTTCTTGTTACAGGGTTTTTTATTTCTAGAAATTCTTTTTGATCCTTAGTGTGCTCATCTCTCTGCTTACATTACTCATTTGTCCTTGCATTTTGTTTACTTTTTCCTTAGAGCCCTTAACATATTAACCATGGTTATTTTATTTTTCTTACATAGTAAATTCAATATTTGCATTCTGAGGATGGCTCTGAGGAAGATTTGTCTCTTCAGACTGTGTTTTTTCTTACCTTTTGGCATGCTCTAGAAGCTGGATATGTCTATTGCATAATAGACACTGAGATAAATAGGCCTTTAGTGTTAGGATTTATATTAATCTGGCTAGGAGTGGGCTATGTTTAATGTTTGCTGTAACTGTACTTGCCAGAAGATTTAAATTCCTTTAGTGTCTTTGTTTTTGTCTCTTCTCTTGACTTTGGGCTTCCTTAAGTATTCCTCTTAAGACGGAGTCTGTGTCTTGCAGCTTTTTAATCTGTAATCCACTGTTATTTTACTGGAGCCCTACTGGTGTGGTGATAAAATGTGTGAGAGGGGGGCTGTTCTTTAATTCTCTGATTAAAATCTCAGTCTTTTAATGGGTCTCTGTCTTGGGACGGTGACCTTCACAAATGTTTCTCCAGTAGAACAGCTTTTATCCCCTCTGTCCCCTACTGTCTTTCCTCGTTACAGGATTTGCAATCTATTCTTTGAAAGCCATTACTCCTGTTGAGCATGTTTTATTATTTTTTTTCTTAGGTGAGGCAGAAGGCTGGAAGGGCCGGCAGTGGGAGGAATTCTCTCACCTCAGTTGTGATAAGGCTCTAGAAAAATCCTTTCTCTTGAATAGTAGACCTTTGTCTTGAAGGTTCTCAGTATATTTCATAATCATTACTGTTATGGATTGAATTTTGTTCCCCCTAAAATGATATATTGAGTTCCTAACCTCCATTATCTGTAAATATGGCCTTATTTGGAAAAAAAAGGGTCTTTGAAGATTTAATCAAGTCAGATGAAATCATTAGGGTGGGTCTTAATTTACTATGATTGATATCCTCATACAGAGAGAATAACATGTAATGACAGAGGCAGAGATTGGAGCAATGCAGCCACAAGCCAAGGAATACCAAGGATCAATGAGCACCACTAGAATCTAAGACAAGGCAAGGAAGGATTCTCCCCTATAGGTTTCAGAGTGAGCATGGCCCTACTGACCCCTTTTGTTTCAGACTTCTAAGCACCAGAACTATGAAAGAATAAATTTCTGTTGTTTTAAGCCATACTTATTTGTGTACTTTGTTATAGCAGTTCAAGGAGCAGTACAAACCATCTGACTTCACTGACCATATCAACAAGAATATGGAGGATACCACATTGAGTTGTATCATTCTTACAGTCATGAAACTTCTTAAGCTACTTTTCCCCAGTCATATATCCATGTCATTTTGAAGAGAAACCAGGGTGGGAGTGGCAGACTAGAAATATGAAGAACTCAGCATGGTCTTTAGTCCTTCAGTAAGAGACTGAGTTATCTAGAAAGAATGCTTAAATTATTAAGTCTGTCTAAAATTATATGCTTGGAATTGAAATAATATTTTATTTTAAAAATAGTTAATATAAATAAATATAGTAAGAGTACTATAATTAGTGATATGACAATGTGATAAGAGTTTTGGTAACAGTGAAAAATAAATGCTGGGGAAACACAGGAGAAATAAATATTAATCCTAGCCAGTACACTTGGAAAAACTCCATGAAGTGGATAGTGCCTAAAATGGACCTTAAAAAATTGAGAATGATTTCAAGTAAAGAAAAAGAGAGTGAGGCATTTTAAGTAAGTAAAAAAACCACAAGTAAAGTCAGAAAATATTAAAATGTTTCAGGAATAACAAATAATCCAGTATGTTTAAAGCTCAGGGTGTTGGAAAATCAATCTATTAAAATACATCAGAGTTGGGTGGAATAGTCTTAAATGTCATACTAAGAATTTTTAACTTTCTTATATTAATAATTTAAAAATTATTGTTCCTAACAGTTATCACAATACCTCCATCAATTAGATATTTTTACCTTTATTTTAATACTGAGAAATTTGAGATGAAAAGAAATTAATTTTTGCAAGATTATTCAGTTAGTAAATGATGGAGTTGGAAGCCAAATCCAAGTCTGTCTATTCTCAAACACTGTGCACACAGCATCTCTAAATATTATCTTTTGTTAGTGAGAGAGAATCATGCAAATAACTCTTTAGGATGATTAGTCCTGAAAATGTATCAGAAAGGTGTTGCATATGTGGAAGATAAGGACTATGAGCTCCACAAGTGAAGAAACAATGAAGGTTTTGCTTACCACTGACTTCTAGGTGCAGTGTGTGGTATATAACAACTTTCAATAAATATATATTAAAAGAATAAGGAAAGGAAATAAATAAGGAGAAGAAAGGAAGGTAGGAGCTATCTGTAGCTATATGTGAGTTGTCCAGTAAGACATATTGATATGGGTCTTTTGACGAATCTTGGGAAGCAAAGTTCACCAAAATCTAAAATCTTAGTTTTGATTACCAAATAATATGCATGATATCTTACTTTACTCTAGCCCAGTACATACTTTTGCCCTGAACTTCATCCTTTCTCTGATATGTACCCCTCTGATAAGTAAAATGATCAGAAAGGGAGTAAGTCTGAAACATGGGGGCAAGGGTTAATGGAGGTGGCTAGCTCATATCTGAGTTACATACTTTTTTCTTGCTTACTAATTGAATACCTATACCATTAAGACCAATAATATACCCAGACAAAAAAACAAGTTTTCCAATTTCCTTAAGAGCTACAGTGGCTATGTCAATAAGTTTTAGCCAATGAGATATAAGTCAAAGTTTTTAAGAAATATTTCTTGAACGTTTCCATAAAGGGGGAAGGACAGACATCTGCAAGAAGACTCTATTTTTTTCTTTTCTTATTTCAGCCTGCAACATGCATGGAAAGTGGGAACTCTCCTGAGCTTATTGGGACATGAGATTGCCTTGAGGATAGAAGTCATGCCAATAGAACCTGGATTCCTAATGATGGAGGAGATACCACTGTTACTTTGTGGTGGTGGTTGTTTATAGTTAAATCTACTTCTAACTGATTTAACATAAAACTCAGAGATGGATTGGGAATCATATATAGGCCAGGGGTATCTGTTATAAAATATACTTGCCAATTTTTTAAAGGTTTAATATTTTTAAGCTAAATATCTCTGCATCAAAGTAGGTAAGTCAAAGTGACCATGGCAAATATTAAGTGTTTGAAACATTCCCTTTCCTAACCATATAGCTCAAAACCATATTTTTCAGCCTCCCTTGAAGTTAGTGTGGCCGTATGATTGAGTCTGACCAATGGAAAGTGGGCAGAAGTGATGTGTACCACTTCCAGGATGGCCTATAAACTTCCAACTGATAATTCCGTGCTCCCTCTTTTTTCCCTATTTCGGCTGAAACGAGAGGACTTTGAGACCACAGAGACTGGGAGAGGCACAATATGGAAGAAGGCTAGGTTCCTAAATGACTACTACATAGAAGACTACCAGCCTTGAGTTTTTATATAAGGAGATATAACCTTCTATTCTGTTAATCCTTGAGATTTGGGGGATGCTGTTGCAGTAGTTTACCTATAAGGACTAATTCAGTCAAATTCAAACAGTGGCATCAGAGTCAAAATAGTGTGTAACCGTAATCGTATCAAGTGTAATAATGGAAAGTCTGAGTTCTGAAACCAATGAACAATATAACCTAGGGGAAATATCTTAATCTTTCTTATCTTTAGCTTTATCATTGGCAAAAAGGGGAAATATTACCTATGTTAGAGGGTTATTGAAAAGACTAATTGATAGAATTTTATGCAAACCTTAAGCAATTATGGAAAGATTGGCTACAGACAGTGCAGCAATCCAGGGAACCGTTAGGAGGTGGTGCCCAGAAAACCCTCTGCAGAGACCAGTTGGCCAATTTAAACTACCCTGAAGTGACTTGCTTAAGGATTCATTCTGCTTAAATTTCTATTTAAAAAAAGAAAAGTGTTCTGGAAGAGAGCCTTTGTTTCTCTGGCTTTCTATTGAAGAAATGTAGGGAATAATAAAAAATGATATTACATGATGAGGCTGTTCCAGAAAATGCTGTAGGTTGCAAGTACCACGGCATCTTTTGGCGTATGCATGCTCAGATATACTCACCACAGCTTTATATAGATAGGCACAGGCACTGATTTCCTGGTAACTATGGCAAAGCCAATTTTGCTTGCTAAATATTGGCAATGGCCAGGAAAATGAATGAGAACAGTCGCCAAATCCAGAGTACTGTCTCTTCTCTTTGGTGATACCAAGCTGCAAACAATGTAGCATTGCCCTCAGAATGTGAATTGTGGCTGTGTTATTGTGATTTATAATAAAAAATATATATGTGGTTTTCATCGCAGTTTCTGACACAGAGCTTCTAAAACCCTTAGGAGCAATCAAGTTGTCTTTTGTTATGTTAATGAGGTGAATTTTAGAAAGCAACTAAGGATGGGGGCTGGTTGCCAGGACAGCCAAATGTGTGATGAGACGGTTGAAACTTCCCTTCGTACCCCCTGACCTCCAAGGAGAGGAGAGGGACTGAAGATTGCGTTTAATCACCAGTAGTGTCACCTGGTGGTGTCTGAGAACTGCTTGGTGTTGTGTGGGAACACCCTCACTCCAACACACACACACACACACACACACACACACACACACACACATTGGAATTTGGTCCAGGAACTTAAAAAAGTGGCCAAGAGAGATATTTTAAGAAATATCTTGGAACAAAAGGTCTTGAGTAATGAAAGTGATAGAATAGTACATAATTTCCAGTTCTATAAAATAGCAAAAGGGAGGTGTATTAGTCAAGGTTTTTCAGAGAAAGAGAACCAGAACAAAGAGGATATATATGTATATATAGAGATGTTGCAGGTTCAGTTCCAGATCACCTCAATAAAGTGGGTCTCACAATTTTTTTGGTTTCCCAATGGGTATAAAAGTTATGTTTACACTATAGTTCAGTCTGTTAAGTGTGCAGCAGCATTATGTCTAAAGATATGTACACACCTTAATGAAAAGATACTTTATTGCTAAAAACTGCTAACCACCATCTGAGTCTTTGGCGAGTCATAGTAGTAACATCAACGATCACTGATCACAGATCACCATAACAAATATGATAATAATGAATAAGTTTGAAATAGTGTGAATTACCAAAATGTGACACAGTGACACAAAGTAAGCAAATGCTGTTGAAAAACATGGCATCGATAGGGTTGCTTGATGCAGGGTTGCCATAAACCTTCAACTTTTTAAATTACAGTACCTGCAAAGTGCAATAAAACAAAGCACAATAAAAGGAGGTGTGTATATATACATATATATGTGTATATATATATATGTGTGTGTGTGTGTATATATATATATATATAGAGAGAGAGAGAGAGAGAGAGAGAGAGTTAGTTCAGGTCTGAAGGTCTGAGAACTAGGAGAGACAACGGTATAAGTCCTAGTCTGAGGGTAGGAGAAAACCCATGTCTCAGCTCAACCAGTCAAGCAGAAAAAGGGGCAAATTCTCCCTTTTGCCACCTTTTGTTCTATCCAGTCTCTCAATGGATTGGATGATGCCTACTCACACTGGACAGGGCAATCTGCCTTACTGATTCTACAGATTCAAATGCTGACGTGATTATAAACACCCTCATAGAAATACCCAGCCAAATATCTGGGCACCTGGTGAGCCAGTCAAGTTGACACATACAATCAACCATCACAGGAGGTTTATGACTTCATATGATAAAGACCTTTATTGTAGCATTAATTCACTACACGTGATCATGGCTGACAAGCTCCAGGGCATTATGACCCTAAACTCTTTCTGGATATTTTATTCTGAATTCACATCTGCATACTAAGACGTGTTATGTTCCATCACAACACAAACTCAATATTCCTAAAAATGAGTTCATCATGTTTTCTCTCTTAATCAAGTTACACACAACAACAACAAAATCAACCCAAAATGGTCTGTGACAAGAAGGGAAATAATAGACTTATGTACCTGGAAAGTCCAAGTAAAACATTAGAATCAACTTGATTTATGGGCTAATATAATTAGACCTTGCTCTTTCTCTATTTCTCAGTTCTATATTGGCTTCATTCTTAGGCAGATTCTATCCTTTTGGAAAAAATGATAGGCAGCAACTCCACATCTATATACCACTTCTCAGTAATGCCAACCACAGAATAACACTTTTAAAAGTCCAATAATTAATATAATACACAATGCAATAAAAGTATAAATCAATATCAGAGACATCACTCCTCATCTATTTGTAAACTAAAAAACACACTTCAAAATAAACTATGGATCAATTAGTAACTTCATACTTATTGAGAGGGAATGATATACTTCTGCTTCTGATTAAGATGAATATAGAAATTCAAAGCTCCCTAACAAATAAAACAAGCCATATAAGCTAAAAAATCAGTTTCTGAGGGAATTCCCTGGCGGCCCAGTTGTTAGGACTCAACGCTTTCACTGCCAGGGCCCTGGTTGGAGAACTAAGATCCTCTAATCGGTGCAGTGCGGCCAAATAAAAATAAATAAATAATAATAATAACAAAAAGTAAATCAGTTTTTGAAACCTACCAGAAGCTTGAAGGTATAAAAATACTAAAATAAACTCAAATCTTTTCTAGGATAAAAGACAGCTGCCCCTATTTCCATGCCACTTAGAGTAGCTAGAGGTGGAGGATTCTTCCATAAGTGAGAGTAAGCACCCTTTGTGCTTTTTATGATTTATTTATATATATGCTGTAAAAGTACAATATTTTATTATTTTTACCTTAAACAGTTAATAGTCCTCTAAACAAATTTAAAGATAAATGCTTAAATGCTTATATAATAAAAAATAATAGAGATCTTTCATATTTTTCTAGATATTTATGTTTCTGATACTTTTCATTCTTTCCTGAAGATCTGTGCTTCCATCTGGTATATTTTCTTTTCTCCCATAAAATTTATCTTTATCATTTCTTATAGCACCAAAATAATGATAATGTATTTATAGCACATAATTTATTTACTCAAAAGAAAGCATGAAATTATTAAGAGAAAATCAAGAACAGATTACCAAGATAGTAGACTTAAAACAATTATATCAAGAATTATATTAATGTAAGGGCACTAACTACTTCAGTTAAAAAGCAGATTGTCAGATTGATTTTAAAATGTAGGATCCACTGTTTGCTATTTACAACATTATAAAGTTTTAAATTTATCCCAAATGAAAAAAAAAATTATTGCAATCTAATAAAACTCCCATAGAGATTTTTAAAATTAAATGTGACAAGTTGATTCTAAAAGTCATACAAAGAATAGAGATCTTTGAAAAGCTAAGACTGTTTGGGATAAGAAAAAAATGTGAGGGATATAGTCATCTCTTTTTAGCATCTGTAAAGCTACAAGAACAATGTGGTAGTGTTGGCTAATTCACACATTTCTGAGCAAAAACTATGTAAGAAGTCTGATGGGGTGAATATTAGGGACTTTTTATTTCCTGATAAATGGGAACAGATTCAAGAAGAGAGTGTATGAGCCACCTCTCTGCCTCCCCGTTTTTCTCTTGAACATTGAAGTGATACAGTAGCAATCATCTTGCAACCATAGGATGATAAGCATGAAGAAGAAAAGACAGCATACTTAGGATAATGCAACAGAAAGATGGTTGAGCCTAATTTTCTCTATTATATTAATGATCTGCAAAAGCAATGCTAGCAACTTCTTATATGAAGAAAATAAACTTCAATTATGTAATCACTGTTATCATGAATTCTTTTGATTACCACCATACCTATTTCCAGCTATTCTAATTTTTAAAAAGAGAACTGCAAATTATACAACAGTAACTTTCATTCCCCTACCATCATATTGACAAAATTAACAAGTTCAATAATGCCAAAGGGTGAAGTAGAAAGGATAAAGGGATTCTCATGTTGTGTAAGTGGGTTTGTAAATTGACACAATCACTTTGGAGAACAATTTGACAGCATTTAATAAAGTTTAGAGTCATGTATGTGCTACAACACAGAAGTTAATCTTCACTTCTTTAGAGAAATATTCTCATATCTATGCAAGGAAATATGAAAAATAGGTTTATTGTGGCATGGCTTTTAAGAGTGAATGATTGGAAACCAATATAATATAATGTAATATATTTTATATATATATATATATATATATATATATATATATATATATATATATATATATATATCAACCAATCACATGGATTTTGAGAGAAATTAGTTAGGACAAAGAAATTGAAATATGTAACATAAATAAATGCATGGGAAGTCTTTTACACACTATTATATTTACCTTAAGTTTCTTTAAGTAAAAAGCACATTTTTCTAGTGTGGGTATGTTAACATGTACTTTCATGGTATCACTGATTTATTTGTATACCCATTTTAATCTAAAGGTTTCAAAGGGAGGCTTTCAAGATGGCAGAAGAGTAAGATGTGGAGATCATTTTCCTCCACACAAATAAATCAGAAATACATCTACATGTGGAACAACTCCTACAGAACACCTACTGAATGCTGGCAGAAGACCTCAGGCCCCCCAAAAGGCAAGAAACTACCCATGTACCTGGGTAAGGCAAAAGAAAAAAGAAGAAACAGAGACAAAGAATAGAGACGAGACCTGCACCGCTTGGGGAGGGAGCTGTGAAGGAGGAAAAGTTTCCATACACTAGGAAGCCCTTTCGCTGGTGGAGACGGGGGTTGGTCAGTGGGGGCGGGGATGCTCTCATGGAGGAGAGTGCAACAACAGGGGTGCAGAGGGCAAAGTGGAGAGATTCCCACACAGAAGATCGGTACCGACCAGCACTCACCAGTCCAAGAGGCTTGTCTGCTCACCCGCCGGGGCGTGTGGGGGCTGGGAGCTGAGGCTTGGGCTTTGGAGGTCAGATCCCAGGGAGAGGACTGGGGTTGGCTGCGTGAACACAGCATGAAGCGTGCAAGTGCACCACAGCTAGCTGGGAGGGAGTCTGGGAAAATCTCTGGAACTGCCTAAGAGGCAAGAGACAATTGTTTTGGGGTGCGCGAGGAGAGGGGATTCAGAGCACCACCTAAACGAGCTTCAGAGACTGGCACGAGCTGCAGCGATCAGCATGGACAAAAGAAACGGGCATGAAATGCTAAGGCTACTGCTGCAGCCACCAAGAAGCCTGTGTGCAAGCACAGGTCACTATCCACACCTCATCTCCCAGGAGCCTGTGCAGCCCGCCACTGACAAGGTCCCATGACCCAGGGACAAACTCCCTGGAAGAACACAAGGCAGGGCATGGCTCAGGCTCTTGCAATGTCATGCTGGCCTCTGCTGCCACAGGCTTGCCCAGCATTCCGTACCCCTCCCTCTCCTTGGCCTGAATGAGCCAGAGACCCCTAATCAGCTGCTACTTTAACCCCATCCTGTCTGAGTGAAGGACAGACACCCTCAGGCGACCTACATGCAGAGACAGGGACAAATCCAAAGCTGAGACCCAGGAGCTGTGTGAACAAAGAAAAGAAAGGGAAATTTCTCCCAGCAGCCTCAGGAGCAGTGGATTAAATCTGCACAAACGACGTGATGTACCCTGCATCTGTGGAATACCTGAATAGACAATGAATCATTCCAAAACTGAGGCAGTGGACTTTGGAAACAACTGTAGGCTTGGGGTTTGCTTTCTGCATCTAATTTGTTTCTGGTAATGTTTATCTTAGTTTAGTATTTAGAGTCTATTATCATTGGTAGATTTGTCTGTTGATTTCATTGCTCTCTCCTTTTATGTTTATATATATATATATATATATATATATATATATATATATATATATATTTTCCTTTTTCTTTTTGTGAGTGTGTAGGTGTATGCTTCTCTGTGGGAGATTGTCTGTATAGCTTTGCTTTTACCATTTGTCCTAGGGTTCTTTCTGTCCACTTTTGGGGGTTTTTTTGTATAGATTTTAGCACCTGTTATCATTGGTGCATTTGTTTTTTGGTTTGTTTGCTCTCTCTTTCTTTTATTACTTTTTAATATTTTTAGTTTTAATGTATTTTATAAAATTTTTACTTTAATAACTTTATTTTATTTTATACATATATATTTTTCTTTCTTTCTTTCTTTCTTCTGTCTCCCCTTTCTTCTCAGCTGTGTGGCTAACAGGGTCTTCGTGCTCCGGGCACGTGTCAAGCCTGTGCCTCTGAGGTGGGATAATCAAGTTCAGGACATTGGTCCACGAGAGACCTCCCAGCTCCACATAATATCAAATGGCAAAAGCTCTGCCAGAGATCTCCATCTCAAAGCTAAGACCCAGCTCAACTCAACCACCAGCAAGCTACATTTCTGGACACCTTATGCCAAATAACTAACAAGTCAGGAACACAACCCCATCCATTAGCAGAGAAACTGCCTAAAATCATAATAAAGTCACAGACACCCCAAAACACACCACCAGATGTGGTCCAGCCCACCAGAAAGACAAGATCCAGCCTCATCCACCAGAACACAGGTACCAGTCCCCTTCACCAGGAAACCTACAAGACCCACTGAAACAAACTTAGCCACTGGGGGAAGACACCAAAAACAATGGGAACTACAAATCTCTAGCCTGTGAAAAGGAGACCCCAAACACAGGAAGTTAAGCAAAATGAGAAGACAGAGAAACACACAACAGATGAAGGAGCAAGGCAAAAACCCACCAGACCAAACAAATGAAGAAGAAATAGGCAGTCTACCTGAAAAAAAACTCAGAGTAATGATAATAAAGATGATGTAAAATCTTAGAAATAGAATAGAGAAAATACAAGAAATGTGTAACGAGGACCTAGAAGAACTTAAGAACACACAAACAACGATGAACAACACAATAAATGAAATTAAAAATTCTCTAGAAGGAATCAGTACCAGAATAAATAAGGAAGAAGAACAGATAAGTGACCTGGAAGATAAAATAGTGGAAATAACTACCACAGAGCAGAATAAAGAAAAAAAACAATGAAAATAATGAGACATTGAGGAAAGTCTCAGAGACCTCTGGGACAACACTAAATGCACCAACATTCGAATTATAGGGGTCCCAGAAGAAGAACAGAAAAAGAAAGGGACTGAGAAAATATTGAAGAGATTATAGTTGAAAACTTCCCTAATATGGGAAAGGATATAGTCAATCAAGTCCAGGAAGTGCAGAGAATCCCATAAAGGATAAATCCAAGTGAAAACACGCCAAGACACATATTAATCAAACTATCAAAAATTAAATATAAAGAAAAAATATTAAAAGCAGCAAGAGAAAAACAACAAATAACACATAAGGGAATCCCCATGAGGTTAACAGGTGATCTTTCAACAGAAACTCTGCAAGCCAGAAGGGAGTGGCAGGACATATTTAAAGTGATAAAAGGGAAGAACCTACAACCAAGATTACTCTAACCAGCAAGGATCTCATTCAGATTCGATGGAGAAATTAAAACATTTACAGACAAGCAAAAGTAAGGAATTCAGCACCACCAAACAGGCTTTAAAACAAATGCTAAAGGAACTGCTCTATGCAGGAAAAACAAGAGAAGGAAAAGAACTACAATAACAAATCCAAAACAATTAAGAAAATGGTAATAGGAACATACATATTGATAACTACCTTAAATGTAAATGGATTAAATGCTTCAACCAAAAGATAGACTGGCTGAATGAATACAAAAATAAGACCCATATATATGCTGTCTACTAAAGACCCACTTCAGTCCTAGGGACATATACAGACTGAAACTGAGGGGATGGAAAAAGATATTCCATGCAAATGAAAATTAAAAGAAAGCTGGTGTAGCAGTTCTCATATCAGACAAAATAGACTTTAAAATAAAGACAATACAAGAGACAAAGAAGGACACTGCACAATGATCAAGGGATCAATCCAACAAGAAGATATAACAATTATAAATATTTATGCACCCAACATAGGAGCACCTCAATACATAAGGCAAATGCTAACAGCCATAAAAGGGGAAATCGACAGTAACACAATCATAGTAGGGACTTTAACACCCCACTTTCGCCAACGTACAGCTCATCCAAAATGAAAATAAATAAGGAAACACAAGCTTTAAATGATACATTAAACAAGATGGACTTAATTGATATTTATAGGACATTCCATCCAAAAACAACAGAATACACATTTTTCTCAAGTGCTCATGGAACATTCTCCAGGATAGATCATATCTTGGGTCACACATCAAGCCTTGGTAAATTTAAGAAAATTGAAATCATATCAAGTATCTTTTCTGACCACAATGCTATGAGACTAGATATCAATTACAAGAAAAAATCTGTAAAAAATACAAATGCATGGAGGCTGAACAATACACTACTAAATAACGAAGGTCACTGAAGAAATCAAAGAGGAAATCAAAAAATACCTAGAAACAAATAACAATGAAAATACGACAACCCAAAACCTATGGGATACAGCAAAAGCAGTTCTAAGAGGGAAGTTTATAGCAATATCATCCTACCTCAAGAAACAAGACACATCTCAAATAAACATCCTAACATTACACCTAAAGCAACTAGTGAAAAAAGAACAAAAAAACCCCAAAGTTAGCAGAAGGAAAGAAATCATAAAGATCAGAGCAGAAATAAATAAAAAAGAAATGAGGGAAACAGTAACAAAGATGAATAAAACTAAAAGCTCATTCTTTGAGAAGATAAACAAAATTGATAAACCATTAGCCAGAATCATCAAGGAAAAGAGGGAGAAGAATCAAATCAATAGAATTAGAAATGAAAAAGGAGAAGTAACAACTGACACTGCAGAAATACAAAGGATCATGAGAGATTACTACAAGCAACCATATGACAATTAAATGGACAGCCTGGAAGGAATGGAAAAATTCTTAGGAAAGCACAACCTTCCAAGACTGAACCAGGAAGAAATAGAAAATATGAACAGACCAATCACAAGCTCTGAAATTGAGACTGTGATTAAAAATCTTCAAGCAAACAAAAGGCCAGGACAAGATGGCTTCAGAGGCGAATTCTATCAACCATTTAGAGATGATCTAACACCTGTCCTTCTCAAACTCTTCCAAAATATAGCAGAGGGAGAAACACTCCTCCCTAACTCATTCTATGAGGGCACCATCACCCTGATACCAAAACCAGACAAAGATGTCACAAAGAAAGAAAGCTACAGGCCAATATCACTGATGAACATAGATGCAAAAATCCTCAACAAAATACTAACAAACAGAATCCAACAGCACATTAAAAGGATCATACACCATGATCAAGGAAGTTTATCCCAGGAATGCAAGGATTCTTCAATATATGCAAATCAATCAATGTGATACACCATATTAACAAATTGAAGAATAAAAACCATATGATCATCTCAATAGATGCAGAAAAAGCTTTTGACAAAATTCAACACCCATTTATAATAAAAACCCTCCAGAAAGTAGGCATAGAGGGAACTTACCTCAAAATAATAAAGGCCATATGTGACAAACCCACAGCCAACATCATTCTCAATGGTGAAACACTGAAACCATTTCCTCTAAGATCAGGAACAAGACAAGGTTGTCCACACTCACCACTATTATGCAACAGTTTTGGAAGTTTTAACCACAGCAATCAGAGAAGTAAAAGGAGCCCAAATCAGAAAAGAAGAAGTAAAGCTGTCACTGTTTGCAGACGACATGATACTATACATAGAGAATCCTAAAGATGCTACCAGAAAACTACTAGGGCTAATCAATGAATTTGGTAAAGTAGAAGGATACAAAATTAATGCACAGAAATCTTTTGCATTCCTATACAATAATGATGAAAAACCTGAAAGGGAAATTAAAGAAACACTCCCATTTACCACTGCAACAAAAAAAAATAAAACACCTAGGAATAAACCTACCTAAAGAGAAAAACGACCTGTATGCAGAAAACTATAAGACACTGATGAAATAAATTAAAGATGACACAAACAGATGGAGAGATATACTATGCTCTTGGATTGGAAGAATCAATATTGTGAAAATGACTCTACTACCCAAAGCAATCTACAGATTCAATGCAATCCCTATCAAATTACCACTGGCATTTTTCACAGAACTAGAACAAAAAAATTTCACAATTTGTATGGAAACACAAAAGGCCCCGAATAGCCAAAGCAATCTTGAGAAAGAAAAACAGAGCTGGAGAAATCAGGCTCCAGACCTCAGACTATATTACAAAGCTAGAGTAATCAAGACAGTATGGTACTGGCACAAAAACAGAAATATAGATCAATGGAACAGGATAGAAAGCCCAGGGATAAACCCATTCACATATGGTCACCTTATCTTTGATAAAGGAGGCAAGAATATACAATGGAGAAAAGACAGCCTCTTCAATAAGTGGTGCTGGGAAAACTGGACCGCTACATGTAAAAGAATGAAATTAGAAGACTCCCTAACACCATACACAAAAATAAACTCAAAATGGATTAAAGACCTAAATGTAAGGCCAGACACTATAAAACTCTTAGAGGAAAACATAGGCAGAACATTGTATGAAATTAATCACAGCAAGATCCGTTTTGACTCACCTCCTAGAGAAATGGAAAGAAGAACAAAAATAAACAAATGGAACCTAAAGAAACTTAAAAGCGTTTGCATGGCAAAGGAAATTATATACAAAACAAAAAGACAATCCTCAGAATGGGAGAAAATATTTGCAAATGAAGCAACTGACAAAGGATTAATCTCCAAAATATACAAGTAGCTCATGAAGCTTAATATCAAAAAACAAACAACCCAATCAAAAAATGGGAAGAAGTCCTAAATAGACATTTCTCCAAAGAAGATATACAGATTGCCAACAAACACATGAAAGGATGCTCAACATCACTAATCATTAGAGAAATGCAAATTAAAACTACAGTGAGGTATCACCTCACACCGGTCAAAATGGCCATCATCAAAAAATCTACAAACAGTAAATTCTGGAGAGGGTGTGGAGAAAAGGGAACCCTCTTTCACTGTTGGTGGGAATGTAAATTGATACAGCCACTATGGAGAATTGTATGGAGGTTCCTTAAAAGACTAAAAATAGAACTACCATATGACCCACAATCCCACTCTTGGGCATATACTCTGAGAAAACCATAGTTCAAAAAGAATCATGTACCACAATGTTCATTGCAGCACTATTTACAATAGCCAGGAGATGAAAGCAATGTAAGTGTCCATTGAC
The DNA here is from genome assembly GCF_949752795.1 of Hyperoodon ampullatus. Taxonomy (NCBI): domain Eukaryota; kingdom Metazoa; phylum Chordata; class Mammalia; order Artiodactyla; family Ziphiidae; genus Hyperoodon; species Hyperoodon ampullatus. The sequence goes on from NC_136918.1 coordinate 41,537,245, forward strand.
AGATGAATGGATAAAGAAGATGTGACACATATACACAATGGAACATTACTGAGTCATAAAAAGAAATGAAATTGCGTTATTTTTAGTGAGGTGGAAGGACCTAGATTCTGTCATACAGAGTGAAGTAAGTCAGAAAGAGAAAAACAAATACCATATGCTAACACATATATATGGAATCTAAAAAAAAAATGCTTCTGAAGAATCTAGGGGCAGGACAGGAATAAAGATGCAGATGGAGAGAATGGACTTGAGGATATGGGGAGTGGGAATGGTAAGCTGGGACGAAGTGAGAGAGAGGCATGGACATATACACTACCAAATATGAAATAGATAGCTAGTGGGAAGCAGCTACATAGCACAGGGAGATCAGCTCAGTGTTTTTTGACTGCCTAGAGGGGTGGGATAGGGAGGGTGGGAGGGAGATACAAGAGGGAGGAGATATGGGGATATATGTATATGTATGCCTGATTCACTTTGTTATAAAGCAGAAAGTAACACACCATTGTAGAGCAATTATACTCCAATAAAGATGTTAAAAAAATAAAGATTTCAAGGTAATTCATAACTAATAATAGTTATGTACATATTACAGGCATTTACAATTTGGAAATCATGTTAACATCCACTATTTTCTATAATATTAACAATAAGCCTGCTAATTACACAGGTCAAGAATGATAAATTTGATGGGGAAACTGAGACCGAAAAGGATAAAGTTTTCCGCTCAAGGACACATAGCAAGTTATCTTCTCCATGTCTATGTCAAATAGATTTTTCATATTAACCTTAATTCTAAAGCTCCTTCATTTGAAATTTTTCAATACATTTTCCCTTAGTTTTAGTAGCCAGAGCAGGGTTGCATGCCACTCCAAACCAATTACTGGCAAAAGGGAAAGACACTAGCAAAAGCCTTAGCCTTAAACTAATAAAGGTTCACCTTTTGATTATTATTGAAGATTGGGAGCCACATTTCTTGAGTACATTGCTACTGCAATCTCCAACAGAAGCAAATTTTGTTAACAGAAAAGAAATAGAAAAAAACTGCTATATGGGCAATCTAACAGTGTCTTCCACAGCAACCATACTGTACTTTTATTTCATTTAAACCATTCCTTTGTGCTAGATGATGTCAGGTGGAAAAAAGAGTCCATGAGGCAAATGCTGTTCTCTGAATATGTTGATGAGGAGATGTCCACCATTCCCTCAACTGCTTAAATTTTGCTCAACTTTTTTTTAGCTCCTTTGAGCACACATACCAGAAAATACAAGTTAGTGCAGCTAGAATTTTGCATGAAATGAGAGACATTACACTCATTTAGCTCAGTTAAATTTCATCATCTGATTGTAAATTCTTTGAGGGCAGGAATTTTCTTCACCATTTTGTTCCCAGAGTCTTAGTCAGTGCCTTATACATAATATGTGCTCAACTTGTATTCTAAGTTGTTAAATCTTGTTATTTCACACCGTTTCTCATCATCTTCTTGTCTCCACTGAAACTCTCCCCTCTAGACACTTTGTTCCTATAATGTGAAAAGTAATAACCAATACTTATCTAGTATTGATTTTGTGCCAAGCACTATTCTATTTTATTTGTAGTATGTATAGTCTCCTAGTTAAATTAATCAGAATAATCACTCAGAAAATCCCCAGCCATATCCAAGCTGAAAGTCATGAAGTCACATATTCCATGCAACCTTAATCTTGGAACTAGCAATCACAGACAGGGGAAAACAGAGCACCTTACCAAAATATCTTATGTATAAATTGCCATCATAGTGAACAGATAGTACAGAAGAGAAATAAATGTTATTAAGATACCAGTTACACCTAAATTCATAAGGCCTGGAACTCACCCCTTCACCCAGTGATTTGAGTTTAGAGAATTAAGTGGGCCAGGAAGTTACCTCACACCAGACACAGGACACCCATGGCTGTGGAAAGTCCCCTGAAGTCACCGGAACATACACAGGAGTGTGTGTCTATGGATCTAAATATAAAATGCTTCACTCACCTCGGCCCCCAAATCTGGCCTTATTTGTCAGTACTACCTTGGCTGGGTCTGGAGGGCAAAGGAAAGAAGAATATCTTGACCAGCTGATGCTTTGACAGATGCAGAAAAGGCATGTGTTCTTGAGATGTAGAGGAAGCTGGCATGATGTGCCTGCATCTTTACCTTTGCTGCCCTCAGTGTCCTATTGGCAGATGAAGCCATACAGACTCAAGTGGCCTCTTTCCCCAGGAAGTTCTAAACACTTTCTGTTCTTATTTTTCTCTCTAGCATAATTGCTCCTTGTAAAAAGAACATGATGTCAATTTTTAAAATGGAAATTAGAGAAGAAAAAGGAACATAATCGCCACCACCGAGCATGATCATTTTAGCACTTAAAAAAAATTCTTTAGTCTTTTCCTTATGCTTTTAAAAACGGAATTGTGTTTTGTCTCTAGTCTTTGTTCTGGATATAAAGCAGCAATATGGAGAAATTCCTCTGCTATATCTAGGGTAATTATAAAATGTGATCAATCAAGGGCAATTTTGAGAATAAAAGGGGAGTTAAAATTAATTATGAACATTTTAAAAATCTTTATTTATTGATCCATAAAATGTTATATGATAGCAACATACCTAAAAATAGTACTATTCAAAACTTATATTCAAAAATAAAACTGAAAATTTTTTTCACTAAAAAAGTTAAGTAACATATATCCATGTACATTAAAACTGGAAAAAAGTCTTTATATTAATTATCTGAACTCAGCAATCTAACTGAATGACCATTGTTTGTATATGTTCACAAACTTTACTAATTTTTTTAGTTACATCTGTTTCTAATACCATGACACTGGTGTTTTTTGAAGAATACATTTTTTCAATAGATACTATTTTAATTTTTTCAGACATTTGACAAATATTTCTTTAAAGTCACAATTTACATTTTTTTAGCTCCTTTGAACATACATACCAGAAAATACATACTAGTGCAGCTAGAATTTTGCATAAAGTGAGAGACATTACACTCATTTAGCTCAGTTAAATTTCATCATCTGATTGTGAGTTCTATGAGGGCCAGAGATTTCCCTCAAAATTTATGACAATAATTTGACATATTTGAAATTATGTCATTTTCAACTGAATCTTCTCTATAGGCATATTTTTAATTGAGAAAAATACTCTCTTCATAGCAGCTGAAATATTTGAGATACTCAGTGCAAAGTATGTAAAATGGAAGATATTTTCTAATATAGTTTATATAAAAATATATAAATATTTCAGCCCAAATATCTTCAAAGATACTGCCTTTTGCCTCTGTTTAGAATACCTTTCTTTGATAAATATTTTTACATGTCAAAACTCATTAAATAAGTTGTCTCTTTTTTCATTCATTTGAAAATTTCACCAAACTCAATACTACAAAATAAAAGAACTTCTCTATTTTATTCTGTTCTAAAACAGAATATAAATTCATCTAATATAAACAGGAGCTTCATTAAAATTTTCTTTCTACAAGTTTACATATTCTAAAACACAAATAATTTCAAAATTAATTTTTTTACACAGTTTGAACTTTCATCATTTAATTTGTTTTCTCTCTTGCTTTTATAGGGATAAATTTCAAAATCTTCCTGTTTGTAAACTTTATCTTCAATAATTATATTTATCTAAAATTTCAAAGCTGAAGTTTTATATTGCTTCATTCACTGAATACTTAAGTCAAAAATTTCCAACTGATTTTGAATGAAGTGCAAACAAAATGTATAGTCCTCATTTACAAAAAGCTCAATTCCGTTACAAAATAAGTTTATCTGTAAAATAGATCTTAAATATTAAAATATTTCAAAAATCAATGGATGACAAGCAGAGCAAGGAGAAAAAGCTCAGATTTCCATGCTATTGTATTTTTTATATTCGAAGTCAGCTTCCTTACAAAACTCTCTGTCAAAAGAAGGGTACCTCAGTTTATTTAAACCTTTCTTCATTATTAGACATGGAGTCTATGTGGACTTTTTACCATTGTAAGCAGTATAGTAATGAACACGTCTGTGTCACCTTTGGCACATTGACCTTCCTGGACCATCTCATCCTCATTGCTTGCACAATCTTGGAGGTGGCACTAGTCAGAAGGCTGAAGTTCTTTAGTGCTTTAAGCTCCATCATGCTCTGAATATGAAAGCAGGCCATTATCCCAATTGCCTTTGGGTTTCTCCCTGTTTATTTGGGTATTTCTAAAGGAACCCCTAGATCTCTTTGCACACGTCAATATAGTTGGTCCTTTGGATGGGGAAGAGAAACATGGTGCCTGATCTTGGTTTCTCTTCTTTCTCTTGCAATCACTCAAACTAGAAGGAATGGGCTGCCCACTCTTTCTCTTCCTTATATGACTAGTATCTTCCTTAAAAAGTAAGACCCAGTCTTTCAAGACTTAAAGTAGAAGATGGGGGAATTCAGGAAACCTTTCTCTCTCTTAATAAGCCTTGCTTTAAATTTCATTACCTTTCTGTGGACATTTAATTCCTATTTTAGTTGCCAGAAAGTGAATATTAACTTTCTCTCTCTCTTTCTTTGCATTCTTATTATACCAACCCTAATTACTCTCTGTACTTCCCCACTCTGCATCCCCATAAAAAGTAAAAGGGTGCTTCAGGCTGACTTGGGTTAAAGTCAGGTATATGAAAAGGCAAAAGAGACAAGCATATTCATACTTCCAAAATGATCACCCTTTCTTACTAAAGAAACTACTTCATCACTAAAGAAATAATTAGTGGGTCAAAAATATATGTACAGAGGTGGGTGAAGATGGCGGAAGAGTAAGATGCAGAGATCACCTTCTTCCCCACAGATACATCAGAAATTCATCTACACGTGGAACAACTCCTACAGAACACCTACTGAACACTGAAAGAAGACCTCAGACGCCCAAAAAGGCAAGAAACTCCCCACATACCTGGGTAGGGCAAAAGAAAAAAGAATAAACAGAGACAAAAGGATAGGGACGGGACCTGCACCAGTGGGAGGGAGCCGTGAAGGCGGAAAGGTCTCCAAACACTAGGAAGCCCCTTCGTGGGTGGAGACTGCGGGTGGCAGAGGGGGAAAGCTTCAGAGTAGCGGAGGAGAGGGGAGCAACGGGGTGCGGAGGGCAAAGCGGAGAGATTCCGGCACAGAAGATCAGTGCCCTCAGGCACTCACCAGCCCGAGAGGCTTGTCTGCTTGGCCGCCGGGGCGGGCGGGGCTGGGAGCTGAGGCTCGGGTATCGGGTTTCAGTTGGAGCGCAGGGAGAGGACTGGGGCTGGCGGCAGGAAGAGAGCCTGAAGGGGTTAGTGCACCACCGCTAGCCCGGAGGGAGTCCGGGAAAAAGTCTGGAGCTGCCGAAGAGGCAAGAGACTTTTTCTTCCCTCTTTGTTTCCTAGTGCGCAAGGAGAGGGGATTAAGAGCACTGCTTAAAGGAGCTCCAGAGACGGGCGCGAAGCGAGGCTAAAGGTGCGGACCCCAGAGACGGGCGTGGGACGCTGGGGCTGCTGCCGCTGCCACGAGGCCTGTGTGTGAGCACAGGTCACTGTTCACGCCCCCCTTCTGGGGAGCCTGTTCAGCCCGCCACTGCCGGGGTCCCGGGATCCAGGGACAGCTTCCCCAGGAAAGCGCACGGAGCGCCTCGGGCTGGTGCAACGTCACGCTGGTCTCTGCCACTGCAGGCCCGCCCTGCACTCCGTGCCCCTCCTTCCCCCCAGGCCTGAGTGAGCCAGAGCCCCCGGATCAGCGGCTCCTTTAAACCCGTCCTGTCTGAGCAAAGAACAGACGCCCTCTGGTGACCCACACGCAGAGGCGGGGCCAAATCCAAACCTGAGACCCGGGAGCTGTGAGAATAAAGAAGAGACAAGGAAATCTCTCTGTGCAGCCTCAGAAGCAGCGGATTAAAGCTCCACAATCAACTTGATGTACCCTGCATCTGTGGAATACATGAATAGACAACGAATCATCCCAAATTGAGGAGGTGGACTTTGAGGAAAAGATTTAAGATTTTTTCCCCTTTTCCTCTTTTTACAATGAATTATCCCAAATTGAGGAGGTAGACATTGAGAGCAAGATTTAAGATTTTTTCCCCTTTTCCTCTTTTTACAATGAATTATCCCAAATTGAGGAGGTGGACTTGGAGAGCAAGATTAACGATTTTTCCCCCGTTCTCTTTTTGTGAATGTGTATGTGTATGCTTCTGTGTGAGATTTTCTCTGTATAGCTTTGCTTCCACCATTTGTCCCAGGGTTCTATCCGTCCGTTGTTTCTTTTCAATAATTACTTTTTTATTTTTAATAACGCTAATATATTTTATACTTTATTCTATTTTACTTTATCTTCTTTCTTTTTTTCCTACCTTCCCTTCCTCCCTCCCTCCCTCTGCCCCTCCTTTCTTTCTTTCTTTCTTTCCTTACTCCCTCCATCCCTCCCTCCTGTCTTTCTTTCTTTCTCTCTTTCTTTCTTTCTTTCTTTCTTTCTATCTTTCCTTACTCCCTCCCTCCCTTCTTTCTTCCTTTCTCCCTTTCTTTTTCTTAACTTCCTCCCTCCTTTCTTTCTTTCTTTCATTCTTTCCTTCCATCCTCCCTCTCTCCCTCCCTCCTTTCCTTCTTTCTTTGTTTCTTCCTTCCTTCCTTCCTTTCTTTCCTTCTTTCTTTTTTTCTTTCTCTCTTTCTTTCTTCTACTAATTATTTCTTTCTGGTTTTTCTCCCTTTTCTTCTGAGCTGGGTAGATGAAAGGCTCTTGGTGCTGCAGCCAGGAGTCAGTGCTGTGCCTCTGAAGTGGGAGAGCCAACTTCAGGACACGGGTCCACAAGAGACCTCCCAGCTCCACATAATATCAAGAGGCGAAAATCTCCCAGAGATCTCTATCTCAACACCAGCACCCAGCTTCACTCAACGACAAGCAAGCTACAGTGCTGGTCACCCTATGCCAAGCAACTAGAAAGAGAGGAACACAACTCCACCCATTAGCAGAGAGGCTGCCTTAAAAACATAATAAGGCCACAGGCACCCCAAAACACACCACCAGACATGGACCTGTCCAGCAGAAAGACAAGATCTAGCCTCAACCACCAGAACACAGGCACTAGTCCCCCCAACCAGGAAGCCTACACAACCTACTGAAACAACCTTAGCCACTGGGGACAGACACCAAAAACAATGGGAACTACGAATCTGCAGCCTGCAAAAAGGAGACCCCAAACACAGGAAGATAAGCAAAATGAGAAGACAGAAAAACACACAGCAGGTGAAGGAGCAAGATAAAAACCTACCAGACCTAACAAATGAAGAGGTAATAGGCAGTCTACCTGGAAAAGAATTCAGAATAATGATAGTAAAGCTGATCCAAGTTTCTATTTCGAAGATCCAAAATCTTGGATATAGAATAGACAAAATGCAAGAAACAGTTAACAAGGACTTAGAAGAACTAAAGATGAATCAAGCATCGATTATAAGCACAATAGATGAAATGAAAACTACTCTAGATGGGATCAATAGCAGAATAACTGAGGGAGAAGAATGGATAAGTGAGGTGGAAAATAAAATAGTGGAAATAACTGATGCAGAGCAGAATAAAGAAAAAAGAATAAAAAGAAGAGAGGACAGTCTCAGAGACCTCTGGGACAACATTAAATGAACCAACATTCGAATTATAGGGGTTCCAGAAGAAGAAGAGAAAAAGAAAGGGACTGAGAAAATATTTGAAGAGATTATAGTTGAAAACTTCCCTAATATGGGAAAGGAAATAGTTAATCAAGTCCAAGAGGCACAGACAGTCCCATACAGAATAAATCCAAGGAGAAATATGCCAAGACACATATTAATCAAACTGTCAAAAATTAAACACAAAGAAATCATATTAAAAGCAGCAAGAGAAAAACAACAAATAACACAAAAGGTAATACCCATCAGGTTAACAGCTGATCTCTCAGCAAAAACTCTACAAGCTAGAAGGGAGTGGCAGGACATATTTAAAGTGATGAAGGAGAAAAACCTACAACCAAGATTACTCTACCCAGCAAGGATCTCATTCAGATTTGATGGAGAAATTAAAACCTTTACAGACAAGCAAAAGCTGAGAGAGTTCAGCACCACCAAACCAGCTTTACAACAAATGCTAAAGGAACTTCTCTAGGCAAGAAACACAACAGAAGGAAAATACCTACAATAACGAACCCAAAACAATTAAGGAAAAGGGAATAGGAACATACATATCAATAATTACCTTAAATGTAAATGGACTAAATGCTCTCACCAAAAGACACAGATTGGCTGAATGGATACAAAAACAAGACCCATATATATGCTGTCTAAAAGAGACCCACTTCAGACCTAGAGACACATACAGACTGAAAGTAAGGGGATGGAAAAAGATATTCCATACAAATGGAAACCAAAAGAAAGCTGGAGTAGCAATTCTCATATCAGACAAAATAGACTTTAAAATAAAGACTATTAGAAGAGACAAAGAAGGACACTACATAATGATCAAGGGATCAATCCAAGAAGAAGATATAACAATTGTAAATATTTATGCACCCAACATAGGAGCACCTCAATACATAAGGCAAATACTAACAGCCATAAAAGGGGAAATTGACAGTAACACACTCATCATAGGAAACTTTAACACCCCACTTTCACCAATGGACAGATCATCCAAAATGAAAATAAATAAGGAAACACAAGCTTTAAATGATACATTAAACAAGATGGACTTTATTGATATTTATAGGACATTCCATCCAAAAACAACAGAATACAGGTTTTTCTCAAGTGCATATGGAACATTCTCCAGGATAGATCATATCTTGGGTCACAAATCAAGCCTTGGTAAATTTAAGAAAATTGCAATTGTATCAAGTAGCTTTTCTGACCACAGTGCTGTGAGACTAGACATCAATTACAGGAAAAGCTCTGTAAAAAATACAAACACATGGAGGTTAAACAATACACTACTCAATAACGAAGTGATCACTAAAGAAATCAAAGAGGAAATAAAAAATACCTAGAAACAAATGACAATGGAGACACGACGACCCAAAACCTACAGGATGCAGCAAAAGCAGTTCTAAGAGGGAAGTTTTTAGAAATACAATCCCACCTTAAGAAACAGGAAACATCTCGAGTAAACAAACTGACCCTGCACCTAAAGCAATAAGAGAAAGAACAAAAAACCCCCAAAGTTAGCAGAAGGAAAGAAATCATAAACATCAGATCAGAAATAAATGAAAAAGAAATGAAGAAATGATAGCAAAGATCAATAAAACTAAAAGCTGGTTTTTTGAGAAGATAAACAAAATTGAGAAACCATTAGCCAGACTCATCAAGAAAAAAAGGGAGAAGACTCAAATCAATAGAATTAGAAATGAAAAAGGAGAAGTAACAACTGACACTGCAGAAATACAAAAGATCATGAGAGATTACTACAAGCAACTCTATGCCAATAAAATGGACAACTTGGAAGAAATGGACAAATTCTTAGAAATGCACAACCTGCCAAGACTGAACCAGGAAGAAATAGAAAATATGAATAGACCAATCACAAGCACTGAAATTGAAACTGTGATAAAAAATCTTCCAACAAACAAAAGCCCAGGACCAGATGGCTTCACAGGTGAATTCTGTCAAACATTTAGAGAAGAGCTAACACCTATCCTTCTCAAACTCTTCCAAAATATAGCAGAGGGAGGAGCACTCCCAAACTCATTCTATGAGGCCACCATCACCTATACACCAAAACCAGGAAAGGATGTCACAAAGAAAGAAAACTACAGGCCAATATCACTGATGAACATAGATGCAAAAATCCTCAACAAAATAATAGCAAACTGAATCCAACAGCACACTAAAAGGATCATACACCATGATCAAGTGGGGTTTATTCCAGGAATGCAAGGATTCTTCAATATACGCAAATCAATCAATGTGATACACCATATTAACAAATTGAAGGAGAAAAACCATATGATCATCTCAATAGATGCAGAGACAGCGTTCCATAAAATTCAACACCAATTTATGATAAAAACCCTGCAGAAAGTAGGCATAGAGGGAATGTTCCTCAACATAATAAAGGCCATATATGACAAACCCATAGCCAACATTGTCCTCAATGGTGAAAAAATGAAACCATTTCCACTAAGATCAGGAACAAGACAAGGCTGCCCACTCTCACCACTCTTATTCAACTTAGTTTTGGAAGTTTTAGCCACAGCAATCAGAGAAGAAAAGGAAATAAAAGGAATCCAAATTGGAAAAGAAGAAGTAAAGCTGTCTCTGTTTGCGATGACATGATACTATACATAGAGAATCCTAAAAATGCTACCAGAAAACTACTAGAGCTAATCAATGAATTCGTTAAAGTAGCAGGATACAAAATTAATGCACAGAAATCTCTTGCATTCCTGCACACTAATGATGAGAAATCTGAAAGTGAAATCAAGAAAACACTCCCATTTACCATTGCAACAAAAAGAATAAAATATCTTGGAATAAACCTACCTAAGGAGACAAAAGACCTGTACACAGAAAATTATAAGACACTGATGAAAGAAATTAAAGATGATACAAATAGATGGAGAGATATACCATGTTACTGGATTGGAAGAATCAATATTGTGAAAATGACTCTACTACCCAAAGCAATCTACAGATTCAATGCAATCCCTATCAAACTACCACTGGCATTTTTCACAGAACTAGAACAAAAAATTTCAAAATTTGTTTGGAAAAACAAAAGACCCCGAATAGCCAAAGCAATCTTGAGAATGAAAAACGGAGCTGGAGGAATCAGGCTCCCTGACTTCAGACTATACTACAAAGCTACAGTAATCAAGACAGTGTGGTACTGGCACAAAAACAGAACTATAGATCAATGGAACATGATAGAAAGCCCAGAGATAAACCCACGCACATATGGTCAACTTATCTTTGATAAAGGAGGCAGGAATATACAGTGGAGAAAGGACAGCCTCTTCAATAAGTCGTTCTGGGAAAACTGGACAGGGACATGTAAAAGTATGAGATTAGATCATTCCCTAACACCATACACAAAAATAAGCTCAAAATGGATTAAAGACCTAAATGTAAGGCCAGACACTATCAAACGCTTAGAGGAAAACATAGGCAGAACACTCTATGACATAAATCACAGCAAGATCCTTTTGGACCCACCTCCTAGAGAAATGGAAATAAAAACAAAGATAAACAAATGGGACCTAATGAAACTTCAAAGCTTTTGCACAGCAAAGGAAACCATAAACAAGACCAAAAGACAACCCTCAGAATGGGAGAAAATATTTGCAAATGAAGCAACTAACAAAGGCTTAATCTCCTAAAATTTATAAGCAGCTCATGCAGCTCAATAACAAAAAAATAAACAACCCAATCCAAAAATGGGCAGAAGACTTAAATAGGCATTTCTCCAAAGAAGATATACAGACTGCCAACAAACACATGAAAGAATGCTCAACATCATTAATCATTAGAGAAATGCAAATCAAAACTACAATGAGATATCATCTCACAGCAGTCAGAATGACCATCATCAAGAAATCTAGAAACAATAAATGCTGGAGAGGGTGTGGAGAAAAGGGAACACTCTTGCACTGCTGGTGGGAATGTGAATTGGTACAGCCACTATGGAGAACAGTATGGAAGTTCCTTAAAAAACTACAAATAGAACTACCATATGACCCAGCAATCCCACTACTAGGCATATACCCTGAGAAAACCATAATTCAAAAACAGACATGTACCAAAATGTTCATGGCAGCTCTATTCACAATAGCCCGGAGATGGAAACAACCTAAGTGTCCATCATTGGATGAATGGATAAAGAAGATGTGGCACATATATACAATGGAATATTACTCAGCCATAAAAAGAAATGAAACTGAGCTATTTGTAATGAGGTGGATAGACCTAGAGTCTGTCATACAGAGTGACGTAAGTCAGAAAGAGAAAGACAAATACTGTATGCTAACACATATATATGGAATTTAAGAAAAAAAAATCTCATGAAGAACCTAGGGGTAAAACAGGAATAAAGACACAGACCTACTTGAGAATGGACTTGAGGATATGGGGAGGGGGAAGGGTAAGCTGTGACAAAGCGAGAGAGAGGCATGGACATATATACAGTACCAAACGTAAGGTAGATAAATAGTGGGAAGCAGCCGCATAGCACAGGGAGATCAGCTCGGTGCTTTGTGACCGCCTGGAGCGGTGGGATAGGGAGGGTGGGAGGGAGTGAGATGCAAGAGGGAAGGGATGTGGCAACAGATGTATATGTATGACTGATTCACTTTGTTATAAAGCAGAAACTAATAAAAAAATTATGTACAAGAACACTGTCATCTGATAATATTGATGGGTTGAATTACAAAAGATTTCCTATTGTTACAAGCTATATATGAGAACACTAGTTTCACTGTAACCTGGTAAGGATTATCATTTTGAAAAATTTTGCTAACTTAATAATTAAAGAATAATCAAGGGATAATATTTAGATTTTCTTAGTTTTATTCTATCTTCTCTAATTCTATAGGCAAGTAAACTTGAAGTCATGAGAGATGTACTTGTTCTAGGGATGGAAAATGGCAGGGCACTGAGAAAAACCAGGATTGAGAGATTTTTGTTACTGAGAGATCAACAGCTTTCAAATTTCACTTTCAATTGAAAGCAGGATTTGGTAACCTGGGCTACTACACTGGCTGTTTAATGATACGATAATCTCTTCGATTTGCTTAGCTCTTTCAGGTTTCCAAAGTTGTGGCTGTTTTACATATATGATTTTAATATTCTTTGAATGCTATGAAGTATTATTATTCCATTTTACATCCAAACTGAGACCCAGAGTTCTTAAGTGCTTTGCTCAGAATGGATGGAAGGAGAAGTGAGGTATAATAGGAGGTCAGTCTGAACTGGGATTCTGCTTCTACCACTGACTGGTTCTATTACCTTAGAGAATTTCTTAGCATCCCCAAGCTGCTTCCTTACCTGCCAATCAAAATTAACAAAATTCACCTCAGGGTTGTAACAAGGGACAAATATCTCCATGCTCATAAAGGACTTTTGGTCCAGAGTTTCAAGGTAAGAACATTTTAATGAATGATCACTCTCATACAATAATAGTGCAGTGCTCTTTCTCTTCTATTTTGCTCCTTTTTTAAAAAATATATCTTTCCACATTTAGAACAATGTCTGACTAATTTACATCTTGTTATGTCAAGGATCAGTAGAGATAAAGATAGGGAAATTGAACTAAAAGGGATTTTACATATGAATTTACCTAACAAAATAACAGAATCACAGAAAGCAAGAACTTAAAGAATAATACGTATTAACCCCTCTAACCACCAACAGAAACACAGGAGTGGCAGGGAATAGGACACTGGCACAGAGTGCCACAGGGAGTAAATTGCAGATCTGCATTTCTTTTAAAGCCCTGGTCTCTGAAATCATCCAAGTCTTTCAACACGATGTGCATTTTCTCCTTCTCCAACAGGGCTAGGAGAGCCCTAGGGTTACCAATGAAAAATGAAGAGGCCTGCCAAAATTCCAGCCAATCCTGCACACTTACTGGGCATTACTGAGCTCCAGGGCTCTGGGGTAGACAGTTGAGAAAGGCACGGTCACTGCTCTCTCGTCTAGTGGTGGAAGAAGGCACACACACACGTAACCTGATTCCAAGGTGGACTGATAAGTGTTATCTTAGATCAGTGGAGGAGACAGGTCACGGAATAACATGAAGTCAGGCCCGAGTCTGAGGCCATGCTGTTATTTAGGAAGCCTATCAGGTTCATCTTGCAGCTTGGCAGTGATCCAAAAACCCTGTAGCTTCTTGTCCTAGGTGTACTGGGTCATAGGATGCTTCCACCACCTAAATGATCTTAGAATGCCTGGCCTTATGGAAAAATGACCTGTTCAAAGGTGACCTTTTTCTCCCCTAGCATGTCATAGGAGGTGCCAAATATCAGAGGTTCCAGGTTTCTATCCATTCAGGAAGTTAACAAAACCAAAAATATTTTTTGACATATTCTTCTTTGACAATTATTTCATCCAGCTTTGCCTTAACTGTTTGCACACCTGTCTCCCCAACGGGGCCCGTGAGGAGCTGGAATACAGATCCCCTCTGACTCTCCTTGTGTCCCACAGCACCTAGCAAATGCATAATTGTATTAAATTCTCAATCCAGGTCAGTGGAATGAAATTCAGTCTTCCTCTATTCCTTCGACTCTTCCCCATTTTCCAACTTGTTGGCAACTTTTCCAAAATGCCCTCAAACATAGAACTGAACATGAAAGAGAAAGGAAATGACACCTTTCTCTACTAAATAGGATGTTGTGTTAAATAGATTGCAAAACAGCAAGGGTGGGGGGAGGAGTTCACTTGGCTGAAAAAAGGAAGGAGGACCTGACTGAAAGCCTGATGGTTTGAGCGCTACCCCTGGCTCTGTTAGACCTCGGGCAAGCTGTTCCCCTCCTGGTCGCCTCAATATATATATAAAATATATGAATAATATATAATTCATATATATATGAATGCTTGTGGTCACACTCTGATCCAAACCAACTGCTGGGGCTTTGGGCTGGACTAGTCATTGGTGTAAATGTAGCCAAGAAACCCACAAATCTGTGCTTGTATGTGTGCTGGCCAGATCCGCCCACCAGAGTTCAATGGAAGCTTCAGGCAGAAGCCATTTCTTCTCTTTCTTCTTTACTCAGTTATCACTGCTCTCACGCACACTTATGGCTTCAATCACCACCTAACAATGATGGTAACAAACTCAGGTATTCTAACCTGAACTGGGGTTTCATCTTCAAACCCCTTTCCTAAGTAACTAACCAACATCTGCAATGCATCCTTGAAGCTCAAGGTGATCTGCTCTGCCTTTACTCCCTTCCATCACAGCAGTGCCTCTTCCCAACCTCCCTTGCTCTTCCAGCATCTGCCTTGTTAAGTTGGCTCAAAACTTACTGTTAAGCTCTGATTTCTTTTCTCGGACTCTATTGCTAATCACTGGCTGAGTCTGGCATATTTTCCCCTTGCAATATCTACTCTGTAGTATTTAGGTATCATCATTTCTTACTTAGAGAAATACTTAATTTTTTAAAGTAGTCTTCTGAGCTATTTCACCATGCACATGTTTTTTGTTTTTGTTTTGTTTTTTGTTTGTTTTCTAATCTTGCCACATTTCTAATCAGAAACATTCAGAGGCCGTCTATTCCCTACCACGTAGGTCATATTTTTAACCCTGTTGTCCATAGTCTTCCATGATCTAGCACCATTAGCTAGTCCAGTAAGTCAACAGTGCACCATTCTCCATGCATGCCTCCCCCATGCATATACCTTTGTAACATTGTTAAGTTCAGCATGCCCTGCCTTATTTCTCCTCACCATTTTTATTAAAACACAATGCCATCCTCCAAGGTGCAGCTTAAATGGCCCCTCTCCCATTATACTTTTCTTAGGCTGAGTGTGTGTTCTTCATCTTCTGAATGCCACCCTCTTTCTACCTTTTTCCTGGAAAGAAAGGGTACTCACCTTATTCTGCTTTGTTATTTGGTCTTTTGTGTACTTATTTGTCATTGCTCTTCTGCTAGACTCTCAATAATCAGAAAGCAAGGTTTATACTTCACTCACCAGCATGCTCTATGGTGAGTGAGAGGCAGTTGGGCTGGAATAGAAGCAGACTGACATGGGTAGCATATAGTCAAGCAGAAAGAAACTGGATAGAAGATAAAGGGACAGATGGCTTTGTCAAGCCAGTTCCTGGTTTACTTGTGGGAGCACACTTCCAGAATTGTTTTTATTATTCCAGGCTGCATGTCAGTGGACATTATTGGAGAACATGACACACAAAAGAGCTCAATACAGCTTATATTTGAATAGGGTTACAGTGAGCAATCAAAAATATAAGGAACAAGAAAGAGAAGAAAGAAATCAAGGACCATCATGGTCTTTTACTTATGATTAATTCTATGATTTCAGTTGGGAGGATACAGTTGTAACATGGCTACACTTCACTGACTCTCACAGATATGCTGTTTGTATGACAATAAGAAAATGCTACAACTGGGTGGAGCTGAAGAAAAAATGAAATTTGGTGCAAGGGAGTAACTCACCCCAAACCACAAATTTCAGTCAGCTGCTAAACCTGGATTAGGACCACTTACCCAGTATCTAGTGTATCCTATATCTACTATAATTCTTTTAACTATCTTTTTAGAACCTAACTACACAAGAAGGCAGAAGGCCAAGTGTCTACATTTAAGTAGTATTGATCTTAGAGAAATGGGTGACCATCTGGATCTCCAAAACTCACCCCAAGGTCTCCATTCACTGTTGTCAAATCATATGAGCTGTTTATATGTCTGTCTTCTGGACAGGAACTGGAAAGTCCTGGAGGACAGAACCCCTGTTTGTCTCATAACACCTAGAAGGTGCTTTGCCATATTAAATACCCAACAATGGTCAGTTGAATTGATGTAACCTTCTACTGTTCCATAGCTCTTCCCCAGGTCCCAGCTTTCATTGTAGTCACTAAAGAGTCTCTGACTTGTGCTGGCCAGGTAGAATTCCTCTTGCAAAATAATTAATTTGTTCCCTGCATTCCTAATAGTCATTCAACCCTGCAACATAAGAATCTGGCTCCACAAACCTAAAAGTCTGGCTTTGGAACAGGAAGTGAGCACGCTGTGTCTAGCCAGCCTTCATTGCAGGGACAGCATTTGCTCTGGGGCAGGGCCTGATCCTCTACCCAGCAGCTGCACCCCAAGCCCCAGGACCAGGAGCATGGCCACCTGGTGCTTATCCTCTCGTTCCACCAGACAGGAAGATGGTTTAAGCTTTCTCTTGAACAATGCACTGGAGGCAGAGGAGGCAAGCAGACAAAAAGAATGGGTCAGGGGGATTTCATCAGCCCTAGCAGCAGCTCCTCAATATTTCTTTGCAAGAAGATGTTTAGCAGCTAAGGCAGTGCATGCTCAGGCAGATTCCATTTACCAGGACACATGAGCGCTCTTCAGCCTCCTCCCCTCTTTCACCTCTCTTCTTTCTCCTGGCCCTAGGCGAGTGTTTTTTTCTATGGAGGGGGGTAGGCGGGGGTAAATCAGATGTTAACAAACAGAGTCTATGGATTTAATTTCAATTAACCTGTACTTTTCTTCAATACCGAGTGCTCAACAGTAGATCTTTAGAAATAAGTATGCAATGCATTCTCCTCCCTTTTAAGAATTTTTTTTCCCGGACACAAAAGTAATGTGCAAGCTGTAGAAATTTTGGAAATTTTATTATATATGCATGTATATGTATATAGATATAAATATACATGTATATGTATACATATATAAATATATCTGTTTATGTATATGTACAAGTATACATATACATATATGCGTGTGTATGTATATATATACATAACATTTAATGGATCACTTGATATAAACAATTTATAAATTTAGCTTAAATACATATTTAAAATATTTTTATGCTAGTATTCTCTTTCACAGCATAATTACTTGGTCACATAGTACTACATTGTAGAGCTACAACAAACTTTGTATTTCTACTCCATAGGTTCTATTTCTTGGTTACTACATACAACACAGGGATAAATACCTAGTACACTATCTTCTTCTGTCATGTGTATTCATGTTGATTTTCTTAGAATGTGTTCTCTTTCCACTTTGTGAGTTACAGCACTGAATCTGGATTTTCAAATTTAGCCAACAGAACCAAGATTGGGCCGTAAGAGGTTTGAGAAGCTCAGGAAGAGTGAAAAAGGAAAGAACTGAAACTACAACTGCCAGCTCTCTGGGCTCATTACAGCCCACAGTCTACTTCTGCCAAAATTCCTCCTTATTAAACAAACTACCCCAAGACTCTCTCAGACTTTAATTGATCCGAAGTTTCACTCATCCCTTTAATTACAGTCCTAGAGCACACAGAGACCCATATGGATCAGTACATGAGCCCTGTCAAGTTCAGCCAGCATAGTTCAACAGGTGAAGGCAATTAAAAGCATTCCATTCTTTACTTTTATCCATATATGGACTTTGGCAGGGCCCCAAATAACCAATCCAGAACAAAGCTCAACACAATTTTAGCCACTTTCCTTAATCTTGCAACTACTATAATATCATTCTCTTAGGCCCTTTATTGCATAGATCAACTTAATCTCCTTCTCAGTAGAAGAATCTTTCCTCATTAAAAGAGAGTAAAATGGGAAAGGGGAGTAGAGGATTCTATTTGGTGGACTAAGGTGAAGAAGTGAATGTTAGTGAACATCCATTTACATTCAGTTCACATTCAAATAGTGAACTACCTGACAAGAGGATTGGTCCTCCATTACAGAAAGACAAGGATTATTGAGTTTTGGTGCCTTGTCTCTGTTGATTCAAATTGGTGGGGGGGTGGGGGGGAACACCCCAGATCTTTACTGTCATAAACATCGTTTTATTTAATAGATGTAGGCAAGGAAAGCCCTATGCAGTGTGCAAACACACTTGACTAACCTCCAGGAATTTATAATCTAGTTAGATAAATGATAGACTTACACATAAAATGGTGAATAAGCAGTTATTAAGGAAATTATATAAGCAGCAAGTGTCAACGTCTTTTAAAATAGAAATATAACGTTTCTTGTGGGGTTGGTAAGGGAGGGTTTCAGAAAGGGAAATGGTAGGAAACTGGACTTTGAATTTTTTTTCCTTCTTTGTTGTTTAAGTAGAGTTTCTAGGGGATATCGAATTGAAGTTGCCAGGATTATCTTGAGGTAACATTACTCTGTAAAATGAACTTGGACTCCATTTGGTTTTCTTATTTCACATATGTTTGGTAAGTATCTAAGATGAGTGAGAAAATAGGTCAAATTCTAGTGATATGACGATTCATAGACATGGAACTATTCAAGTTACTGTGAGGGAAAGACAATTGTTTCTGTATCCTATTTTACAGTCTACAAATCTTATTCACACATATTATTTCAAGCTCAATAAAAATGTTGTATGGTTGGTATCACTATCTCTATCTTACCCATGAAAACAAAACATACCACAGCAAAAAAACACTCAAGATCAAATAAACAAACAAAAAAACTAAGTCAGCGTTTGTCACTTGCCCTAGATTACACAGGGCTCCAAATAATTTTATTTATCCTATACTATAGCTACTGCTGCAGAATGTTATGTATAAACAAAATAAACTTTGGTCTTTGATCAACCATGATTAGTTATTCAGCTTAGTAACTCCACTGATCATTTTTATAGTTTATTCCTTAGATATTTTTCGTTTCCTTACTTTAGAAATTAATTATTCCAGAAATTAGATAACAGAGATCCTAGCATCTAAGAATAAATTGTCTGCTTTCTATGACATTTACTAAAAGTCGAGAAGTTGGTTTAGCTCATTAGTCATCTTTGCAAAATTTTCCATGTATTTTCATTAATTTTGAATTGAAACATACATTTAAATTTATTTTTTCAAGATTTTATATCTTTAAAGAAGTTTTAATCTCCTACTATTTTGATATTAAAATATATTGATATATTTTATTTACTATCTATTATATATTATATACTTTAATAAGTTATTAACAATACAATATATAAAGAGATTATTATAATATCCTAATGTTTGTTGTAAGGTATAATGTGAGTAATTTTCTTTTAAAAATATATTTTTATTAATGTCTGATAGAAATCAAATGACTATAAATGTATTTTCCATATTTATATTAAAACGTGAACAAGATCTATGATATCCAAAGATCTGGCAATTGCTATAAAATTTAGGGACAGACAGCCACACAACTTTTAGGAAATGTTTTTGGAGAAACAATTGTGCACCAGGTATTGTCCTTGGTGCTTCTGTACACCTTGTTGTATTTAATTCTCAAAACTATCCTCTAAGTTTGAAGTACTAGTCCCTATTTTATGAATGAGGATATGCTCTCAGAAAGATTATTTGTAAGCTCAGCCAAGATCACATATCTGACAAGTGAAGGAACCAGGATATGTCCAAATGAATGACTTTTATCCAAGGACTGGGAAGTCGGAAAAGAAGGCATCCAAGACATTATTTTCTTTTACTGCTCAAGCTGGTCACCATGACCAATCTAACACTAGGAGTGAAATGTTAGGAAACCCCATCTATTAGCTTATTTGCTAATAGAACTCAGTTGTGGAACTGCATTATGGAAAAAGCAGTAAGTCCATAGCTACTGTAACAAACTTCATTTTTCTTCCTTATGGATTTGCTTTAACTCTGTAACTGATTTGCTTTAACTCTGTGACTTTTCTCATGCAAATGTGTAGCCTCATCATCTGGGCCACCAGTAATCTCCTCTCACCTTCACAATTTCCACATCCACAAGGTACTCATCTTCAATAAAAACAATTGCCCTAACAGAAGGTACTTGTGAGAATTCCATTGCAAATAATATTGCTGCTCGAAAAAATAACAACTTGTAATAACTTGTAATGAAAAAGAATCTGAAAAAGAATATATAACTGAATCACTTTCCTGTAAACCTGAAACTAACACAACATTGTAAATCAATTATACTTCAATACATTTTTTTAATTTAAAAAATGACAACTTTCTTCTGATGAATGTAAGGGATTCTTGCAAACATTATTGATAACAATCCTCACACAATACTTATGACATGACACTAGAGGAAGTTATAGCTACCATTTATTAAGCATACACTATGCATTTCAGGCAATTCTCTTTTAATTGTCACAGCTGGGTATGACCAAACAGACAAAGAAAGAAAACTGAATTTGAGCTGAAAAGTAACTGCCCCAAAGTCATACAACTAATTAGTGGTAGAACCACACAATGTCTGACCCTAAAGTTAGGTAACCACTTATTTTTTTTAAGAACTTAAGGCAAGGCTATTGCTTAATTTTTCCAAATTTCAAGTTCCTCCCCTTTAAAGGAGGGTGGGTAATAGCTGTCCTGTCTACTCTACAGGCTCTTTGAGGACCTCCAAGGAGTTCACAGATGGAAGTGAGATTACTTTCCACAAAATATAAAGCAGTACAGAAATACCAGGTTTTGTCAGTCTGTCTAATGCATCTCTCCTTTAAAAAAAAAAGAATAGATATTTATTAAGTACCTATTTACAGTAGGAAAGTTCTAGGCTTTGGAACTATGCTCAAAGATGGACCAAATATTAATGCTCTATATAATAAAAAAAGTTTGAAATTAATACGAACATGGAGAAGTGAGAGTGAAGTCTAATGCAGTTATGGAGGTTTGGTTCAGAATATCTATTCCGATTTTCTTCTTGTGTGATTTCTCTTTCCTGTGGAGAACAGAAAGCTAAAAAAATTTTTCCTAATTCATTTTCAGCTGGTGACCCAAGTTTGATTCAGGTTCCATACTAGATGTAATCACATGAGACATGACATTTAAACTGAGATAAATGGGATATTGAGCATGTGTTTTTTCAATATGCATTATAGCAAATGGGGCATGGCTCTGATGCCTAACTCTGTCCCTGAGGCTTGCTGATTTAGCAAAAATAGCTTCTTGATAATAGAAAAGGTGGCATGATGGGGGACTCTGAAACTCTAGTGGCAGTTTCCAACTTTGCACAGGAGGTTTCCTGATTGGACAACAATGATGCTGTTCTAGAATCAGTAACTGTAGCTAATTTAGCAGCTCAGATTGAGGCATTCCTATATTCATATATGTAATGCACGTGCCTCCTGATTTGACAAGCAGCTTCCTGATCATGGCAGGAGAAGCAGCTCCTTTGACAGCCTGGCTCTGCTGTATAGATTAGAGAATAGATTCTGGAATCTCATCCTACAATTTTTTTATTCAACTCTTTTAGTAATTCTGTAAGCTATCTGACAGGCTATAATAAATTCTTTTATTCAAATCATTTAGAGTGAAATCTGTTTTCTGCATCACAATACTGACCAAGAGAAACCCTAAAGAGTATATATGGAACACATAAAAGGATAATTTTTAAAGGCGATTTTTTTAAGTAAAAAATCAAGTCATTAAGCTGCATAATAGTTGACCCTGACAATAGGTCTCCCATGGTGATTCCTTTCCTTTTCACTACCAGTTATTTCCTGCTTTCTTCTCTCTATTCCTCATCTGTTGTCTTGCCATTCAGAGGAAAGGTGAGATAGACTGTACTTAAAGTTGCAACATCTACAAGGAAATGTTCTTTTGAAATGCAATGTCATATTTCTAATTTACATTGTTTGATTCCTCCTCAATATGCTGCAATGATTTTCATTCAAATCAAATTCATTTTCCTCTTTATCTTCAAGTGTACATTCTCTTAAAAACCCTTCCTGCTAGTGTATCTCTCATATAATTGAAGAGGGGCTTTGCTGAGTAGAGACTTTATTTTTCTTGGATACAGCCATGTATCTTTCAAAGCAGTATTGGGGCTACGGTTTCGTTTCAAGCTCAGTGTAAGGATAAACAGCAATGCATAATCAGATCTGTCCCATCCCACTCACAGTGGCTAATCTTAAATGAGGTGGTGGTATTGTTCCAGACTAAAGACACCCAGTGTTTCCCACACCTTAATGTAATTCTGTACAGTTAACCGCATCCTCATAGGAGATGGTGTTTTAAAGAAGCACTTCTCGTATAATTTGAAAATACTAAGGTGGCCTGGACTATCAGAAAGTGTGCTATAAGAGTAAAAAGTTAAATTCTATACATGGCTTTGCTACTAATTAGTTGTATAAACATAGACTTGTCATCTTCCTGAGTCTCAATTTTTCATCTATAAAATGAGAAGATTGAACTGGATAATTTCCGTGTTGTGTTATTTAACCATCATTTGTTGGAACCTACCAAATGCCAAGTCATATGCTTAGCTGATTTTATAGAAATGGATGACACTATGATCCCAGCTTCAAGGACTGTGACATCTGGTAGGGAGACAGACATAAACCAATAATAATAACTCAATATGATGGTCTCTAATGACTCTTCCAGTTATGAGTCAAATGAAAGTTTCCCTTTTCTTCATAACGTGTGTGTGCGTGTGTGTCTGTGTGTGTGTGTAAGCTCATGCACATCTTCACACAGGAGCAAATTAATTGCAGAAAAGATCAAGCAGAGATAGACTTTACATGGATGATTGTCAGTTAAGGAAGGGCTATCACAGAAGGCATAAGAATAATACTATTTACTCACTAGATTTTGTTTACAGTGACTTTTCCATATGGAATGAGGCAATCTCTGGGAGGTTCATAAAAGGCTGGATGAAATTGAGTAACCAGAGTGAAAAAATGTGTCTGCTTAGTTTCATAATTATTAAGTCATTCCTGAAGTCACCTGGATTCTCATGATCTGGGATGTCTTCCACCATCAAAGCAACCCAGGACATGACTTTCCTTGGTGATTGGTTTCCTGATATGCAGGAAGGAAATTTGAGGATTCTCTGATAATAATCATATAGGAGGGTATCAAGTCCCAGGACTCAAACTCAGAACATCTGAGTACTGTGTCTACTACTTACTAAATACATGTCTGGTCTAAAAAATGACCATAGACAAGTCAATTGATCCATCTTGGCACTTTTTCCTTTGTAATTGAAAAATGGTGACCACTTTTGTCTACCTCATAGGAGGATTGGGACATTCAAAATGCTTGCAGTCTTTAAAGAGGTTCACAAATGTTAGATGAGGCTATATATTTTTTGAGATAAAATGGGAAAGAGTGGTGAGTGTTGGGAATGGGAAATTTCAATAAATAACATATCCATATCTGTTCAGAGCTATCACAGCCTTAGAGATAACTTGGTCCATATTCTCATTTTGCAGATGAAGAACAAGAGCCCTTTTGAGGAAGTGAGACTTACACCTATTCTACTTGCACATATTCCAGCCAAGTACTAAGAATTAGAAGTAACAATTAATCATACAGATATTTCATGAGTTCAGGAATGTTTAGGACATTGACTGTTTCAATAATTTTTGTTTTGTGTTTTGATATTTCTACAGTGAGTACTTTTGTATTCTACTAATTCACTGGGCTATTCCTTTCTAGATTGAGTTTCTGCTCTAAAAGTATACTCTCTCAAGACAAGCCATCTCTCAGGGCAATGAGGCATTAATTTTTTTAAAAAACTTCAAATCTGTAAATAGTGTTTTGGAACTATCTAGGCTTCTGAATTCTGATGACTTTAATAAGCGTTTGCTCTTGGAAGAGTGATATCTTGGCTTTGTTTAGGGAAAGAGTCGGCCTCTACACCAAATCAGGCATTTCCAACCTGCCTTTATTCACTCTATTCATTCATAGACAATTTTAAGATAGAAATGTTGCAGCGGTTGTTAGGAGACAATTATCCCTGGGTCCTTCCACATTTCTGTACTTCCTCTGAGCAGAGACACTAACAACTCTATTCCAGAATATATCGTCAAGGGTGTTCATGTGGTGAAGAGCCTTGGAAGAGAGTGAGAGTGCCTCTTTTTCAAAAAGGGGAAGGCAGGTTTATAGGTCATTATGAAATATTCAAGTTCACTATACTCAGGATTCTCCTCCTATAATGTACCTAAGTATGTCCAGGTGTTACCTGGCACCTTTTTGACTGTTCTTTAGGAGGTGGGCCTCAGGGAACCTATACAAAATTGCTGATACTCAGGCTGCGCCTCTTGCCATGAGTAAGGTACTGTCCTTTGTTGCTGACCAAACAGGTATATGTCTTCTACCAGCACCCATAAACTGGGGCAGGCTAACTTAATAGCTTGCAAGTAAAATCTCAGACCCTTCCCAGTTCTCAATAGTAGTTATGGTGACTTATTCATGAACATGCCTTCCATCAGAAAGAATTAATTGAATCCCATTCCTCTTTGATAAAAATGGGTTCACAAATATGCACGTGATGCCAAACTCGCCAAGGCAATGTGTGGGGAACTATGGCAGAAGTCTTCGAGAGAGAAAGCCAAACGTGATCCTTGTAAACATTACAGCAAGCTTACTCAACCCTGGGAATGACAAAAACCACACGTGGAAAACTGTGGACACAAAATCGCAGAGATAAGGAACCATCCCTGACTTAAGGAGCTGAAATCAAGTCACCTAACTGCTACTATGTTGGAGAATATATTTTCTTATTATTTAAGGTATTTTGCTTCAGGTTCTTCTGTTTACTCTTAACCAGATGCCCTCTGCTAATATGACAGTCCATGAGCAATATCTCACAGTACTGAATCACAGTATATTTCCTCTTTGACCCACTATAATGAGACTTCTGCTCCCACCCCTATGCTGACATAGATCTCCAATTACTTTATTTTGGTTTTTTGTTTGTTTGTTTGTTTGTTTGTTTGTGGTACACGGGCCTCTCACTGTTGTGGCCTCTTCCGCCACGGAGCACAGGCTCCAGACACGCAGGTCCAGTGGCCATGGCTCACGGACCCAGCCACTCCGCAGCACGTGGGATCCTCCCAGACCGGGGCATGAACCCACACCCCCCGCATCGGCAAGTGGACCCTCAACCACTGCGCCACCAGGGAAGCCCTACAATATATTCTTGAAACACTTGGTGTTGTTAAACTTTTGAGTTTTTCCTAAACAATTGAGAAGGTAATCTTGTTATGTTTTTAATTTGCATTTTTCTGATTATGAAGGAAGTTAAAGATCTTGGTATATCTTTATAGGCCATTTGGCTGTATTCTGTTGTGATTTGCGTGTTCAAATGTTTTGCCCATTTCTTTATTGTGTTGTCTGCTTTTTCAAGTTTATTTGTAGGAGCTCTTTACATATTCTAGGTACTGATTTCAGACACTGTGGTGCAATATTTTCTTCCAACATCTGTGGCTTCCTTTTATTTCTTTATGTTGTTTGAATGATATAAGTTCAATTTTTAAATACAGATTCATCACTTTTTCCTCTATGATTACTACTTCCAGGGAACTGTTTTAAGAAATCTTAAATCTTCGTGAGGTCACAAACACATTCTATATTCTCACGGAAGAGCTCAAAACTTTGACGTCTACACTTAAGGTTTTAATTTGCATGAAATTCATTTTGTACATGTTGTGTAATAAAAGCCTTTGTCTCAGCACCATTTGTTATTCACTTACCTGTGATGCTATCTCTGTTATAAATCAAGTGTCCATTTACGTAGAGATCCATTTCTAAATTACTCACACAGTTCATCCAAAAGATGATGAGGTCATCACTCAACATAAAAAGACAAAACTGTGTTTTTTATTTACTAGAGTAAGGGAGACATCTGTTCTCAGAGAACAGTCTCTGAAAGAACAGACAGCTCACACTTTGGAAAGTGTGGACTTTCAGAAATGTAAGCACATTGACATAATCTGGAAATGTGTGCTTAACTCAGGTAAGACTGCTATTGACAGATTGGCACTCAGAGGTGGGTTTATTAGAGTATGTACCTCACTGATTGGCTGACTTCCAAATGAGAAGGATGATATCAAATTGGTTCTCTTACAAAAGTGTGCTCACTAGGCAAGTTATTGTTGTTTATTTGGACAAGCTTCGAATTGGTTCTTGTTATGGTTACAGAATAATCAACCTTTTCCTTCGTGGAAACTTTTTAAAACCTCAGTTACTTTGTCCTATTTGTCTAACCAAGTACCAATATAACACTGTGTTAATTACTGTAAATTTAAATGAGTCTCAATATCTGGTACCACAAGTTCTCCCACTTCATTCTTTGTTCCTTCAAGAGTGCCTTGAGTATTGTCTATTTTACTTATGTATAAATTATAGAAAATGCTTTTTAAAATTATACACACACAAATTTGTGATGTTGCTTTTATTTTATTGAAACTCCAGATCAATTGTAGAAAACTGACATCTCTACATTATTGGCTCTTCTAATCCAAGGATATGGTATATTTTTTTTCATTTGTTGATATCTTCCTTCATGTCATTCAAAAATTTTTAGGTTTTCTTCATTTTGTGCATCTTTTGCTAGCTTTATTAGCAGGTACATCCTGCTATTTCATAGTACAGTGGATGGCATATTTATTTCTTAACTGCTTGTTTCTGGTAGATAGTGTTTTGCAATAGATTTGTGTACATTGATTTTGTAACTAGCAATATTGTTAACTTTTCTTACTTATTTTCATTATTTATGAATAGATTTGGGGAGATTTGTCATGTACACAATAATGTATCCAGTTTTGTTTCTTTCTTTCCCATTCTTTTAACTTTTATCTCTTTATCTCTTGTTTCACTGGCTGAGACCTCTGGTATAATGTTGAATAGAAGTTGCTAGAGGCAGAATTGCCCTGGCCACATTTTGGACTACATTTCCGAGCTTCTTTTTGTAATTACAGGTGGACATATGACTAAATCTTTATCAAGGGAACTTGGGGAAAAAATGTGGCATGGTACTTCCAGGATTTATCCATCAAATAATTACATGTAATATTTCAATTTCCCCTTCTCTTTTTCTATTTGCTAGAGAGAGAAAGCTCTGAGAACCTACAGGAGAGCAAGCTACAAGATGAAAGGAACCTAGGTACTTGAATGCCATATAGATTGTCACCTAATCAGGATACTCATGCTGCATTCTCAGATAGTGAGGACTGAATTTTATTAAGTTACTTAGCTTTTGGATTTTATTTGGTATATGAACTAGAAAGCATTGCCTTAATTACATACATTTAGTTTATTAATTTCAGCCTTTCTTCCTTTCTAAAATATGCATTTTTAAGGCTAAAAATTTCTTTGTAAATACTGCTTTAGCCACATTCCACAAGTTTTCGTATGTAAAGTAGTATTTTCATTTGCTTAGTTCAAAATATTTTCTAATTTCCATTTAATTTCTTCTTTAATTTCTAATATAGAAATGTAATTTTCATTTCAAACATGGATATTTTCAAGTTGTCTTTAAAGTATGCATTTCTAGCTTAATTATATTGTCTTCAGATAGCACGTTCTGTATACATTTAATCCTCAAACAATTGTTAAAACCTACTACCCAAATTAAGGTCAACTTTTATAAGCAGCTATAACAATAGGTACTCAGAAAGAGTGAGTCTTCTGCAGTCATTGGATGCAATATTCTACATGTCCTTTAGGTCTAGTTTGTGACAATAGTGCTTAACTATACTCTATCCTTACTGAGTTTTGATCTGATTTGCTTGATCTACCAATTACTCAGAGAAATTTGTTAAAATCTCCCACTGTGATTGTGGAATTATTTTATTGCTCTTACAACTCTGCTGATTTTTTGCTTTCCACATCTTGAAGCTGTGTTATTAGCTGAATATAAATTAAAAATTGTAACTTCTTACTGAATTAAAATGCCTTATCATTATAAAATGACTCTCTTTTACTTTAATAGTGTTTTTTCCTTAAACTTTATTGTCTGATATTAATATAATTTTCTTTCAGTTAGTAATTTCATAGTATATCTTTTTCCATTCTTTTAGTTTCAAACTTTCTGTGTCTTTATGTTGCATACATACTTTTTAAAGAGTATTAATTATATTTTTTCTAATATAATATGCCTTTATGTTTAATTATATAATTTACTCCATTTAAATTTCAGTGTTTTACTAATACACTTTACTATCTTCCTTCATCCTTTCCATTAAATACTTTCTCTATTCTTTTTGACTTTCCATTGGAATTTTTTCTAATTATCTTTCGCTATTGACTTGTTTGGAAGTCATGCATTCTATTTCTATTTTTCAGTGGCTATTGAGAAAAATTAAAACATAATTAACATACCAAAGTCTACATTTAATTAATACTTACCCTTTTTCTGAGTAGTCTAGGACCTTAAAACTTTCTTTACCATGCCCATGACTTATATGCTACTGTTTTAGTGTATGTTAATTGTCTTTTATTTAACTCCATGATAATTTATTTCCCTAGATCTCACTGTTGCAATTCTTCTGCACTCTGGCAAAGATGAAATGTCTGACTATAGGGCATCATGTGATCATGCAGCCAGAGCTGTTCGTCATAAGCTGGGTTTCATCAGACTCACAAATCATATGGTCAGGTAGACCTAATAATGGTCCATCATAACATGGAGATTGTACACTTGTGATTAGACACAAGCAAGGCTAGAGGACATGAGTAAGTCACATGAGCAAGTATCTCAGAAACCCATGCTATTTACCACGGTTGCAGCAACACTTCTACTTCCACTGACACCTCTGGTTTCATGGGAATTTTTCCGACCATCTGATAGAAAAGGGGAAAATCTGAGCTTGGTTTATGGATAGGTTGGTTCCATATGTGGATGCCACCTGAAAATGGAAAGCAGCTACACTAAAGCTCCACTCCAGAGTAACCCTGAAAGATAGTTGTAAGTAGAAATCTTTCTAATGGACAGAGCTTGGGGCTACTCTACCTAGTCATCAGCATTGTGAGGAAAACAAGTAGTCTGTGGAAAGAGTATATACAGATTCACAGTCAGTAGTAAATGGTCTGGTTGACTGATCAGAGCCTTGGAGAGAGAAAGACTGGAAAATCAAGACCAGGAAGTCTGGGGAAGAAGCTTGTGGATGGACATATGAGAAAGGACAACAAGCGTAAAAACTTTGCATTTCATGTTAATGCCCACCAGAGAGCACCTCTCATAGAAGAGTCAGTAAACAACCAAGTAGACCAAATCACCTGGCCAGAGGATATTAGCCAGATGTATTCATTGTCCTCTCCTTGCTCTGTTCAGTGACACCATGGTTTCATGGGGGAAATAAAAGGGCAGTGGAAGTAAGCTTGGAAGCAATGGATGAACCCAATAGTATGGGCTCTCCCTTACCAAGTCTGATCTAACTACTGCCACTGCCTAGTACCCAACATTCCAGAAGAGAAGATCAAAGCTGAACTCCAAATATAACTGCATCTTTTGAGGAGACCAAATCATCACTTGGTCATTAGTAATTCCAACTTGGAAAAGGCAGAATTTCATAATGGTTGGAACTGACAAATGTACAGGAATATATTTTCTTTTCCTGCCTGTAGGGGCTTCACCGACAACATTAACAAGGGTTTACAGAGCATCCAATATATTGATACATGATCTTATGAAGCAACAACCCATGAAGGAACAAAGGATCCATATTTGCAGCAAGTGTGGTGCAGTAATCGGTACACAATCAGTGGTCCTATGAACACTGCATGACCCAAACACTGCTGGCATGATGAAAAAACAACATGTTCTTTTGAGGACATGGCTCATACACCAGCTTAGAGGTGATACATGTGAGATTGCACTGGCATCCTTCAGGAAGTGTGTACACGTATGAACGGCTATTACATGGTACTGTCTCTAGTAGGTAGAATATAGGAGTATAGGAACCATGGGGTGAAAATAAGAGTGTCCTTATTGCCAGTGATGCACCTGAGGAATTCATGCTTTATGTCTCTGCAACACTAATCTTTCTAAGTCTAAAGATCCTCTTTAGTGTCAGGAAAGGGGTTATCTGAAAGAAGTGGTAGACAAAGAAGATACCATCTCTCACAGTTTACAGTGATTGAGAGAGAGAGGGAAATTAAAATATTGATAATATAATGGTACAGGTTATTATGAAAACACAAAGAAGAGGATTCTAAGTCAAATATATATATATAGGTGGGCAAGGATGAGGTAGGGATTGAAATAGAATTAGAAAAGGCAGAAAAGACTTCCAGGGAGAGGTAATGATTGAATTGGATTGTGTAGAAAGAAAAGGCAGTTAAACATGTAGATGTGAAGATGAGAGTCATACGGGCAAATAACAGAGAAACTTACCTGAGGACAAGGAGATGTACAGATTTCCATTTCCAGTAAGTGGAACAGAGTTTGAAAGGGAAAGGAATGTGCCAGAAGGTTAAGCTGCAGAGGGAGACAGAAGTCAAAGCAGAAGCCTTTAATGCCAAATGTGCCTGGGGGTAATAGGAAGCCATCAAAGGGTTTTAATCAGGAGAAGGAGGTGGTTCCCTGTGCACTGAGCAAATTGAACTGAGAACACCCATTCACGCATGCCTTGTCCTCATCCCGCTCAGAAAACAAAAACCCTCCCTTTGACAAGGAACCCATATCTTCAAAACATTTATAAACTTCTGGAGAAATTCCAGTGTAATACTCCAAGTTCAGAATGAACTGTTCTTTTGAGAGAGAGAGAGAGAGAGGAGAGGAAGAGAGAAGAGAGAAAACTGCCCTTTTGAGAGTGTGAGTGTGGTTTTTTTTTTTACTTTTTGGAGGGGGGAAGAGATTACTTCAGATTTTTGGATAATCAGGCCCTGATTACAGAGGCAGAGGATATAATTACTTCAGTAATGAGTTGTTTTAGGAACTAGGATTTCCATTAAGAAAAGAGGACAAGAAAAGCTACAAGAAAATTCCTCCTGAGATGGAACACTGTGTTTTAAGTTTTGCAAAGAGTCACAAATTAGTTACATCAAGGATGACACTTTGCTAAGAGATTACTCTCGGGAAATAAATTAATTAATTAATCAGATCACTAAAATGCACTTGCTAATTGGTCCTCTGTTAAAAATGACTCCATTTGGGGAGCCATTAAAGAACATCTCCCTCATGGAGAATACTTTCTCATTGCCTTCGGGGTTTCAAAGTTAAAGCCCCGATGCGTTAGAAACCTTGTTCCATCGAATATATGCTCCTCTGTGTGGGCCAGCCTCCCTTTGGACTTTTTAAATTTATCACTAATTGGTCCTTTCTTGGCATTCATGTAGCACTTTTTCACAACCAATCTTTTCATCTGTCGCAACTTGCGGGATTGTAAACACACTAGTCAATAAGACTGCAGATTGCAGGAAGCATGGAATTTTAGTCAGAGGGACTTTGAATTCCAATCCTGTCACTTGCTAGTGGCTCAAGGCAATGAAACCTCTCTGGGGCTCAGTTTGCCCACCTGTGAATTGGAGACATGAGGCCCCTGATGGAATGTTCTTCCTGAGTTCCTTTGACAAATGATTCTCAATGCAAGCCAGACATTAGCATCACTTGAGAAGCTTTTTGAAAAGACCTTTGACAGGGTCCCATCTTCAGATATTCTGCTTTAATGGATCAGGGCATTAGTATTTTTCAAAAACTCCTCAAGTGATTCAAACATACAATACAGCAGACAACCACTACCTTCAAACAGGCCATCCCAGCCACACACAGGGAACAAGTGCAGAATAAAACATGCATCAGGCTTCACTGCACAGTGCTCTTCACACTGATCTAGTGAAGAGAACAGAGAGGTGGGTTCAAGGCTCTCTTTCACCTGTCTGTTGGTGGCATTCGAATGGCTCAGCAATTAGAAAGGAGAGAAGAGTCTCCATTTCAGACTAGCAAAGCTTTATTCATCTGAGAAGAGAGTATGAGAACAGAGTCAGGGTGGATGAAGTCTGATCCCTTTACTCCCTATGTAGTGGTAGAACCTGGGAAGAGCAAGCAAAAGGTCTAGTACTGTTGCCTTTTAAACCACACCATCTTCCTCTACAAACAACGAGCCCTGACAGGAAGCTTTTTCTCTTGCCTGGAGGCCTGGAAAAGCAACTCCTATTAAGAATGGGAACTAGTATTTTGTGAATGTTTGCTAGGAGTTGGGAATTCTGCTAACACAGAATTCCATGCACAGCACTTAGGCTTCAAGCATCAGTCTGTAAAGAGGACCTGCCAGCTTTCAATGGGATTGAGAAGACTTGAAGGTAAAGCAGGTGATATAAAGCAGACTTCTCGTCTGCCACACACCAGTCTCTCAGCTGCTAGACCGCTCAGGCCGACTTGAGGCCAAATGGTTCTTACACTTTAGCGTGTACCAGAATTACATAGGAGGCTTACACTTACCCATATACAAAGCCATAAATATAAGCTTAATAAGTTGTTGGTTTTTGGTTTTTTTTTTTTTTTTGCAGTACGCGGGCCTTTCACTGTTGTGGCCTCTCCCGTTGTGGAGCACAGGCTCCGGATACGCAGGCTCAGAGGCCATGGCTCATGGGCCCAGCCGCTCCGCGGCATGTGGGATCTTCCCAGACCCGGGCACAAACCCGTGTCCCCTGCATCGGCAGGCAGACTCTCAACCACTGCGCCACCAGGGAAACCCTTAATAAGTTTTTAAAATTCAAAAATCACAAAGATAATGTTCAACAATAAAATGTAAACATGTAGAAATGTAAAAATGCAAATGAAATAAAGACTCCTGAGTCTCTCCGCAAAATTCCTAATTCAGTAGGTCTGTAGATGGGCTCTGTAATTTGCAGCTCTAACAAGTTCTCAGGTGAAGGTGAGGCTCTTGGCCCGGGGACCACACTTTGAGGTCCACTCTTCTATGGCACTAGTACAGCAAGCTCCCTCCAAATGGGTTATCAAGGATCAGATACGTTTGCTTCCATATCTCTTTATGATTCTCTTCTTTTTGACATGCTTTAATTAAATATTAAGTAAATAATGAAATACAAATATAAATAAAAGAGTTCAGTTTTTCTCTGAACGCTAAGTAGCATATTTTGGAAATACCCCATAAGGAGGGTCACTTTAAAAAAATGTCAGATTTGTTGCCTGTCAGGTGAAAGATTGGGGGTGGCAGGTAGGGAGAGAGACTTATAAAACTCTTTAATTTCTGCATTTAGGGTGTTTCACAGGTGTTTTATAATTTCTTTGTTACACTGTAAAGATATTGAAACTACAAAAAGCCCCAGCACTACATCAAAATATAATCAATTAAATGTGTATGTATATACATTAAATTTAAAAACAGTGTTTCTGAAAAACCTTCTGAAAAGATGAGCCTAATATTTTTATTCTCTTTAATTCATACATTTTCTTTATTCTTATTCATGTAATTAATTCAGAAATCAACTGACCAATTATTGATACCTATAGTAACTAAACTCAGATCATACTAATTTTTTGCCTGCATAGGAGTTATGGAGAATTCTCTTCATTTTAAGGCAAATAGAAACATAAATTAACTTGGAAGGTATGAATGTATTCTGCAGCAAAAGAGAAAAAGTGACCATGTTGTGGGGATTTGGAACACACACACGCATGTGGTGTATCTCTATATCTCTGTCTACATCACAAATATTGTTATGTAGGCTTTTTAAAAAATAAATTACTTCCTTTTCCTTTAGCCAATATTTAATTACATTAAAGACTTTTATAATTTCTACATGCAATCATTTTATATTTGTTTAACATAGTGCAGTTTCTCTTTTAAAATATTATTATTATTATTATAAATGATCCTTAAAGAATTCATTCAGAAAGTATTTTCTTTCTTGTATTCAAAGTAAGATATATAAAAAATTAATACAAAAAATAAAGGTGCCTTAAACTAAATGGAGGGAAAATAAACTTATAACAAAAGGGGAAACAAAGTTAGCTCTCAAACATGGAAATAGTGAGAGGTTCCTCTCACTAGTAATCAGAAAAGGCAATTTAAAATGAGACAATTTTGAACTACCAAATTAAAAAACATTTTTATGATAATTCATAAAATCATCCAGTGTGCAGTGAAATTGGCGCTCTTGTCAATTACAGTTTGAACTCTTTGGAAAGTAAATTTCAATGATGTATAAAAATATCCATTCATAGTTCTTTATATTTTGGGAAAATCATCCTAAATAATTTAGTAATAAATGTGGATTTATGAAGGGAAACCTAGTTGTGCACCCAATATTCATGTTTCCTTTCCATAGGGTGGAGTTGTCACTAGAAAGTGAATTCTCAGCCGTTTTGCATTTAGATGAGCCATATGGCTAAGTTCCGGTAAACAAAATGGGGGTAGAATTAATCTAAGCTACTCCCATTACTGTCCAGACTTTCTAGGTTCCAAGCTTACATTTCCTGGTGACTAACACTTTGTGCCTCAGTCTCCTCATCTGTAAAATGTGTTTTATAATAGTGGCTACCTCATAGGGTTAAGCATTAAAAATAAGTTAATACATACTAAATTCTTAGACCAGTGTCAGGAGACCAGCAGTTCAGAGAAGTAAAAGCATTACCAAATGCATCAAGAATGTCAATATAAGGTGTCAGCCCAGAGCAGATGTTGTCTGTCTTGGTCCATAGGGAATGGGCCATGGGTCTCAAACTGAAGGAGACTCAGACTACCCAGAGTATGCCCTCCCTTCTCCTGAAAAGTCAGGACAGCAGTGTTGAGATCATTAGGTAGTGTTCCCAGTGACGTGGAATCTGTGTTTCGATCCAGCAGACCCTCTCAAGACCATTTGGTCACCATGGACCTGGGAAGACCAGTCACCCTAGCCCCTTCAGGGAACCAAAACAAGGGTCATCTGGTTGCAGGTTTCTAGGGAGTTTGGGTGAGAATTCATGTAAGGTCTCTGGAGGTGAGATGTTATTTATATAAGTAAAGATCTGTGGCTAGAATTGAGATAGGAAGACAGCTAAAGGAAACCACAAGAAAATACCCTCATTGTCCTGAACATACATCTGCCTTGAAGTAACCAATATCTTTTTAAAATTATTTATTTAACAACCACTTATATAGCACTTAGTATGCAAAAGGCATTAATCTAAGAATGCCACACACATTAACCCATTTTTTAATTTTCATAGCAAAGCAGTGGGGATATTCTGTTATTACACATACTTTACTGATGAGCTTAGGTAACTTGTCTAAGGTCACAAAGATTGTAAATAACAAATCTGTAATTCAAACCCAGACAATACAACCCAGTCTTTTGTCTGAGTTGCTAAGCTCTCCTTCCTCTCTCATTATATGAAAGGAGAGATGGCCATTAATGCTATTTTTAATACTACTTTATATTAGTGTAGCATAATTTTAAATTTACAAAAAGCAGTTACAGTGATTAGCCACAGATTCTCACCGTCATCCCAGGAACTAGATAAGACTATTATTAATTCTCATTTTCCATAAGAAAAAATTGAGGTTCAGAAAATCAAAGAAACTTTCAGAAGAACACATATCTGAAATTCAGATCCTGGTTATTTGACTACGGATCCATTATTTTTTTCTCCACTCCACATTAGTTTTCTCAATTCTCTATTTTCCCTTAGGGAGAATTTAAAATCATAATTTTTTTTTCCATTCCCTCCTATGTTGGCACAGTGATTAAATCAAAGAGATGGACTTTTTTTTTTAAACCCAAAAACTTAAGCAATTCTCAAAATTACCAGGAATGTTTGATTTCAATCTTTTCAGGT
The DNA here is from genome assembly GCF_949752795.1 of Hyperoodon ampullatus. NCBI lineage: Eukaryota > Metazoa > Chordata > Mammalia > Artiodactyla > Ziphiidae > Hyperoodon > Hyperoodon ampullatus. The sequence goes on from NC_136918.1 coordinate 41,573,363, forward strand.
AACCCATTTACTTATTAAGAGTAAGGAGGGCTTTTGAAGCTTGATACAATTGTACAGGATGACTGCGTAGAACATGGCAGTCACTTTTCCCCTTCATCTTCAGCCAGCACATTGAATTACTTTTTTGCCAGCTAGTAAGGCAGGCATGTTGGGACAGCGTAAAGGCAGGAACAGAAATATTGGTAGAGGAAACCCTGGGGCTGCAGGGAGAGGCCTGAGTTCAAGTCCCATATGAACTCACCATGCACTAGGGAAGCCTCAGCAAATCACTTACCCCTTTAAGCCTCATTTCTTTCATCGGTTGGGTATGAGTTTTGGCCCAGGTAACTGCTGAGATCCCTCCCAACTTCCCAGTTCCTTTGGTGGCTTTAGCTCTTTCTAGCTTTCCATGTGACTGTGGACATGTTGGGTCTCAACTGCCTATTTTGTAAACCAGGAGTCATGATATTTATCATGATCCTCTCTCTGGATTGATGAATGAATCTGAGAGGATGCTAAATACAAATGTCTTTAAATACAAAATATGCTTTATAACAGGCAGATACTTACCACGATTAACTAAGTAGAAAAAAAGTTGCTTAGTAATTCAGCAAGTGAAAGCATTGCTACTGATTTTCATAAAGCCCTTAATGGGTTAAAGGTTTGGACATCTGGTGAAATACTAGCCTCAGCTATTTAAGTGACATCTTTCTTGGGTCAAATTTCTCTCCTCTCTCCAGTCCATCTGCTCACAGCCTGTCATGATAAACACTTCGAAGTTACAAAGCAAAGAGTACACAGCAACAAGAGAGGGACAGCATCTTGGATCTTAACTAGACAATAATATCAGAGCAAAAACAGTACCTAGTCAACTACTTTTCATTGCCCCAGCTCCACCCCACCCTACCCACCTCTGCTCCACACTCTTCTTTGCTTCATGTGTCACAGCCACATGTCAGGCTGGAGACAAGTTGAACGTAAGAAATCAGAGCCACCCATGAGTGACTAAAGAAGAGAGACAAGCTTAATGGGTAAGAATAATGCCAGGTTTAAAATCTAGGTGTCACTTGCCCTTGGTTCAATGAAAGTAGAATGTGTTAAGTGATTGATACTCCCTAGAATAGAATTATCTCAGTGTAGTATGCTGGGGATCAGGGCACTTGGCTTATCCAGGCACTGTGGTGATTTGTTCTGAGACTTTAAGCAAAAAGTGCTGAATGTTCAGCCTCAGCTTCTTCATTTGTAAAATCAGATTTTTGGTTTTTGGTGGTAGCAATAAACAACTGTATCACTGTTTTCATTAGGCATGAATAAAAACGTCTCTGACAGAGCTTGGCATGTAGTAGGTAGTAAACAGTTTTTATTGACTGAATCTTTCATACTGGAAAGAGCACTATACTAAGTTCTTGCATGCCCAGCTGAGGACCTTGACCTCTCTTCAACTCTTTAGGAGCACTGAAGTTTCAGAGCAAGGAAGTGTAATCATTATTGTTGGGGTTAATTGTCTTGGGGAACGATTTAAATGTTCTGTAATTCTCTCCTTGCTCTAACGTTCTGAAAGTCCATGCTACTGCTTTGAATATCTGATTACATGCAAAACCCAAAAGTTGTGTCATTCCATATGCATTCTGTGTGAATAAGCATATTCCCAAAAGCTAGTTCCTCTAGCCTTGAAGTCACTAACGTCAAAATGACCTCAGTAACAAATAGATTACGATGCATCCATACAATGTTAATAGTGGTTATTTCATAATGATTCAATTTCAGATGATAATGTAAAAAAATGTCTTTAACTCTAGTTTCTTATTCATCTCTCATGAGCATGCATTCCTTATGCACTAAAAATGATAAAAGAGAGATAGTCGTCCAAGCCAGGAAGAAAGGAAGGAATAATGTTAGCAAGAAGCAGAGCACAAGCTGGAAAGTGACCCAGCACTTACCATGGTAGGTACAAAAAATAAAATTTTGCCTACAAATGCCTTCTTTAGCAATAAGGTTATCTGTTTCTTCCCACTGGAAAAAAAAGTGTATGTTCTATAACAATCCCAAAAAGAATCTGCATCTTCTTTCTCTGGCTTTGCTTAAGCATCAGCTCTCTTCATTCATTCATTTGACCAACAACCATTACACTGTACCCACCATGGTCCAGGTGTTGTGCTAGGTGATCAGGACACATAAATGAAAATGATGGCTTCTATTTTCAAGGATATGAAGTAATGGAAATTGTCACACATTGTTGGTGGGAGAATAAATTGGCACACTCATTTTGGAAAAGCAGTTTGATTAGTTGTTAAACTTCAAGATGTGATTTTATGTTTTAGGACCCAGCATTTCCACACCTAAATGTTCTTGAACAGATGCAAATATTGTATGTGTGCATCTAGCAGTTATGTGCAAGCCTGTACATAGCAGCATTGTAATAGAAAGGAATAAACTAGAAACAACTCAAATATACATGTGAATGAACTACAGCTGCATGAATCAATAGTAATGAATTTCAAAAACATAATGTCAAATAAATCACAGAAGACCATGTATAATATGGTTTAATTTATATAAAGATCAAAAAGCTAAACAATATATAATTAGGGACACATGTATCTGTGGTTAAACTACAAAAGAAGCAAGAAAATAAAGAATAATTAACATTTAGGATAGTGGAAACCTCTGTAAGAGGGGAAACAAGATTCTTAATAGATGAAGATGACTGGGGGAATTTCAAAGATATTGGGAATGTAATGGATATATGAGTAATAACAGTGCTATTATTCTTTAAACCATATAAATATAATGTACATAGTCTTTGTATACATAATATTTTGATTTAAAAAATAAAGTGCACAAAAATGGAATGAAATACACCTCCCTGAAACAATCGTTTCTTTCAAAGCCCAAATCAAATATTTCCCGTTTGTGGAGTCTCTCCTGACTTGACTGATATTTTCCTTCCCTTTTGATTGCTTTTTCTATTTTTTAATTGTACTTGTCTTCCTACAGCTCTCAATTTCTACCTTATGTGAGCACACTTTAGGTAAAGATCTTATATCCTAGAGACTGCACACAGCTTGAGTATAGTATCTGTGTCTCATTATCTCTGCTTCCCCACAGAAACTCTCTTGGGAATCACTTGTGGTATAGTCCACAGAAATTGGGATTTGCCCTCAAGAGTTTTGGGTTCAAATCCTGACTTTATGACCTAAAATATATGAGATGTTGAACATCAGTTTCCACTTCCATGAAATGCTGATAACGTCCACCTATTAGCACCACAAATTCAGGATCTTTCTGAGAATTCATTGAGATACTGTTTGCTAAACTGCATTATAAAGCATTATGTAAATGTTTATTTGGGCCCTTGAAATAGAAGGTTCTCAACAAATATTTGTGAAATGATTTTGATACAGTCTTACTTTATTATGTCCCAAGCCCCTACAGGGAAGAGACGTGTCTCACAAAGGGTGAAATAACTTGTTCAAGGAAGGTAGTGAGTCATTCAAGAATGACTCACTCAGGAATATTGACATTTTCAGCACTGAACCTTCTAAGCTAGAAAAGGCTTTTGGTCACTTTGCTTCCCAATCTTTTATGACCAGGGAGCTGTCAAAGGCTACCACACTATGAGGTCACATAGAAATGTAAACTATACTCTAAGTCATGAAGAAGAGTGGCTATGAAGCTGATGCATGACAGATTTGATAGCAATTAAAATACCTGAACCTGCTTTTACCTTGAAATGAAGTCCTTATTTGTCAACAGTTTTCTTAAAATATAAAATTGGAAATTTTTAGACTCACTATTATAGACAGTGCTAAAAATGTTCAAAAATTGACTTCCAGTTTGTTAAAAATATTTTAAAATATGTTCTAAAGGTGTTTATTATTGTTTTTCTAAACAAAAATTGTTTAAAGAGAATAAATAGGCAAATTGGTTTTACTTCATTTTGGATCTTTGTATATTAAAATGACTACTTTGATTAGCATTTTCTTATTTCCAAAATGCTTTAGGATATATTGTTTTATTTAAACACCTGTGAAGTGAATATTATAAATCCCACTGGACACAAGATAAATCTGAGGACAGACACAGTAGACAGTAAATGACAGAACCAGTTTCAAACCTAAGTTTACTGACTCAGGACCCCAGGCATTCTCCATACTATTATATACTATTACATACTATTCTCCATTCTATTACTATTACTATTACATTACCCCAGGCATTCTCCATACCATTTACCTTCAACATTTACCTTGGAGAGATCACCTCTCTGACACTCATGTATTTTCTTCAAATATAAACTCTATGCCTAGCACACAGTAAGCATGCATTATGTACTTATTGAATAAACAAACTCTTTTTTTATTCAACATCTTCAAATTCCTACTATACATATGACATTGCATTAGGCACTAAGGCAGAATCACAGGCTATCCCTACATTCACAAATATAGCATCACAAATATTTTCATCTTTTGTGTGTATCTACCATAAGCAAGAAACTGCTCAGATAGTTAAAATTTTAAAGGTAAGACATAAGTTTTAGTTTTTCACCTAGAAGTTGGGCCCTTTGATTCCATTCTACAAAGGCAAAGATACCCGCTTAGCAGATATAAGTGGGAAATTATAAATAACATTCATGTCTTTCTTAAAATGTGACTGTTTATAAATATAAGTTGAAACATCTTATTGATCTTTATATCCTCCAAGTTTCTACCACCTTTTCTGGCACATAGTAGGTGCTTCATAAATATTTATTAAAGAAGTTTAAGTCTTGACAATTCCTATAAAATGGCCAAGCCAAGAAAAGAAACAAAGGGAATAGATCTCTGTGTGTGAGTGTGTGTAGTAAACTTTATTTTGAAGTAATTTTAGATTTAAAGAGAGGTTGAAAATATAGTAAAGAGTTCCCATATACCTCTCACCCAGTTTCTTTTAATGTTAATATCTTACATATCTGCCCAAACCAAGAAATTAACATTAATACCTTACTATCAATTAAATTTGAGATTTTTCTTGGATTTCACTAGTTTTTACACTAATGTCTTTGTTCTGTTCCAAGATTGAATCAAGGACATCACATTGCATTTAGGAATTTCTAGGTTCATCAACCCAAATAACCAGTTGAATCCTAATTAAATAGTTCACATTTATCTAGAATAGAAACAAAGTAGCACAAGGCCTGTGGGAAATGCCATCAAATAAAAAACAAAGATGAACAAAGAAAAACTGACCCCAAAGCCACAAGAATGACACAGGAAATAAGAATAATGTTTATATTTGTAATTGTATTGTTAGAGAGATTTAAGAAGATAGTTCACCTATTAAATAAGAATGAAGACAAAAAAAATATCAGCAATCAAAGAATCAAAAAGACCTGTTGGAGATTAAAAATTCATAGGAATAGAAGCTTAGAAAAGTATTTGAAGAATAGTTTGAGGAAAAAAAATCTTAGATTATAAAAGTAAAGAAATAGGGATAGAAAATATGAAAAAAATACAAGTGGCAGGGCAAAGCAATAAAGAAGCATGGTACTCATCAAAGAATTTTCAGAAAGAAAAGAGAGAAATGATGGAAACATATTCTCAAAGAAATAACAGAATAATGTTTCACAGAAGTAAAAGTGGACACCAGTCTTCATACTTCGAGGGCTCAAAGTATAGAGAGAGCAGGGATGAATGAAATAATATACCTACTACCTACATCTTCCGAATTTGAGAATATCAAGGATAAGAGAAAATCTTAAAATTCCAAAAGTAGACAGAGGGAAAAGAAAGAAAATTATACCTATGGAAGAATGAGCATGAAACTGGTCCCAGATTTTGCATCATCTAGCTTTATAAACTAGAAAGTAGTGGGAAAATAGCTTCAAAACAGTGAGGGAAGATTATTTTAACATAGAATTCTCTATCTTGACAAGTTGTTAGTCCAAGTTTTTGTTACAAAATAAAGAGCTTTTCAGACGTGCAATAACACCGAAATTTGTTTCTTATACATCTTATCTAAGCAAGTCAGTAGGTAACATACTCCAACAAAACAAGATAATATTGAAGAGAGAAGAAAATATGGAATCTAAGAAAGAGAGGTTCTGATCTGGGAGGACAGTGAACTTCCAGGATAATACCCTTGCAAGTAGGCACAGAGGACAGGCAGTCCTGATTGTAGTGGGGTGTCAGAGGGTCTGGGAGAGATGATTTCAAGGAAAAAAAAAAAGAAAAAGGGGATTCCATGTAATTGACCATGTGATTAAGAGCCTGAAAAATGTGAGGATACGGTGAAGCCATGTTATTGATTTTTTTAAAATAAAGGGATGTTAATTTAAAAAAAAAGCTATACAGAGTCATGGCACAAACATAAAATAAATTAAAATGGACTATGATTTTGAGCAATTGATGGGGTATAAAAAGGCAAATCCAGTTAACACAGATTCTAAGAAAATTATACATCAAGTAACACAAAGGGATCATTACATTAGATTTTTAGAAAAGGAAATTCATCCTAAAACACTTCAGCATATTTCACTCCAAAATGACCAAGATTTATCAAATCGTAATAGTGTTATCTGCTTATTGTAGTCACCTTTTAGAGTCAATGTATACACGAAGTAAAAAACTCATTATCTTTAACTTCAGAAGATAATGCAAATGCTAACCTTGAAAGGTATGGTCAACAGGAATTGAGAGCTAGAAGGGGAAGGTTGTGTAAAAATAAGGACAGGAATACTAATTTCCTTACTTTCCATAGTGAGCAGCTAAACAGCACCGTCTGAAGCTGCTGAAATGAGAAACAGAGGTGTAAATACTATATTTAAAGATAAGTAGTTTAACTTACATTTAAAGTTACAATCAATAGGAGAAGTAAAAATAATATGAAAACAGTTTCAATATTGGGAAGAAGTGAGAAATAGTGTAATAATGTTAAATTCTCATCTTGTAAAATTAGAGAGTCAAAAGATGTCACATAACATTTTCAAATAAAAATAATAGAGGTATAAGCACATCATTTAGTGTTTTGGAAGTAACCAGCAGATGAACTTAACCCATAAAAGGGGAAATGTCCTGGACAGTGTTAAAGGCTAAGACAGAGGACTTGTGATTGTCATTGGAAGACTTTGTGTATTTTATTTTTCATGATGTGCATATAATTTTTAAATATTAGAAATGTATGTCAATTGCAGAATTTTTTAAATTAAAAATCTTTAAAAATATGTCCATAACATTTACAAAAGGATGTTAGTTGCAGTATGTTCATAAAGTGTCAAATTGGATTTAAAAACCAATAGATCAATAAGAGAATATGGTGTGGAGTTTAATATGGAGTTTAATGCAGCATTAAGAATAATTATGTGGGGACAACTGTACTGCCATGGGTGGATTTCTAACAAATGTTGTTGGTGAGAGGAAGGAAGCTACAGAATATGTTCAGTGTGATAACATGTATAAGAAGCATATGATTTCATTTCTACAGATACAAATGCATAAAGGATTTCAGGGAATAGGTCTGGAACTGACAGCAGTGTGGTGTGAATTATAAGGGGAACTTAAGCTCTACATAGTTTTGTTTTGCTTTATTTTCCCCTATGACTTTCATTCTTTTTTTAAACTCTGCACATTTTTCTACTTTTTATTGTGGGAAAGTAGAGAGACTAGTATAATGAACCCCCATGTATGCATCTTTCAGTTTTAATACTTATCAACTTAAAGCCAATCTTATTCTATCTCTACTCCTACCCATTTTCACCTTTTATAGATAATTTTGAAGAAAATCTCAGGCATGATATTACCTGTAAATATTTTCATGTTACAAGATAATTATCCAGATTTTTAAAAATTAATCATTTCATGTCATCAAATATCACGTTCAATGTTCTGAAAGATTCATAAGTGCACTTTTTTACAATTCGTTAAAGTCATTATGCTTGATTTTTTAATGTTTTAATTTGTGTCATGAAATATTTAAAAAACAAAAATATGGAAAATAATTAACAGGCATGCATATAAATACCAACCAGATTTATATGTTGTTATATTTTACCATCTTGGCTTCAGAATTTTCAAGAAATAAAAACATATTTTGGGGAGAAAAAATACAATCATTCTTTAAGAAATACAACATGTTTTCAAAGACATAAAAATGCTGAGGAATAAAAAGTTCATGATACAAATTTATCCTATGCTTCCCTAAAATTCTATTTCCCCCTTCTTTCTCCCCAGAGATCATATCTGTTCTATTGTTAATATATATCCTTCCCATCATATGCTTTATAAGTTTAATACATACATAAGCACATACAAATAATATCTTTTTTTTTTTTTTTTTTGCGGTACGCGGGCCTCTCACTGCTGTGGCCTCTCCCGTTGCGGAGCACAGGGTCTGGACGCACAGGCTCAGCGGCCATGGCTCACGGGCCCAGCCTCTCCGCAGCATGTGGGATCCTCCCGGACCGGGGCACGAACCCGCGTCCCCTGCATCGGCAGGCGGACTCTCAACCACTGCGCCACCAGGGAAGCCCCAAATAATATCTTTTACTAATTTAAAAAAATTTAAATGGTACTATATTGTATGTATCCAATGATATCTTTTTACCCTCAACATTATGTTTCTAATATTTATCCATCTTGATACATTAAGGTCATTTACTTTAATTGCTGCCTAGAATTTCACTGTGTTTATATATTCATTCTCTCATTGATGAATGTTTAAGTTACCCCAAGTTCAGTCTTGCAAATTCTATCACAATGATTATTCTTGGACATATTTCTTCATGTGGATATGTGAGTGTTTCTCTAAGTAATATTCCTAGAAATGAGTTTCTCAGTCATAGAATATGATATTTTCAAATTTATTTGATATTGCCAGTTTGTGCTGCTAGTGATTTTCCCAATTTGTTCTCCCCCAGCAGTATATGAGCTTCCTCTTACCACACCCTCATCAATCTTTTATATTTTCCAAGTTTTCAATTTGCTAGTCTGAGGGATGTGAATTTCATTGTGATTTTAATGAACATTTCTCTGATTGCTAGAGGAGTTTCAGACACTTATTGGCCTCTCAGGTTTTTCTTTCTTCAAAATTCCTATATTAACATCTGGTCATATTTCTATTGGCTTATTTGACATTTTCTCATTAATTTTAGAAGTTCTTTATAAATTCTGGACACAGTTTTCATCATACATTATCATTTATTTGAGTTGCAAGAATTTTTTTTCCATCTTTGACTTGCTCTTATTCACAGAGTCCTGTCATTAAAAAAAAGTTTTAAATTTTAATGTAGTCAAAACTATCAATATTTTTTTTTTATGGCTTGTGTCTTCTGGGACTTGTTTATAAAATCCTTTCTAATTCCAATATCCCTAACATATTCTATAATTTCTTTAAAAAATTTTAGAGTTCCAGGTTTCATATTTTGATTCTTATAATAAAAATATATTCATCTATTACTTCTATAATAATTAATAAAAAGATACAAAAGTAAAATTCATCCATAATTTTAGCCCTCAGAAACCAAATGCTGTTAACATTTATACCACATACTTCCAATTTCATTTCTGTACACATATCCTTTGTTATATAAGTAAGATGACACATTACCTATATTTTTATACACTGTTTTTCATTGAACAACACTTACTAATATTTTTAGATGTACAATCATTCACAGAAGGAGAGGTTGAGGCTGGAGTATTTGGAGATGCAAGGTTTGGAGAAGGAACCTGAGTGAAAATTTTCCTTTATAATGTGCATGTGGGATACAAGAAACCCAAACCATGTACACTAATTAGCTTTTTTTGTTTTTACATAGCCTCTATGTGTCCCCCCACTGTAGAAACTTACATAGTCTTCTAGTGATTGTTACTCGTATTCTGCTTCCTTAATTAAATCATACACTCCTTTAGGTCAGAGACAGCTCTCATCTTTGTATGACTAATTGGGCCCAGCAATTATTAGGTGCTCAAGACATATGGAAAGGAAGGTGGTAAAGGGAACATTGAATTAGGAATGAAGAGACCTAGATTCTATCTAGTTCAGTAAGTAGCTACCAAGAAGTATCTTAAACAAATTTCTTCTGAAACCCAGTCTCTTCATCTGTAAATTGAGGGGAGGGGATTAGATCACCTTTAAGTTTCCCATCTCCTCTGACATTCCAGACTCTCTTGTTTCCTTAAAAAGGGAAGTATTCACAGGGCCCATAAATATTCTTTAAAAATGTATATTTCATGATACTATGAAGTAGCCCAGGCTTTCAACAACTTATGACATCTTACAGTAACAGGTGCTTACTTAAACACAGATGGAAATTGTGGTCCCTTAAGAGTGCCAATTTTTCAGTAGAGATGTCCTTGCAGGTTTGGATGGATGAGCTGTTTTCTGGTAAGTAGCCATCGGAATACCAGAGAGTGAGCTTCACGTAAGATACCCATTGGAGCTCTGTTACCACTGAGATTTCTGGCAGGATATAGGGCCATGTCATTTCCTGGCTCGTTTGCCTTTCCATCTGTCCCATGGACTCCAACCTACTAAAGGGAGTTTGTGATTACATCTCCCTCTAGTGACTAAAACCTTTGCATAGTGCAAAGTCTCCTGTGGCACATGAGAAAGAACATTTGGCTAGAAAAATATAAATGAAAAGAGAATATATTGGTCCTTTGATAATTCGAGGAAAATTTTCTCACTCTCACTCTGTGATAGGAGCAAAGTTCATCATATATTTCGCTTTGCATTGAGAGAACTAATAGTCAGCAGGATTTTTTTTTTTTGCATGTCTGAGAACCAAATAGTCAGGAGTCTGCCCCATTAATACAATGCACCAGACCAACCATCAACCAAAGTCTCTTATAAACATATAATAGGATAATCTCCAGTGCAAATATACACAAAAATAATCTCTCTTCTATTCATTCTATGTATAGTGGTCCACAAAACTGGTTGTGGTTGAAACAGCCATAGAATAATTTTTTATACTAAGGAACTAAAAATATCAGGAATACAATTTTTCAACCTAATAATATACATTCATAAGAGAAATTCATAATAATAGCTAGCCAAGGTTAACTCAAAATCAATAGTTGGAGAAATGAGATAGACCAGACAGAAGGCAGTTCATCTTTTAGGATGTGAGTTCTCATAAGAAAGCTGGTAGAAATGGCCTCTTGTGTATTTGCACCATCCCTTCAGCAATAGTCCATTGTGATTCAAGGGAAAATATTAGGCAAACAAACAGCTATTTTGTTTTCTCCATATTTTGTTTGTGATAAGTGCTGTTGTGATTGTCCAGTACTTATCACAGACCAAATAAGGAGAAAATCTCCCCTGCATTGACAAAGAACTTACTTGTGGTCTCATAAGCAAGGGGCCAAACCAGTGACATCACCTCAAGACTCTAACCTCAGGATGTCTCACCTTTCACATCAAATACCCTAATCCCTCTATTCAGTACAACTTCAGGTCAAGGGATTAGGATGTCCTGGATCTTTAAGAATTTGCCATCACAAACAGATTCATTTCAGGAGCCTTCTTTTCATTGAAACTGTTATATCTGCAATGGAAGCTAGGAACTGGTCTCTGGGGAAGAAGGGATTTTCACCAGCTCCCTGGGAAGTCCCTCTGGTTTCTAAGTTCCATCTCTCAGTTCATTTTACAAAGCTCTTTATACAGCTGGTCCTGTAATTTTAGACCAACATGGTCAGTTTTTTTCACCATTGACCTTGTGGTTGGACAACCGAAGAAGTCAAGTTTATGATTTCTATACAGTTGTAGTCACTGAATTGACCCAGATGTCAGAAACTAGTCAGTCAGACTTCTTAAGTTTACAGCACAGAAAACTAAGGCCTGGAGTGGATAAGACTTCCCAAAATCACACAGAAAGAGTAAGACTAGAAGCCAGCTCTCAGGCTTCCAAGGACTGAGTCCTTTGCATCTTGCCATACTGTTTTTTTTTTTTTTTCAAAACAGACCAGAGATCACATTTCCAAATAAACATAGATTTATTTTTGCCCATTCAAAATAGTCTTTTAAGAAGTTTATGGATATTTAAATAATGCTGTTTTATGCAAATGTATTTAGAATTCATCTTTGGGCATTACACCTAGTCTATGGCACATTATTAATGATTTCCTTAGCTACCAGGCTGTTAGCTCATTAAGCTCCCAGTCTTCAGTTTTGCCTGTATCTCCAGCACTTAACATATAATTGGTACACTGTAACTCATCGCAAATATTTTTTGAATAAAACAGCTCATCACTGTTTATCATTTGATAAAATGTTTAATTATTAGAACTATCCAATATCACAAAGAAAAAATCATAAAATCAGTGGTTGGATGGATACTCTGCATCATGTGATTGAGTCCCTGTCTCTCCCCTGCAGGGCTAGGGTAATTTGAGGGCAGAAACCATGTCTTATTCACCCAACATCTCACAGCAACACTGCCAATTCTTGCACAGAAAAAGAACTCGCATAGATAATCAATACATGTTTAATGAATAATGGCACAGCAGGTGGGAATTTGGATGAAGGTAGAGATCCATTGTTTCTAGGTTGCTGCAACAAGAATGTAATGGTAATATTTCTTGGTTGGAACACAAAAGTCAACTTGACCTATTGCCAAAGTTCTAACCCTTAACTGACCCCTTTGAATTGTGACCTTGGATGAAAAAGCATGGCAAGGACAATAGATTGTACCATAAGCTGACGTCTAAATGTCTTTAGCTGCCAATATTCTCATCCCAGAGTGTTTCAAAGACAGATTTTTCTCTTTTGCAAAGATCTCACCTTGCTCCTTCAATACAGTGTGTACACACTGCCAGCAGTACATTAAAGAAGGAGTAATATGACTACTGTAAGTTCTCTAATACTTAGGGCTGGTTGTGATCGGTGTTTGGAATTACATATACTATGCTTGGGAATAATGCACAATAGGATATTTTTTGGAAAAAAAACTATACACACACATAAGTAATCAAAGGCTGTGTAATAAATGCACTTGGGCAAAACCAGTGACACCTATCTACCCAAGGCTGTCCCTTTTTAAATCCACAGTTAAATGCTGAGGCTCAGGTGCATATTTTCATCTGATCCCATTTTCTTTCAGAAATGAGAGTTAAAGAACCTTCCCTTTTACCACACATTGTCCTGGGTAGAGTAGAAGTGAATTAATATTTGTGGTAAATAAACTTCAGGGCTCTGAGATCCCATGAAGCTTAATTAGATGTATAAAAAGTAACTTTAAACTTGGGCATAACTACTAAGGTCATCAATAGTACCTTGGGCATTTTCCCACAATCCAAAATAATTTTTCTTTATAGAGGAATGTGCTTGAAATATTATGTTTCATTCCTTAAGGGGAATCATCCCTATTTGGAATTCTTAATATATTCTAGTTTAACACGCAGGACTTATTTTTTACAAAGTGTGTTTTATCACTGAATCAGTTTGTGGAAGAGACCAAGAGCTGGTTGCATTCAGTCCCGCCCATATACAAATAAGAATGTTTGGTTGGCAAGGGAAGGAACTTTGTCTTCCATACTATTCTGTCCTACTGTTGTTGACCTAAATCTCCATCTAGAGTGGACGAGTTTATAATATTTCTTTATAAATATTCTGGCACATTAAAATGAGTGTCTGTACACGGAGCAAATCGGATGGAGATAAACAAAGTGTAGGGCAGGATAACACTTCTGTTGGACACCTTGCTAGCTGCTGTCATGTTCGCTGGATGCCAACATGAAAGATAGGTGAAAAAATCCTTCAACCCAGGCAATGTACATTTCTCATTCCAGTGAAAATTGAGTGAGTGGCTGTGGCTCTGATTCTACTTCCATGTGGTTCCTAAGCCCCAGCCAGCAAAGGCTCTATCTTAAGTGAGTGCAATGGTGAGAATCGGAAGTCTTCAGCTGCTGATGCTGCTACCATCTGTGCCACTCAAGATCAGTTTGGACCTACCGAGTTCCCCACTTACCACATCAGCACAGAATCTCTTTCCCCCTGACAACCCAAGGGATCTATTGAAGTCTCCAGAATGGGAAGCACCTCTCTTCTCCCTCACACCCTTTAGTATTCTCTATAATCTGATTCAAAACATGTGAATCTTACCCAGACCCCTGAAATTAAGACTTTCAAAAGCCAAGGGCTAACTCTATTTTTCTCTTTTATTTCTGCTATGTCATCTCTTCTTTGAGGCAATACAAAGAATGCCTACCTGGATAAATGGAGGAAATATTAGGAGTAAAAATCACATCATAATCCTTTAAAAATATGATCTTACAATAACTTGTACATGCATGGAGAGAGAAAAAAGGGATACAAGCCCAGAGAAATGCATTCATAGTTTGTTATTTTAAGACCATGGAGACAAATAGAGATCACCTTGTTTAATCCTTTCATTTATAGTGGGTAGAACCAAGGTCCAGAGGAAGGAAATGCTTTGCTCAATGTGACAGTATAAGTTATTGGAAAAAAAAATGGGATTTTTGACCCATTTCTTATCAATTTAGTTTACAGAAAAAAATACATACTTTAATGTTAGTCAAATCCATATTTTAATTCATATCTGAAAAAGATTTGTAATTAGTATATGAAATAAATTCTGTCATTTATTAGCATGTGTGATCTTTGGCAACCATTAAACATCTCCAAGGGTTATCTGTAAGTGGGGCTAATATACTCTGTAGACTTGTTATAATCAAACTGTAAGTAAAGTATCCAAATTTTTGGCATATACTAGATGCTCAATAATTCATAGCTATGGTATGAAGTATGATACTATACTAACTTTCATATCTGTAGTTGTAGATTATCATATGAACTTGTAGATGAAAGATGTTAGTTAGATGTTTAAATAAATAAATATTATTTATGCTTTTTTAGCAAAATAATGTGCTATATTGAAGGCTATAATATCCCTTAATAGGCAAGGTTAAACCAAAGTACTTTTGAACCTTTATTATTCACTTCCAAAAGTATGCATTCAATTAGAAACACTGAAGCATTTACAAATAGGATTTTTTGACTTTTTAGTTCAAACAGTTCAGCCAATCTGAATACAGGTCAGTCAAAAGATGTAGGATAAGAAATCTAGGTTAAAGGATTAGTATACATTTTTCACAGAAGAAACTGAGCCCTACAGAAGGGAAATGGCTTCCCCAAGGTGGCAGAGCTAGTCCTTACAGAGCCAAGCTTAGAATCTCCAAATCCAGATATCTAAACTAGGTCACATTACCCTCTCTGTCCCATTTGTAATTTAAGAGTTAGGAAACATAAACCTCAAACCTAGAAGTAATCAAGACTCTTCCTCTGCCTTCCTACTACACCTTACATCAACTATCAGAGGTACTATAAATTGCCTTATGTAACTCTTAAGATTCATTTGCACCAGTAAAGCGCAGGTTATGAGACAGATCTTACTGCCCTAAACTTCTTATAAATGGATTCCTTATTTCCATAAACTATTTTTTCTTATTTATAATGCTTTTTAAATTACCTGTTATTGATATATTATTTTAAAGCCTTTTTAAAGCCACTTTTTTTTTGCTTTATTAAATTCCCACAATTCTATTTCTTTGGTATTTTCTCATTTTTATTTGTCCAGATACTCAATTAGGAGAGAAAAAAAAAACACAAAAACTGGTTGCTTTACCAGAGTTTCAATCTAGTCCTAAAATAAAGGAGATAGACATTTTCTGATTACTCCCTTTACTTAAACAAGTTGAAAAGATAAAAATAAACAAATGCAGGAGTGATTCAGAGATAATAAAGGAATTTTATCTAAACAATTCCAGTCACAAAGACACAAAAATACTAGTTAAACACACAAAACATATGAAGGAGAGTGAGAACTGCCTTTATCATAGACACACCTGAAATATGTTCTCAAACCAGTCATGTTCAATTTAATAATAGTTAATATAAGCTGTTGCTACAGTATTTTTACTGTTTTTAAATTAAACCTCACCCATTTATAATCCATATAAACAGACTTAAAAACAAAACACAAAATTCTTAGCATCAGTTTCTTGGTCAAAGTGCAGTAAAAGAACAAGTGAAAATGTCAACAGTGAAACTCAGGAACAAGTTCAAACATCATAGACTCAGTTCTTGAGACTCTAAGAGTTGTATCCCATGGTTAAGAAAAAGGGATGCTTTTATAAATAAGAAAAATGCCTTCATCAGCATAAAGCATAGTCAAACATCATTATAACATATGTTTTTGATGTGACACTAAAGAATAGGATTTGCAGGTAAGGGAGGGATCTGTGAGGCTGACTATTTTCCTGTTTACATCTTGTAATTTTTCATAATATATTTTTGTTATGTGACTTTAGTCTTATCACACTTAACCTCCTTGAGTCTCCAGTCTCAAAAGAAAATTAATAATCTACCTCACCTGTCATTTGGTGTAAATTGTGAAGAAAAAGCCCACAGAATTTTTTGACAGATTGAATGTAATGGTGAGAGAAAGAGAGTTGTCAAGAATAACTTTAAGGTATTTAGTCTGAGGGTCTGGAAGGATGGTGTGGCCATCATTTGAATTAGGGAAGCCTGTGGAGAGAGCGTCTGAGATTCCACACTTCTGCAACAGACGTTACCCCAGCTCACTGATCACAGAAGTCAAGAAATTTGAAGGAATCAGAGTTCTGTACAATCCATTATCTAGCCCAGGCCTAGCACACCTGTGCTATGCTTTGTTAGATTCTATGGTAACAGATTTCTACAATTGGCTGCTCAGATAATTCAATATGAAAAAAGCCTCTTTCTAAAAAAGATCTTTACTTCCCAGTAAGGTTACCTGCAGAAAGGTGGTTCCCAGTTATCTAGATTATATACTCTATTTCATGAGATACTTGCATATCCTGATTATTTTATTGTTTAATACATTTTATATTAGTGGGAAAAAACATTTGGGATGTATTAGATATCATATCTAAAATAAAAATGCAATATACTTTTAGACATAATCGGAAGATAAAATTGCAGCTGAAATGGAGGATATAGTGATTGAGGGACCAAGGTCAAAGGTAATTTTAACATGATATTTTTCTATTTATTATTTTAAGAATGCACAGCTCCTCCTGTCTGACAAATACCTTCCTTTAGTAACTGTAGGGGAGCTAAATTATTTATCTTTTCTATTGGGGAGTCTAAAATGTATAAATAAAGAAATAGAAATTGCAGTCTATTATTTAGAGTTAGAAAGGTATGCTGGGTAATAGAAAATTAAGATCTATAAATTAGTGAGTCAATGGGGAGAGGAAGTATAATTTTCATAGGAGGGAGTCATTAAATGTGTCAGTTGGAGTCTGAGTAGAAAACAGATGGCATATTGTTGTTGAAGAGAGTTTAATGAACAGCAATTTACAAAACTATGGACCATGTTTAGGTAAAACAATCAGGGATGATAAAGTACCCAGATTACATGAAGGGGCAGGTGCAATAAACAATTGCCAATGCCTGGCGTGACCTATAGCTGAAAGGGAGGGTCCCTCACAGGAGCTGTGGCTGACAGGAGTTGTAGCCATAGATGGGAGCCACTTCCCAATGATCACCTGATAGAAAGCTAGCCAGCAAGACAAATACCCTCCCTTGATCTCAAGATGATGCTTCCCATTGGCCAAACCCATTTGGAAGACTCAGGGAATGGGAGCCTAGACAGTGAGATCCAGAGGTCAACCTCCTAGGTCACAGTGCAGGGTGGAATATGATGGACAATGGGTGCGGAGAAGCACAGAAAATTCCAGCTTGGATACTCTCTAAGCGGGGAAGCACAAACATGTTAAAGTTGCCTGGGAAAACACATAGATGTTTACAAAGAAACATCATTATTTTTTAATAGAGAAAAGTTGAAAGAGTAGGGTTAAAAATAATTCTTACCACTCGAAATAACCATTGTTTATACATTATTTCAGATCTTTCTAGATAGATAGATAGATAATCAAAATAAATAAATATGTAGGTAGACAGAAGGGTAGAAGATATTTAAAATTATATTACATCATAATGTCTTATAAAGAGTACTAAATAGGGCTTCCCTGGTGGCGCAGTGGTTGAGAGT
Organism: Hyperoodon ampullatus; assembly: GCF_949752795.1. Lineage (NCBI taxonomy): Eukaryota > Metazoa > Chordata > Mammalia > Artiodactyla > Ziphiidae > Hyperoodon > Hyperoodon ampullatus. The sequence continues at coordinate 41,591,382 of NC_136918.1, forward strand.
CTGCCTGCCGATGCAGGGGACACGGGTTCGTGCCCCAGTTCGGGAAGATCCCACATGCCACGGAGCGGCTGGGCCCGTGAGCCATGGCCGCTGAGCCTGCGTGTCCGGAGGCTGTGCTCCACAACGGGAGAGGCCACAACGGTGAGAGAGGCCCGCGTACTGCAAAAAAACAAAACAAAACAAAACAAAAAAAGAGTACTAAATATAATACTACTTGAATACAATGGAAGGTAAGTCTAAGATATTTAAAATGTAACTGAAGTGGAATTCAAGGATTTACTGATACATATTTTTTTACCACAAGCTTTATTAGTATAGTTGCCTTAGCACATTTTGCCATGTTTTAAAATTTACACTTTATGTGACTTATTAAACTTTGCATTTATCATTTATTTATATTTTTATGGATTCATAAATATTTATTTTATTCTAATGGCTACAATCCAATCTTATTATTTATTTGGGTGCTTAAATTGACCCAGATTTGGCCAGTGGCGGCCCCTTCAAACTAGCTTCTCTGTCCTTTTGACATGTACCCATCATTCTAAGAGTATCTCTTTACCCTTTCAGCATTACAGAATGTTCCAGGCTCATCTCATGCTTTCCCTGACCAAGCTCTGGAAATAGCCATTCCTTCAAAGATCCCTGGTTTCTTTTAGTGGAGAATTATATTTCACAACTAAGACTTAAGTGATATTATGCTCATTTATATAAGCATACCTCTGCTCCCAAGTCCTCTTAGTGAATAGAGCTAGGGAATGCACACACACATTCATTTATGCCTATGTCTATTTATATATCTATTAATTAATTTAGCTATCTCTGTATCCATTTATCTATCTAAACTGAAAACTGTGAGTTCACACTTATATCTTCAATTCTAACCTAACACTAACAGTTTCATTTTGTTTTTCCCTTTCCATATTTTCAATGCCCTTCTCTAACACTGAGGTACTTGGCTCCCATGATACTTAATAGTTTGGGTTATTTGATTAACCACTTATATGTTAAAAATCTTCCTCACTGCTGACACATGCCCCTACCTTCCGCTGCCAGAACTCCAATGTTCAATGTTGAGCTGTCCCTCTCCCCACACACAGAAACTTTCCTCACCCCTGTCAGGCTCCAATGCCCTGTGCTGGGCTCCAAAATCTGCACTTGGACACCTCTCTCACACTAGTTAAGCTCTAAAATCTCACTCTGGGTCACCATAGTTTTTCCTCTCTTCCCAATTTTGATACCAAACTTTCTTTGGGCTGAATTTTTCAGGAAGAAATGGGAATAGAAAGAAGAATAAGAAAACTATTATTTTAAATACCTATGTTAGAAAGAAAAGAGAAGTAAAATCAATGGGCAAACTTTCCACCAATTAAAAAAATCTAGAAAAATAACAAATTTTAGAAATACTAAAAAATGTTTTTAAATAATTGTGAAAGGAGAGAAAACTAGCAATATCAGTAACAAAAGAAGAGACACTACAGGTGTCAAAAGATAATTAGGTGATATCATGAATGACATTATATCAATAACTTTGACAACTTGGATATAAAGGACAAATTCCTTGATAAATACAACTTACCAAGATGAACATCGAAGAAATAAGAAACCTGACTGCTCATATACTTATTAAGGAAATTGAATTCTTGATCAAAAACCTTCCCACAAAGAGAATCCTGGTCAAAAATGGCTTCAGGATGCATTCTAACAAACAACTAAAGGAGAACTAATATTAATTCTGTAGAATATATAGAAGGAGGAAACACTTTCCAAATTATATGCATAATCCTAACGCCAAAACTTGACAAAGATATCACAAGAAAATAAAATTATAGAACAATATAACTTATGACCAAAAATTCAAAAATTTCTAACAAAATATTAGCAAGTTAAACCTAACAATATTTTTTAAAGACAATAAATACATTGTGACTAAGTGATTTTTAACTCAGGAATAAAAGCCTGGTTTAATAAGAAAATCAATCAATGTAATTTATCACATAAATAGGACAAAGGGGAAGAATCATACATTATCTCAATAGGTGCAAAAAAGCAGTTATGATAAAACTCTTAATATCCAGGAATAGAAGAAAACTTCTTCAATCTGACTATGGGCATCTAAAACTAACCTATAATTAACATTATTCTTAATTGTGAGGGACTTAAAGTGCTTTCTTTCTTTTCCCATAAGGAAAGGGTGTCCTATTCCTCCTCAACCTTTGCCTTCAGCTTTTTAGTGAGAGTCTTAAATAGTGCAATAAGGCAAGGAAAATAAAAGAAAGGGTAAAAACTGAAAAAAGAAAGTAAAAGTATTGTTATTCATAGGTGAAATAATGTTAATATTGAGGCCAATAAACTTCACAAAAAATACTTTTAGAATAAATGTATATACCAAGTTCACAGCAAACAAAGTTACTAGTCAAAAATTAATTGTTGGGCTTCCCTGGTGGCGCAGTGGTTGAGAGTCCACCTGCTGATGCAGGGGACATGGGTTCGTGCCCGGTCCGGGAGGATCCCACATGCCACAGAGCTGCTGGGCCCGTGAGCCATGGCCGCTGAGCCTGTGCGTACGGAGCTTGTGCTCCGCAACGGGAGAGGCCACAGCAGTGAGAGGCCCGTGTACCACACACACACAAAAAAAATCAATTGTCTTTCTATAAATAGGCAACAAATAATTGGAAATTGAAAAATTTTAAATACCATTTAGTTTATCATCAAATCCATCAAATATATAGTTATAAGCATAACGATATCAATGCTGAAAACTACAAAATATTGCTGAAATTAAAAAATTAAAATAAAACCTGAAGATATTGGAGAGATATACAATATTTATGAATTGGAAGACTGAATATTGTTTATATCTTCCCTGTCAAAACTAATCTCTAAATTCACTGCAATCCAAATGAAAATTTCAGCAGGCTTTTTGAAGAAAGTAAGATGATTCTAAAATTTATATGAGAATGTAAACGATCTAGGATGACCAAAACAATTTCACATTTGTATACTGTAACATTTATAAGATCCAGAATCAGAAAGTGACAGTTCTCACAATGACAGAGTGACCTAAGGTAAGGGAAGCCAAGAAGAGGAACTCAAAAATAAAGATTAATAGCTATCTACTTACTGTGTTCCAGGCATTATTAGGACTTCGTATGCATTATATCTTTTAATCCTCACAATAACCCTATGAGGCAGGTATAATTAGGACCTCTACTTTATAGATGAAGCAGGTGGTGGAGCCAGAATACAAAGTAAGGGTGTTCAGATTACAATACTATCCATGAATGAAAAGGAACAGACAAAAATGCCATTTACATTTCATATCCAATATAAACAAGGTGAAACAGTCTAAGCTTTCCAATATATTATTAGTATCTCTAAATAAGAATGATGTATCACTATAAAGTGACAACTTGCTCTTCATGGTGTAAACTAAAAATATTTCTTTCCAAAATTTTTCAAAATGGTTGAATGAACAATATGTTGATGTAAAGATTTAATGATGACTTGAAAGTAGGAATAATATTAAGAGACAATAAGGTGGGGCTGGATCCCAAGCAATTATTTCCAGAAGTTATACAGTAAAGAGGATAAACATGGACATTCTCAGAAGTCCGTTTATGCTACAAGTATGGACACCTGAATTAAACAGTTTTGAAGGAACAAACTTTTATTACTAAACAAGGGTCATTCTCAGAAAATAAAAGAAATCAACATGGTGATAGAAGGTTTTCCCTGTATCATTCATTAGAAAAAAAAAAGAATATGAGTAACTTCCCTGTTTGCACTGGGAAATATTTTTTAAATATGTTATTAAATATTTATTCTAATAATATTTGTCGAGTTTTCCTATAGGGAGAAGAGATATAAAAACACAGCTATTGTGTTTGAGAAATTCATTTTAGTGAGTAAACAAATGTATAGGCCATTAACTGAAACTATAGTGAAATCAGAACTGAGAAGATTGTGTAAATTGCCAAAGGATAAATGGATAGTGGAGGCCTGGGGAAGGGAGTAGTCAAGGATGGATGCAATGAGAAGAAATTTATGAAGAAAATGTGATAAATCACTTGTGGGGCAAGGATAGTAAATACATTCTGGATAAGGTATCACTGTAATCAGAGACATGGTGGCCTATAGAGTGTTCTGGAAACTGCAAGAAAGCCAATATGGCTAAATAAATGTGTGGTAGATGGGCAGTCAGTGAGGCTCAGGGGGCAGAATGTGCAGGATTTTGAATTTTACCCTGAGGTTAGAGAACCATGGGAGGTTTTACACATTGGGGTAATCTATTTGTAGTCTATCAGTAATCTGGCCCAGGTTGCAGCCTGGATGATGATTAAAATGCTATTGCAATATTTCACAGGAGTAAATCTAAAGACATAGAAATGAGATCAGAAGATGAATTTGAGGACATTTAGGAGACAGGATCAATGGAAATGAACAAGGAAAGCAGAAGGAGAGGGGTCACTCCAGGCTGACTCAGGGACTGGAGGCACACGTAGCTGGATGAACATGAGCGGTGCTAAAGGATGCCGCCTTTGATTTGATCGTCTTTCCAGTTATAGACTTCTAGAGCTAAATCAGGGGGGGCCAAAGCATAAGATAAGTAGAACCCCAGTTTCTTAATGTGAATTTCACCCACCTTTCTTTTGTGAATTAAGCTTTCATAAAACAAGAGCAATCCTGAATTTTCTAAGCTTTGACTTTCACCAAATGACAGAATGACCGCTACCAACTTTGGCAAGCCTAATTCTACCCAGAACCTGAGATGTCAAATTTACTTGTCCTAAGGATTCAGATATGTAATTCCTTTCTAAACATTGTGCATGATTCACTCTGTCTGACTAATGACCTGACAGTAGGCAAAAGAAAAAAAGAAGAGAAATTGCCATGGAACAACAAATAACGTGAGACCACGCAAATATAGTGAATGTGAACACCTGCTATTCCACACATAATGAGTTTCTTTAGAAGTTTCAAGTTGAATAAGCACCAAAAACCCCTGCGGAAACAGAAATATCTCCACCCAGAATGATTTCTCTTCTTACCACACTCTGGGACATTTCTCTGTGCTGCTGAAAGTGAGTGAAGCACAGATATGACTGTGTACTGTTGGTGTTATGTGCATATGGTCCAGGATGCCATGAACAAAATGAATCTCCTCCACTTGTCCTTCTTCCATCTCTACATTTGTTCATAGCCTGATCTCACCCACCATCTCAATCTAAGCTCTGGAAATTCAGCCTCACACCCTATATCTGACCTCAGGCCAGTCCTGCAGGAAACCCACTGGCCCTGGGCCCCTTTTTACCTCTGAGGAATCCCAACACAGATTTGTGGTTTCTTGGGAAGGCCCAGGACTGAGGATCAAGAGACCTGAACTACTATCTCACCTCACTTCAATCTTCCATTCTGTAAACTGAAAACAGGCATGACTCAGCCACTACATCATAGTAAAAGCCAAGTCAAATGATGTTGTAAAATGGCCTTTGTAAGCTTAAAATGCTATACACATGTGGGAGATTATAATTGTCATATAGTCTTTCTCAGCTAGTTTATACATTTTGTCTGAATTACATGAACAATTAACTTGGGTATCTTCTTTTGTATTAGGAGGATAAGTGCACTGCCTTAACAGAGTGGTTATAAGAACAAAATGAGTAAACATGTGGAGCATATGGCACAAGTCTTGGAAGCACTACACACTGAATAAAAGGTAGTAATCTTGGTAGTAATACTTCTATTATTACCATTACTCCTATTGATCTGTTCCAAAGAAATCAGTATTTGATCTCAGCCTATTTAAAGGGCACAAATGCAGTGCTTGGTGGGGAATCTGCAGATAGATGGTGCAGAGGGAATGGTGAGTGAGTTGCTTGGTGTTTTTGTCCTTTTTTTTTTTTTTTCTTTGGCCATGCCATGCGGGATCTTAGTTCCCTGACCAGAGATCTAACCTGTGCCCCCTGCATTGTGAGTCTTAACCACTGGACCACCAGGGAAGTCCTGTGAGCTGCTTGTTTAAGTGGGAGATGCAGACTAGACCATGGCCCTTGCTTGGTACTAGTACAGCATTACCACTGCTAATAAATAGGGACTGTGAGACAAAATTTTCTTAGAATCATGGAATGATTCTGGAGTGATTCACGGAATGAGGGCTAAGAGAATATGTTGTGTGTGTTTTGAATCATCACTGACAGTGAACTTGAGCTCCTGGTCCTTCCCCCATGGATACAGTTGCTACAGGCAAATATCATTATCCTTTCAGGTATGGAAAATACTTGGCTTGCCCTTTATTTCAGATCCTAGAATTGGAGAATTGGACAATACCACAGAGATCATTGAGCTTGACCCACTTACTTCCCAGATGATGAGACTAGGCCCAGAGAGAAGCAACTTGCTGAAGGCTGTATACGTTACCAGTGGAGAAACCAGACCAAGTCTCCTGACTCTCAGCTAGGGCTTTCTTCTTCTTTTATTCCGCACTCAGTTAATTTGGTCTCTGTTGGCCCTGACCACCTTGCTGTTGGTTTTCTGAGATTGAGCACCTGGATGGTTTCTTATCCAAGTCTTGGACAGCAACCAAGCATGTGGATGGGCAGAGGTGGCTGACTCAGACTTCGGAACACTTTGCACCTTAGGGGCTAAGGTACAGTGTAAAGGAAGGGTGTGTCAGTGTGACTGGGTGAATGAGAGGGGAGGAGAGTGGTTTTACCCTTCAGGGCTCCTGCTAATGAGTTCTGGGACATGGAGCAGCTTCGATTACTCACTCAACTTACGATATGCTTGGCTCAGGTAAACTGAGCCATGAATTAGAGGGGCATCCCTCAGCATAAAACAAATAAAGAGATTTGCTTTTGCAGGGAAAATCATTATCATTTTTTCATGAATTCATCCATTTGTGCAAAATATATTTATTGATTACCTACCACATGCCAGGAGATGTGCAAATATTCAGGTATTCAATGGTAAATTACATGATCCCTGTTCTCAGAAAGTGAGAGATGGCAGGTCAAGAGCTAAAGTTGATACAGTGAGATATATGCTGTAACAGTGGTAAGCACAAGGTGTGTGTTGAAGCTCCAGGGAGGACTGTCTTGTGTGTGTTTGTGTTGTGCGTGTGTGTAGTGCTCAGAAAGATTTCCCTGGATGTGATGCTTGAGCTGAACCTTTAAGGATACAGAAGGAGTATAGCATCAGAGTGTGAGACAGCATGGCTGTTCTAGGGAATTAGCAATTCCATATGGCCAAAGTACAGAATCAAACACAAGGATTATTAGAAGAGGCTTTTTTAAAAATTTATTTTATTCAAGTATAGTTGATTTACAATGTTGTGTTGATTTCTGCTGTACAGCAAGAAATTACACATGTATATTCTTTTTCACATTCTTTTCCATTATGTTTTACCACTGGATATTAAATATAGTTCTCTGTGTTGTACATTAGGACCTTGTTGTTTACCCATTATATATGTACTAGTTTGCATCTGCTAATCCCAAACACCCAATCCATCCCTCCCCCACCCCCTCCCCCTTGGCAACCACAAGTCTGTTCTCTATGTCTGTTAAGATGCTTGGCATGTAACTATCAACTCGCTGTAGAAATGTCCCATCTCACTTTGCTATCAAGCAAATGGAAGCTCAGGGAGACCAAGCCATTCTCCCAAGACTCAGCAGACATCAAGCACCAAACCACGATTAGACTGGACCTTCATTTCTCATGTGCCTCTTATCCTCAACGTAGAAGGTCATAATTGAAAAAATTATCTTCAAGTCTTCCTTAACATAGAGACTGAGCAGTAGTTTGGAACTGAGATTCAAATTTCCTATGGAAACCGTGGCATAAATGTTGGTTAGGGACCCAGGTTTATCTCACAAAAAGCTACTTAGTCTATGATGCACTTATAGCACTGTAGAGAACAGTTACAGTAACTGACTATGAAATGCAACCAAGTGTGTGTGGGAAAATGGACTTTCATTTAGAATGCTTGGAAACTCTCACCACCACCTTCCTGAAGTGGGAGATGGAGACTTCAAGATCATACTAACTGGGTCCAGGAGGACAGGGAGTGAGAATGCAAAGGGAGAGTATGACCACAGGACACTAGGGACCTGGAAAATATGGGACAGAGTGTCTTTTCCAGAACAAATTCCCCATAGATATCTCTCAGTCCTGCAGTCTCCATAATCATCCTGTTCCTCTTCTTCAGGAAACCTTTCCATGATAGCACCTGAGGTGTAAGACCATGTTTTTCTCCTCTCTGATGTCCCATAGATGCGTTCCTTCCCTCCTGAAATAAGCACTAAAAATTTAGAAGTTTCATGAATGGCATATATTGCAAGAAACTATGGAAAACTGAGGAATAAAAAATCCTCCGATGTCCTTTATACTTTTTTCAAGTAGATCCTTTGGAGAAAATCAAAAGTGTATAATCAAACCCGCCTTCATTGTAAAGAGGTTAGGAATAATTCTTTGGCTAGGGGTCTTGGGCCAGTCTAAGTTTAGTGTCCAGTACACAAGTCCTTGGTAGATTTTATTTCATCTTTACTTTGAACTTACTGAAAACAAAAAACAAAAACAGAGGGAGGGAAAGTCAGCAGGTGGGTGCTTCTCTATGTCTGGACTCCCCAGCCATCCTATCACTATAGTCCTGCATGCTCAGGAAGAGAAAAAGGGGCAGGGTGGATAAAACAGAATAAAAAACATGGCAGCCCCTGATATTATTGTCCTTTTACCAGTTTTATCTTCCCACTCTAACAATGACAAAAACAAATATTTACCTTATGCTTTAGCGTTTCCCAAAAATGTCTAAACACTTTAAAATATTAAGATACAGTTCTTTAAATGTGAATTACGGACTGAGTTAATATAAATACTGGAAGGAATTCCAACTGTCCAACTTATTCATTCTACACATGAGGAAACCAAGGCACACAGAGAGAACTCAATTTGTTCAGGTTCACAAAGGGGACCAGAGGCATATGCAGTTAACTGAGCAGTTTCATATCCGTTATCTCATTTGTTATTCACGAAACTCTGGGTTTACCCCAAATCAGTTTGGTTAAAGCGATTTGCCTAAATCCACACAGTTAATGTGACAGCTGTAAACAGACCCCAAAATTCTTAGATTCCAATTCCAGTGCTTATAAGACTCCATAAAGATGGCCTTGTGGGATTCCCCTAGAAACATTTGACTGGTGGAATAGATTAAGAACTTAAAAATAAATGATTGCTTTTGGGTAATCCCAGATAGCAAAATTTAAAAAGCCCCGAAATCAAAACTGTAAGCAGAACTCTTCTCAGAATGAGTGTTAAATTAACCATCCCCCTTCCCTTTTTTTTTTTAGGTAATATTTTACATGGCCCATCACATAGCAATTCAGAACACTCTAAAATTTAGGATTTCTATAAATTTTTCATTTAAAGAAAATTCTCTCATACCTTAACTTATTTGGTTTGACCTTTCCTTAGAACAAATTGCTGCCATTGTTATTGTTATTATTATTATTACCATTATTATCTCCTCTTTGTAGATGAGAAACTGAAGCTCACAATCTCAAAGGTAATAAATGAAAGCGCAAACCTAGGTTTTCTGTTTCTAAACCTAGTAGGTTAAACATTAATTCTGGCACGTTTCAAACCATTTCTTGTTGTATTTGCTTTACTCTCATGGAGAAACACATTTGGGTACCCACAGTCCTGAATAGTACTTGTATATTTAAATGTCAGTTTGTTTCTAGGTAAATAGTGACCTATAAATTTGAGACCAATGGATCATTATGTGAAGGTTTTTGCTATAAACACTACTAGTAAATATTGGTTTTCAAGATATAGTCATAAGTACTCACTTACCAAATATAGGTTTCCAGTTAAATGTTTAATTTTCAATCTGTTCCTCAGGTTTACATATGAATTAATGAAAAACTAAAGTGTATAAATTTCTATACTGCATATTCCTCTGAACAATGAACATAAAAAGGAGAAATGATGAAAAATTTTTCTTTAGAACTTTGAGTACTTTAGTGGCCCTTTTTAAATCTTTTTCTTGTTTAATTCCCTTTCACTTGGTCAATGTAAAGTTCTGTTAAATTTTGTTTGTTTAATTAAGTTCATACTAATTTAGTGCAGAAAATGATTTTTTTTTCCTTTGGTTCCAAGCAGGTAGATTTATTCTCAGTTGCCTGAGCAGATATATCTCTGGGTAAGTATATGCAATAGATAACAGTTCACAATCAGAACAGTTTTATCTTCCTGGATCCACATGATGAATCTGATAGCAATTCATTGTTATATAGCTTGAAAAAGTACCTTACCAATGTTGAATGTTGTAGTTCATTTCAACCATTGTGACTGAGAACTAGGCTAGGTTGTTTTGTGAAGGTTAAAATTTAACTTCATTCTGGAACTGCTCTCAGAATCATGGAAGCCAGAATAGCACTCAGAACTCATTTTAACCATCATCAGACAGCAGCAAAAGACAAAGCAAACAATATTTACAAATGAAATTTAACTTTTATACAAAACAAAATCAATTTATAAGTTTAAAAACATATCTCCTAAAAGAAAAATTGTATTTTTATCAGTAACTTTTTAAAAATTAGTTATTTTTCTTGTTAGGGTGTTTTTACTTGCAATAACAGAAAACCAGTCAAAAGTAATTTAAACAATAAGGGGTTTTCTATCTCGTATAAATCCTGAGGTCAGTAGTTCCAGTGAAACCTAGCAGTTCTATGGGGTAAAATCATGATAATCTCACACCACTAACATCACTGCCATTAAAGAGATCCAGAAGTGAATGTAATAAAAAAATGGTCAATGAAATATTACTCAGCCATTAAAAAAGAAAGAATTAATGCCATTTGCAGCAACGTGGATGGATCTAGAGATTGTCATACTGAGTGAAGGAAGTCAGAGAAAGACAAATATCATATGATATTGTTTACATGAGAAATCTAAAAAAAGGTACAAATGAACTTATCTACAAAACAGAAATAGAGTCACAGATGTAGAAAATAAATTTATGGTTATCAGAGGGTAAGGGCAGGGAGGGATAAATTGGGAGATTTGGATAGACATATACACACTACTATATGTAAAATAGATAACTATTAAGGACCTACTGTTACAGCACAGGGAACTCTACTCAGTACTCTGTAATGACCTATGTGGGAAAAGAATCTAAAAAAGAGTGGATATATGTGTATGTATAACTGATTCACTTTGCTGTACACCTGAAACTAACACAACATTGTAAATCAACTATATTCTAATAAAAATTTTTTAAATGGTCAATACTATGGCTTATTACAGGTAATTTAATATTTTAAATATTATGACATTATGATGATGACATTAAATGTTTTATTTATATCTTTATTAATGTGCATGTCCTAAAATATTTATGAAATTCCAATAACTCATTAGATTTCTGAAATTAAAAGTTTGATTTCTAACAAATTTTAAAAGTCTGATGTCAGTTATCTTAATATTGATAAAAAGGATATGAGAGGTATACTTCAGAACTTTATTTTTTAAAAAAAGAGTATTAATTAGTGATATTTATTTATGTAAAGATTATTTTAAATCCTTACTCACATACACACACAGCTTGACCTGTGTTATTTTGAATTCCTGGAATTTCTGTTAAGTGTAACTTTTTCTTAAACAAGGAAAGTGATTATGTTCCGAACATAAAGAGATATTGAGTGAAAGTGAATCAAATGTGAACATGTACCTACCTCCTTCTGATCTTTTACACCCTTAGAAATCACTAAATGTATGTACACATGTGAGTATATATGTGAAAATTATAAATGTAGAATTATATATTAAGTACTTGTATCTATTATATATACGAATTTTGAATCAATATAAATGAATTACAGTGCTGAAAAGAAGGAAGATTCACCTCCATTTAACAGAAATTTTACTAGATCATTGTTATATATATATATATATATATATATATATATATATATATATATACACACAACACACACAAACACACACACACTATTTGATTCCTGAGAAAATCACAGTTCAATAGACTTAAAAGGGAGCACTGCTATAAAAGGTAGAAATGGCTTTGGAGGTTTCTTTGCCAAGTTTAAAGGTAATAGATCCTTAAGAAAGGAAGTCTTGGGGCAACCTTCAGGATAATATTCAGAGAGATCTGCTCTTCATATCTCTCACTCCCCAGGCAATAGACAATAGAGGAAAATATGCTTTCGCTCTAAGCAAAAGCAGTAATTATGAATGCTTAGACCTGAGACACAGGGTAGGACCTTGGATGACTGGTTACATTTAAAAGGAAGAGGAAATTCTCATATTTTCAATGTCAGCTATTGGTAAAACCTGACAAACAGCACATTTCTCCCTCTTTTACAATTTTGAAGACAGGCTGGAAAACACAGAAATCATATTCTCAAAACATTAAACATTCTTAAATACAAAGATGAAGAGACAAATTAGAATCATCAGTATCTGAGGAAAACCAATAACATGAGTAATGTTATTGAGTAATTAGTAGTATATATTAGTATAATAATTAGTAGTATAATAGTATAATAATCCTTTAATATAATAATAATAATATGCAATAATATAAGTACTAACATTTATTTTAAGTGCTTTACTTAAATTTAGCAGAAGCAATAGAAAGTGAAATTAATCTGAAGTTGCTGACTTTTTTGTGTTTCTTTGCTACAAGAAATATTATTTTGTAAAACATTCTTCTAGATTTAAAACTATTAGTATAGAAAAACAGGTGAAGTCATTATGTTTTAACTATGCACTTTGAACGTAGACAGGATTGTGAATCCTTTGGCTAAAAAGATAAGCATATGAGAACTCTGACAATTACTGCATCAAATCCCTCCTCTCAGCTTGTAGTTTCTATTAGTTTTACACTGCTAATGTTTGTAAAATATACTTCTGTTATAATTAGCAAAATTGTTTTGTATTTTTTTCTGTTTTTAAGTGGAGTCACTTACTTACTTAGTCATCTTTATTATTTTTTTAAATCATGCATTTTTCATTTCTGTATTCTTTGAGTCATCCTTTAATTGACTAGATATTATTGTTAAGAAATGTTTTCCAAAAGGGCTCATGCATACTTACACTCCCTGGATTCTTTCATGTGAGAGAATGTCTATCTGTAACTGTCTTTATACAATGAATGAATCTTGACTAGTAGAATATCATTTAGTCAGAGTTTCTTTCCTTAGATACCTGAACACACTGCTCTGTTGTAATCCAGAATTGAATGTTACTGGTGTAATGTCTGATTTTGGCCTGGATTTTTATATCTTGTAGATTTGTTTTCTCTAATTGGATGCTGGAACAATTCCTTTATTATTTTTCTTCAGATTTTTTTTCTGTTTTCTTTCCTTGTCAGAGAGATAAAATATTAGATATAATTTAGCTACTTATAATTTCCTTCCTGATTTGAATCCCACCCCCTATCTCCACAGAACCTCTATTTTGACTTTGTGTTTTATCAAATCTCTATAGGCTGTTCTACTTTTACTGTCCAAATTCCATATTATGTTTTTGAGATATATCCATACTAATATACATGACTTTTGTTTATAAATATTAACTGCACAGTTTTTGCTGGATATTGTATTGTTTCTAACTCATCACTAATGCAGCACTGCAATGCAATGAACATCTTAAAACACATCTCTCAGGGCATGAACACAAGAGCAATTCTTGGGGGGAATTTGAGGGGTCAAAGAATATACCTTCAGCTTTATTAGATATCTCTAAAATTGTTGTATAATCTTATTTTTCCACCAGCAGTGTAGAAGAATTTCCATCTTACCACTTACTCTTAAAATAGTATGTAACACATGGTGTTACCAAACCAGACTTGGGTCCACTGACCCATGTGCAGTAAAGTCAATCTACTGACACTGGGTTGAAGTAAAGGAAAGTTCAGAGTTTATTGCAGGGCACCAAGCAAGGAGTCCAGGCAGCTATTGCTTAAAAGGCCTGAACTCCCCAATGGCTTTCAGGGAAAGGTTTTTCAAGACAGAGTGACGGAAAGCGTTTTAGGGTGTGTGATCAGCTCATGGACTTTCTTCTTGTTGGTGATGGTGAGATAATCGGGATTCAACCTCATCAACCTTCTGGTTTCAACTGGTCTGGGTTCTAGGTGCTTGTGGGCAGCATATAGTTAACTTCTTCCACCTGGTGGGGGTTTTAGTAGCTGTCAAACAGCTCAAAGGATATGGCTCAGGATATTACCTATAGACCTTGAGGAGGAACTAAAAGTCCTTGACTTTGTTTAATGACTAAACTGTTATTATTTTGTCTTGATTGTTTTCCTTTGTTGCTGCATTTTCTCACTTCTCTGATTAAATTTATTCTTTGAAACTCGGAGAAGGCCTAGGAGGCTAAAGTTTTTCTACAAACAAGAGGCAGGAAGAAGAGACAGAGAATTCTGTCCCAGGAAGGCTCCATAGGGTCCTGCTTGGCTACAATGGTAAAGTACCATATAAGTTTTACTGTTATTGAGATTGAGATAATATCTACTTCATAATATGAATTGAGTTGCTTTTTCTATATATTCTCTATTTTATATATGTATTTATGTGTGTTTGTGTGTATATATATATATATATATATATATATATATAAAACATATTCCTTGAATGTGTGGTAAAAATCAACATTAAAAACATGACCTCTGTATATTTTGAAGGGAATATTTGATTATCAAACCAATTTTTATAATTACTATTCATTTAATGCATTTATTATTTTTTGTTAAGTCAAATTTAAAATTAATATTTTTCTAGAAAACAGTCATCTAGACTCATCTTTTTTGTTTGTTTGTTTGTTTGTTTGTTTGTTTTTGTTTTTGCGGTACACGGGCCTCTCCCGTTGTGGAGCACAGGCTCCTGATGCACAGGCTCAGCGGCCATGGCTCATGGGCCCAGTTGCTCTGCAGCATGTGGGATCTTCCTGGACCGGGGCATGAACCCACGTCCCCTGCACCAGCAGGCGGACTCTCAACCACTGCGTCACCAGGGAAGCCCCTGTTGTTTACTTTTTTAAAAATTATTTTTGGCTCTTACCATTTGCATTTTTTTCCGGCAAATTTCTTTATTTTTACACAGTTCCTCTTTTGTAGTTTCTTGAGTTGAATATGAGTTGCTCACTAACTCATGACTTATTTTAGAGTGTGTTTCTTTATTTGCAAATGTGTTATTGTTGAGTGTCGGTGTGAGCATTCTTTTATGTAGCTGATGTCTAATTTCAATCCACTTTGGTTCATAAACATGGTATTGATTCTTTGAAACTTGGTGAAACTCCCTTTGTGACCAGTTGCATGGATATTTAGATCAGCTAGTTAATTTTGTCTTCAAATCTTCCATATTCAGCGCTAAATTTTATTTGATTGGTAGATCGGTTGCCGACACGTGTGTTAAAAATTTTCAGCGATTATGAATTTGTCCAATTCATTTTGTGAACTTTGTATTTTGAGACAATATTCTTTATCAACTACAAGTTTATGATTGTCCTCTGTTCCTGGTAGATTGTAGCATTTATCATTATCATTATCATTATTCTCATTATGCTGTTTTTGTTATTGCATCTTTCTTAATTCCACTGAACTAAAATAATTAATTTGCATTTTTGTCTTTTAGGAAATATCTACTGAATTATCTGACATATTTTAGCTTGCAAACTCATCAGTGTTAGGAGTACTCTTTCTTCATGAATTCCCAAAGGTGATAAGAAAGGATTTCATATTGCTCAGCAATTCAAAATCATGCTAATAATTAATTAACTGAGGGGATCCATGAGAGATTGCATTGGATTAGGGGGATGGTAACAGTGGTGCTGGTGGTGTGTGTATACACGTGCATGTGTGTATAAATACAGCTTAGTGTTTGTGACTAGATAAATAAAACCTGGTGGACCTAGAAGCTTTTGAAGTATGGTGGCATGTCATGCTATAAATCTTCACAATTTTAGAAAAAAATTGTTGTTACTGTTGTAGTGGTAAATCACAGCATAATTGTTTTCACACTCAATAAAAATTAATTGGCATTAGTTGTCATAGAAAATACTCTTGAAAAGTATTTTAATCCATTGTAATCCTTCATGTGGTATTAATTTACTTAAATCCTTATTTCTATACAGTTCAACAAACTTTAGTGATATCTTTGTTGCAGTCTCATGATTTCTAATGATTTTCCTTTTTCTGGTATCAGTATGCACAGTGCCATCTAATTAATTAATTTGATGACTATCCATACAGTGTTCATTTGGAACAGGACCCTGTCTAAGGCTCTGGAGAGAAAAAGACTAAAGGGCAACCTTTTGTAGACTCATACTTTAGTAACAAGGATAAATATATAACAATGGTATTATATGAAAAATGTTATGGGAGCACAGAAGAGATTGTAATGAATTCTGCTAAGGGTTGCTACAGAAGGGCATGGTGTGAGAAGACTTCAAAATGCAATGTCACAGGATCCGAAAGCTAAAGAATGAGAACATTTCATCAAGAGGTTAAGTGAAGGAAGTTCATTTCATCAGAATGAATGACTCAAGACTAAGGGAAGAGATGGGAACATGCCTGGTTTGATTGGGAAGAACAGGGAGTCTGGCATAGTTGGTGTATGAGGAGCAGCGTGAGAACAGTGGTTAAGGCAACTGAATAAATTAATTAATTAAAATTATTACTATTATATCTAATACTTTTATGATGCTACTGTCTGCCAAGCTGCATTCTAAGTTCTTTACATATGATAATTCATTTAAGCTTCAAAACAACTCTATGAGATAGCTACTATTATTATCTCCATATTACGGATGAAGGAACTAAGTACAGAGAAGTTACCTTTGCCAAGGTCTCAGAGCAAGAAAGTAGTAGGAGTGGAATTAAAATACAGGTATTGGGCTCCAGAGCCAGAGTTCATATTATTTTACACATTATTTTAAGTAACTACACATGGAGGGAATTTTTGCAAGATCAGCTGCTATCATAAAAAAGAATACAGATTTCATTTATTTTTCTATTTCCATGGCATAAATGATTCCCCTGGGACAATAGTTATTTGTAAGTACCATCCAGATATAAAGGCAGAGGCAACACAGATAGAAACTGACAAAAACCCTAGAGCCTGGAAAACCTAATACCATTTTTTAGAATTATTTGTTTTCATTACCAAAAGCTAAACCTTATAATGTGTGAAGGTAAGACTGTGTTAAAACAAGCCCTCAGGAGGAAAATCATAGTAGACATTGTCAGCTGCTCCTGTCACTCTGAAAATGCAAACTTGTGAATTATTTCAGGCCCTTACACAGCCCTAAAGGCCTTATGGGCAACTGATTTTATTTTAAAACAATTTAAAATACTTTAAGTTAATTTACCATTGTATTTCTGTGTTCTGGCCTAAAGCCAGCATCTTCCCAGTCCTAATTTGGTACCTAGTTGAACTCAAATTTTAAACTTAATGTTCCCAGTGAAGCTAACCCTAATTTCATTTACCTCCTTAGGGATTCAGACAAAGCTCCTCCCTGTTAATTTCCCATGCTTAGGTGTACTTCTGAAACATGCAAACAATGTATTTTTCCAAACAGAGATCTGGTTAACTTTGCCAAACTTAATTTTAAGAGACTCTTGAGTCCACTGACCTCACACCATTGTTCATTTCCTTTAAACTCAATGACTCCCTCTTCCATGGCAAGGTCCCAACACCAGGACTAACTTCCAGCCTTGCCATGATTCTGGGTACATCAGTAAAACAGAGATTTCCCCCCCAATTTTCTACATTCTCTTTCTTTTAAACTTCATTGATGCTTTTTTTCCACTCTGAAATATCTTTCCCAATTCTTCCTACCCCACGTTTCCGAAAAATTTACCCAAATTTCATGGCCCAGGTCAAATACTATTCATCTCCCAGAACTGTGTTCTTTTTCAGTTTTATATCCAAAACGTTTATTTAAGGATTCTAAGAAAGCTCTCAACAAAGCCCACTTGGAATTGTGTTACCTGATATAATTTTAAAATATGGGTGCTTCTCCTCCCACCAAATATGAGCACCACCCCCGACGACAGTGACTCACATAGCTTTCATAGCATTCTGTATACAACAGATGCTCAGTAATAGTAGTTGGGATGAACAACAAAGACAGACATGTTGAAATTTGCAGCTTTATAGTTAAATCTGGAAGAAGTAGTGAAAAAACCATAAACCAAAAAAACTCATGTTCAAAGCAGGGCTCTACCACTATCATTTGTAATATCAGACAAGTAACTCTCTCTGGACCAAAGGAGAATGCATTAGATAATTTCTAAAATCCCTTCTAGTACTTGAAATTTGTCATTTTATGGTTTGCCCAGCAATATTATACATACAGAACACTGACTACTTCTATCCTAACCCCAATCCAGTTTGAGAAATTGTATTTTGGACTATGATCCATGAAACTACATCATATGGGGTCAACTAGTGAATCTACATGGTATAGTTTGACATTCCCTAATATTCTTGGCCACCTGGAGGACAAAAAACAAAACAAAAACCCTAAAAAAAAAAACATTCTTAAAGAGAATTTGAATGTAGATTTAGAGGCAAAGCCTCATTTCACTAAAGAAGAATCTCAGTTCCAGGAAGATAAATTATTTTCACTTGTCACACAAATAGTTATGAGCAGAGCACAGGCTTCAGCCCAGAGTTCTTATCTCCCTGAAAAAGCTTTTCCTATAGGAATTTAGAATTTAAGTATTTAACTGACTTAAAGGGCTGAGATAAAGGTAATGAAGAAGAAAAATAAAGAAACAAGGATGTGTTTAGAGCTTCATCCGGGATACTAAAATGTGGTGGAATTAATCACTGGGTTTCTGAAAGGCACTGTAATTTTAGTGTATATGAATTGTAGTTCAAACATGCAGGTGGGAAAAATTTTCATTTTCTTTATTTGTGTGTATTTGAACATACTGTATATGCTGTATTCCCATTCTACCAGGAGGTAGAAACTTAATCTTGGTCACTTAAGGGATCCTCTCTTTGTCCCAGGTTTTCAGTTGAGTTCCAAAGGATTTATTTTATGCTGAGGCACCAGGAGACATCTGGTCCTCTACTGCCATCTAACCATTCACTAAGATATCCACCATGAATTTGATTCATGTCCCTAGGTCCACACAGGTCACTGCTCAGTCATCCCTCATTCTCATGGCCAAGAGGTCTGGTTCTCTTCCTGTGTTTCCTTGGTCACCTTCTGCTGCTTCTGGGCCACATTCGGCCATAGGAAACTCTGTGAGGCCAAGGTTCTATTTGCGCACACCATACACTCAGTTCCACACTGGGTTTTGCTTCTTGCCCAGGCTTTCCTGGTAAGTAAGGCACAGGCCTCTCAGCTCTCTAATTCTACAAATCTATATGAGGATTTGAGTATCCTTCTCAAGGTTTTAATCTGGGATAAAAAAAAAAGTGGTAGAATAACTTTTTCAGGATCTCATATTATCTACACGTTCATTTCTTTGTAACCCAGTTCTCTCCCCAACCTAAGAAATATTTTCTTCTTTTTTTAGACTTTTTAATAATAAAAGTTTGCAAATATATACAAAAATAGAGAAAATTTCATGAACCCCATGTATCCATTACCCAGATTTAGCAATCATCTACCTCAAACCAATCCTGTCTTATCTATACTCCCACCCATTCCCCACCAAGGTTATTTTGAAGAAAATCCCAGGCACCATATTATTTCATTTGTAAACATTTAGGCAATCTCTAAATGATAAGAATTCTTTTAAAAAGCAAGACATAATCCTATTAGCACACAAAAAATAATTCCCTAGTATCATCAAATATCTACTTAGTATTCATATATTTCACACTTAAAGTGTCTAATAAATATTTTGCTTTTTAAACAATTTGAGATCCAGACAAGAAGGGTTTATTGCTACTGAATGATATGTTTTATAAATCTATTTTTATCTAATAGGTATGGCTCCATCAATCTTCACACACATCCCTTCCCAAAAAGCAAACAAACAAAAAACCTTTTCTTAAACAAACAAACAAAAAAAAAGCAGGTCTTTGTCCTATATATTTTCAAGAAATCTTTATCTGGACTCCAGGTGGGGAAACTCCAGCCCCTGCCCCACCCCTTCCCCTCACATATACATATTCATCAGATATCCTCTTCAGTCTATTTTTCAAGTTTTTTCCCCTGTATTAGTGCATGATACATAAACCCCAAATTGGAGTGGCTTGACACAATAGAAATATATTTCTTCAAGTTTAAACAGGTGTTGCTGATCCTCCCAACAGTGGCTCTCCTCCATGCAGTGAAACAGGGCTCCATCATGTCTAACACAACACTCTTGAGTTTGCCAAGCATGTCCTCTCATTCCAGTCAACCAGCCAGCAAGGAAAGAAAAGGAACTTGGATTATCCCATGTAGAGGTATTTGGTTTTTTTAATGCTCCCAGCCTGGATATGGTGCACATCACTCCCGTTCATATTCCATGGCAACACCTAACTGCAAAGGAGGCTGGAAAGTAACAATGAGCTGTGTGCTATAGGAGGAAGAGGATATGGGGTGAGTATAAAATCAGCTGGTCTCTGCCCCTCCTCGAGAGCTATACTTTTAAAGCTCAAGAGCCAGGGCTTCCCTGGTGGTGCAGTGGTTGAGAGTCCACCTGCCCATACAGGTGACATGGGTTCGTGCCCCAGTCTGGGAAGATCCCACATGCCGCTGAGCGGCTGGGCCCGTGAGCCATGGCCGCTGAGCGTGTGTGTCTGGAGCCTGTGCTCTGCAGCAGGAGAGGCCACAACAGTGAGAGGCCCTCGTACAGCAAAAAAAAAAAAAAAAGCTCAAAAGCCAAAATAACAGTCTTTTTTACTCATCCTTCTCTGCCACCTCTTTCCTCAATTAATGCATTTAGATTTACCTAGTTTGGCTGGGTAGCATCACGGCATTAAAGGGAGTACCAGGGTTAAGGAAGAAAAATATCGGTTATAATTTCCATTTTTTTTCCTGCCACTCAACATAGTATTTTTAAAGACAGGCTTGTAGTAAGGTTTGATTGAGTTTGGATCCTTGATCTACCCCTATCTAGTTGTGTAAACTTGGTCAATTTAATTCCTCTGAGCTTCGCTTCCCACATTTATAAAATGACACTTACCATTCCTTATTTCATAGGCTTGTGGTAAAAATGAAAGAGCATAAACAAAGATTTTAATACAATGCCTGATATGAGGTAGAAGCTCAATAAATGGCAAGTAGTAATAATAAAGCAAATGATGAATTTTTCTGTAACTATAACTCATTCCTCATTACTTTAAGCCTGGTTCTATAGATCAAGCCTCTACACAGGTACATCTCATTTTCTGAATGTAGTCTTCAAAATCTACCTGAAAAGTTTTGAATGCCTATCTCCTCATCATGAATATGAATAACTACAAACATCAGAAGCAGCAGAGTTACGGAACGCTATAAAAATTTGTCAATCTAAATAGTGTATGTGTTTGATTCACATTTTAAATGGATTATTTCCTTTAAAAATGATGGAATAATTTTTGTGTTTTTTTTGTTTGTTTGTTTGTTTGTTTTTTAAGAAGATGGTGGGGGTAGGAGTTTATTAATTAATTTATTTATTTTTGCTGTGTTGGGTCTTCGTTTCTGTGCGAGGGCTTTCTCTAGTTGTGGCAAGCGGGGGCCACTCTTCATCGCGGTGCGCGGGCCTCTCACTATCGCGGCCTCTCCTATTGCGGAGCACAGGCTCCAGACGCGCAGGCTCAGTAGTTGTGGCTCACGGGCCTAGTCGCTCCGCGGCATGTGGGATCCTCCCAGAGCAGGGCTCGAACCTGTGTCCCCTGCATTAGCAGGCAGACTCTCAACCACTGTGCCGCCAGGGAAGCCCAATTTTTGTTTTTATTCTGATTCTTGATTTCTGTTTTGTTTTGTTTTGCTTTGGACTTGTCAGCTTTTTGCCTTGAGTAATCTTCACAGCTGAATCTCCAAATGCCTGGAAATGAGAATTTGTCAAGGTAGCTGTTGCTCTTCTTCCCTGTCAGGCTGAGGGATCCAGCTGGAAATAAGAGCAGCTGCTCTTGGTGCCCTAGTTTAGGACACTTCAAACACAGCTTTAGCTTTATCCCGTTTTAAGTCCAGACATTTCAAGATCCCATGGAATGGGACACGACCCATATACTTTATATTTGGATGCACTTTTACTGAAGATAGACTACAGGGGTGGGGGGAGGGGAATGAAGGGAGGTAGTGAGAGCCTACTGAGGCCAGGTCAATGATATTTGTATTTTTAGAGTACCTTTCATTTCCAAGAATGTGTCCACTATAGCTCAGTATTCTCAGTCATATCAGGCCCTCAAAATTTAGGTGGTTTAAAAATAAAAAAAACAGATAGTGATATTTCATTTGAGTTGAAAAAAATGTGAATCTGGTTGGGAATTGGACCTGTCCACCTTTGTGGTTACTCACCTAAAAGAGACCCTTCCTTCCTAGGGTGGAAGGGAGTCACCATTTCACTGCTGTGCTAACAGCCTATTTTTACGTTCAGGAAGTAGAGTTATTGCAGAATCATGAGAATTAGATATGGAAAGAATTAATGAAGCAATCCATTCCAACTGAGGGCCGCTTAAGAAGAATTTTTAGTCTGTTCTCCAATGAGGTGCAGGCCACCACATTCCTCTCACTGTGTGCTGAGCTGATTTTACCCAAGGCTAAACTTCTGTCAGTTTCATAAATAAAAGTATAGAGGTGTTAATGGTCTATTTACAGTTAGTTTTAAGTGGACTGGCTTCCCATGAAAGAGACTATGTTTCTATAGCCATTTTCTTTCACAGAATAGTTACCTTTGGATAAACAAAATCCAAAATCCCCATATATATATACCTGTTAAAAATTAAACAAAACGAAAATTCTATATAAAATACTTAAAGTACTTAATGAACAATGAGATAACAATTAAAATTTGCAAGACATGAAATACCCTTTAAAATAATGGGACTCATCTAGTCATTATCATCCTGAGTATCTATACAATAGCCAAATTTGAGTTATAGAGTCAGAATGTAAGAAAAAAATGAGATTTTTAAACCAGTCTCATAATTTTACTAAAGAAAAATGAAGACCTAGAGAAATCAAGGGACTTGCTTAAGGGCTCCCAAAAAATTATTGGTACGATTCTTCACTGATTAACAGACTAGGGATCTTTGCACTATAGAATACTACTGTCAATTAATTGCTTAGGAACTCTGCAAATATCCGATTGAAGTTTCCAAGAATCACTGGTCCCAAATAGCTTCAGCAAAATTTGGTACAACATCTGGTGCACTAGAAGTCTCTCAAGAACTTATGATTAAATTAAGGTTGTGGTGAAATGGTTGGGCCTGGGAAAATTACCTGCTTGAAAATACCATTGACCTTAACTCAGTTACAGAAAATAGCCTCTTAGGACAGAAATCAACAGTACAATATTTTAGTGCCATCTCTGCCTCTGAATTGTTGGGTGAGTTATGGTATTTACTGATCTTCTTTAAAATAAAGGTATTTAATTAAATCATTCCTAAAGCTCCTCTGAGAACTCCACTAGTTCACCCAGCATAGCTGTTCTTGCTTAATAAGTATTTATTAAAGGAATTTAGTGCATATGTTCAGTGAAAGATTCTTTCATCATGTAAAGTTCAGAGCACGTCTTACATTGGAAAAAATTAATGAGGAAATGTTAACTAGGCATATTGATTTATTTTACAAACAACTATAATCTATATAGTCTTTGTGAGGTTATGCCCTAGTGCTCTATAATAATAAATATACATGTTTAGTTCTGAAAGGAGTCAAAGACTTGAAAAATGATATAAAAAATAAGTAACTCCCCTATTGCAATGGCCTCTATTCACAGAGGGGTTTTAAGGCTGAGAATTTACCAACATAGAAAATATAAAATGAAGGGTAAGAAGTGAAGGCAGGCGAAAGACTAAAATGTCGGGGAAATTCTTAAATTAAAAAGTTTCTGCAATGTAGCACAAGTCCTATGAAGGAAAGGTTACCAGCTTGCCATGGTCCAATAGCTTAACATTGCACAGAATGCCTGGAACTGGCCATTTCCTTACTCTTTTTCAGCAAAATATCTTCAAAATCATATTCTGAGATGTTTATCATCATGAAACTATGTTTGATTTATAATTTAAGTGAAGTGATCAATTTTATTTGTTTTACAGAAACAGGCATCACAGTCAATATTTCTAGAAAGCATTTATTCTACATAAATTTTTATTCATATGCACTCTACATATTGAATTGTTTGATGTTAAGGAGTAGAGTTATAATAAAATGAAGTCTAAATGTTTGTCAGACAGGAACCTTTTATAACTTAGAGATTGAGAGTAAACCTTGTGACTTCCTTTCCTGAAGCTTCCAGCTATATGACCCTCCTTGACATAGTACTGTCATCACATCACCTGGAGCTCATGGTTGCACCCACTCTTTCACACACTTGACCTTCCCACCTGAATCGCCTTTGAGGACAGGAAACATGTCTACCTTCATAAGCCCAGGTAAGTCCTATTTCTAAGACATATTAAATGTTCTTAAATTAATTAATGAAAATTAAGTTCTGTGTTTTGGTGACATTACCACACTCAGTATCCATGTGAACAAAGTCCATGATCCTCTCTGATCCCATATCCCAAATTTGAAGAAGGAGAATAACAGTTATTATTTGGCCACTTTATAGGGGGATTTTATCAATCAAATGGAAAAGAGGGTGTGATTGTGTGCTGTAATTGTAATGGGCTCTAACAGATGAATTATTATTTAATGCAATTTTTCATGTTTTTTGGTGGTCACCACTTAGTAACAACAACAAAAAAAATTAAGGCACTAAAGAAGAGAAAATAAATTAAGTTCACACAGTGTTGCACTTTGGGCATTAAGAAGGATTTTTTTCCTTTAAGCTATATGACAGTAAACACTTCCCAGAAAGGTTATCTATTAATGCAAGAAATCAGTGCAACTGAATTAAAAATTTTACCAGGCAGTATTCATTATTCATTTCATCCATTAGGTCATTTCCCCACTGCTATCTGCATGACTCTGTGCCTTTCATTCTCCAGGTTGGTTTAGCTCAGAGCATGGATATGAAAAACAGAAGACAGCACAGACTCATAGAATCTGGTCACTTTCATCCTGCATCACATTGATTTTTCTTTCATATCTATTAACTTTCCTATATCTGGTCCAGTTCAGTGCCTTTTCAACCACTAGTGAAATAAATGCCTGCCAGGTTGCCTCTCTCAAATCTCCTTTAGACATATTACTTGGTGAATAAACCTCACTGGTTGATTTATTAACTTATAATGCTCTCATTGTCCTAGTCTCTTTGCCTCAAAATCCACAACTTACTCATTTTGCAGTTACCCCAGTGAAAGTTTGGAACCCCCCTAGAACCCGACCTGGGATCGCTATGTACAGTATGTGGAATCACCATAGAGAAATCCAACATTCAAGGGAGTCTTCACATTTTTATTACTCAGACTCACTGAGGGCAGGAAGTTATCAAGTGTACTATTTTCAATTTAAGGATGAGAAAGAGAGAGAGAAAGAGGGAGAGACAGAAAGAGAGAGGGAGGGCTCATTGTTCAAGGTCACTCAGCTTATTAGTAGGAGAGCTGGAATTAGGATTGTAGTTTCCAGACTCCTAATTTAGAGCTCTTTCCACTGAACAATTCCATCTCCTTTTCTAGTGCTAAAGTTTTAAATACTCAGAATTGTTCAATACCTTTAAATGGTTGAGTGTAAATTCCAGGGACTGTTAGCTTCATTCCTCCTGGGGTCACCCTGGCACACAGGCCTAAGCCAGCCATTTTCAGAGCAATCCAGGGACCAAGGAAGGTATCTGTGTTATTGAGTGTGGGTACATTAGTGACTACAAGTAGCTGAAGTTTTAAGGACTCTTCAGGATCGCATTTCCCTGCAAGTTGCACTGCAGTGACCCAGACACAACACTGACAGCTGTAGAGTAAATAAATAAAAACAGAGTATTTTGATCCGAGTGTGGAGGAGGGGCCAGTGAGAAGTTGGGGACAAGAGGAGAAAGAGGCAGACAGAATGAAGCAGCCACAGCTGGGAAAAGAACAGATGCTGGCCAGGAGAGAGGGAGAGCGCGAGAAGGGAGGAGACGGGAGATTAGGGTTCTGCCAATGTCAGAAATGTCGGAGCTCTTGGAAAGGGATACACATACTTGGGACAGGTGGGAAGTGTTTACATTAAAACCAGAATATCAAATGCCTTCCTAAATGCTAGCCAGATCATTAAAGACCCAAGTTGACCCAAAGAAAAAAGCTGAAGTCCTTATCCAGGGAGCCCATTACATAGAGAGCTTCTAGAATTCTTTATATGCCATTCAAATTACTGGACATCAGCTGTGTGTGGCTGGATATCAACTGTGTGCATTAACTCATTATGCTGTAGGCCAGTGGATCTCAGTGTGGTCTCCAGACTAGTAGTGTCAGCATCACTAAAGAAATGGATAGAAATGCAATTTGGGGGACCCATTCAGATATATTGAATCAGAATTGGGGGGTAGGGCCCAAAATCTGTGTTTTAACCAACTTTCTGGGTGATTCCGATGCTCAAGATTGACCATCTCTGCTCTATTTGCCTGATACTGCTCAGCTTCCTCAGGATTCTCCGTAAACCCATCACCCCAGGCAACAGGCATCCCTGTGACCTCACACGTTGTCTCTCTGGGTTCTGTAGGACCCATGCCCTGACATTAGCAAGCACAAGTCTCCCCAGAGGGGCAACAGAGGCAAGAGACCACACAGCCTGAACCTCCAAGAGCTGGGCCAACAAACCAACTAAACCCACAGGACAAAACCCTAAAATCCATGCATTGAGATTCCATTTAGTAAGTGGTATCTGACCAGAAATTGGCCCCATGCAAAGGCAGCAGGCTCAGTCTCCAGGCCATTTTAAATAGCCTCTGCGGTGTCTTTCGTTTAAAGAATAAGTTACTGAACTTGAGTGTCTAGAGGAAATTTGGAAATTTTGGTGGAAGGAAGTTCAATTTAACATAAAGAAAAAAGTATTCTCTATCCCTTGACATTATTTTCGGGCATTGGTGATGTTGTAGCTGGGGGTCAAGAGATCTAGCTTTCAGTGTTACCTCTTCTACTGATCTCTCATCCCTGAGCAGTCACTTGTACTCTCTCATCCCTCTTTCCCCCTCCTATAAAATGAGGAGCTTGATTAGAGAGCATACTTAAGATCCTTTTTCAGCTCTCTTAGATAATATCTTTGTAGTGAAGCTGACTGGTTACTAGAGCCAATGAGAGCAATTAATTAGGTGAGGCTTCTAAGTTCAATTCTCTGTGTGGTCTGCAGGGTTTGGGTCAGTACAGTCCATCCTCCTTTAATAAACATTGGTTTCTAAAGGACTTTGGTGGTTCACTGTGTATGGATTGGCACCAAGAGACTGATCGCCACTTTGGAGAGAATGACTCAAAGTATGTGCCGATTTATACCCAGTAGTGTCAACCATAAGGACATCCCAAATTTATCATTAAAGAAACAGTCTTAGAGGTAGGCTAGGGAAGAGTTTCTCGGACCAGGAAACCATATCCTGATTTCCTGGGACTTTTTCCACTAGGTTCTGCCTTATGTTAAATACCTCAACATATCTAAGACAGAGGGGTCTCACTTTGCCGAAAGACACATTTCTAAAATTATCGAATATCAGAACTAGAAATTCCTTAAAAAGGAAAGTGGGAGAAAATGACTATGTATTTAGTACTAATCCTGTACCAGAAACTGTGTTAGATGCTTTACCATGACTATGTACCACATTGAGGAACTCTAATCTTACCCTCCCCATTTCACCACTGGGAAACTGGAATTCTTAGAAAAGACACCTGAGGTGATAGCTCACACTATGACTTAAAAGCAGACCTAGGACTAGATTCCCAGCCTAGTAACTCCTTAATCTGTTTTTGGTTCCCTTTCCTCATATATTGCCATCACCCCCCGACCAAGTTTCACTATCCTCCCAGAAAACTTTAGAGGTAATACAGAAGTAAGAAAACATGGGAAAGAAAGAATCCTTTTGATTTTTTTCACTCCTACTGCCCACTATAAAAATAGCTGCCTTTTAAAACTTGGGAACAATGAAATTCCCAAGAATAGTTAAGGACTAGCTCAAAAGAGCACCCGGGCAATTGCTTCAGTGTAAGAAATTCTAGTATGGATTTCCAGAAAGACTTTCTCTTGCAGTTTAGGAATCACAGCAGCCGCAGTTTGTAGATGTGGTGTCGTAGTAATAGAAACATGTGCCGATTACTTACTGTGTGTCAGCCACCGTGGCATTACCTAATTTAACCATCAGAGCCATCCACTGAGGGGAGGATGCCTTTTCAGAATGGGGAAACTGAGATCTAGCAAAGAGACACAACATGTCTGAATTTAAACAGCTTCTCAGAGGCAACAGCAACATATGAATAAACTTTGTTTAATTGTAGATCCTGAGCTTCTAAGCACTATTCTACACTCCCCTTGGGAATAGATGGTGTTAATTAACACCTATGTTGTCCTTCAGGGTTTACAAATGTTAATACCCTCCATCTTATTTAGTCCTCATAAAAATGTGGGAAGGTGTCATGGTGGGAACTATTAAACTCCATGGAAGGAATGAAAACACGGAAGCTCTGTAAAGTTAAGGAACTGGCCTCAGATTTTAGCGGTGGAAAGTGCAGAAACAGAACTTCTGAGTCGTAGCATATTGCATTTTCCCTCACATCATAATGACAGACCCTAGCTAACCAAGAAGGGGATCGTGGAGATGTATGACCAAGCTTCAGTCCAAGGCATTGCTTAGTGGGCTAAAGGTCAATCCCACTTGCCTCTGGGGAAGACAGGAATGGTTGGGGAAGAGCCCAGAGGTGATGGCAGTGATGTAATATGCACTCAGTGCTTGTTCCTCTCACCACCAAATCCCAGGTTATTCCTCTAAATACGAGGGGGAAATGAGAGCAGAAACCATGGAAGATGGCTGCTCTTCCTGATAACCAGCAAGCCTCTCTCCTTCTTTGTCCTCTTATTTTTCTGTCTGTAAATGGACCAGAGCATCTTTAAGCTCTGACATCTGCTGATTCCACCGGCCCTGGGCAGTCAGCTTCGAGTGGGAGTTAGGAATACTCTGCTTTCCCCTATGTTACAGGGTCATGGCTGCCATTCCTGTTGGTTCCCCAACTCCAAGTGCCACTCCCTCCTTCTGACTGTCTCCACTGAATGCGTTCTCATCACACTTTTTGGCAAAATGTGCCTTGTGGTCTGATGAGTCCACATTACATATTAAAGTACAATTTCAAAAACAGAATATAAATTATCATATTCAGTTTAATCTTTAACTGACAATGATTTTTATACAAAGAGAAAAGTCCCTTTTTTATAAGCAAATTTTACAGATGCTGGATATCTCACCCCTAAAAACAAAACGAACAAAAAATATATATACATAAAAAAAAAGAAAAGAAGGGATTATGTGACACAGTTCTTGAATTATTCAAATGCTGGTTTAATTGAAAAGTTTTCATTGATTTTTAATGGAATGTAAAATTATTTTGCAATTACTCCTTTGCTGCTTTAAAATATGTGGAGTCTTACCTTTTTCCCCATATGTCCCTATTTATTGGCCATCAAAACTCTGTATTATACATTTTTAAACACACAGAGATTTTGACGTGCATACTATTACAAAATGATAAGCTATAAATGCATAAGCACTAATGAAAAGCTCTAAGGGCAAGAGTTGATTATTAACCTTTTCTCTTCTTTGACCTTAGGCAAGACTTTTAATATCTCTGGTCCTCTGTCTCCATGTCTGTAAACTGGAAATAATAATCTCTACCTTGCCTCCTTCACTACATCACAGAATTTGTATAAAGATTAAAAGAAATCATTTATATTAAACAATTTGGAAAACTATATGGCATTGCACCTGTGAGGTATTTTTACTGTGATTATACTTATTTCTCTTTTTTAACCTCCTCCTCAAGTGCTACTCCATACAATGTGAATCTGCTATCATATTACAGATGTTGCTCTCTTTAGCTGTTTTTATATCCTAGGAATATATGACCATTTAGCTTGATGATCATATAAATCTTTACATTATTTATTTTCTTAGTTACTTGTAATTTGTTACTGTTATGTCATTGTTTCAAAACTTGGGCATGCCAGGTGCCAAGTCTTATTAAAAAGATGCAAAGTATAATATTGTATTTATTTGTTAATGATTTAAATAGTCATGTTTCTTTTCATTCATTTTTCTATTGTTTTATGATGCTTTTGTTTTTTTATTGGAAATATCACATTCGATATTTTAATCTGAATATTTATTCAAGCTATCTGATACTGCAACACCCAGAACCTAATAGTAAAGTTGTTGCTATATCAAAGAAATTTTTTTTTCTTTTTGTAAGGATTAGAAGAGTCAGAAATCACTGTGGGACACTTTAGATGTCTGCCTGTCACAGCCATCTTAAATCTACTGAATTAGCAATTACACATACATATACACGCACAAAAGGCAAAAAAATTTAAATTGTTTTACTTATACAATGGTGGCAGCTGTAAGATTTTGGGAAAAGTCTTCATTTCTCTGAGGCTCAGTTTCTTATGATTAAAATGAGGTTAGTAATACTCCCTTTATATGTCTTATAGGTAGTTGTGGGGAACAGTTATAACAATGGTTATGAGTGAAACTGATAAATGGTAGAAAGTGACCAGAACAGAGAGAATGTGTTTGTTGAATTTGTTGGCCCTGATGTTGTTTGCAGGTAGAGCTAAGCCAGGGACCAGGGTCGACATTCACAGTCCATGAATCATCACTCAAATCCTTAGTCATAAAGTGAAAGGCAAGTCTAAGCTATCCTTTGATTTGTTGTGGTTTTATGCCCTTTAAAGCCACGCCTACCTATATAAGAACCAAGAACTTATGAGAAATTCATTTGAAATGTTTGTTCTATTGGGTACAGCAAAGTGGGGCCCAACCCTTTCATGATGAACCCAGGTTGATCTAGTTAATGGCTTGCATCTGGTTTCCAAACTTGCCCTTACGTAACCCTGGTGAGTCCTAACTCAGCCTCAAACTTTAATGAAGACAGAAACCTCTCACATCAGGGCAAAAAACCCTTGTTCTTACAAACCTCCAATCAGCACAGCTTGAGTGACCAAAGCTACACAAAAGATACTAGTGTTTCAGGGGCTTAAGGAGCCATTGGAGTCATCCAGATCTCACCCTGAGCTCATTACCATAACCCAGTTTAAGAGCACAGAGACCACAAAATTGCTGTGTGTGCTGAAGCGGGTAATGCAGTAATCCTCAGCTCCTGGATTATTGTAGGGCCAGGGAAATGTTAAAAAGCACAAGGCCTCGGGTAGCCTCTAGGGGAACTACTGGAATGTTGTTTATCTTCAGACCGCAACAACTGGTCCAGTATTTCACAACAGGAAGGTCTGTCCTGGGGCTCAGACGTTGAAGGCTTAGAGAAACAAGGCCTGAAATAACCCCCCCTTCTCTTCTACCTTCTATCTCCCCACCCTCTGGGACCCCTCTTCCACTCAACAGTTCAGATGAAAAAAAAAAAAAAGGCACAGCCAGGGCTGAGACCTTGAAATAGATACAGCTTTCTGAGCAACTTGCAGTTAATTTAATACTCTGGCTGGGAAGGGACACAGCCTGATCCAACAGGATTTTAGGTGACAGGGAAACTAGAAACTATGCCTTTTTTTTTTATAGTCTTAACCCCTTAGTTTATAAAAATCAACCTTCCTTCTACAGCATCTGTGTTTTCAGAAGTTCAGATATATTCTCTTAGATCTCTTATATGACAGAAAGGAGAAACTGATATGATTCAAATTCCAAAATGATAGTCAATGCCTGGTAACTTCATCTTAGCTCCATGTGATTAGGGAAATTCATTTTTAAAAGTCATAATAAGTATCTCTGTGATCTTGGACGAACCAGTTAACCTCTCTGAGACAGTGCGTGAACATTCAGAGGACAGATGACAAGAGTTTATATTCAGGCCCATGAAATGGAGAGGTTGCATGAGCTTTGCTAGTTCAGGATCCAGGGATCTCTGAATCTCTCTGGCAGCATAGAACTCAGAAAAATCTCGGTGGTTTTATTATTTAAAGAAATGGGAGCAGATTGTTGTTGAGAAAGGAATCTTTATACACCAGACCATGAGGAGGTTCCTGAGCTTTTTGGGAGTTACAGTAGGGACTCATTGGTCTCTAATATTTATAATCGTGTCTCATCACTTCAACTGCTTTTGCACAAACTGCTTCAACTCAGCTCTTCTTTCCTGTGATGGAGAGAAGGAAGAACACTGGATTCAAGATAAATCTCCTTCTGGACAAGCCAAGATGGAGAAGCACTACACCTCAAGACAGATGACTAAATGATAATTGTTTAAGAAAAATGTAACTACTTCATATACAACTCCTTCTTGGTTACATTTAACCCTTAGCATTCTGGCAGGTCAAAGTGTACCTACTTCTGGTATACTTTCCTATCACCAGGATTTGACTTTGGCTCCTGTCATTGAGCTATACACTATCTTAAACTTTACTGTTTTAGAGATGTTAGTAGATATTCTGGATGTGGTGATGTGCACGCGGGTGGACAGCTGGAGAGATGCCAAGACATAGGTAGGGGATTCCTTGGATCCAGTACTCTGCCATTGCCTGGTCTTTCTCTCTGAAGGATATTTACTTGGTTTGTGACTAAATCCCATCAATTGTAAGACAAAAATAATTACAGTGACCACTGAGTAGGGCAAGATCATTAGATGACTCAAAAACAAAACAAACAAACAAAAAAAACTCTTTGAAATGGCATTTGGCTAAAACCTAGCCAGATAATGAGGTGTCCCAGGATGCCAGATAGAATTCCAAGAACAATACCATTTTAAACAAGCCACTTTAACAAACTCCTCGTGTACTTTCTTACATTCTGAACAAATTCAGAATTAAGGATGAAAAAGTAAAACCAAAGTTAGCAGCTATGGGGTAATAAAAACTTTCCGATGTTAAAAAGAATATGCATATCAATACATAGAATATACAGATATCTAGTTCTTTTGGATGGGGTATTGGATGCATTAAAAACAATGCATTCCTTCCTAAATTATCCTCAGGTCAGCTAAAAATGTTTAGCACTAGGGAGGAGTAAAAGGTAAGGATGCAACAACAAAACAAAAACCACTGTGGAATGGCTGGAGATTCTAGAGGAATAAATGTAGAGAATTTTAAAAATATGCTTCATACCCATGGCCTTGCAGACTTGTGTGAATATTGGTATTTCTGTACAATTGATCCTAAAGAGTAGATTTGCTAAATAAAAAAAAGGATGGAAAATTTAAAACTAATAGGTGCTCTCAAATTCTCCTTTCAAACTATTGTAGCAAGTTATACTTTGTGCCTGGGGGCCCTGTCTTTGACATCCTGGCCAACAGAGTCCACTGAAAAAAGAATAAGCTGAAAATTGGAAACAATCCATCAATCCATCAACAGTTAATGGATCAACAATTTTGGTATAACCATGTGGTGGACAACTACTGCACAATAAAAAGGGAAAAAAGGTCACTGATGTACACAGCATCATGATAAATCTCAAAAGAATATACTAAATGAAAGAAGTCATACAAAAATAATACATAAGATTCCATTTGTTTGAAATCCTAGAAAAAACAAAACTATTCATAGTGACAGGAAACCAAGGCTGGAAGGGAGAGTGGATTGTCTATGAAGTGGCAAGAGGAAACATTTTAGGTGGATGGAAATATTCTATATCTGACTGGGGTGGTGGTAACATGGGTGAATATATTGGTCAAAATGCTAAGTATATCTCAATAAATTCCATTAAAATTTAAAAGAATAAGACAAAAAGAGGGAGGGTGTGATCCCCAGGATTCAAATGTGGTTCAGATTGTATCTGACCCTGGATTCTAGTGTTTTTTCTCTGTCACAACATCTTCTTTTAGAATATTTTATTTTCACTTTAAGCTCCTCTAAAAGTTGAAATCTCAATCACCAGGGAACTCTTAGACTCTTCCAGGGCTTCCAAGCAAGTAAATTCACTCGGTCTGTAGTCTTTTACATCCAGTGTAAATTTGAAGGAGTCACATTCTGTATGTATACAAGCGCTTGCTTCCCTGAGACATCCATACCACCCCTGGGCTACTGGAAGGCATTAGGGTGCCTTCTTGCCTCCCTATCGTGTGCTTACCTTGGCTTTGAGTCTCACTGAGCCCTTTCCCGCCACGGAAAGCTTTGCACTTATTTCTTCTTAGGATCTTTTGATTATATTCTCTTATGGTCCAAGGATTTTCCCCACAAAATTGAAATGACAGAAAATATAAAGATTTCTACATACACATGTTCCTACAAAACATTTTCACATGTCTTATCTCATTGGTTCTTCAGCAACCCTGTAAAACAGGAACATCTCCCATCACTTTCAGGATGTAATTCCAACCCTTTGGGTTAGCTCACAAAGTCCTTTAGCATCTGGTTCTGTCTCACCTGGCTTCCCTCATCTCTAATCCACAATCCCCTACATCCATCCACCTTTTCCTCCAGCCAGCCTGAGACACTAAGGCTTCCTATCCTTCCATGCCCCTAGACATTGATGCATGTTACTCTTCCTGCCACTCACAATCTTCCATCTTTGCCTTCTTGCCTAAAACCTAATTACCTCTAAAAGTTGGCCTGTGTCAACCCTCTGAAGTCCACCACTAACTGCTCCCAGGACTCTATTGTAACGCAAAGCAGAGCATTCTTATTGTTGGTTTCCTGGATTTCCACTCCCACTGTGAGCTCCTGAAGGCCGGGACATTGCCTACTTTATCTTCTAGCCCCACAGTGACTAACATAACGACTGACACATAAGAAGTACTAAAAAAGCATTTGCTGAATGAATGGATGTGATGTGAAATTTCTGGACAAAAAGATGACTGTCCAATGTCTAAAGTCTGAATTGCAAACTCAAAGGAGGAGACAAGATCCCGATTCTGAGTTCTACCCTGAGTTCTACATATGCCTTAGTGGCATGACTATAGTCTTTTTGTTTGTCTGAAAAGTCTGAGGCCAACTTAAGGACACAGAGACTGTAATTTCGCTGTGTCGATCTCAGCTGAAACCAAGATGTTTTGGCATGAGACAGTAATCACTTAACTGCCTTGCACCTAAGAACACTAATATTTTGGCCTTTCCAGACAGGCTCGGGAATGTGATTAGGAGCCATTTGAAAAATGACACCTCACAGTAAAATGGAGCTTTGTGGCCTCTTCCTCAATCCCAGCTTCTGATCCTTTAAAACCGCCTTTAGAAACCATTTTTTTTCTCTTCTTGTGTATGTTTATTAAAAAAATTAGAATAACAACTCTATTCTCAAACTACTCTTAGCTGTCAAATTATCCAGTATTTATCTAGGCAAAATTCAAGTCTCCATATTTAGAATAAACCTAAAATCTTCCTATCCAATCAGCTAATGAAAGTCTACGCTAGAAGATGTGGCCAGTCATTATACTTTGCCAAATGCATACAAGCAGAAAATGACTTCGTGAGTTAGGTCCTCATTTTTGGTCTTCCCCATATCCAGCTGAGCCTTTGAGATCAATTTGTCTCTGTCAATGTTTTCACAGTGCCATCATTAGCTAATAGAATCTCAGGTTTGGACTGGAACTTGTTGTTTGATCCTTTCTGTACAGTTCTCTGCCAACTGGCTCTGGAATTTCTGTTTGAAAACTCCCTCTACAAAGAACTCACTAACTCCTAGGAACAGTTCATCCAATCTTTGAACAACACTGGCTATTTCACCTTGTGAAATCATTTTTCCTGGAGCTTCCATAACTTTAGTCCTACTCTAACCCTTAGAGCACAAGTATAATGCCTCCTCCATGCCAGCTCTTCAGATGTATGAAAATGATAAAGATAATTCCATT
This sequence comes from Hyperoodon ampullatus, assembly GCF_949752795.1. NCBI lineage: Eukaryota > Metazoa > Chordata > Mammalia > Artiodactyla > Ziphiidae > Hyperoodon > Hyperoodon ampullatus. The sequence continues at coordinate 41,627,387 of NC_136918.1, forward strand.
AAATCCTCTGCAAGTGACTCCCTCATAGGAAGTGGTTTGAGTCATACTCCCTAAAGGTTCCTGTCACTCAAAGGTCTGGTCCCTAGATCTAGGACCTGCCACCCACGTATGTTCTGATGAAACACAAAGAGCAGGACCATTGACTACCTCCGTCATCGGTTTACATGATCCCCACAGCTCTTTCCTTCATCTTATATTTTCCATTCTGCTTTCAAATTTCTCTTTCAGTTTATTCTTTCATGAAGCTTGTATACTCATTATATTCTTTCCTTTACCCGTGCTATTAAAAAGTGTAGCACATATGGTATTTCCAATACAGAAAACACAGATACACAAAGAAAACTGTAATACAATACATTTGTATATAATCTTTATATATAGATATAAAGATTATATAATCTTATATAATTGAAATCCCAGTACTGTCTGGTGGCAAAAATTGTTAGTTTGTTATTTGACTTTGTTTTTTCCTGACCATGAGATTTTTCCAGATCCACAGGCTGCTATCTCTGAACCCTCCAAGTTGATGCATGGAGCATTTTCCATACCTTCCATGCCACTCTGAGGCTGCAGACCCTTCTGAGGTATTTCTTTGTTCTTTTTTGCCCAGACATGATGCAACACCAATCCTTGTTCAGTGCTGCTCCTCTGTGTTAGATAAAGTATCCTAGAACCTGCTAGAATCCAGACAGGGAGTAAGCTCCTGTTCAGCTATTAATCTCAGATCACCTCACCTGGGGAAAGTGTAATACTTAACCACTCACCTCCCAGTTCTTTCAAGTTAACCACTGAGTAGGGGGAGTCACTTTCTCAGGAACTTTCCTCAGCTTCTCACTAGTTTGTTCATCTCTCTTCCCTATCTCCAGATTTTTATCTAGCCACCATCAATATGAAAACCATTCTAGGCTTGCTTCTAGGCCAAAACCAATCCATGTCAGAACCTTCATTATGAATTTCTAAAACAGCCAGACTCTTAAAAGTTGTACCGCATTTTCTCTGAAAGTTTTCATTTCTGTCATGGGCTTTGAAAAGCGTATTTTGAAACTAAAAAATCAAGCCTTTCCTCCTATCTTGTTTCTGTACTTCTGTAGTAACAATTCACCTTGGCAGCATGAGGCTAAAGAGAATAGTCCCGGGATCCAAGAAATTGGAAGGAGGTAAAAATATCAATTAATATTTTAAAACCTTATTTAGCTTTCCGGAAAACAGAATGTTTGGGATTCCTTGCCAGGAAGGAAGGGTTAAAAAGCACTTATAATCCAGAATTCCCATATCCCTAATCTTTCAATCATCCAGGTGCTCCTGCTGCAGGGTCTTAAGAGACAGGCTCAGATGACCCTGCAGGGTACCTTATTCCTCCTACTTTATTAATCTCCTATCCAAGTGAAATCACAGAATGTATCCCTATCTGATTTATCTCCTGTCCAGTTAAAATGCATGTAAGTCACAAGAATTCTTTTTGGCCCTTAGAATCTCAGGTAGCTATTAGAGTCTCAGTGCAGAATCATGTCAGCAAATGGACAGGAAGCCATCCTAGGGATGGCCTAGGAGAGGATATAGGCAGGCCCAGGATGGGGAGGAAGAGGGTGGCTGAGTCTGCTCAGAAGGCATCCGTATGTTGGTCTGCTAACCTGGAAAGTGGTGACATCTTCCTGGGTGAAAAAGGAGGGCACTATGAAAAAATGATCACCAGAATGGAGAGCTATTCCACCTCTACTCACGTGCAAGCCAAGGCAGATCTCCACCGTCAGAGTACCTTTCAAAAAAATTTTAATTGAAGTTGATACATCATTCTTAATCAGTTCCTTATGGGTCAGTCAACTATTCAAATTATGCAGTGTTTTCTAGGTCCTAGTCTCAAAACCAGGTGAGAGCGGGAGTGTGTTGCCACACAGGAAACATCAGGGAAGTCCCAGGACCAGAGTCAGGCTAAGGTGAATGGTCAGAATGGGAAAGACAATATTATGGCTCCGATGAGAGGGAGCAATGAAGAAACTGGCAAAAAAGAAAAAGCTCAGTGGCTAGGAGAGTCAAGAGGCTTTGAGAAGGAAGATTTAATCCGGGGTGTCATTTTTATTGCATTTCTAGCACATCTTTCCTTTGCATTCCAATTCTACCATAATCCACTGTGAGCTCAGGTAATGCAAACTCATTTTCATATCAGCAAAAGGGATTAAGAAGGTAAATCTTCAGAGGGAGAAAATATTCATGATGTATTTTAAAGCTGAATGCAGTATAAATGATTTTGTATCCACTCTTTTGTATTATTCATGCCTCAGCTCCCTGTCATGGCCATGAATAAATGAAATTTAACAAATGTTGTTTGGTCCACAGTGGCCCAGAATCACCCTAGAAGATGAAGATCAGCTGCAACCCCATTCCAGGAGCTCTTAGAGTATGAATGTGAAGGCCTTGGAGATAATCAAAATCAAAATTAAAAGACTTCCTCAGTCTTTTCAAGCTCCCTTTGATAAACAAAAAAATCACACGCCCACATTTAATTGCATTTGAAATTCAAGGTAAATTAAGTATTGTGACAAAAAGGCAAATCAGATCAATGGAACAAAGTGTGCTGCTGTGTATTCATGGCACATGTCTCCCTTGAACTTCTACAGACCCTCCTTGGAGAACTAAGATATAGGTCAGTGATTGGTAAACTATGACCTGCAGCCTGCTTTTATATGGCCCATGAGTTAAGAATGGTTTTTACATTTTTAAATGGTGCTGAAAAAAAAAAATCAAAAGAAGAATAATACTTCATGACATGTAAAAATTATATGAAATTCAAATTTCAGTGTCCATAGATGAAGTGTCACTGGAGCCCAGCCACACTCACCCTTATTGGCCATGGCTTGCTTTTGTGCTATGGCAGCAAAGCAGAGTGTGTGCAAAAAAGATCATGTGGCCCCCAAGTCCTGAAATATCCACTATCTGGCCCTTTACAGAAAAACACAAAATTGTCTAGCCTTTGCAAACCAATGCTTTCTTTTAAAGATGAGAAAATTAAAACTGAAGAAGAAAGATCTCAAGGTCACCCAACTGGTATTCAGCAGAGACATCTCCAGACTCCACTCATCTAAACTCCATGTGGGATCCTTTCTCATTACACCAAGTGGCCTGGGGTAGAGGTGAGGGGGGCTATACGCAGCATTACAGACAGCAAGCCCGTGACTGAACAGGCTGTAGGAACCAGAGCCACGGTTTCAAGAGTTCAGGAGCATACATGAATAATGTGTTTCCTAAGGAGAAAAGAAGAAAAAACAAGACAAAACAACACTGAAACTAATTATGAAGGTGTGCAGCAAATTAATTTTGGCCGAGCACATGCTCTTCTGTGAGATCTGGCCATCTAACCTGGTCTGAACTGAATGCTGCATGCCTTTCAGTCCCAGTACCCATCCACTGCTTGTACTTACTCTTACTTTGCTGCTTCCATTTAAGAGCCCTCAGAAACAGGAATGTGGAATGCTTCATGTAAGGGAAGGCACTGGGAATAAACAAAAAAGAGAATCTGGGAGTGAGGGAGAAAGTTGAGCTTGGTTTTCTGCTGGAGGCTACATTTTTATTTTTATTTTTTTCCAACTGACATGCGTCTTCTTTGTTTTGAATAATGGAGATAATTATACATTCAAGGGATCACACTCTAAACCCCCCAAGTGATTAAGAAATCTTATTGCAGGCAATCATGAGAAAATGTAAGGGAGGATTACCCAGAGAGACAATGCAAATCATACATCTTCAAGTGCCTCGCTTAGCACAGAGACCTAATCACCATTCTCCTCTCTTTCCCATGGCTGAATTGTTTATATTCCAGGCCTCTCTCAGGGCACAGCAATGTTCTTTCTTAAACCCTGCTCATGTGTAGTCAAAGGTTCGGATGGGTCCCTCTTGGGAAACTGCTACCTCGGTGATTTTGATTCTGACCTGTAAGTTCTCATTTACCAGCAACTGGGAATAGAACAAAAGTTTGCATTGTGTTCAGGCTGCAAGATTCTTTATCTAGGGAGAAAGGAACCCTGTGCATCATTTGCTCAATTCAACAAATATTTATTGGGCAGCAACCACAAAGCAGACATTACTCTAAAAGCTGGGATAAAACAGTGGAAAAAAAATAATCCCTGACCTTATGGGTCTATATCTAGTCAAGCCAGATAGATAGACAAGGAAATAGGAAAATCAAATGTGTGTCATGAAGGATACGAAAAAAGTAAGTCCAGATTGTTCAGGGGTTGCCTAGGTGGAGCAAATCAATTTGAAGAGTACATGGAATTAACAAGGAAAAGAGCTTAGAGGGGGCATCTGTCAGGTGAAGGGGACAAATGTGAAGCCCTGCAGGTGAGAGAGGTCATGGATTGTTGAGAAAACTAGGGTGAGACTGATCAAACCTTGGGGAGGGGAATAGCAGACACGTGGATAAGGAGAGACGATGACCAAGGATGGGGCTGGGAATGTCAGCTGTTGACAACCAGGAAGGGTCTTGTGAGCCTTATCCTGAGGATATGGAAGGCAGGCATTTCGGAAGGCAATGCAGAGTCTCAAAAGTGTTTTAATGACAGTGGGTGATGGGATCAGATTTGCCATTATCTTCTTACCATACCTCGCTGTCCAGGGATTACATATCTGACTCACTATGCCCTCAGTTGTATGGTGTAACGAAGAAGAAGACGAAGAAGACGAAGAAGACGAAGAAGACGAAGACGAAGACGAAGGAGAAGGAGAAGGAGAAGGAGAAGGAGAAGGAGAGGGAGAGGGAGAGGGAGAGGGAGAGGAAGAGGAAGAAGGAGGAGGAGGAGAAGAAGAAGAAGAAGAAGAAGAAGAAGAAGAAGAAGAAGAAGAAGAAGAAGAAGAAGAAGAAGAAGAAGAAGAAGGAGAAGGAGAAGGAGAAGGAGAAGGAGAAGGAGAAGGAGAAGGAGAAGGAGAAAAGGAGAAGGAGAAGGAGAAGGAGAAGAAGAAGGAGAAGAAGAAGAAGAAGAGCTAATACATATTGTGTTAATATGTGCCTGGGATTGTGTTAAGCCCTTTACCTGAATTATATGATTTACTCCTTACAACAATCCTATGAAATAGATATTACTATTATCTGTAACTGACAAATGAGGAAACTGAGGCACAGATGTTGAGTAGCATGCCCAAGAGTGTACAATTCTTAAGGTGAGGAGCTGGAATTGAAATCCAATGCAGTCTACCTCCAAAGCTCAGACTAAACATGGGCTTGTGAGTGAAAAAATCAAATACAACTTCCAACTCTGATTCTCAGTGTGATCATGGGCTTTCACTCTCTGGTTTCCTTGTCTTTAAATAAGAAGAATGAGCTACATAACTTTCAATCCTCTGTCTCTAGTCTAATATCAAGATATTGTATTTCTCTTAGATGTCAGCAGAAAAGCAGTAGTGCAGGGTAGTCATTTGACTCTTACTGTTCTTAAGGCAAGAAATAGTTACAAGAAATCAACCCCTGTAGAAGATTTATGATCTCTCTCAGGGATAATTCCAAATCTTTCTTCCTCTCCCCTCACTCTCCCAGTCTTCTTCCCCAAGGTTTGTGATGGAAATCCAGTGACAGAGTGATTTCCATAAACAAGTGTTGATTGTCAGTGGATCAGAAAATACAATATCGCTGGAACTTCCCCCCCACACGTCACTGTCATCAGGTTTTGTCTTCTTTGTGATCCATCGACAGTGACAATAATCCAGGCTCTGTTTTCTCTCTGTCAATTACACTTTAAGCTGGTCAGGGTGAGACTTATCATTAAAGAAAAATCAACAGCTCTGAAAAAGCAGGTGTTAAAAGTTAACAAAAGGATTGAATATTCATAGTGGTTAAATTGTGTTTGTTGGATTTGGCATGGCCAACAGGTACCTTTTCCTGAATTTGCACCACCATCCGTAATATAGAATGGAAGTCGTGACTGGCAAAAAAAAAAAAAAAGGTTAGAGAAAGGTAGAGGACCATCTTATTTTAGTGTCTTCAGGATGCCAGGGGACTATCCATGCTCAGTTGGCTTTCGATAGTGGAAACGTAACTCAGTGGTCTCAGCTTCAGAATTCTTAGACTTTGTGGAACCACAGGTCTAAAACCTTGGCAAGCCTGAGTCATGGTTTCAGTCTCTGTCTCCTTAGAAAAAAATCTGAAGAGCAAGTGATTTATGGTATTTCTTCTTCTAGAAGGGCTCTCCAACCCCTGGCCACTGAATGGACTTTGAAATATGCCCACAGGGATCCTTTATCCACAGACAATCTCTGAGTGCTTATTATTCACTTTACTAGTGTAGAAGCTCTTTAATCATTGTCTCTGCATTTGCGTTAATCTAGAAACTGTCAATTTATTAGCTCATAATGTGCCTGAAGCTTTTCACCATCTTACTGGAGAAAGACTTGTATAAATCCAGGAGATGATTCTAAAAAAGTCAGATCGATATGAGATAAGGATAGGAAGAGACAAAATAATATAGCAATTAGAGTACAGAACTAAAGTTTATTTATGAAAAAAAAGCATTCCATATTTTGTTTCAAGAAGAGTAAAACCATTTTTAACTCCACCCAGTAATAACTGATGAGTGAGTAAAAGAATTATTTATTATAAACATGAAATTATCCATTACAAAGGATTTTCAGCACCAAAGTTTTAGGAAGTTACCCAGAGTGCACACTGGAGGGATACTCCTGAAAATGAAAGTGATTAAGAAATCAAAGACCATGACCTACAAATATATATATATATATGTATATATACATATATATATATATATACATATATATATATATATTCTGAGGTTGAAAAATCTCAAATGTGTGTGTATATACATATGTGTGTGTGTGTGTGTGTGTGAGTATGTGTGTGTTTGTGTGTTTTCATGGAGAATAATCAGAGCATCAAGAAAAATAATGTTCAGGATACAAAGATAAGTAAGGAGCCCAGCACAGCACAAGAGCAAAGCAGCATAGAGTGTACATGCTATAGAGAAGATGGCAAAAAGAGTCCAGAGAGAAGGGACTGAAAGAATGACTCCACCTTGAAATAAAACTGTGGAATACTTGGCTTCCAGATGACCTAAAGACTGATCACAGCTAGTCTAATAGCTATAATTACTATGAACTCTACCTATGACATTCCTCATCTGTTGCTGTTTGTCTTCCATCTTTCTCCCAGAGTGGTTTCATTATCAAGTAAAATATTTGTTTCTTTCTTTTTCCTTACAGAATAGACCTTTACAATTACCTAGTCCAATTCATTCACTTTACAAATGAGGAAACCAGGACCCCGAGAAGTTAAAGTGAATTGCTCAGTCACCTAGATGGAGAGTACCATAGACAGGACTAAAATCCTGAATCTTCTAATTCCCAAACCACACTTCATTGCAAGAGCCCATTCTTCCTCTGGAATAATTACCACTTTCCTCTTCATCATAGTGGTAATTTCAGCAAAGACAGAGAAATACTGTGGGTGATTCTCAAATGTTAGATGTTTAAATTAGCATTTGGGAACTATATATCTACATAGAATTACTGGAAGTTGAAAGGAAGACAAAATCATCACCTTTACTTTTAAGAGGGTCCCAACAAAATCTTCCCGCATACTTGCTTAAAATTGGTTCTTTCGGGGGCTTCCCTGATGGCGCAGTGGTTGAGAATCTGCCTGCCAATGCAGGGGACATGGGTTTGAGCCCTGGTCTGGGAAGATCTCACATGCCGCGGAGCAGCTAGGCCCGTGAGCCACAACTACTGAGCCTGCGCGTCAGGAGCCTGTGCTCCGCAACAAGAGCGGCCGCGACAGTGAGAGGCCCGCACACCGCGATGAAGAGTGGCCCCGGCTCGCCGCAACTAGAGAAAGCCCTCGCACAGAAACGAGGACCCAACACAGCCAAAATTAAAAAAAAAAAAAAAAAAAAAAAAATTGGTTCTTCCTTCCCTGTCAATTAGCCATCTTGTTTTTATTTTCTTACCAGAGATAGAATTTAATGGTTCAAAGGATCTTGGAGATCACCTAGACTTACTTTCTTATCTTATAAATGAGAAAGCTGAGGTTCAAAAAGGATGCCTTACCAAATCAAAAAATATTCGAATTTGAAGAAGCAACAATATTTAGTCAACTTTTTTTTTAATTTAGAGAAATAGGAGAAGTACTTAACTATTATAACACCTGTATTTTTCACTACCTATAATTAATAATTCTTCATATTTTGCTATATTTCTTTCAAATATTTTATATAAGAAATAAAGCTATGCAGATACAGTTGAAATACATTTTTCCCAACCCCTAGTCTTACTGACATCCTTATCAACCCAAGGACAGCCAATATTAGAAATTTGTGAATCCTTGTGATCTACTTTGTATAATTTAACATACACATATAGATATCAGTGGACAATGTATATTCCCAGCTAGTGCCAGGGGGTTAGGGATATTAAATCAAAACTATTCTGATTTTGTTTGATTGTGTGTTATTCTTCCTAGAAATATTTAATAGAAAACTACTGTAAGACAACAAAATTGTAAACAGTTTCAATCTAACAGACCCGTTTAACAGGTCAGAGAGGTTAAGTGACTTGCCCCAAGTGACACAATGTCACCATCCAACTAGAACTCAGATGTTTTCCCCCTACACCCATCTCCACTTATCTTTTCACTAGAAAACCCCACCTGATTGTCTCTTTCCCCTTAAGTCCACTGGATGTTTTTCTTTATCATTTTCAGAAAGCCACATTTCTCTCCCTTACCTCCCTTCAGAAAAGAAACAATTCTGGGGTTGAGAAATCTCATACCAGAAACAATATACTCTTTAACTTCACACTTTGTTCTGAACAGCAGGGTAGCCAGGCAGACACCAGGCTCACACACCATTATGAATCTGTCAGCAATTAGAATTCTAAACCCTATTCGGTTTTTACTTGCTTCAATCAACTTGTCACTGCAGTGAGGATTATCTACTTTCTCAACATAAACATCAACAGAAGTGAGTGCAATGGCTTGCGTCCTTGGCGACGGCACCGCCAGGGAGAATGTTAAATAGAACATTCTGCAGACAGGAGGGATCTGGGGCCTTAATGGGCCATAATTAGAGGGGCAGAGCCTACACTAGCCTTTGTGTAAGGCTTCAGAATTCCCCTCCGTAGGATGGGGAGACATCTTGGGACATGCAAGGAAACTGCTGTTGTCTGCTTTTCCCTTCCCTGTTTCCTGAGCTAGAGAAAGAAAGGGAAAAGAAGAAAATGTATCCCTGCAATGTCTTCACTCAAAACCAAAGGACCTTGGGAGTCATGCCATTCAACCTCCTTATTTAAAGTATTAGGAAGCTGAGATCCGGAGAGGGAAGGCTGTGGCCAAGGTTGAACCCATGAGCCCAGTGTCCTGACTCCCAGTGCTGAGTCCTGCTCCCTTCAGAGGGAGTAGAGAGGTTCTAAGTCATAAGCCATGTTCTAACCCAAATACCCAATGATGCAAAAGACCAAGCAACACAGTGCCACAATACGAGGACAGGGCAAGCCCACGTTGCCAGGGTCACCGAGAGAAGAGACTCACTCCACCTCAAATCCATTGTGAAGACAGAGCGTGTGTAAGTACAGAAGTAGCAATTAATTTGATTCCTTTCAACAAGTTATTTTTTTAAGGATTATCTAAGGAACTTAGAGTTAGGTGGGTCAAGACAAAGAAAGTTTGGTATCTTCTACTACTAAAAAGAGCTAAATTATGTATACTAACTTATTTAATCTTCATAACAACTTTACGAGGTTAGTACTATTATTTTAGTCTTTTTGTTACAGATGAAGAAACTGAAGTATGGAGGGTTGGGTACCTTGTTCATGTTTATGCATATGGTAATGGCAAAACTAAGATTGGAACCTAGATGGACTGGGTCCAGAGGCCCCACTCTTAACCACAAGAGTAGGGTGACAAACCATCCTGATTTCCTGGGACTGTCCCCATTTTAGCAATCAAAGTCCCATATCCCAGGAAACCCCTCAGTCCTGGACAAACTGGGACAATTGATCATGCTACGCATAACTATACAGACTCTGTGGTTTGTCAACAATTCAACCCAAGCCTCAGAAAATGATCCAGTTAGTCTGGTTGCCATATCTGTCTTCAAGCCTTGGGAGGCTGAACTCACAGGGAGGAACTTAAATATTCATAGGTGCCAAGTACTCTTCTGAGCAGTTTTGAGGCTTTATGTTATTTAAATTCTCACAAGCACCCTAGAGGAGGTATATGGATAAGAAAACAAAGAATCTGAGAGGAATGGATCAGTTGCCTAAGATCTTAGTGTTAGCAAGTATAAAGCTAAGATTTGAACCGAGGCAAGGAGGAAGATCTTGGGACTTCTTTATAGAGAAATAGCTAAAATGAGGAAGTCTCAAAATCTGAAAGCCCTATCTACTTGGTGTTTTTTTCTGGATGTGGGAATTCACACCTAGAAAATTAGATATAACTCTGAGAATTCCCTCTTTCTGAGTAGAGTTTTGTGCTTCCTCCTCCTTCTGACTCAGCCATGGGATATAGCAGCAGCTGACCACAAGTTGGCAGCAACACCCTCAATGCCCTCCCCATCTCCACGCTGTGTCCACACTACTTCCCCCTCTTTGATGATCACCCCCTGCCATTGTGTGTATGTAAAATTCTTACCCATCCTTTAAGACCCGGTCATATACTACCATCCCCAAAAGCCTTCCTTGGACTTAGTTTAAATTAACCTTTCTCTCTTCTTCTTTCCCTTAGCCATCTTAAATCTTTTAAAAATAGGCATCCCAATCTGCCTTATTCTACAGTCACAGTGTGCAAAGGTGGGAGAGGGCCATGCCTGACTCTCTTGCTGTGTTAGGGACTCCACCTCAGCATTATCTTATTTCCTCTCTCAGTAGTTCACAGGACAAGAGACAGCACCTGCACACAGCCCATAGTTTGATAGCCTCTTGAATGAATATATGTATACATCAGTGTGTTTAGTTATGAACTATGATGTTTGTACGTGGAGATTTGGATAAGGAAAACAATATCTAGGATGTTTGTGTATGTCAGGGGATAATTTCTTTGGCACTTCTAGGCTCGGTTTTACTCCCAAACTAAAGTAAACGATTAAGGCAATTCGCTCAATGTTTGTAGTAGGTACTTAAGTCTATAAAACTTATCTAAAGTATCTTTGCAAAATTATTTAGAGTTAAGAATAATGATTATTAAATGGTCTAATAGAAATAAATACAGGGTAAGGAGTTAGTTTCCACTTTCTCGGTAATGACCCAAACTCACTGCATAAACTTTGGTCCTCTTTTTGCCCAAACTGTAGGATGATGGTGGTAGAATTACATGATTTCTAGGATCCCCTCCAACTCTACATGCCTATAATCCAATAATTCTAATAATTAGAGCAAGTCTTCCCCCACAGGGACATTCTGTTTCCTACTGTAGCCTTGGCATTCAGAACATTCTGGGTGAGTAGTAGAATCGATAACAAAGTCAAGGACCAGTCAAAGCCACTGAGGAAGAAAAGGGCGTTCTGTTTGAAGAAAGGAAGCCAGAGATTCTGGAGGGACATGATGTGTGAAATGCAGGCTGGGGGTTAATGAGTTTGAGGCGTGAAAACCCAAGCTTCAGGCCGCATTCTCTGGCAGTGTTGAGCACAGCATGTCTCCATGCCCTCTGTGGCCGAGTTCTATTTTAGAATGTACTCGAGCTTGAATCCTCTTAACACAGCTGTGACTGTCTGTTAAATTTTAGGCATGGTTCTCCATTCAAGCAAGTGGCTCTTGGTCTTACATTGACAGACCTGGGGAAAAGCAGCTAGAGGAGGACAGACCTGGAAACTGTCAGAGAATTGATTGGTAGTGAAAGAGGTGTATTTATTGAGATTGAGATGTAGTTAGCTTAGCCCAATGAACCAGGGTAGAGAGAAGATTGTTCTATGAAGGTCAGAAGCAAATGGGATGGGGAAGTCTCGCTGGACAGCCCCACCCACCAAGAAATGTTTCATTCAGCATTTGAGAGCCCCTTAAGCCTCCTTAGCCATTAACGTTCCTTTCTAGCTAAGACACACCTCTTGAGACCTTAACCCATGGAAAAAATGAGAGCACAGTTGAGTTGTCTCACCATGCTCCCACCCTTCTCCCTTCTGGAATCCCTTCCAGGGCCCAAAGTGCCGAGCTGTCAAGTCCTGCCCTGAATGCTTTGGTTAAGTGGATGCCCAACCCAACTGAGGAAGCTGTGTCAGGGCTGGGTTAAGCCCTCCAGCTGCTGGAAAGAGCAGAAGTGGTCACCATGGAAACAAGCCCCTCATCAATCTTGTAGTGACTCACAAGATCACTGGGATGCACAGGGGACTAAAGTCCCTGGAAAGACTACACCTTTTTCCTTGAGAAGAGATGACTGCATTCTTGAAAACCAAGGCAGCTGCTTCTAAAACAGAGTGAAAATAGCCAGGGTTGCTTCTGCCTCCTGAATTTAGGCCTAGATGCTATGTGCCCTGAGACTGTGAAGGCAGGAAGGTCCACATTTGTGTGGATTTTGCTACTGCAGCCAGTTCTATTTGACACAATACAATGTCAGAGAGAGAAGAGAACTCTGGGTATTACCTAGTCAAACTCTTATTTTTTAAAGGAATAACTGAGGGGCCAGGGGGTGAATAACTTGTCCAAGGTCCATATTATGAATCAGTGGGAAAGCCAGGACTAGAATCAAGATTTTGCACTCCAAATCTGTTACTCCTTCCACAATCCTAGGGTCAGAGTGGATTTTTTTGTGAAGCTAATAAAGATTAAATTTCAAAATACCTCCCTTAATGGGTCCATTCTGAGGCTGTGAGAGGGGCCCTAGCAATATACTCCCATGGCCATTTTTCTTTCCTTTTATTCCTTAATTTTCAAAAGTAAATTTTATTTAACTGAAATTGGTTTAAAATGTTGTTCCTTTCCATTTTGTCTCCCCCTTTATCATTCATCCCCTCAAGTTGGGTGTCAGAATGACCATAGGCATTTGTGAGATATGGTTAAAGGGACGTTGAGGTAGACTAGCATTTAGTTGTGGTTAAGCAGATAGGATAAAATTATATGGTTTCCACTCACTTTCACAAAGAGTTAAGTTATCCCTTATCTTGATTTAAGACTGGCCTCTACTTCCGTAACCAACTAGCAGCAAGATTCAAAGAAAGGGCAAGACCAAAGTTCAGCTCATATGAAGATATATATGGTCCCTCAAGCATCTGGCACAGGAAACATGAGGGTAGTGGAGAAGAACAATGGTTAAAATATGTAGAGCCAGGAGGTAGCCCGTGAAAATTCTTCCAAATCTCATATCTCATATGTGGAAGAAACTTAATGAATATTTTGCATTATCAACAATGAATTGTAAAGCTGAATGAAACTTTTCAAAACTATTAACAATAATTTTATGAAAATACACTTCAATAAACTGAAGAAAAAATGAATTCACAATTCTCCTTATGGAAAATATTTTTTTTCTTGTTTAAAAAGCACAATTTATTGCTTTTAGTATACTCACAGAGTTGTGCATCCATAGCCATCAATGTGTATCCATAGCTGTCACTCCCACCCTCCCCACCGCCCAGCCCTGGGCAACCACTGATCTACTTTCTGTCTCTGTGGATTTACCTCTTCTGAACATTCATGCACATGGAATCATACAACATGTGGTCTTTTATGACTGGCTCCTCCCACTCAGCATCATGTTTTCAAGGTTCATTCATGGTGTAACTTGCATCAGTGTTCCATTCCTTTTTATGGCTAAATAATACTCCATGGTGTGTATTGCTCAAGATCATCTTCCTTGGTTATCCTTGGAGAAACCAAGGTGGATGGTCTGAGGGAACCTCACTCCTGGACCCCAGACCCCCTCAGGTGGAATAGCCTTTGAGGATCAAATGCAGAAGGAGACACAGATCTTTTTTTTACTTTCTTCTTTTTTTTTTTTTTTTTTTTTTTTTTTGGCTGGGCCACTCGGCATGCAGGATCTTAGCTGCCTGCAGTGGAAGCACAGAGTCCTAACCACTAGACCACAAGAGAATTCCCTTTTTTAAACTTTCTTAAAAAACAATCTGTATAAGTGAAATAGGTACCAAAATCTCGGCATTATCATTTTACTCTGCTGTTGCAGCCCACACTGTTGACTTCTGGCTTAGGACCCAAGGCCACCTGCTCCCCTTGTCATAGGAAGAGGTAGTCAAATAATATGCAGTCACAATGAGTATGAACGAAGTATTATTATATAAGTGTGCTAATTAACAAAGGTATTATGTTATTTTCTGAATTTTTAATTTTGTAGTAAATTTCAGGTTTGTAATATCTATTTTTTTTTTTTTTTTTTTTTTGCGGTACACGGGCCTCTCACTGTTGTGGCCTCTCCCATTGTGGAGCAGAGGCTCCGGACACGCAGGCTCAGCGGCCATGGCGCACGGGCCCAGCCGCTCCGCGGCATGTGGGATCTTCCCGGACCGGGGCACGAACCCGTGTCCCCTGCATCGGCAGGCGGACTCTCAACCACTGCGCCACCAGGGAAGCCCTATCTATATTTTTTAATATTGATTGGGATGATATTTGATTGGGATGTATTTTACCATTCAAAAACATTCATTTTTGTGCCTAATTTTGTATTTATAGTATTACAGTCTTTTTTTCTCAAAGAGAGCCCCCTTGTCATATAAGCTGCATAAAATCTGGATCTCTCTCCTGCCTGAGATACCTCTTTAATGAGTTTGCATTAATCACAGTGTTACTGAAAATGATAGTAAATATCCTGGGTTGGTTTTGTGGATCAGGGACCCATTACTACTGCACAATCATGCTATCACGATCCTCAATGGAATTTAGCAATTTAGAAGAGTGTTCGGAGTCATTTGCGTTGTGCACGAGAGCAGTTCCCAATGCCAATTCATTGGGGTCAGTTTCACTGCCGGTAACGGAAGTAAAGCCTCATAAGACTTCACTATTACTCATCAGTGTTATGTTTGTCTACACCTATCTCCCAAGTAACCAAACCACTTAATCTCATTTCCTTTTACCACATTCAATTCATCTTCCAAATATGCACACTTTCAAAATATGTCTGTGGGACAGGTTATTCTACCCCATTTTAAAGGAGAAGACTCAATGATAGGGGTGAGTGATTGACATTCAAATTACTCAATTCCTTCATCTCTGATATGTTCTCTACTTAAAGAGTTGCTGTGAGGGGCAAATAAAATAATGAGTATGAAATATCCTAACCCAGACACTGGCACATGAGTGCTCGGTAAATGTTAGTTTAATGTTGGATGATTCTTTACCGATAGGTAAGCATTTGCCAACTTGGGTTCATGATGTACCCAGATGCCTGGAGGTATTTCTACAGTTCCTTGAAAGAAAATGTGGCCACAGTACCCAAGCTTCAAATTTCTCTGCTCCAAAATGAACCATGGATTTTAAACCTAAAGCAAGAAACCCAACCCATTACTTTTTTGCAAACTTGAGTGGTCAGGGAACTTTAGTGAGAAAGATTTGCAAGGTGATATGTCATCAGAAAACCTAACTTTACTGTCAACTTCCCTACTTCCTAGTTGCATGACCTTGGTCAAGTCATTCTACTTATTTCTATTTTGATTTCTTTATCTGCAAAACAAGGATATTAATAACTTTTAAGCCTGTAAGAAAATCATAAGATACTATATGGTAAATTTGGAGACATATAGACAATGAGTTATTATTTTTGCACCAGCAAAGTAAAACGGAGAACTAAAGCAAAGTGTACATAATTTGTCTCATGTTCCTCCTTCCACAAGCCTCATCACTTCTTTTCTCAGAATTACCAAGTGCAGACAAGTGTGACGCACTTCATATGATTCCAGAACAGAATGTAAATGTTTATAACCTGGATAAGGTAGAAGTAAATGCATATTTGACAAAAGGCAAAAAATAAGAGTTGCTGGAGAAATCCAGAGTTATCTCATCAACATCTTTATTTTCACAGAGGGGAGATGAAATAGAAACTAAAATTGATAGAGAAATAGAAGTGAAAATGTATTATTTAAGTAACAAATTTTATCAATAGAAAAGTGAAAATAAACAGGTAGAGAGGATAGAGAAGTGTGAAGGATAGTGTATGTGAACTAAGTCTGGTCCTTTCATAGAAGGCAGTCAACAGATAATATCTGATATTGATGAATCAATATAGAGAAATAGAAACATATTTTTCAAAGTTATGAAGGTAACTACCAGCAGAACCAGAAAGAAAGGCTCTTAAGATAAGTTACCACTCAGCTGGAAGTGGGAAGAGGTGAGTTGGGAAGCTGTTGGTTTCCAACACAACTGTTTGGTATGATTGGATTTTCTTTACCATTTGATAAAATATGAGAGGGGAAAAAAAAAACTCAAAAAGGCATGTGTTCTTTTTTATCTTTGGTGCCATCAATATAAGCTCAGATATTCAATATTGCTATTATTAAGTATTTCATTTTCAGCATCTTTTCCTTTATCCCTATACCTGTGCTATTCAATAGGATAGCCACTAGACACTTGTGGCTACATGAAGTTAAATTCGTTAAAATAAAATAGAATTTCAGTTCCTAAGTTTCATCTGCCATATTTCACAACAAATGGCTACTGTGTTGGACAGCATAGAATTCTGGAATTTTCCATTACTGCAGAAAGTTCTATATGCTCACTCTAAGCAATTTCATCTACACTAAAGGTTTCAGCTACCACTCATTCTTGGATGACTCCCTCGCCTTTATCTCAAGCCAAAGATCTTGTCTCCTGAGCAACATACCTTCACATGTACCTGTTGATGAGACAGGAATATTTTCACTTATGTCCCACAGCCCTTCATACTAAACTTATCCAAATCTGAACACGTTGTATTTCCTGTGGAAGTCATTTTTACTTCCTACATTCTCCACCTCTACTGTTGGAATCATCATCTGAAAAGTCACTAGAATCAGTTGGCTGGTGTCTACTGCTTGCAGCTCACTTTCCCTGAAGCTGATGGCAGCCTGGGTGAGCTTCAGCTCATCTCTTCTTCCTGACACACTCTTTCTGGCCAGAATACCTACCAGGTCATCATGTTCTGCTTATTCTAGGTGTGGCCTACACTTCTGGTAAACTAGCTCCATTCTAAAGCTGTCAAGCTCCTGACTGGTGCTCTGGGCATCACTCAGCTAGTCTTTATGATTTTTTTTTTTTTACCCCAGGAAAATGCCATTCCTCACTTTCTGTAATGATGACACATTCTGAGTGTTGCTATGTGTTTTTGATTTAACCACAACAAAGTATGGGAATAAAAAGACTTTTGGTAAAATCAAAATACTGCTTCGTTTTTTCTTTTTTTTTTTTTTTTTTTTTTTTTGTGGTACACGGGCCTCTCACTGTTGTGGCCTCTCCTGTTGCAGAGCACAGGCTCCGGATGCACAGGCTCAGTGGCCATGGCTCACCAGCCCAGCCGCTCTGTGGCATGTGGGATCTTCCTGGACCAGGGCACGAACCCGTGTCCCCTGCATCAGCAGGCGGACTCTCAACCACTGCGCCATCAGGGAAGCCCAAAATACTAGTTCTTTTTAAAGTCAGGGAGAAGGCCTAAGTGGCTCTGCTGCTCTATAAAACCAGACTACAAAAAGGCAGTGGTTTCCTGGAAGCTTAAACAAGTGTTACTGACATGGCTTGAAACCCAAATGCCTGTGAGATCAGCATCATAAAACACATTTATCAATTACCTAGGTAACTGTGTGTGGTGGAGGAGAAATGTGGATAACTTCAAGGAGTTGATAATCAGGCTGAAAAATAGTTCAACATTTATCTTAAATATGTCAGGTTGAGGATTCAGTAAAATGGCCAGCTCAACATCTCTTCCAACCTTGTTTTAATAGGCTTTTTTTTTTTAACTGCAGATGTTAGAAAACTAAACATTACAATTCTCAGATTCCTTTCTAGCTAGATTCTGGATATGATTAAGTTCTAGGTTAATCCAGATCTTCTATCAATGAGTACAGAATCTTGGCCAAGTTTCTTAGCCTCTTTGTACTTTTACTTTCCCCATTTCAAGATGGAAGTTTGACATTAATATTATATTGAGAGATTTATTCGAGGATTCATTGATGTAATGAATGCAAAGGCATTAGCACCCTGCTTGGTACCTATAGATACTCAATAAACTCTTGCAATCACTATTAAGAGGAATAAACAGAATGCTCTTCCCACGTCCTACTTCAGAGTAAGTAAGGAGGAAGGGGGCAGAAGTTGTCGTATTCATTTTGCTGGTACAGATCTAGCAGATGTAAAGAGGCTCTGAAGCCAACAGTTCCAGGAAAAAACTCCTGGTTATTGAATTATAGCTAAGGGACTGTGTTCCTGGTACCTGCTATTGTGATAGCAGCCTCCTGACTGCCTAGCTTCTTGTGTATGGCAGAGATAACTAATCCTTGGGTGCGCCAATTTTGCAGTGTTGTTCTGGGAATCACTTCCAGAGTCCCAGCCTGTGACTCCAGCCTTTGTAACAATGTTGTAAATACTTAATTCCATATATTAAAACACTTTGTGTTTAAAATTGTGAAATGGTTTCTATTACATGGAAATGTACCCAACCTGATATAGGCAAAATGGAAGACGGCATCATGTCTCTACCACTAGGAAGCAGTGGTGGCTCTGTGAGACAATGTGTGAGAGTAACTGGATCACAACCCTACTCCAGATATGTTTCCTCAGTTATAAACTAGAAAGTAGTCTTGAAGCAGAACATGGAAATGGAATTCCATTTACTCTGCCCACTAGGAGGCATTTTCTTCAGCATCGTCTTTCAGGACCACCATGGAGAAGATGTCACAGCTGTCCACTTCCAGGTTATGCAGCAAATCATGCAGAGCCATCTATGAATCAGGCTCATTTTTCTTGCCTCAGCCTATTGATTGTAGGGAACTCTCCATGAAGCCATAGGTGTAGGTTGAGAGAGAAGAAAATGTAGTAGGAATAGGTACCGTTGTTCACTTACTCATGCAGCTTGCTTGGCCCTCTGGACCTACTTGAGCCTTATCAGGTATATGTCACTTCCAACTGATAAGAGAGTGCTTCTGTGCATGCCTAAACTTAAGACTTGGTGGGTCAGACTACATCCAGTTCATTATGGGCAGCTTAGGCTGCACTGCAACTTGATGGTGTGTGGTCAAGTGCTCAGTCTCTACTAGGGCCCAGTAGCAATCCAAAAGGAAAACTGTTATCTAAAAGAATGGGATATCTTTGCTTAATATCCTAAGGTCTATCCAGTGATTCGCCTGGAGGGGCTAGCCAAAGGTTCCCTGCAGCATTTCTATCTGCCACAGAGATTTTAAGCATCACTGAATCTACTGCGGATATAGCCCAAGTGACAAAGTAGCTTTCACAGCAGACTGTACCAGTTGCAGAGCCTTTTCCTTTTCTGTCCCCTACTCAAAACTAGCAGCCTTTGGGATTACTTGATCAATAGGTTCAAATAGCAGACCTGAAGGAGATAACTGTTGCCTATATAATCTGAGGAACCCCATTAAACATGGTGGCTTTTTCTCAGTGATAAGAAGGCAGAAGTTTGCCATTTCCCTTAGGAGGAGTATCTTAACATGTCCCAGACCACTGACACCCTGGAAAAATCACCAATGTGACTTTCGGTGATATAAGCCTCAGAATTTGGAGAGGTTTGTGTCACACAAGTCTTGGAATACTTTCTACTTCCTGTTCACCTGGTTAGGTCATTACATGATAGCATCAGGAAAACAGACAAATGCCATGTCTTACAGAACAGAGAGGTGATCAAGTTTCCTATTGACTAGAATATGACATAGGTTTAAAAGGTTGATGCACATTGCTGGTCCTAACACCTGGCAGTAAACTGCCACTGATGATTTTTAATATCAAGTAAGAAAAAAAAAACTTGTCAGATCAATAACTGGCAATACCAGGTGCCAGGGAATTTATTGTTTCACTCAAGAAAAAAAAAAATACACAATTGGATCAACAATTGTAGTCAGCACGTGATTAAATGTTTAAATGTACAATAATCTATTCTCATTCTGCATTGCTTCTAGTCTTATAACCAAATTCAGCTTCTAACAAATAAGTTAAAAGAATACTATTCATGACAAGGTGCAACGTGCCCATAAATAATTTTGAGGTTTTGCCAAGTCATACTAACAGAAAACGTGTATGGGAACTGATTCAAAGCGTATTAGATCTAGGTGGCAGCAATATAATGTTGGGACAAACAAAATGTTGATTAGAGGGTACCAGGATAAGATTCTGAATTCAATGTGCTTGAGTCACTAAAAATGGCTCCAACAGGGGGGCCTGGCACAGGGTGCGCAGAGAGCCACGCGGCCGCGGGGCCTCATGTGGAGGGACACACAGTGTGAAGGCGGCGCAGAGGGTGTGCAGGCAGATGTACTGCCACCTGCCCAGGGAGGCCCTCGCCAGGGCCTGCACCTACAGGGACCGCCAGGGACCCGGACTGGTACTGCCCCTCGTACAAGAGCCTGCAGTCCAGCAGCCCAGTGCTCCTGTCCCAGGTACACTTGGAGAAGGGCGCAGATTCATCTGAGCGTATCATTGCTGCCATGCCATGGGGCTTGGTCCCGTCTTGGTTCAAAGTACCAGCTGTTGTAGTGACACCATAATGGAGAAACAGTCCTTCAAGGTGCCTCTGGGAAAAGGAGGACACTGTTTTGTTTTAGCAGATGGATTCTGTGAGTGGCAGCTATGTCAGGCAAGAAGCCAGAGGCAACCCTACTTCATCTACTCCCCCCAAATCAAAACAAAGGTCAGAGAGCGTGGGTGCTGCATAGGGACCTGAGGACTGGGAGAAAGTCTGGGACAGCTGGAGGCTGCTGACAATGGCCGGGATCTTTGACTGCTGGGGGGTGGGCTTGGAGGGGGTTCTTGTGTTTTTACACCATCATCACAGTGGATTCCTGCAAAGGCTTGAATGTCATCCACCCCAGGAGGCCTGCCATATTAGATGGAGTCTCTAAGTGGCTGGACTTTGGTGAGGCCTTAGCTCAAGAAGCTCTAAAGTTTAGCCACCCCACAGAGAACATCACCTTCCATCCAGTCTCTCCCTTGGTGAATGACTCCCGAAACAGCACTCCTGAGTGTCTGCTTCCTGTCCACTTACTGGTCAAAAAGGAGGAGCAGCCAGAAGATACTGCAATGGCTGGCCACAAAGTCACCCAAAAAGGAAGACCCCAAAACACTCCAAAAGGTAGAGTCAGATGTGCCCCAGTGGTCCAGCTGGTTCCGGCGGAAGAACCTCCCCCGCCCTGCCCTCCCCCCAAGAGAGGCGGGGCAGGACTCCTGGAGCAACAGCTGAAGCAGAAGAAGGAGGGGCGGGGTTGCTTGGGAGGAGGTAGCACAGTGTTAAAGAGCTGTGGCTTCTTGGGGGAGTGGCTGTCCTGGTTGAGACCAGGAACCCCCTAGTGGGGTGGGTGGGCAGCCTGGGAAGAAGAATGGCCACCGCCATCAATTTCTGGTTGGGGGGGCCGCTCTTGTGCCTATCACGGTCTCCTGGTAGGACCGGTGAACTTTCCCTCAGAGCCTGACCCTGGTGGCTGTTCTCAGCCTGACCTGACCTGGTGCTGTTGCAGAGGCTGTTTACTGCTCAGCCTTTGGGCTTTTTCAGTCTTCTTTTGGAATTAAGTTTTAAAACACTGTATTTTTTCTGAATAAATTATATTTGATAAACTGTCTACATGTCAGAAAATGCTGCTGGTGGGAGGAATTCCAGATCTCACTGTTTTCTCCTGGCATCAGACCTAGGGAATGATTTTGTAACAAATGTGGGGCACTGGGATTTTCTGTGGACAAAATTGCTTTTTTGGAAACAATAAAAAGGATTTGTGGGAGAAAAATGGCTCCAATAATTTGCTTGGTTAATTGACTGAAAGGTGGACCCAGAGGAAGTGTATACTGAATGAAGTTGAAATGCTAGAAGAAGATATCCAAAGGCTTAGGGAGATTGTGATGCTCAAGTGTATTTATTATGTAAGAGCTTCTCAGTTTCCCTTTAACTGTATCCCCTCAGTAGATTCAGAGACACTTCCTTCACCAAGGCCAAGAGAAATACATTCGTGAGGGGAAACCCAACATTCTTAAACAGCTTCATTGTGGCTAGTCTCCATAGGCCAAAAATGACAGTGGGAATTATTGCCATTGAATTGGGCAATCTGCATTCAATGAAGATTATAGTATTGTGGTGAAATGGAGCAGGATCCTATGGCCTTCTCCCCCACGTCCTCTGCCTGCCTTTTGTCTGTAGAAAAACTTTAGGCAAAGAATAACTTTAATCAGAGAAGTGAGAAAATGCAGAAGCAAAGGAAAACAGTCAAACAGGACAATATAATAATAGTTTAGTCATTAAGCAAAGTCAAGGACCTTTAGCTCCTCCTCAAGGGCTATAGATAATACTCTGAGCCATATCCTTTGAGCTGTTTTGTAGATACTGAAACCCCTACCAGCTGGAAGAAGTTAATTACATAATAACCAGACTGTAGCCATGACATACACTGCCACAATTCTGAGAATTGGCCTCAAGAAAATGGGAACAAACTGACTCTGGAACTGAAGACTAACTGTACTTTGAACAATCAAGATGATGCTGATCAGACCACCACATGATCAATTTCAAGATGACTGTCAGAGCTAGCTGTGCTGTTGCTGCATGTAGCCCCCTCCCTCTGCTTATACACCCCTGAATCTCCCCTTTAAAGGTCTTGCCCACTGGTTGTCAGCATGGGGGATTTGGCCTTTGGACATGAGTCCACAATCCCCTCCAACCCCATGGCTAACCCCTGAAATAAAGCAAATTTCCTTTCCACAAACCTTGTCTTTTTATTGGCTTTAGAGTGGCAAGCAGCTGGACCCCACTTTCAGTAACAGTGGGGTGGTAGATGCTGATTCAAGTCAGCCTTCTGTTTACTCTTGCTTACACAGACCAAATAAAACTTGAGTGGACTGCCCATCTATTTTTGCTCTGAGGACAAAATGATCAGCTAGCCAATACCAAAGATCTCTATGGAGTAAACCATTCTGATGACTGTACTTCTTTGGCTCAGCTACCCATCATGGTAACAATTCCCACTTTGTCCTCTAGACTGAAGACAGAAAAAAAATCCCACTTAAAAATAATGTTGGGGCTTCCCTGGTGGCGCAGTGGTTGAGAGTCCGCCTGCCGATTCAGGGGACACGGGTTCGTGCCCCGGTCTGGGAAGATCCCACATGCCGTGGAGCGGCTGGGCCCGTGAGCCATGGCCGCTGGGCCTGCACATCCGGAGCCTGTGATCCACAACGGGAGAGGCCACAACAGTGAGAGGCCCGCGTACCGCAAAAAAAAAAAATAATAATGTTGGTTGCCAGATACTATAGAAAAATAAGTCTGACACTGATTCAGGATAAAATATTAAATACATACTTTAGAAAAAATTTAACAAATAAATTTAAAAGTCAAAAGAGAAAAGCAGTGAAACCTGGAGCTAATCCAGGTTTGTTACAATTAATCCATACATAAGTGGCCTCATTGGTTCCTTAAATGAGATTATTAAATCAGAAAAATAATGTTATGTATTATATATAGTATGAAGTTGAACATAAACTTGATGAGAACAAATAGTATAATAAAGAAAACCTGGATTTCATTAATAACAGTACATTGGCAAGTGAAGAACTACTACATTCTAACCTGCACTGGTCAGCCTATATTTGAAATGCAATGCCCGTGTTGAATACAATATTTTAAAAGAAATGTTAACCAAACAGAATAGTCCACAAACAAGGAGGAGTTCAACAGGGGCTATGGATAATCCAGCACATGAAGAACGGTTGTGGTAACTGGGGGTTTGTGTCAAAAAACAAAAATAAAACTACTTTGTTGGGAGAGCACCAGTTAGCTGTCTTTATTTGAAGTGTGGCCATATGAAATAGGAAATTGATTTACCTGGGGTAACTTCAAAGGAAGATCAAGGACCAAATAGGTAAATTTCCAGGGAGGAAGGTTTGGATGTAATATTTTAAAAAAGCTTTAACTCACTGCAGTTGCTTGGCAGTAGAATTAGCTGCTGTAGAAAGCAAGGGATTCTCTGCCCTGGCAATGTTTTTGCAGAAGCCGAGCCTGCATCTGCTGTGTGTTTTGGTTGAGGGCATTCCTACAATAGGTAGGAGGTTAAACTAGATGACCCTTAGGGTCCCTTCCAATCTTTTTCAATAATTCCATAAAGAGTGAGCAGGGAATATAAAAGGAAGGAAAAGTAGTTCCTGAGATGCATGAGGTAAGCACTGTGGACAGGATGTGAGAGACGAGGTGGTAATTCAGAGAAACTGATCTCAGCATACTCTCTACCCATAATGTAACATCAGAGTCTCTCATATCTACCTAAAAACATGAGAGTTAATTAAACTGGACCTATTATTTTCTCACCTCAAAGTAACTTATGATACACCGATTTAGATGACAACTGTGAAACCCTGATTTAGATGATATGCCTTTCCCTGGGAATGGTGATATACGGAAAGGGCAGTGGCTAGGAGTAGGAAAATGGAAGCTTTAGAGTTTCATCTCAGTATTGCCCAAGACACACCATCTGCTTTTTGAATGATTTTTTGCAAATTCCATTTAGTTTCACTGAAAAGGAGATTTTGAGTTTACTACGAATTTAAAAAAATTGAGTGTAAAATAGCTTATCAGATACAAGATCTAGGCTCAGAAGCAACCTCCTGACTTCGCCTCTCATATTTCATATTGCAGCCCTGAAATGAAACAGAGCTCGCATTTTTTATTCTTGGGTTTTGAGGTTAAAGGGAGGATTTTGCAGAGGATATCATAATTCCTCCCTGTGGCTATAGAATTATCCTAAGGGGTTGCTACAATTGAGTGGAGTAAGGTAAGTACTGATCAAGTCTCAGTCCCTCCCAATGCCTTAAACTGAGTTCTTCCTTAGTCTCTGAGGAACTGGTATCTGTAAGAAAATCAGGAGGCCTGGTCCCCGAACTGCCTTCAGAGCACATTGTGGGAGGTGCAGACCAAAGGTGAGTTTACACATCAGTGACTAAAGTTTCCTGCCACTAAGCATAAGAAGTCACTCATGAGCAGCGTCCCTAAACCACAGCTACAGGATGTGGGCACAAGCCCTCGTACAGTTGTTGGCCAAAAGCCAATGAACATTCATCCCTGTGCAAATACTTGGGCTTTGTTGTTGTTGTTAACCTTTGAAAACCACAGGCATTCATCTCTCTCTTTCTTCCCCTTGGCAGGAGTCATCTTCTTTTCTCCAACTTGGTCTCCTGTGTGTAAAGAATTTCTGAGGAGCTTTTAAGCCTGAATTTAATACTTTTGCCCTCCCCTCTTTTGCCCCACAAAATGCCAGGCAGAGGTAAAGCTGCCTTACAAAATATCTGCTGGCTTCCGCAGCTTTGTTTGGGCTTTTAAATCAGATAGGACATCAGAGAGCTCCATGAGTGACCTTAGCCTTTAAGAAAATACAGGTAATTTCTGGAAATTCCCCCTAAACAACGGTGACCTATTGTTTTCTCATGTCAGAATGAACACAGAGACTATGATACGCTGATTTAGATGACATGCCTTTTCCTGGGAACGGAGGTATATGGAAAGAGCAGTGGAGCTGGAATTGGAGATTGGAAGCTTTAGAGTTTAATCCCCATATTGCCAAAAATTCGCCATCTGCTTTTTTGAGCAATTTCTTTCCAGTTTCTAGGCCTTTGCTCTGTGTTCTGTGAAGTGAAAGCACTAGATTAGATGGTTTCTTTGCTTCCTTAGCCCCAGGGCTCTATGAATCGGCTTCCTTAGTAATGCTTCAGCAAAGGGACAATGAGAAGGGGGCGCAAGGCAAAAGATCCTCATAAATTGGCTTCTCTTTTCTGCCTTAGAGGCTGGCCAAATGTCGGCCTCCAAGAAGGCCCAACTGCCCACTGGGAGGCCAGGCATGGTGATTCATGGCAGCTCACCTTCTTGTCAAGTGTTAGAGAATCCATCAACCTTGGTTCTGTAACCCCAATGCCCCACATCCAGGTACTGAAACACAAGCTGAACCTACTCCAGCATGGGAATCTTATTTTTAAATAAAAGAGATGGTAGATGGATGTTCCAGAATCTAAATCAACAGGAGAACTTTCTAACCATCAGAGCTGCCCAAGATGTATCAGAAGACTATGAGCAATCTGTCAATAGAATTGTTCAAATAGTTTCTGAACAGAGATTTATTGGAGATTTTCTAGTAGGATTTCTTGAATGGACAAAGATCAGATAGAGAAAATGGCCAACCATGACATTTTTATGATTATATGCTTTGTACTTAATGCCTCTTGTATCAAATCTTATTCCCAATCAGACCTAGGATGCCCCTTTGAGAGACGTTATTGGTATAGTTCAGATGATAGCCTGAAGGAAAAGCCCAGGTATACATATAGGTCTCCTGGTTTGTGGGTTGTGGTTACTTGTCAAGCTTATGCACATGAATACCATATGTCAAATGGGAAAGAGATGGTCGGCAAGTCCATGGTGACCAACAAACAATTCCCAGAAGTGAATTTAGTTCCCTTGGATGGTGTTCCAGTTTCTGCTGCCAAAGTGACATTGCACTACAGGCAGATACTCAATGATTTTTATTTAATAAAATAATTTAACCTCATTTCATTGAATCCTCACAAGGTCTTTATGAAGTAGACAAAAGAGATAGCATCGTCTCCATTTTGCAGATGAGGAAATTAAACCTTAGGAAAGTTCAGTTAATTTTCCAGGGTCTCACATGATTGATTCAACTCTTTCCAAAAAAAAGGATGTATTACCTAATCATCGACAACAATTATTTGGAGAATCATAAGGTCTCTGGTTTTAAATGATTTTGTCAATAATCCCTTAACAATCCCTTTCACAATATCCACTTTATCTAGTCCCTACTAGTACACATCAAGTGATGGGAGACTCTTTCAAGGAGCAAAGCTTCCCATCTTTGGACATTTTTAACTATAAGAAGTTCTTTCTTGTCTTAAACTGCCATCCAAATCCCTGAATCCTCTCATCCTCTGGTCACAATCCTGCTTCCTAGATCCCATTTATCAGTTTCTGGAATATCCCACAGGACAATCTGTGTGAAACGTGAAGACAATTCTCATGTCATCTCTGAGATAATTCTTCTCCACACTAAACAGCCTTGGTACACTATTGGTACAGACTGACCTCAGGGCTAAGAGATATTTCCCTCCTCTCATCTTTTCTGATTTGCTCCATTGATGATGCTGCATTGTGTCCTTTCGAAGGTCATTTGGGAACAGTCCAGCCTACGTTACAAGGGGAATAAATATGCAGAAAGAAGTCACTTGTCAGACTGATCCTTAAATGGTAACTCAAGAGAATGTGCTGGACATTTCAGAGGCTTCCGTCAACAAATGCCACTATCTTGAGGCAAATGGGGATTTTCGGGTAGTGGTGTTATAATAATTTGCCAATTGTGCCTGCTTCAGAACCACTGCCAAAACAATCCAACGACTTTTCATTCCACTACTGTTGACAGGACAGCTAAGGATTTCAACATTTCCTTTTACAGTCGGAAAAGAAGTTCCCTGTCTTGGGGACTATACCAATATTTGCCATCATGAGGGGAAAAAAAGTGGGTGCTGGGAAGTGGAAAGAGAGGGAGAGAAATACTAATGGAAGTAAACAAAGATAAAGACAAAATTAAATGAGGGTTATTCAAAGTTTGGATTTTGAATGCCTCCATCAAATTGATGTTTGTGAAATATCAGAGGAAATCTTTGAAATCGAGGAAGTGAGCATTTTGAAGAAAAGACTTTAGACTTCACATAAGCACCTCCTTCCCCCTTCCCACCCCCCAAAAAACAGCTGGAATTTTTAACTTGAATACCAGCCAAGGTGTCTCAACTTTGGTTCTTTGGATAGGCAAAGAGCTGATTATAATAATGTTTATAGTGCTCAACATTAAAAGTTTCTTTTCAAAATAAATTAAAAATACACTAAAATTGAAAAAAAAATTTAGAGATGAAAACAGATGAGATGACCTCCTGAGTTGTTCACAATTAGACCTAAGTCAAGGAGAGACAAAGAGGAAATATGAGAGAAAAGAAAATAGAAACAGAATGAGCTAGAAGAGTATTTTTGGAAACATTCTTCTTAAACTCCTGTGGGATCCATAGACATCCCACAGAGGCACTTCTGACACCCAAAAAAGAGGAGATCAGTGGCATTCCCATCTCTATTTCAATCATAGTGGTCCTACTTCTATCTGTTTTACATATTGGGCAACTGAAACAGATTTCATTAGAAGGAAAGGTCTGCTGTTAAAAAAAGAAAACATATGAGCAAACAAAAAAATCTGCAAAAGGAAATGAGCCATTGAAAGTTCTTGAACAGGGAATGATATAATCAAATTGTGCTTTAGGAGTCTTGCAACCAAGTATAAAATGGATTAGAAGAGGGTCAGCCTTAGAGCAGGGATACCAATTAAAAGTATATAACAAATATCCAGGTAAACAGAATTTAAAACATGATCTAATAACATACCTGTGAGAATGGAAAGGAGAAGGAGTATATGAACAGTTTTGAAAGAAGAATGAACTTAAGTTTGACATCTGGGCATTGGGCACAATCTAAGTCACATACAGATGTGGTACTTCTATGGTCTGAACATTTATGTCCCCCCAAAATTTATATGTTTAAATCCTAAAGCCCATTGTGAGGGTATTAAACAGGGGGCCTTAGCTTATGAGGGCAGAGCCCTCATGAATGAGATTAATGCCCTTATAAAAGAAGCACAAGAGAATACTCTTGCCCCTTTACCTGTAATGATATAACAAGAAATCTGAGCCCCAGAAGATGGCCCTCACCTGACCAGGCTGGCACCCTAATCTCAGAATTGCAGCCTCCAGAACTGTAAGAAATAAATTTATGTTGTTTATAAGCCACCCAGTATGTAGTATTTTTGTTATAGCAGCCAAGACAAAGACAGATACTATATGGAATGTATCTGGCAAGAAGTTTAAAGACATCAAAACTGATGGATTTCAGGAATGATGACTGGGACCATTAAAATCCCATACAGAAATCCAAGATTTTGAAGATGCTGAGTATAAGTATCCATTGGAACACTGATATAGATGATCAGCAGACAGAAATGCAAAACTGAGTCTTAAACACCAGAGATGAGAATATGGATTTGGAAGTCATCCTCATTAAAAAAGGTAGCTAAAATAATATAGATTGAGACCCCAGTGAGAGAGAAGATCAGGATCAGAGGGCTGAAAATAAAGACCCAGAACATGCCTACATTTAGAGGACAGAGAAACAAGAACCCAGAGGGTCCTCCCCAAGTTTATGATCAGGTGTTCATTTGTCACTCATTTGCCAACATTATTTGATGGGCTCAGGAGAATTTATTTTCTGGTTTTAAGAAATTTGATTATCCTTATATAAGGTCTGAAGTGTGCATTTATCAGTCTAATCAAGCTTTTAGGTCCCCTAAGATACTGAATCTTCAAAATTATGTAATACTATTTAACAATAACTAATTGTTTCAGTCCAAAAATATGGTGGGCTGAAACAGAATCTTCAGTAATGAGTAGCTATGGATGATGTACTTATCCCCCAAAAAGAGTGTCAAAAACCAACACTCCCCCGGGCAAGGGAATAGCCAAGTTTGTTGCAGTTTCCAATGAATGACATCAGACCCGTGTAGGTCTCAATCAAAACGGGCTCAGTTAACACCATCAATCCCTTTCCTCTTCCAGATCCAGTGGAATTCCTGTGGGCATTCTGGATAGCTAGAACAAGCTTAGACATGAACCCGGATGACTGAAGAGTAAAAGAAGGCACAGAGTTAGTGAATGCAGAGTAGGTCCAGAGACACCCCCTCCACAGCCAGTGCTCACAATGGTTGACCGCTCTCCTGGAGCTTCAGTTATTCTTACTTCTTAAACAGAAATCGTATCTCAGAATTGTTAACATTGCTTCTGTTAGACTTTTAATAAATCAATCAGTTAATAAATTATGTACATAATAAAATTAGCTGCCACATCTTGTTTATTTTTCATTATTCATAACTTGTACAACATTAAGAAGTCAGTTTAATAAATATTTACTGATAGTCTATTATGGATCAGACACCCATCGGGTACTGCTGAAGATCCAAAGACAAGGGAGAAATAGTCTCTGCCCTCACAGAAGTGACACTATAATAACATAAAAAATGAACTTGTGATGATAGTACAAAGTCCACGAAAATAAACAGCAAAAAGAGGCACATGATGCTAAAGAAACACAAAAGAGGGAGAAATCATATGTGGTTAGAGGATTAGGAATGACTTCCAAAGGAAACTCTTGAGACAACCCTTTAAGGGTTAGTAGGGTTTCAATGGGTGAAATGAGGTTAGAGAGGGCCTGTCAGCAGCTGTTCTTTCCAAGCCAGCATCCTTTCCTCCATTTGAGGCTCTTCTTCCAATGAGAGTACCTCGATTTTCCTTTGGAGAACCACATTCTTCCATTTAGTCCAAATAGCTTAAGCGGAGCTGACTTTAGCACAAGACTCAGTCCTAACCGACCAGAGGAATTCCTCTGGTCGAGGGGATTGATTCAGGTATGGGCACATGACCAATGTGGCTGTGAAACTGATGGCATCCAAGCCCGGAGGTATTCATGGTCATTTTGGCCACACAGTGAGAACCTGACTGAGACTGAAACCAAAAAAAGTGAAAGAACTAAGACATGGAGAGAGAGTAATTCTTCACAAAGCCATTTGGGTTACTGGATCAGCCTATCCTGAACTTTAAGTTAAATGAGTGAAAAAAAATTCCTTCTTTTGGTCAAATCAAGTTGAATTGGGTTAAGAGGAGGGTAATTCAGGGAGCACTGCAAACAGAGATATAAAGAAGGAAATGAATTAGGAAAGCTCATATCTTTCTATTTCCAATAAGCTCTCTTATATCCATTATTTCATTCCAATATAAGCCTATCAGGTAAGTAAAAGAAGGTATCATCATTCCCATGTTGGAAATCAAGACTAATAGAAGGTAAATGATTTGTCCAGAATTACTCCACTTTCTGCACCATGGTAAAAAGAAACATTAGGAATAAGGGCCTACTCACAGTAAGATCCAAATATGTTTCCTAGGCAACTGGCTTATAAATCTAAATTAAAACTTTTAGAGTATATTCCAATATCAATCTAAATTATTAAGCATGTTCAATAAAGACACCATTGTTTTTCCTTTTCTCCATGAGGAGACCAATCTTGGCTTTGAGGGACTAATATAGAATGACGATTCAATGAAGAATGAGAAGCCTGTAGTCTTTCCCCATAATCCCATTTTCAATATAGGTTTTATCCTGGATTCTTAATTTTATACCAAATTGCCCTTGGGCAACCACTTCTCCATTGTAAGCTTAGTTTCCCTATTGGTAAGAAAAAGAATCTGAAATTTAGAATATGTCCATCACTACTATTTGACCTAACCTATAAGAAGAAAAAAAAAAAAAAAAGAAAGAAAGAAAAGCCATGCAAATAAAACTGCTGATTTACTTGCTCTGTGACATTATAAATTCTCTTCCCCTTTTCGAGCCTCAGTTTGCTCTTTTGAAAAGACGCATTTAAATCTATGGTTTTGGGATAATATCAGAAGTTAAAAAAATAGTGACTTTATGATAAACAACATAGAGTTTGCTAGAGTGCCTCAATAGCTGTGGGCTTTCAAAATAAACTAAGGTACTTGTCCCTCTACTTTAGTTCAAGTAATATTTACCGAATTAGATAATGTCAAACCTTAATTTAAAAAACAGACTCACTTCTAAATATCACTGACTAAAGAATCCAACAGACAGGTAGGATTTTGCTTGTTTTCCATGAGCCTATAGTGACAAAGACAGACAGAAGTTAACTCTTATTACTAGTTCCCAGTCCTAGCATCCTCTTTAAGACCTTAGAATGGATCTAAATATTAGTATCATTGAATGAAACAAACTATAGTCATGTAACCTGGGGATTCTGGAAAGGAGGACATCGTCCCTTACAGAAAACTCCACCAGTTCTTTAGTTGATTGGATAAGAAAGCCAGAAAGGGGACTTCCCTAGTGGTGCAGTGGTTAAGAATCCGCCTGCCAATGCAGGGGACACGGGTTCGAGCCCTGGTCCGGGAAGATCCCACATGCCACGGAGCAACTAAGCCCATGTGCCACAACTACCGGGCCTGCATGCCACAACTACTGAAGCCTGTGTGCCTAAAGCCTGTGTTCCACAACAAGATAAGCCACCACAATGAGAAGCCCACGCACTGCAATGTAGGGTGGCCCCTGCTTGCTGCAACTAGAGAAAGCCCGTGCTCAGCAACAAAAGACCCAATGCAGCCAAAAATAAATAAATAAATAAAGTGTATAAAAAACAAGAAAAGAAAATACATCATCAGTATCTTAAAAAAAAACAAAAAAGTCAGAAAGAAGTGTTCTTTCTTAAGTTTCCAAGAGAGAAAAGCAAAATCGGAAGAATAAATTAATAACATGGAATAATCAAGGTCAGAAGTGATCTTAGGTTTATAGATTCCAGCCACTCATTTATTGTTTAATTTGCCTACATTCATCCTCTCCAAGGAGCCACACCCCTCTACATGGACATATCCAGTGATATGGAACTCAATGCAATCTAACCATGTCCATTCCATCACTGCGTATAGTGGAAAAAAAGTATGTTCCCTCGCCCTACCTGTTACTGATGATTAGACTTTGGAAAAATCATTTAATCTCCCTGAGCCTTAGTTTACACATCTGAAAATGGGAAAATAATAATAATGATAATGATGGTAAATACCTACCTCATTAGATCCAAGTGCATTGCTCAAAAATATTTTTAAAGCATACTATTTATAGATATAAATATTATCACTTACAAGAAAGAACGATTTTAGCTTCCTTAGTCCTATTCCCTTCAGTTTCAGACTTTGAATGCCATTTCTTTAATACGCATGATAGACTCCAGAAAGCACTTTTGTAAAAACCTGATATGCACTATTTTAAAATAATAAAATTTCCCTAGATGCCAAAGGCTATATTAAATTCCACTCAGAAACCATGACTTCAAAAAACATGAGTTGAGCATCAAAGTACCTCTTCCAAGATATTTATCAATTATAAAGGGAAAAATACTAACTTTACAAAGGAGCAATATAGCATATCCCATCTTAGACAAGTGATCAAGGTAACATCACTGGTAATAAGACATACAGGCATCGTGAGGCTGCAATATGAGGTAGTGAAAGGACACAACATCATTTCTGCAGTATCTGTGCCCCCCAAAAATCTAATTCAATTCAATCTAATCATGAGAAAGCATCAGGCAAACTCACAGTGAGAACATTCTACAAAATAACTGACCAGTATTCTTCAAAATCACCAAGGTCATGAAAATAAAGGAAAGACTGTGAAACAGAATAAAGACACAGAATAATTAAATGTAATATGGGATCCTGGATTGGATCCTGGAGCAGACAGGGGACATTAGGAAAAACAAAACAAAAAACTGATGAAATTTAAATAAGGTCTGTAGTTTAGTTAATAGTATTGTACCAATGTTTAATTTCCAGGTTTTGATAGCTATATTATAGTTATGTAAGTTGCTAGAAGCATTTGAATGAAATCCTAATATTTAGGAAAGAATTTATGTTCCTCATTTTCAAAAGGGATAGAGAAAAAGTCAGACTCAATAATTTTCATAACTTGTTCCTTAGAACACTAGATTTCTTCATAGGTTGGGTGACCATATAATTTATCATCCAAACCAGGATTCCTTTGAAAAGAAAGAAAGTGCTATTATTAATAATGTTAAAACAACAGATACCTGAGGATCTGGGGGGAAGATATGGAAGAAAAGGTAAAAGGTAAGCTTTAGTCCCTATAATCACATCAATCAGAGCTGCTCAATTTTTATAGGTTTTATGTATTTGGGTTCTGAGTAAGATCTTATTTTTAAAAGTCTTTTCCTTTAAAAAAAATTTTTTTAAAAACCCACTGTATTAAGCTTGCCTAAGAACCTCTAGCTCTGGCAGTCTGTTCAATCCACAAAGATCTATAGTGCTCAAGCTCTTACTCATTTTTCAAAACCAAGCTCAAATCCTATCTCTTCCACAATGTCTCGCCAAATACTCAAGGCAGAAATTATTTTTTATTCTGTTGCATTTCATATATTCATCTCAAATATTTCATCCAGTTTTCTAAGAATTAAAGTCAGAAGTATGGCTGTCCATCTATACAACTAATCCAAGATTTCTCTACATTGGAACTATTGCTGTTTTGGACCAAATAATTCGTTGCTGCAAGGGAGTATGTCCTCTGTATTTTAGGAAGTTAAGCAGCATCCCTAGCTTTACCCACCAGATACCAGTGGCACCACAACCCCGGGTATGGCAACCAGTAGTGTTGCTCAGATATTGCCAATGTGCCCCAGGGGTAAAATTGTCTCCTGTTGAGAACCACTGAACTAAAGGAAGTATATAGCATGACGTAACGTGAGTATTAAGATAAAACAGATCTGCTCTTACATTGCAATTATGGCCCTCACTAGCTGTGTGACCTTGGGCAAGTTATCTATCCACTCTGAATTTTATAGTTTCCTTTCTATAAAATAAGGCTATTAATACCATCAAATTCATAGGTTGGTTACATAGATTAAACTAACTTTAATAAACAGAGGGTTTGTAATAAGCTCTATGTGTGTGTGCCCACATGCTAATGTCTTTCAGGAAGGGTTGGGGAAGGTGAATAAGATGAGGCTGGAATTTGGAGTCATATTGCAGAAGCATTAAAGGAAGCCTATTGCCAATAACGAATATTGTCAATAAATCATTAACTACATCATCACTGTCATCACTGAACTATGATTTCCTAAAGTCCAAAGTGCAATTCATCAATTCACCTCAACATTTCCATGGTCAACACTCTCTGGATTGTCAGGATGGCCCTTCACAGATCAATATATATCAGTTTGGGTTACTGGATGCCTCCCCAGTCCTCATCATAAGCTTTATTTCATGAGAATTCTCTGTGGCCTCAGAATCAAAGTGCTGGAAAGAAAAAGTTGACACTATTTCATACTCAGTGAACTCGGCGTTTCATACGAGTCAGATGCACTTCATTTCTAGTCATTTCTGTGAACCCTTTAAAAAGAGGAGGGGCTGTGAAGACAGAGGGACAAGCTGTGCATTGAAGGAGGCAGACAAAAGGCCAAGTCCCCAAGCTGGCTCTTGAGCATTTCAAGCACCTGAACTCAATCTGTGTGACAGGAACGCGGTGTCATTTGATATGAATGCCACCAGCCACATACTTTTCTCTAAAAGCTTTTATACACCCACCTCTGGCTCTCTCTTTTATTCCAGTCTCAAAAACAGAGGGTCAAGTTTTAACAACTCTGGTTACATAGGGTCTGTGTGCTGCTTAGGGTAAAGTATAGCTCTGTGTGTGTGTGTGTGTGTGTGTGTGTGTGTGTGTGAGTGTGTGTGTGTGTGAGTGTGTAATGTTCTTCTTGACTTTACAGCGATTATTTACCAGCTGAGTGACTGGGCCCCTGGTTTGCTTCAGATGCTGTCTGCCAGCAGTTCACTGCCCAGAGTCTCAGTTTTCCTTATTACAACCATCACTTGCTTCCTGTTTACACTGGGTAAAGAGACCAGGTTTCATGCCTGCAGGCCCACATTCTTTAGCTGAGCAGGTTTTCCAAGCCTTCAGGCTACAGGTTTCAGCCACCCCATGCAGCAAGTGAAGCATGTTGGAGTAAAACGTCCATCCAATACCCAGCAATGGAAACCACTTGGGAAGCCACACAGCTGAACAGAAGATAAACAGATGTTTATATCATCCTTGCACGTATTTCTTGGAATTACCTTTATAGAGACACCATGACTGTGGGTATGTTCAGGCACATAGACGGAAAAAGGAAGATGCGGCAAAAGCTTTTTTTCCTACAAAAGTGTTGTTTCTACAAATCCTAATTTCCATCCTCATCCTATTCCATTTTCCCAACCCTCCCCGTGCACATGCGCACGTGCGCACACACACACACACTTTAAACTCTAGCTTAAGTGAACGACTCTTTGTCCAAGAACATTTTATACACCTCTGTAATTTGCAGCTTCTAATCATGTTTCTTTTATTTAAAATGTCTTTCCCCACCTGCTTTGATGCTTAAACCACTCTTACCTTGAGTTTCACATCAAATGTTATCACATTTGTTAACTTTTGGACTTAACTGTTCTCTCTGCTGGGCTCTGATAAAAACTTTGAATCTCTCTATCAACAGTATTTGCACATTAAATTATAATTTGTTAATTACCTTTTTTGCTTTCTTCCTCTACACTATAAATGTCTGGGGGCACAATCTGTTTTATTCTTCTTGCTATCCCAACAATTATCTACAGCATTGCTCAGCATGTAGTATTCAATGCCAGGTAGGTATTCAGTAAATATTTGTTAGGGAATTCCCTGGCAGTCCAGTGGTTAAGACTCGGCACTTTCACTGCCAGTGCACGGGTTCAGTTCCTGGTCAGGGAATTAAGATCCCAAAAGCCGCGTGGCCAAAAAATTTAAAATAAAAAATGTATAAATAATTAAATAAATATTTGTTGAATTAATGTGGCAGGAAACCAAGGGGTTAAGAATATAAAGTTATATTTGATTGCTAAAACATTGGTTCACTTTCATAATTCCCTTGAAAATAAGGAGAAAGATGTCAGACAAAAGTTAAAAGTGTTGGTCTGTAAATCACTTTGATTAAGCTGTAGAGCATCCATGATCCATTCACTATTATTCCACAGCTCTGGGCTCAATCACTAGTTCCTCTCAGCAAGACTCCACACAGTCTAAGAATCCATCAAGACCATGTGAAACCAAGGGCAGTCATCAATTAGATCCCTTGAACTAAAACTTGCTTAATAAATACTATTCTGTAACCTGCCTTCATTGACTAAGCTCTCTTTAATTGTTCCTGCAAATTGCATGCCCTCCAAGCTTCATGTAGGTTAGAGAATACATCACAAGATTCCTTTAACTGCCCCCTATAGATAACGCCTCTAACTTATGGGTGGCCGGAGAAATGGTGGCTTAAGTTGTTTTGCAGGAACATGGAGCTAGTCTTATCCAGTTCACATTGGTCGAGACCACCGACTGTTCCACTGTGTAAGTGTCCAGAGGAAGACCTTTTGATGTCAGAAGGCCAAAAACTCCACCTCAGATTATACCAACATCATCATTTTCTGAATAAGCACCCTAAGAAGAAGAATGTAACTCCGATACGCCTGCAGAGAACACAGATTACCTCAGTGATTTCTTGCCTCCAATCACCTTTCCCCATGCCTTAGACCACCCTGTTTCTTTATCCTATAAATATCCCAAGCCTCTTGTCTTTGGGGAGGCTGACTTGAGATCTGTTCATCCATCTCCTTGCTTGGCTGCCTTGTGAATAAACCCTTTCTCTGCTGAAAACCTCGGCATCTAAAGCGTTTGGCTTGCTGCCCATTGGGCAAACAAAACTGATTCTGTTACAAATGGTTAAAAGAGGAAAGATAATGCTAAAATTTGCAAATATAAAGTGGATGAAACAATTGAGAATAATTAACCTTGGTTGTAAAGTATCATATATTATATCATAGCAATGACTATGAACACACACACACACGCACACACACACACACACACACACACACAGAGTTCTTTCTGGTTTTTAACTATTTCCCTGAGCATTTGCAAATTGTTTGGGTATGGAAATACAGTTATTATTATAATACCTCAGTCAATTCACTTAGTCACTCTAAGTACCTTCACTTTTAAAGTGGAGATAGCATCTTGCCTTCAAAGGGTTTTTGTTACTTGAATTACATGAACACATGCAAATTGTAATCAATAAATATAAAGTGTAATTACATAATTGATGAGATCATTTTATGTCTTATAATATAAAATCAATACCAAAAATATTATTTCCTATTTTCACAACTGTTTTATATGAGTAATGCAAAGTATGTGCATGCACAAGTTGAAAAAAGTTGGTAAGGCTTGGAGATAAGCAAGAATGTCTGGAAAGAAGCCATTTGACCATCACACTTACCGGATATAGAAGTGAAATAGAGTTAGTGAGATGGGTAAAAGAAGTAATGTATTTTGACCTAGTATTTCATAAATTTGACAGTAATTTTCTTATATCAGTGCTGAAGGACTTAGAGATAGTATAAATTTGAATTTGAATGCAATTTTTTCCATTAATTCCTCTTCCTCAGGTAATTTTCTGACCAATCAACCCCATCACTCAGATTCAACCCAGTGTTGTGTGGTCTGAAACCTATATAAACAGCTCAACTTTCTCTCCTGAGCTTCAGACAGACCTAAATTTCTAACTGCCTGACAACCAACTCAACCCCACATTCCATGGACCTTTCAAACTCAGCATGTCTTCAACTGAACCTTTAAACCTACTCTTTTTTCAATTTTCCCCATTCAAATTAATGGAATCATCACCTACCCAAACCAGACCATGTCATCTTTGATTCCTTCTTCTCCTTCACCTACCATATCATGCCAGTTACTGTCTTCCATTGATACCCTGAATATCTCAAAATCTCTTCATCTTCTCTCCATTCCTAGCACTCCTAACTTAGTTTAGGTCCTTATACCTATCATCTGAGCCAATACAATTATGGTGGGAAATATACAAGATTAAACTCCAGCTAAACTGTCTGTGTCTAAGATACTGCATGTACCTTCAACTATCTCCAATTCTCTTCATCTGATCCAAACTCTGTTTCAGTTCTTTAGCACTTATTTTAAAACCTTTGCATTTTTATCTGCCTCCTCTATTAAGCAATGCCTTCCACAAAGGCAAGAATCTTGTCTCATTTATGTTTGTATTCTTTTTTTTTTTTTTTTTTTTTTTGTGGTACGTGAGCCTCTCACTGCTGTGGCCTCTCCTGTTGCGGAGCACAGGCTCCAGACGCGCATGCTCAGCGGCCATGGCTCACGGGCCTAGCCGCTCTGTGGCATGTGGGATCTTCCCGGACCAGGGCACGAACCCGTGTCCCCTGCATTGGCAGGCGGACTCTCAACCACTGCGCCACCAGGGAAGCCCTATGTTTGTATTCTTAACAACAATCAGAATAGCTGCACATTTTAGGTACCAGAGAACATTTGTTGAATAGAGAGAGTCCAGGTTCTGTAGAAGAAAAGACTCTGAGTAAAAACAAAAACATGAATTTTATAAAAGTACTTTTAAAAATAAGTTATTCAATTAGATTGTAAATAATTTGAAATTTTTGACTGTGGATATCTCAGCTGTACATGATTCCCTCTCCTCTGCCATAATAGGTTTGCTAAATTGAATTAAATTGCTTCAAGTATTTTATTTAGTTATGCATTTCCCCCATGTTCTTCTACTTTTCCCTATTTCATTCATAGGGGAAATGAAAAAACTAGTTTATATCACCCTTTTAAAATCTTATTATGTCAAAATATTCATACAAAAGATTCTATATCCTCAGAATTACTTTCTTCTTATTTATGCTTTTACATTAATAAAACTGAATATTAATCAGCCAATTTTGGAAAATGTCCTAAACACAAATAACTTTGTGACATAAAACCCAACAACAAAAGAGAAACCAAGACACAAAGAACTGGATCAGAGTAGACATCATCTCATATCCCAGACTGAGATCACTTGTTTTCTTAGGGAGCTGGGACTCGGGGTGGCCTTTAACTGAGAAATGGCTTGGCAAATGAAAGTTCCAGACTGTTTTCAGGAATGAAATAAAGACTTTAAAACAATAATTTAATGAGAAAAGCCTTAAAGAAAATACACTTAACAGATTCAAAACGTAGTTTGATTGACTGGAAACCAACCAACTAACCAACCACTCATGGTGCTCATACCCATGCATGCATGTGCACACATACACACACACACACACACCTGTTGTTCTTTCTTCCATCCAAGGAGAGCTATATGAACATCAAGTTTCCCCTTTAGCCTTGGCTGATAGGAAGTCTTGGGCAAAACTTAATGCTCCAGTCTGCTAATTGTGGTTATGGGCATTTGGGGAACAGTTATTCCATTCCCCCTTTTTTTCCATTCCCCTTTTGATATTTTATTTTTTAGCTTCCTTTTAAATTATTTAATTTTATTTCTCTATGACAGAAAAACAATAAAGCACTATCAAGTATTAGAGTAATGCAGTGGCATATCTCTGTAGTTCATACAATTTCTTTTTTAACCCTTTACCCTGAATTTCTTCCAGCAAAGGACACTGAGAGAATAAGGGCATAAACACACCAGATATGAGAAATAAGAGAAGACTTTGCCCAGGAAGTGATGGACATAATAACCCAGGCAGTTGGTATTTATTTTTGACTTAAAATAAAAAGAATTACTACTACTTCAAAATATATATTAAATTAATTATTAGAACCAGTTTTCCTTTAAAGGCAGGAAATGGCTTTGGAAACATACATTATTAAGTTCTTTCAGTTGGATTAACAAGTGTTAAAAAAAAAGAAACAGATAAATGACTGCACTTTAAATAAGAAAGAGAAAAAGAACAGGAGTTTGGGGAAGAACAAGAGCAGGATAGAGAGGAAAGGTGAGGAGATTATGAAGCAATGCATCTGAGCATTATTATTAATAAATAAGGAGAACAGATATTCCATTTGAATTTTGGGGCATTATTGTGATGTAAACTCCCACTCTATCTCCCAGAAGTCCTCAGTGAGTCTACTCTCATATAAATGCCTTTGTGTCAGTGTTATGTTGTTCTTTCTGGTTTTCATTTTAGTTTTTTGTTATTGTTGATTTTGGGTGGTTAAGAGTCAGGCTAGGGGCTGATGTTGATGCATGGGTTGAGGCATTGTGAAATAGGAGTATAACAGAGAGATGAGCAAAACGATCCATACAAAGAACTAATTTAGTGCCTTCAAGAGCTTGGTGTCAGAGGCAAACCTGGAGACCAGAAGCCCCTGAGGACATCTGCATAAATCTTGAGAGGACAATTGAGCAGAATGGGATTCAAGCCAACTTCACCTACATGTTAGGGTGAATGGAGGCCCCATCTAGCCTCTAACCACATATATTTTGCCTCAGATCCTTTTTTATAAAATAGGGAACTTACCAATTAAAAATATTTGTTTATACATATACATATTCACTTGTATGAATAAATGTGTTTAAAATAAGGCAAGAAATGTAATGTATGCCATCCAACCACAGAAGGACTTTAGATGTAGATTGTCATGTTTTGAATTTATAGCAAATAAAGTTATGCTATTCTGAAGTGAATGACAGCATATAAAGATAAACTTAGAGAGAACAGAGAAGGCAAGAATTTCTAGGCCGTAAGCACTCTCTTATGTGTACATCTGGTTTTGTCGAAAAGTATACAGGTTGCTCTTTCACTGCATTTACAGCTCCAGGTGTTTTACTTCCTGACTACTCAGAGTGTCCAAAGACTGCTTAAGTCTCCCTAGGGAAGATGAAACAATAGTAGAAGGGGACCTCCCTGCCACTAATGACTTTTAAATTTGCTCGGGGAGATGAAATTTAAAGACATTAAAAATAACTCTTAATTGCTTTACAATTTACGGAACACTTATATATGCTTTATCCCATTTAACCTTACAATGGCCCAGTGAGGTTGAGAGGAAGGGCAGTTTTTCATTGTGTCCGTTTTAGAGATGAGACTACCAAGGCCCAGAGAAAAAAAGTGACTTAAACATGACCACCGAGCCATATCTGACTTCATATTTCACACTATTCCACATTCCTTCTTTGAATAAAATAATTTGAATTTAATTATACACAGAAAATTTTATGTACCCTGTAAGCAATAAACACAGACAAACAATACTACTGCAATTTTAAAACAATATTACACTACAATTTTTGCTCAGAGATTAGCAAAGAGGAAACAGCAGTGGTATGATTACTATAAATATTGATATATATTTTTTTCAAATATAAAACAGCTCTACTGTTTACTGAAAAAGTCCTATAAACCTATTATAGCTTTTATCTATATAAACCCCAGGTTGTATCTTATTTATTTTTAACAGTACATGGTTTAAAAGCACATATCTTCACCAAAAAGCTAATTGGAGAGTGATGCCCAAGCTGTCTCCTACCTTGCAGATTTCGAGAAACGTCTCACTGGTGTATTTCATAGGGTGCTCAGTGAAGGTAGCAAAAGGCATCTCAGTGGACCACAGGTTCCAACCGAATAATAGTGACTGCTGCTTTGGACTTCCCCAGTAGATCCTAAGGCCTTCTCCTTGTCTCCTGCAAGAAAGGAGTTTTTCTTTAGATTAGCCATTTTCATTAGATTAAAACAAACAGAAAACTGTGGGAAGGGAATGTAATGCCCCAGTCAGCCTTTGTATTGATGCTGAGATAATTGGCTGACCAACTAGTTAAATTACTCCAGGGAATTTAGGAGGTGAGAAGAAAAGAGTGGATTTGGTTTCAAACATGATGAGTTCAAGATGTTGTTGAGGATTCTGTGGGTAAATGCCCGGTTGGAAATGTGACTCTGGTGCTCTGGACAGAGGTCATGGCTGGAAATATGGATACTGAACTCATGCCAATATTCTGATGGACAAAGTTAAAAGAGAAAGGAAGAGTCAAGGTGGTGGGACAGGAACTGAAACATGGAAGACATCATCAACATGGAGGAGAAGGAAAATGACTACAACTACAGTATCCACTAAGCAGTAAACTCAAGCAAGAAATGACTGAGAAAAGAACTGGGACTTCCCAAGAACTGGGAAGAACTGGGACCTTCCCAAGAGGGTATGCCTGATCTTTAAGAGGGTTGATGACCAATTCAAAATACCCTGTGACCTCAGCTTCTATGTCTCATGGTTCTCTATTCTCTGCACACATTCCTTCTACCAAAATTGCAGCAACAAACACGTCAGAGCTCATAGGAAGACTATGCCTGGTCACAGTCCTGACCCACATTTTGTAGGAGGCAGTAACCGTCTGTTATAGCACAAGCCTGGTCATCTGGTAAACCCAAATACAGAGCAAGAGAAAGTCAGCTTGGGAGTGGTGATGGGAGGAAAGTTGTGGCAGGGGAATGTGGCCACACTGGATAACAAATTTGTAATTTCTGTGGCCTCTGCTTTTGCATGTACCCATCAGAATTTATGGTTTATGGTTTTAGAAATCTCTGAATGCAAAAGAAGTCCCTGGAGATTAAGCCTAGCTCA
The DNA here is from genome assembly GCF_949752795.1 of Hyperoodon ampullatus. Taxonomy (NCBI): domain Eukaryota; kingdom Metazoa; phylum Chordata; class Mammalia; order Artiodactyla; family Ziphiidae; genus Hyperoodon; species Hyperoodon ampullatus. Next base: position 41,670,612 of record NC_136918.1, read on the forward strand.
GGTGCTTTGCGTTCAACAAGCTTTAAAACTAAGTTGCCTGTAATTCTAAGCAGCCCCATGGAACATCACAGAGCTCTCGTTTCTTCTAGAAATTAAATCCTGGGATCTAGAAGGAAAAACCAGACCTCAAGGCAAAACCAGAGCTCAATTGTGACGCCTTCATGAAGCTGTCACTTCCTGTATTAAGGACAGGATTCCTCTGGGAATGTCACTGTGGTTTCTGAATGCTTATCCATGTAGAAATGTCTATAAACACAATCTCACACGTATGCATATAACACCCCAACGGGCTGATTCCTCAGCTTCTTCTTTCAAAAGGGAAGTAAGAAAAGAGCCTGGCTCATTCTGCTGCTCAGTTCTCAGATTCTTGATGATTATATTTGAAGGCTGATACCCACCTTTTTTGTACTTAATCCTTTGCCAAGAAAGGGGAAAAAAAGAAAGAAAAAGAAGAGAGAGGAAAATAAAAACATCATAAATACCTCTAAAGTTCCCTTTCTAACCCTTCATTTTCTCAGCTGCTATACTGACATTTATCTTCCGCTCCACCCCCGGTACTTTCCTTCATTCTTTTTTTTTTTTCCACTGGCCTGGTAATAAGCCCTAAGCTCAATGAATATTCTATGCATGCTAGTTAATGGAGAATTCTGTCTTGAGTCCCTTAAAACAACTTGCACGATATAATTATTTACGCTTCATATGTCAATTTATGTGCTGGGTGCAATTTTGCTTTTATTCAAATGCAATGAAAATCTTCCAAGATAGATCAGGTTTCGGTCGGAGCGCGGGGAGAGGACTGGGGCTGGCGGCAGGAAGAGAGCCTGAAGGGGTTGGTGCGCCGCGGCTAGCCCGGAGGGAGTCCGGGGAAAAAGTCTGGAGCTGCCGAAGAGGCAAGAGACTTTTTCTTCCCTTTTCTTTCCTGGTGCGCAAGGAGAGGGCATTAAGAGCGCTGCTTAAAGAAGCTCCAGAGACGGGAGCGAGCCGCGGCTAAAGGCGCGGACCCCGGAGACGGGCGTGGGACGCGGGGCCTGCTGCTGCCGCTGCCACAAGGCGTGTGTGCGAGCGCAGGTCACTGTCCACCCCTCCTTCCGGGGAGCCTGTGCAGCCCGCCACTGCTGGGGTCCCAGAACCCAGGGACGGCTTCCCCGGGAAAACGCACGGAGCGCCTCGGGCTGGTGCAACGTCACACCGGCCTCTGCCGCCGCAGGCCCGCCCCGCACTGCGTGCCCCTCCCTCCCCTTGGCCTGAGTGAGCCAGAGCCCCCAAATCAGTGGCTCCTTTAAACCCGTCCTGTCTGAGCGAAGTACGGACGCCCTTCGGCGACCTATGCGCAGAGGCGGGGCCAGGTCCAAGGCTGAGACCCCGGAGCTGTGAGAGCAGAGAAGAGACAGGGAAATCTCTCTGTGCAGCCTCGGAGGCAGCAGATTAAAGCTCCACTGTCTGCTTGATGTGCCCTGCGTCTGTGGAGTGCATGAATGGACAGCGAATCATCCCAAATTGAGGAGGTGGACTTTGAGGACAAGATTTAAGATTTTTTCCCCTTTTCCTTTTTTTACAATGAATTATCCCAAATTGAGGAGGTGGATTTGAGAGCAAGATTTTCGATTTTTTCCCCCTGTTCTCTTTTTGTGAATGTGTATGTGTATGCTTCTGTGTGAGATTTTCTCTGTATAGCTTTGCTTCCACCATAGGTCCCAGGGTTCTATCCGTCCGGTTTTTGTTTGTTTTTTGTTTTTTTTCAAAAATTACTTTTTTATTTTTAATAACGCTACTATATTTATACTTTATTCTATTTTACTTTATCTTCTCTCTTTCTTTCTTTCTACCTTCCCTTCCTCCCTCCCTCCCTCTGCCCCTTTCTTTCTTTCTTTCTTTCCTTCCTCCCTCCCTCCTGTCTGTCTTTCTTTCTTCCGTTCTTTCTTTCCTCCCTCCCTCCCTCCCTCCCTTCTTTCTTCCTTTCACTCTTTCTTTTTCTTTCCTTCCTCCCTCCCTCCCTCCTTTCTCATTCTTTCCATCCTTCCTCCCTCCCCCCACCTTTCTTTCTTTCTTCCTTCTTTCCTTACTTCCTTCCTTTCTTTCCTTCTTCCTTTCTTTCTCTCTCTCTTTCCTTCTTCTACTAATTCTTTCTTTTGACTTTTTCTCCCTTTTATTCTGAGCCGGGTAGATGAAAGGCTCTTGGTGCTGCAGCCAGGAGTCAGTGCTTTGCCTCTGAGGTGGGAGAGCCAACTACAGGACACGGGTCCACAAGAGACCTCCCAGCTCCACATAATATCACGCGGTGAAAATCTTCCAGAGATCTCCATCTCAACACCAGCACCCAGCTTCAGTCAACGACCAGCAAGCTACAGTGCTGGTCACCCTATGCCAAGCAACTAGCAAGACAGGAACACAACCCCACCCATTAGCAGAGAGGCTGCCTAAAAACATAATAAGGCCACAGGCACCCCAAAACACACCACCAGACGTGGACCTGTCCACCAGAAAGACAAGATCGAGCCTCAACCACCAGAACACAGGCACTAGTCCCCCCCACCAGGAAGCCTACACAACCTACTGAAACAACCTTAGCCACTGGGGACAGACACCAAAAACAACGGGAACTACGAATCTGCAGCCTGCAAAAAGGAGACCCCAAACACAGGAAGATAAGCAAAATGAGAAGACAGAAAAACACACAGCAGGTGAAGGAGCAAGATAAAAACCTACCAGACCTAACAAATGAAGAGGTAATAGGCAGTCTACCTGGAAAAGAATTCAGAATAATGATAGTAAAGATGATCCAAGATTCTATTTCCAAGCTCCAAAATCTTGGAAATAGAATAGACAAAATGCAAGAAACAGTTAACAAGGACCTAGAAGAGCTAAAGATGAATCAAGCATTGATTAAAAACACAATAAATGAAATGAAAACCACTCTAGATGGGATCAATAGCAGAATAACTGAGGCAGAAGAATGGATAAGTGAGGTAGAAAATAAAATAGTGGAAATAACTGATGCAGAGAAAAATAAAGAAAAAAGAATGAAAAGAACAGAGGACAGACTCAGAGACCTCTGGGACAACATTAAATGCACCAACATTCAAATTATAGGGGTTCCAGAAGAAGAAGAGAAAAAGAAAGGGACTGAGAAAATATTTGAAGAGATTATAGTTGAAAACTTCCCTAATATGGGAAAGGAAATAGTTAATCAAGTCCAGGAGGCACAGAGAGTCCCATACAGAATAAATCCAAGGAGAAATATGCCAAGACACATATTAATCAAACTGTCAAAAATTAAACACGAAGAAATCATATTAAAAGCAGCAAGGGAAAGACAACAAATAACACACAAGGGAATCCCCATCAGGTTGACAGCTGATCTCTCAGCAGAAACTCTACAAGCCAGAAGGGAGTGGCAGGAAATATTTAAAGTGATGAAGGAGAAAAACCTGCAACCAAGATTACACTACCCAGCAAGGATCTCATTCAGATTTGATGGAGAAATTAAAACCTTTACAGACAAGCAAAAGCTGAGAGAGTTCAGCACCACCAAACCAGCTTTACAACAAATGCTAAAGGAACTTCTCTAGGCAAGAAACACAAGAGAAGGAAAAGGCCTACAATAATGAACCCAAAGCAATTAAGGAAATGGGAATAGGAACATACATATCAATAATTACCTTAAATGTAAATGGACTAAATGCTCCCACCAAAAGACACAGATTGGCTGAATGGATACAAAAATAAAACCCATATATATGCTGTCTACAAGAGAGCCACTTCAGACCTAGAGACACATACAGATTGAAAGTAAGGGGATGGAAAAAGATATTCCATGCAAATGGAAATCAAAAGAAAGCTGGAGTGGCAATTCTTCTATCAGACAAAATAGACTTTAAAATAAAGGCTATTAGAAGAGACAAAGAAGGACACTACATAATGATAAAGGGATCGATCCAAGAAGAAGATATAACAATTGTAAATATTTATGCACCCAACATAGGAGCACCTCAATACATAAGGCAAATACTAACAGCCATAAAAGGGGAAATCGACAGTAACACACTCTTAGTAGGGGACTTTAACACCCCACTTTCCCCAATGGACAGATCATCCAAAATAAAAATAAATAAAGAAAAACAAGCTTTAAATGATACATTAAACAAGATGGACTTAATTGATATTTATAGGACGTTCCATCCAAAAACAACAGAATACACATTTTTCTCAAGTGCTCATGGAACATTCTCCAGGATAGATCATATCTTGGGTCACAAATCAAGCCTTGGTAAATTTAAGAAAATTGAAATTGTATCAAGTATCTTTTCTGACCACAATGCTATGAGAGTAGACATCAATTACAGGAAAAGATCTGTAAAAAATACAAACACATGGAGGCTAAACAATACACTACTCAATAACGAAGTGATCACTGAAGAAATCAAAGAGGAAATTAAAAAATACCTAGAAACAAATGACAATGGAGACACGACGACCCAAAACCTATGGGAGGCAGCAAACGCAGTTCTAAGGGGGAAGTTTATAGCAATACAATCCCACCTTAAGAAACAGGAAACATCTCGAGTAAACAACCTGACCCTGCACCTAAAGCAATTAGAGAAAGAAGAACAAAAAAACCCCAAAGTTAACAGAAGGAAAGAAATCATAAAGATCAGATCAGAAATAAATGAAAAAGAAACGAAGGAAACGATAGCAAAGATCAATAAAACTAAAAGCTGGTTCTTTGAGAAGATAAACAAAATTGATAAACCATTAGCCAGACTCATCAAGAAAAAAAGGGAGAAGACTCAAGACAATAGAATCAGAAGTGAAAAAGGAGAAGTAACAACTGACACTGCAGAAATACAAAAGATCATGAGAAATTACTACAAGCAACTCTATGCCAATAAAATGCACAGCCTGGAAGAAATGGACAAATTCTTAGAAATGCACAAACTTCTGAGACTGAACCAGGAAGAAATAGACAATATGAACAGACCAATGACAAGCACTGAAATTGAAACTGTGATTAAAAATCTTCCAACAAACAAAAGTCCAGGACCAGATGGCTTCACAGGCGAATTCTATCAAACATTTAGAGAAGAGCTAACACCTATCCTTCTCAAACCCTTCCAAAATATAGCAGAGGGAGGAGCACTCCCAAACTCATTCTACAAGGCCACCATCACCTTGATACCAAAACCAGGCAAGGATGTCACAAAGAAAGAAAAGTACAGGCCAATATCACTGATGAACATAGATGCAAAAATCCTCAACAAAATACTAGCAAACAAAATCCAACAGCACATTAAAAGGATCATACACCATGATCAAGTGGGGTTTATTCCAGGAATGCAAGGATTCTTCAATATACGCAAATCAATTAATGTGATACACCATATTAACAAATTGAAGAAGAAAAACCATATGATCATCTCAATAGATGCAGAGAAAGCTTTTGACAAAATTCAACATCCATTTATGATAAAAACCCTGCAGAAAGTAGGCATAGAGGGAACTTTCCTCAACATAATAAAGGCCATATATGACAAACCCACAGCCAACATCGTCCTCAATGGTGAAAAACTGAAACCATTCCCACTAAGATCAGGAAGAAGTCAAGGCTGCCCACTCTCACCACTCTTATTCAACTTAGTTTTGGAAGTTTTAGCCACAGCAATCAGAGAAGAAAAGGAAATAAAAGGAATCCAAATTTGAAAAGAAGAAGTAAAGCTGTCACTGTTTGCAGACGACATGATACTATACATAGAGAATCCTAAAGATGCTACCAGAAAACTACTAAAGCTAATCAATGAATTTGGTAGAGTAGCAGGATACAAAATTAACGCACAGAAATCTCTGGCATTCCTGTACACTAATGATGAAAAATCTGAAAGTGAAATCAAGAAAGCACTCCCATTTACCATTGCAAAAAAAAGAATAAAATATCTAGGAATAAACCTAACTAAGGAGACAAAAGACCTGTATGCAGAAAATTATAAGACACTGGTGAAAGAAATTAAAGATGATACAACTAGATGGAGAGATATACGATGTTCCTGGATTGGAAGAATCATATTGTGAAAATGACTCTACTACCCAAAGCAATCTACAGATTCAATGTAATCCCTATCAAATTACCACTGGCATTTTTCACAGAACTAGAACAAAAAATTTCAAAATTTGTTTGGAAAAACAAAAGACCCCGAATAGCCAAAGCAATCTTGAGAACGAAAAACGGAGCTGGAGGAATCAGGCTCCCTTACTTCAGACTAAACTACAAAGCTACAGTAATCAAGACAGTATGGTACTGGCACAAAAACAGAAAGATAGATCAATGGAACAGGATAGAAAGCCCAGAGATACACCCACGCACATATAGTCAACTTATCTTTGATAAAGGAGGCAGGAATTTACAGTGGAGAAAGGACAGTCTCTTCAATAAGTGGTGCTGGGAAAACTGGACAGGGACATATAAAAGTATGAGATTAGATCATTCCCTAACACCATACACAAAAATAAGCTCAAAATGGATTAAAGACCTAAATGTAAGGCCAGAAACTATCAAACTCTTAGAGGAAAACATAGGCAGAACACTCTATGACATAAATCACAGCAAGATCCTTTTGGACCCACCTCCTAGAGAAATGGAAATAAAAACAAAAATAAACAAATGGGACCTAACGAAACTTCAAAGTTTTTGCACAGCAAAGGAAACCATAAACAAGACCAAAAGACAACCCTCAGAATGGGAGAAAATATTTGCAAATGAAGCAACTGACAAAGGATTAATCTCCAAAATTTATAAGCAGCTCATGCAGCTCAATAGCAAAAAAACAAACAACCCATTCCAAAAATGGGCAGAAGACTTAAGTAGACATTTCTCCAAAGAAGATATACAGACTGCCAACAAACACATGAAAGAATGCTCAACATCATTAATCATTAGAGAAATGCAAATGAAAAGTACAATGAGATATCATCTCACACCAGTCAGAATGGCCATCATCAAGAAATCTAGAAACAATAAATGCTGGAGAGGGTTTTCGAGAAAAGGGAACACTCTTGCACTGCTGGTGGGAATGTGAATTGGTACAGCCGCTATGGAGAACAGTATGGAGGTTCCTTAAAAAACTAAAAATAGAACTACCATATGACCCAGCAATCCCACTACTAGGCATATACCCTGAGAAAACCATAATTCAAAAAGAGACATGTATCAAAATGTTCATGGCAGCTCTATTCACAATAGCCCGGAGATGGAAACAACCTAAGTGTCCATCATTGGATGAATGGATAAAGAAGATGTGACACATATATACAATGGAATATTACTCAGCCATAAAAAGAAACGAAACTGAGCTATTTGTAATGAGGTCGATAGACCTAGAGTCTGTCATACAGAGTGAAGTAAGTCAGAAAGAGAAAGACAAATACCGTATGCTAACACATATATATGGAATTTAAGAAAAAATGTCATGAAGAACTTAGGGGTAAAACAGGTATAGAGACACAGACCTACTGTGGGTGGGCTTGGGGATATGGGGGTGGTGGGCTGTGACGGGGCGGGGGAGAGGCATGGACGTGTATACACTGCCGTGCCTGGGGTGGATGGATGGTGGTGGGTGGCCGCGTGGCGCGGGGGGATCGGCTCGGTGCTTTGTGGCCGCCTGGAGGGGTGGGATGGGGAGGGTGGGAGGGAGGGAGACGCAGGAGGGAGGGGATGTGGGAACAGATGTATATGTATGACTGATTCACTTTGTTGTAAAGCAGAGACTAATAATAAAAAAAAATAAAAGAAAAAAAAATCTTCCAAGATAGCTTTCCTAGTAAATACAGTTTATATCTTTCACTTTAGGGAAACTCCAAATGAAGTTTAAGCATGAAATTCAAGAGGGACCCTATTTCTAAATAACCAATCAATTTGAGTGTGACAATGCCCCTTCTCAGAGATGTAGTATACTTCTAAACATACAAGCTCAACCAAACTTCTCTCCTGAACTCCAAAGGTGATAGATGGGAAGAGAAATCTACAACCACTCAGTCTCTCCAAAGGTAAAACTAAGGTGGTATTTCTCAGCAAAACTTTTAGTACTAGAGTGCTATAAAAATCTATCATATTCTGTCAAATGTCTCCTTAGGGCAAGTGCACAGAATATAGTTGCCTTTATGCCTGGGAATCCTTTATTAAACAGTTACTCGTGCTTACCATGAGAGTGGTCATCCGAGGTGACAAGAATAGAGTAAAAAATGCAGTGAACAGGAAGTCAGGGAGTGCTGTGTCAGTCTTGGTTTTGACACTTAATGATGTATGACTATGCAACTATAGGCAAGCTCATTTCTCTTTCTGAATCTCAGTTTCCCCATATGTCCTTCAGGGTGTCTCAATGTGGTGATATTCTATGACCTCGGTAACTGTGTAAATGGTGTAGACAGCTATGGTCATGATGCTACTAACATTCACCCTGTCAAGGACATACAGGATCCATAAGAAGCCTCTGGATTATGGCTCCTGTAATTTAGGGGTATCAAAATAGCCTCCTTATGTAGAACAGATCTTCTGCTGCAAAGCCTACACCCAGTATTATCCCATCACTCCTCGGAAACTTTAGCACCTACCACGTTATTTTACAAACATGGAAAAGCACAAATCAGCCACCATGTGGTGGAAGAGTAGTTTAAGGTTTATAAACTGTAGAATGTCAGAGCCAGAAGGGCTTTAGGAAGCTTTAGCCCAGTGCCTTCTTTCTGGAGATGAGAAAATTGAGACTCAGGAAGGACTAAAACTTTCCCAAAGCATCTCAGCAGGCAGGGCTGAGCTGGTGAGAGCCCTGGTCTCTCAAGACTTTAGTTAGGGGTATTTTCACCATCCTGGGCTATAGTCACAAAATACATTCAAAGTTAAGCCCCTGCCATTACACAACATAGCCAGCTTTATTTCCAATAGACACAGAGTTAAAAGAATTGCCCTAAGGAGCCTGCCATAATCTGTGGGCAAAAAACCTGCCCAGGGATCCTAGCTAAAGGTCAGAAAGAAAATCTCTGTCTCAAAAGGAACTGTAAATTTTTATATAAGCTCAACAATAGCAATTATGAGATTATAGGAAAATAAGTTAGCACTAGAAGGGTAGGAGGAAATTACAAAAATGTTATGTTGTCAGGGTGAGAAAATTGGGTCTTTCTCACTGAGCTGCTTTGGTCAAATTAATCAATGTGGGAGTATAGTCCCAGGTAAAGAATGCCAAAATCAAATTATTTAGCAAAGAAAGACTTGGTAGCTCTCTTCCCCATATCATACTCTGAGTGTAAACCCTGGCTTTCGCTAGCTCTGTGTCTTTGGGCATTTCACACCACCTTTCTCATCTTCAGGTAACAAAAATTTCATGAGGGACAAGAGGATAATGTATGAAAAAATGTTTTGTATGCTGGAAGGCTCTGTCTGACTAAGCAAATATTAAGTCCCTATTATGTACCATAATGCTTACTGAGTACTGTTAGAGTCTTTATATATTTTTTCATTTTATTCAACACTTATAAGCAATTTTTAAATGTTTTTGATAGAAATAGATGAAGTTAACAGGACATAAGATAAAAAGTACGACCAGGTTTAATCAGATCATCAAGTCAAGAACCACTAATGGAAGAGAATAAAAAGAGGGAGGATAAACACCATGATCCCTGGACAGAGACAAAACCAGAGGAGCAAATCTTTAGCACAGAGGAGGTGCTGGAATCTTCTATGTTCTGCTTCACCTATCAATCCCTTTCTTTCATCTGATTCTGAGTCCCAGGGTATTTCTTATGCGTTCAGCTTCTGTTTCCCATCAATGTATTGATGTATATAATTTTCTACTTAAACTTAAATCCATCAGAGAGGCTCTCATTCACCTTAAAACACCATTTCAATTCTCTGTTCTTCAGACTGAATAAGCCTAGTTCTGTAAAACTTTTATAATAGGTTAAAAATGATCTTTTAAATCACCTTAGAGCTGGTTCTCTGAAACATTCATAAGTTGTCTATCTTCAATTCCACCATTTAATTAGCACATTCTCTGTGCAGTGTGTTATCTCAAGTAGAGAAATGGATAAGGCCCAATCCCTGAACTCCAGATGCCCATGCTCTAATGATCTCTGGGCCTATTTTACTATTATCTGCTTCCCAGGCCTAAACAGGTACACATAGAAACCTGACAGTCCCATTACAGAAGTAGAGGAGTTCACCTATTGCAACTTATTTTGTTTGCACTTTCTATCCTCAGAGACACCAACTGGATCTGGCCTCCATTCTCACAGTAGTGGAAGCAAGAAGGTTAATGTACCCTTCACTTCTGATAAATTTCTAAACCTCACAGAAAGGTATAGAAGTAAAAGAAAGGATCCATTAGGACTCATAAGAACTTGGTAGAGGAAGAGGGTTTATAATAATAGCTGGAGATTTTTAGGATCCTAGACTGTCTGAGTTGGAAGGCCCCTTAGGGGTGTGTTTCTAATTCTTTCATTTTATAGATATATAAACTGAGGACCAGAATTTTCAAAGACCAGAGTTCTTCCTTTAGTCATGTTAATTACACGTTTTACTCAGTGACTCAGATGCAAAATTCTACTCAAATACAGTTGCTGGCAGGGTGGAAGGCCCAAGCAATTACTCCTTTGAACCATCACAGCAGCCCAGTAGAAGATTTGCTTCCTACACCAGAAAAGCAAAGGCACGTTGAAGCGATGAGGCTTATACAGAAAAAGCTATCAAGCAAGTGCCGAAGGACCAATCATGGAAAATAAATATGGTTTAACAACACAAAGAGGAGCTCAAGTTCAATGAAGGGAAAACTTTCTTCAATTACAAGCTTTGTGAGACAAAAATTATTTTTGTCAGACTCCTCTCCTTGAAGTCATTTTTAGCTGAAGTAGAAAAATATGCCAGCCGGTCACCAGTCTGGGTTCATTTGCTCATTCCACACATTCTTCTTTGTTCGGAGAGAAGCCATGCATCCTTTTGCACAGTGTGAGACAGCCAATATCTTTTCCCACGACGCCCCCCCACCACCACTCTCCTTCCATCCTGGCCTTCACAGATGCTGTGCTGAGGTATAAACTACCTGTTCAAAGAAGCAAATGAGAAGTCTATCTAGCTCCCCGGAAGGAGCAATGGCGGCTTCCATTACTACATCCATCCGCTGCCCCTCCTTTCTACTCATTCTCGACTCTCAAAGCTCCACCACAGAATTAAAAACATAGCTCCAGGCAGCAAACCGAGATTTATGAGGAAGCACAGACATTAACGCTTGCTCTAAACGCAGGGCGTGTGCTTGTAAGTATGGGTGAGCAAACAGAGGGAGGCCGCACTGGAGGAAGGAGGAGGGCGGGCAGCCAGGGGGAGAGAGCAGTTCAGAACAGCACAGCGTATTTTCTAAATGGCTCCTTTTCCCTACCTCCCAGCCTGCATTGTTGAAAAGTGGGCCTTCTAGGCCCATGAAATGTTAGTCCCTTGCTTATTTAACCTGGACGAAAGGGGGGACTGGGTTGGCACCCTGGAGGGTATTCAGTGCTCCTCTGTTCAATGAATGACCTCAGAGGAAACATTTTCCATGACAAGAACCCAAAAGACGCTGGCACAGAGTCAGACAATAAGATTTGCAGAATGTGTTTACATTCTCTCCGTGTCCCCAGGCTGTTCCAAACCCAAGGCAGGTGCTGCCTTTATCTGCTCTCTTTGCTCACCTGGCTCCCTCCCAGAAGTCTCCAGGGCCTTGGACTCAGTGAGATTAACCATTTACTGGCATGGGTAACCAAGAAACTCTGTGAGTTATATTCCTTGAGGAAGAGGTGAGTGATAAAGTTAATAACAGATCATCAGTGTCTATAAAGAGAGAATTCAGGGGCAGTGTGGTGCCAGAGGTGGAACTTTGTGTGGCATTTAGGAAGCCTGCATTCAACGGATTGATCTGCCACCAATTTGCCGAGTTACTTGAACCATTTTCTCTCTCTGGGCTCCAAGGATCCTCTGTGAAACCAGGTAGTTGAACTAGATCATCTCTAAGATCCTTTTCTGTCCCAATAAATTAATATCTGTGCAGAAAGACCAAAATAATGTATATTAATAATGTATATTATTAGACGAAAAGCCAAAGGATAACTTAATGGCTAAGAGAAATTCTCAGACGGCTGCTGAGACCTGACCTTTCTCCTCCTAGAAGAAGAAATCATCTTAAACAGCAGAATAAAAGACTTAGGGTGAAAACAAAAGCAGAACTCAGAGAAAGTGAGGGTGAATAATTACACCCTCGCAGGGTAACAGAAAAAATGTATGGAAGCTCCAGGGCTGAAAGTCCTTAAAGGAGAAGTTGATCTGCTTGGGAAACTTTAGATGTGCTTGTCCTTGAGGTGGTCACATTCAGGGTTGAGGTGAAGAAGACTGAGGTCCAAACCAAAGGTATGACCTTTGATGAGCTAAGATATCATGGCTCACAGTGCTGTTGTTGCATGTGTGTGTGTGTGTGTGTGTATGCTCACAGCAAATACTTAGAATAAAGTAAACATGGACACTTATAGTGCCAGGTACATAGCAATCATTTAATAAGTCCTTCTTTAATGATGATGGATGAATAAATAAATTCACAGACCAAGTTACGATGCCTACAAGTTTGAATGCCATATGAGTCCATTCTTAGAATGTTACATGTTATGGCAGTATGTTTCCTGAACTGGCAGTCACTAAAACCTGGGTCTAATCCTAGCACCAATGCTAACTTTCTGTGTGGCTTAGAGCTGGGCACACTATCTCTGGATCTTCATTTCCCTTTGCTATGTTTTCACAGTGTTTGTGTCCTCCCAAACCTTATATGTTGAAATCCTAATGCCCAAGATGATGGAATTAGGTAGTGAAGCCTTTGGGAGGTGATTAGGTCATGAGGGCAGAGTTCCCATGAATAGGATTAGTGCCCTTATAAAAGAGATCCCAGAGAGGTCCCTCACCCCTTCTGCTATTTGAGGACACAGAGAGAAGGCACCATACTTGAAGCAGAAAGCAGGCCTTCACTAGATGCTGAATCTGCTGGCACCCTGATCTTGGACTTCCCAGATTCCAGAATTGTGAGAGAGAAATTTTGGTTGTTTATAAGCTACTCAGTCTTTGATGTTTTGTTACAGCAGCCCCAAAAGACTAAGACACCCTTCTTATAAAATACTAAAGGCTCTAGATTAGTTACCCTCTAGAAGACACTCAACTATGCACATATCTAGCATTTCTGACCAGAAAGAGCCAAAGATTATCTACTGTGGGGTTTCATTTAAATGACATACAGAAATTTTTTTATTTTCCAGAAGTTGTACAAATGGATTATTTGGATGGATATCATTTTAAAACTTACATTCTTACTTTCTTAAACAGTTTCTATTAAAAATAACTAATTCTTTTATGGCTTAATAAAAATCATCACGAACACCAGACTTTAAGACATGGAAGGGATTTATTATTCATTTATGTCCTATGTCCTTCACCCATTAACTTTGTCAAAACAGAGACAGAAATTTAGAAGAGTACCTAGATTAATACTTAAACCTCCATACTTCTTTCCTATGCTCTCATGTTTTCCTTTAAGAAAGCCAACTGTTGTATATGAAGAGTGAGACTATTACTCAAGTTCTAAAACATTCTTGACTGCTAACTTTATTAGTTCTTATATCAGCTCTCTCTTCTCTCACCATCATGCTGTCATTTCCTGCTGCTATCAACACTCCTGACTCCAGAGCTCTTCTTTCTAATTTTCTATTTCTATACTCTTATTGACAGGTTAACTAGGAATATGTTACTATTGGAGTCATGGGTAAATAATTAAACAAACAAACAAACAAAACAACCTTCTTCTCAGTCCCTTTCCTAAAGGGAAATGTGTCCATTTTATAGCAAAAGCTTTGGTTTCACAGATGCCACTTAAATGGAAAGCTAATCCCATAAGGTTGAGGGTAAATAAGTTTTAGATAAAGGAGAAGAAACTGTATGGTTCTTTTAGTCTTGGGCACCTAAATGCTCATGTTTTAGATTTAGAAGGTCATTTGGAGCTCCATGCTTGTCAGAATGAAACACATTGTGATCCCAGGATTAAAAATGATAACCTGCTTGTCACTGACGAAGATGACATGAAATTTTGTCATCCTTAGAGACATACTCTGGTAGACTGGCGTTATGATATTCTATACAAGGAGCCTCATATTCTGATCCTTCCTTCAAACCTTTTAGAGTGTAACTCCCACAATATTTAACAATTGCTTTGAGTGTCAACATTACCAGCAAATCCCCATTAACATTCCTCTATAAAGCCCAGAGAAATTGCTCTGGATAAAATTGTAAATAAGACTTAGAGGTTGGAACAATCCCTTAGAGTTGAATCAAAGAAGGTTTCATTTATTTAACACATGTTTAATGATCTTCAACCCTGTGCCAAGTACTATGCAAAGAGCTTGAAGAACATATAACAAGTCTTGAAGAAACTCAGAGCAGTCTAATGGTTTTGTAAAGTAGATGGTCTTTTAGCTGGGGTTTGATGGATATGAGGACTTTGATAAGTCAAGAAGGTGATTGAAAAAGAATAGCATTAAGTGCGCTGAAGACAGAGGAAATCATGAGAGCAAAGACTCTTTTGGGTTGGGGTTGGGGAGAGAAACAGAGAAATTCAGTGTATGTGTCATGATTTGTATTTTTATGATGCTCTTATCTATTTCCAGTTTGACTACATACGAGTCAGCAGGGTAGTGGGAGACAGGCCAGAAGAAGGCTACATAACTGGTAAGGTTGAGGTTAGGTGGTTGATCAGGACTGTGAAAAGTCTGGAGCAGGCTAATCCTAACATAGAAGCTAAGATGGGACTTCCCTGGTGGTTCAGCAGTTAAGACTCCATGCTCCCAATGCATGGGGCCCTGGTTCGATCCCTGGTCAGGGAACTAGATCCCGCATGCCACAGCAAAGATCCCGCGTGCCGCGACTAAAGACCCAGTGCAGCCAAATAAATAAATAAGTACATATTTTTTAAAAAGAAGAAGAAGAAACAGCTAATGAGAAGCCACTGGAGAATCAGTGGGGAGTGTTTTAATTAACTGAGAAAATATGTCCCTGACAGCCACACTCAAAACTACAAAAAATATCAAAAACAATAACAACAATAACAACAATCCAAACAAAAATGAGCAGAAGACCTAAATAGACATTTCTCCAAAAAAGACATACAGATGGCCAACAGGCACATGGAAAGATGTTCAACATCACTAATTATTAGAGAAATGCAGATCAAAACTGCCATGAGGTATCACCTCACTCCAGTCAGAATGGCCATCATCAAAAAATCTACAAATAATACATGCTGGAGAGGGTGTGGAGAAAAAGGAACCCTGCTACACTTTTGTTGGGAACGTAGATTGGTGCAGCCACTATGGAGAACAGATGGAGGTACTTAAAAAACTAAAAATAGAGTTACCATGTGATCCAGCAATCCCACTGCTGGGTATATATCTGGAGAAAATTATAATTCAAAAAGATACATGCACCCCAATGTTCATAGCAGTGCTATTTATGACAGCCAAGACATGGAAGCAGCCTAAGTGTCCATCAACAGATGAATGGATAAAGAAGATGTGAGATACACACACACACACACACACACACACACACACACACACACACACACACACTGGAATATTATTCAGCCATGAAAAAGAACGAAATAATGCCATTTGCAGCAATACGGATGGACCTAGAGATTATCATACTCAGTGAAGTAAGTCAGACAAAGACAAATATCATATGATATCACTTATATGTAGAATCTAAAAAAATGATACAAGCGAACTCATTTACAAAACAGAAATAGACTCACAGACATAGAAAACAATCTTATGGTTACCAAAGAGGAAGGGTAGGGGATAAACTAGGAGTTTAGGATTAACAGATACACACTACTATATATAAAATAGATAAACAACAAGTACCTACTGTATAGCATAGGGAACTATACTCAATATCTTGTAATAACCTATAATGGAAAAGAATCTGAAAAAGAATAGATTTGTATATATAGGTACAACTGAATCACTTTGCTGTACAGCAGAAAGTAGCACAACATTTTTACAATATAAAAATGTTATACTATATATAACAACTATATTTCAATCAATCAATCAATAAAAAATAGAGATATTTATCCCAACCAGTCGTTCATTCCCTCAGTGAGCCAATGTAAAGACAGTCATTTTGTTTGTTTGTTTGTTTGATTGATTGTTTTAACATCTCTATTGGAGTATAATTGCTTTACAATGTGTGTTAGTTTCTGCTGTATAACAAAGTGAATCAGCTATACATAAACATATATCCCCATATCTCCTCCCTCTTGCATCTCCCTCCCACCCTCTCTATCCCACCCCTCTAGGTGGACGCAGGGAGGGGGAAGGGTAAACTGGACAAAGTGAGAAAGACAGTCATTTTGGAGCTCACATTTTCTTTTGTATTCTCTCTTCATCTAAATTAACCCACCCTCTGCCTTTCTCCACAGTGCTGATCCAACCAGCTCAGAAACTTAAAGGCACTTACAGATGCCTATCAAATTCGAAACACTTTCCCAGCCTGACATTCAAGCCCTCAAACAGTAGAGGCCTAGCATTCATTTCCAATATTCAAAGCCAGAACTCCTCAAGCCTCTAACCAAACAATTCAACTTGCTGAGCCTATCTTACAGCATGTGTGATAATTTCACCAACATGAAATTATTCTGAATATTTGTCTTATATCATCAGATGAACTGGAACTGTTCAAGAATAGAGTCTATGTCCAAACCATGGCCATTGCTTTCACAATATCTACCTTGTAATTCATGGCCAACCAGTTTGGAAATGAATAGACCCATGGTCTTTACTGTTAAAAATACAAATCACAACACAACAGAAATATTCATCCCTCAGACCAGATTGATCTGGCTGCTGCTTTTTCCTTTCATTAGTCTACATTTCTCAATTTCATAGTTTTAAAAATGAGCTCTTGAATTGTTTTTTGTTTGTTTAAGAGAGATTGGGGAATCCATCCATTCTGAGGTATACATAAAGTGAAATTTTTAGAGAAATGCCCAGGACAGAAGGGGTTGTACTTTTGTATGCAGGTAGTCTATCTGTGATCCTGCTCTGAAAGCACTGTGCTGCTGAGGCTGCCATGCCAGTTCCATATTGGGATCCTTCTGTGCCAAGAAGCTGCCATGTATACAGAGGAGAGGTTAACTCTTTCAGAGCTACCAAGAAAAAATGCCACACAATAAAGGAAATAATTTTGAGGCAACTCCCTCTATTATCAATTGGGATGTTTGGCAAATTGCATTGGCTTCAGGTTTGTGTAAGTTTTTGTTCCTTTCTTAAAAGGAAGTTACTTTTGAGCACCCCCAAATAACCAAGTTTCAACAAGCACAGAGTAGCTAAGTTAAAAAAAAAAAAAAAAAACAACTTCTTCTGAGAAAAACATATTTTGAATCTTATCTGTTTCATTTCCTCTCAAGAGAGGTTGAGAGTAGATTGTCTGGAATACATAAAAGGGCAATTAGAGAGACCAGTTATTGCAAACTCCTGGCCTACCTCTCCATGGCTTTTTGGGAAACAACCAGGGCCGCCCAGAAAGGCAATGGACAGAGAAGACTCTGACTGACAGAGCAGAAACCCAGATCCTCTCCTAACACTGCCCCTTGGATCATGCTCCAATGGCTGCAAACGTTTTGCTTTTTCCACTTTGGTGGAACTGAAACAGAATAAATTTCAAGAGACTGAATGTCATATACTTATTTATTTTTCCCTTTAAGTTTATAAAAACACTTCTTGGGGAAGTTTATTTGTGGTATTTAATACAGTACATTTTGTGGACAAAGCAAAAATGTCCATCTCTAACTTCCACACAAAAATGTAGTCATAATGAACATCACGTTCCCTCTTGGTCACGGTCAACATGAGCCGTTTAAACTGTTCAGAAAGAATTGGGTGTTCAGTGGCCCCTTCCACCCCTGCCCAAAAGGAATATACTCTGCCTATCACAAGTGAAACTCAGACAACAAAAAACCCCATGGTATTTAATGAGGTACTTTGATGTACTAAAAGAAGTCATGAAGTTTAGAGGATACAGATCTGGGTTCAAATTTCAGTGTCTTCATTTACTACATGGTCTGGGGAAGTCACTTTAATCCTCATAGTCTGTTACCTGGTTTGCAAAATGAAGATAAGAATGCCTACCTTGCAGAACTATTGTAGGGTTATATGTAGAGTGCCTGGTACTTCTCAAAACAGGTATAAAGCACTCCTTTAGCAGAGATCTGTAAATTAAATCAAAAGAAGAGTCTGAATTCTCTTGCCCTCCTGCTAGTTTCTTTTGCATTTTTGCAAAATCTGCCAAATCATAATTTGATGGGGGAGGGTATGTGACAAAGAAGGAACATGGTGTAAAATACTAAGCTATGTACAAAGTTAAGAAATTCCAGACATTTCCTGAAATAGAACTGATTTACCTACATTCCACAGTGTATATTTGCTTTGAGGTAAGTGAGGTAGGGTTTACTTGGGGTTTTTGATTTATCTTCATGTTGAAATAGTATTGCTTTGCATACATATGAGCTTGGGGTTTTATGATTTTGTTTTTACTTAAGATTTACCTGTACCACAGAGCTTTATATTTCCACCCAGGCCCAGAGCAACAACACAGATAAAGAACTGAGATCCTCCCTCTTATTTCAATCCTTGTGTTCTCTCCATCAGTGTGGCAGCTTTGCATACATGAGTGAGAACAATCAGCCCATCTCTCCAACTTCCATCCATAGGTGTGCTTCCTAAAGGGTCATCTCTTGGTCACCGCTCAGGCCTAAGTACATGTCCATTGGCAGCATGGTATGCTCTTGGGAGGACAAACCCATTGAAGAGCCCTGAAAGCAGGTGTGAGGCCACTTGGGCCAAGAATACTAGCATCTCAGGTACCCAGAGAATGGTCTAAAACAATGCTTGACAAAATTCAATACATATTTGAATCATCTGGTGACCTCGTTAAAACAAAGATTCTGATTCAGTTGTTGTAGTGGATCCCGAGGTTCTGGACTATACTTCTAATAAGCTCCCAGGTGATCCTAATACCACTGGTCCTAGTAAGAAGTAGCTGGGAGGGAGGGAGGGACATGGGCTATGGGTGGGCATAGCCCTTTGGCCCTAAATGCTCCTCACCCTGTAGGGATGGGCACAGCTAGATAAGGATCAAAGGAGGGCTGTCTACACTGAGGACCTAGGGCAGGGGTCTTGGTTGGCTGGTGGAAGGCACAATGGTTTGTACATAATTTCAAGGCAGGTATGTAAGAGAAGAGGGTTCTGTTGGCAATCTATTATAGTTCAAGGCAAAATCCAAATGCTAAAATTGAGACAGTTCTCCTACCATATAATGGAATTATCAAACAGAAACCCTCAAGAAAATTCATTTTTCATCAAGAAAATTGACTTGTATTAGGTTTGCTTGAAGATTATTCAAATGTTGACCGTGATACAACTTTCTATCATAGAATCTCCCTCTGTGTGTGTGTGTGTGTGTGTTTTAAAGCAACAACAATGACAACAAACACCTAGTTCCTTCAACCATTCCTCACTTGACAAGGTCAAAAATCCCTGATCAGCCAAGTCACCCTCTTCTGAATATGTTCCAGTTTCTCAATGCCCTTATTAAAGTATGTGGCCAAGAAAGGAAAACAATACTCCAACAGCGATTCAGGCACTGTGGAATACACTATAACAGCCCGCTCCTTTTTTCTACAGGCTGTATATCTGCTAATTTAGCCAACAACAACATGAGCTGTGCTGGTGACTTACCACATGGCTGACTTACCTGGAGTTTACCATCAAGTACAGTTTCTAATACCTGAGTCTTTTTCACACCTGTTGCTGCTAAAATATCTTGTGAAAAGTTGATTTTTCAAATTGACTTTTGGAGAAAGTAGACATGGAAAATATAGCTCATAGTTAAATTCTACCTTTGGCACCTGATATTTCATAAAGAAGTTTTTGATCAGAAACTATATGGCAGAACAAACAAGCCCTTCCGATGACTTATGTAGGCTAAAAGCTCAGGGCAAAAGCAAAAGGAATTCAACATGCTATATCATGGTAAGATAGGCATTGAATTACCAGCTTATCATACAATGTACCTCCATTTTAGAACTAATTCTTGAATTAAGGGAGATAGAACCCCAAACAGGTGACATTGATAAATAGATTGATAGATAGGTCTCCTATCTCCTAACCTGGCCAAAGGTTAAGAAATGGTTTAAGTGTTAAAAACAAAAGAGATAGTTTAAAAATGATACCAAATAAATCATCTTCCCACAACATAATCAGGAAGTGGCAAAACATTTCAGTGTCTGGCAAAATTAATTCCATTTGTATTATGAGCATTATCCAAAATGCTGTAAGAGCCACAAAGACAGTTTGAGCATCGTCTTTAATTAATCCTGCATCATGTCTAATACAGTAGCATGCACCCTTGGGAACTTCTAATCATTGAAATTAAAATTTGCACATACTTGAATCCCCTAAAGATGCTTCCGGTCCAACTACAGCCTTCTTCTACCATATCCCCACATATTTCTACAGACAGCAGAGAAGAAATGAGTCTCAGAATATCAAAGTAGCTTCTTCATAATAATTTAAAGGACAAAGAGACCAAGGTCCTTTTTGTAATCAGAGTGATGCCCAATAGAGTTTATGCTAACTAAGTACTGAATACTAAACAAAGATGAATTTCCGTTTAAAGCCATAGAGACGATGGAGTTTTAAAGATGTAAAGGATTGAACTCTATCTTAGCAACAATAATATTCATTCAGCAAATCTGAGCTCAGTGGGACCAAATACTGCCCTAGCAGCATTCACTGGTCTAAACACTGCCCCAGCAGCATTCACTGGAGATAAGCTAGGGAAGTCCTCTGCATTAGGTTGTTCACAGTCTACTGGGAAAGACATACGTGGTCTAAGAAAGAAGGGAGGAGAAAACCATGAAAAGAAAAGCAAAATGAGAGATTTCACCACCGACTTAACCATCAGTGAATTCTGAAAGAAGTAGCAATTGGAACATGAAGGTATAAGAAGAAGTGGATACCCATAGATGAGAAAAGTTATTCCAAATAGAAAGGCATGATACGAAGGCATGAATGTGGGAAAGTGTTGGAGTTTTTCGACTTCTCACGCTAGGCAAGATGAATATTGAGAACTGTCAATATTAATATTGCACTTAAGTCATGAACCAGTTGCTCCCTGCTTTAAAATAAGGGAGAAATTCTCTCTCCACTGCCCCCATTGTGTGTGCGTGTGTGTGTGTGTGTGTGTGTGTGTGTGTGTATGTGGCGAGTGATTGGGGATGACACAGAAAAGGGGAGCATTCATGTTCTTCATGGAGGCATTTAGTGTGTACATAGAGAGCTCTCTCTGGTAAGTCATGGCCTGGTATGATAAGAAACATGGCTGCTATTTATTAATCAGACAGTTTACATTCATTGCCTGTACACCTTATAGCAATCTTTCAAAGCAGATATCATTTTCTAGATTTATGAAGAAATTGAAATGCAAACTATTCAAAAAGCCTAGTTGAAAGTAGTGAATTATTGTCTTTGGTCTATTTGACCTTAAGGCCTATGTATTTCCCCCTAAGATACACAGCCTACTCTTCATCTCTCCAAAGGAGGTAGAGGCAGGCTGGCAGTAGGTTTTACCCAGCCAAACTCCCCGCAAAAATCGTGTAAGATGCAGAGTCTTTCAGTAATGTTAGTTTATCATTCTAGTTCTACCTTTGCTCAGTCTCTCCCACTCAAGAAGTAAAATGGGTCCCAAGCACAAATTTTATTGTCTCATATGGTGATATTATGCCATCAATCTGATTATTACATTATTTAGAATTAGTTGCAAAAAAAGCTTGCTTTTTTCTTTTTCTTTTTTGTTTGTTTGTTTTGTTTTTCCATCTGTAGGTTCTTAAATATCACTGTTGCAGAAGCAACACAGTCTGAACACTGGATCCCAAATCTTCTTCACACTAATCCTTCTCTACAAACTTAAACTTCAGTTAAAATCACCAGTCAGTCCCCCGTGGGCAGAACCAGCTGGTGGGAAGGTTAAACTGACAGGGAGACATTCACATATTTCATATATCCAGCTACCCCCTTGTACTTAGAATATTGCATCATATTCCCAGAAGAAATTTTCAAACATTGCACAGAAAATGTTGAGTGTTCCAGTGTGACTTAAGCCTAGTATACATGGGAGAAGAAGTCAACCCAGAGGTTGGACAAATAGACTGGAGTCAGGTAATAAAACATATTGAAAACTAGACTAATGAGTTTATCCCTATCCTGTAAGATATGATCCTATAAACAACTGGGGGCTGAGGAAAGCTTTTCATAAGAGTAGAGATATGAACTTGACCACAGTTTTGATTTGAAAAAGATTAAGTGGTCAAAACTTGAGAGGCAGGTTGGATTTGGGAGAGTAAAATGTAAATGAGATCATTTAGGAGCCTCTGCATGAAGGAATCGCAAGACCTGGATCAAGGCAGTAACAAAAATATTAAAATTTAAAAAACAAAGAACTACAAAGCTACAGTAATCAAGACAGTGTGGTACTGGCACAAAAACAGAAATATAGATCGATGGAACAGGATAGAAAGCCCAGAGATAAACCCACACACATATGGTCACCTTACCTTTGATAAAGGAGGCAAGAATATACAATGGAGAAAAGACAGCCTCTTCAATAAGTGGTGCTGGGAAAACTGGACAGCTACATGGAAAAGAATGAAATTAGAATGCTCCCTAACACCATACACAAAAATAAACTCAAAATGGATTAAAGGCCTAAATGTAAGTCCAGACACTATCAAACTCTTAGAGGAAAACATAGGCAGAACACTCTATGACATAAATCACAGCAAGATCCTTTTGGACCCACCTCCTAGAGAAATGGAAATAAAAACAAAGATAAACAAATGGGACCTAATGAAACTTCAAAGCTTTTGCACAGCAAAGTAAACCATAAACAAGACAAAAAGACAATTCTCAGAATGGGAGAAAATATTTGCAAATGAAGCAACTGACAAAGGATTAATCTCCAAAATTTACAAGCAGCTCATGCAGCTCCATATCAAAAAAACAAACAACCCAATCCAAAAATGGGCAGAAGAACTAAATAGATATTTCTCCAAAGAACATATACAGGTTGCCAACCAACACATGAAAGAATGCTCAGCATTATTAATCATTAGAGAAATGCAGATCAAAACTATAATGAGATATCATCTCACACCAGTCAGAATGGCCGTCATCAAAAAATCTACAAACAATAAATGTTGGAGAGGGTGTGAAGAAAAAGGAACCCTCTTGCACTGTTGGTGGGAATGTAAATTGATACAGCCACTATGGAGAACAGTATGGAGGTTCCTTAAAACATTAAAAATAGAACTACCATACAACCCAGCAATCCCACTACTGGGCATATACCCTGAGAAAACCATAATTCAAAAAGAGTCATGTACCACAATATTCATTGCAGCTCTATTCACAATAGCCAGGACATGGAAGCAACTGAAGTGTCCATTGACAGATGAATGGATAAAGAACATGTGGCACATATATACAATGGAATATTACTCAGCCATAAAAAGAAACGAAATTGAGTTATCTGTAGTGAGGTGGATGGACCTAGAGCCTATCATACAGAGTGAAGTAAGTCAGAAAGAGAAAAACAAATACCATATGCTAACACATATACATGGAATCTAAAAAAAAAAAAAAAAAAAAAAAAGGTCTAGGGACAAGACAGAAATAAAGATGCAGACCTACTAGAGAATGGACTTGAGGACATGAGGAGGGGGAAGGATAAGCTGGGGTGAAGTGAGAGAGTGCCATGGACATATATACACTACCAAACGTAAAATAAATAGCTAGTGGGAAGCAGCCACATGGCATAGGGAGATCAGCTCCGTGCTTTGTGACTACCTAGAGGGGTGGGATAGGGAGGGTGGGAGGGAAGGAGACCCAAGAGGGAAGAGATATGGGGATATATGTATATGTATAACTGATTCACTTTGTTATAAAGCAGAAACTAACACAACATTATAAAGCAATTATACTCCAATAGAGATGTTTAAAAAATAAAGTTAAATAGGTAAAACTGTTCTATTATAGAGATTATCATTTTTTTAAAAAAAAAGAAGGAAAGTAAAATCCACTATGTTCTGCTTATAAAAAATACTCCTAAAAAAAAACCACACATAAACACTGAGTATAAAGTGATAGAAAAAGATATGCCTTGCAAATTATTGCACAAAGTATTTTAACAATATTAATATTAGTCAAATAGAATTTGAATAAAAGAACATTAAGAGAAATAAAAATTTTTAAATATTAATAAAGAACAATCATCACACACAGACACACAAAAAAGAGGTAGACTTCAGAGTCAAAGGTAATAGGTTCTTGACCCCAAGTTGGAAGTATCCTTGAAAAATTGTTTAGTGCACCCTTTGCTCAGCTTTTTGATGGCCCTGAAGTTTTCATTCTCAGTGAGTGAGAAGACAGGTGTGCCCATAACCAGAAGAGTCAGTGCAGGTCTGGGAGGAATATGGGTTTATTCCCCATCCTGCTGAGTTTGAAGAGTCTGTGTTGTAGCAAACCCACCCCTGACATTTCTTTGCTCCCTTTCCTGCCACATCTTTCCCCACCTTCCCTCAGCCAAACCCTCACCAGGAATGAAAAAGCTCTTCAATTATCCAGGCCCCAGATCCGGAGGCCCTAGGTTTTACGTGCAGAGGGAAAAAGGAAAGTGGCTGGTTCCTGCAGGCACTTTGCCACCAGGGCTCTTCCCCGTGTGCGAAGGTGAGGATAGAAGATGGGGGCCTCCCATCCACACAGCCCAGGCCTTCAACTCTGTGGAAATTGGGAGACAATCTAGGGACACTGCCAGAGGAGCTGCCACAACACCTCATTTATAACCTGAGGAAAAACAAAACAGATATGGGTGTCACGGAATCTCTTCTCACAGTCTGGCTTCAAGTCGTCAACTTTAAAGAAAAGAAATTCCTAAAGAATGACATAAACCAATTAGAGAGCTGCCTACACTGAGCCCAAGCTCTGAAACCTAGGCCGCAGGTTCCTGTTAGGTGGAGTGACCTGAACAAGGGCCAAAACAAGCAGACGCGGGACCCCGGGATGCCTGAATTCTGGCCTGTCCCAGGAGAAAGCCAGACACTCCACACTGCACAGGCTACTGTCATCTCTCTCCTCACAGCTAAGGATGTCTTTGCAAACAGTGCTTCACAGCCTCCTGTCTATGACAACCTGGCAGTCTCCTCTGCTCATTGCCACGTAGCATTTAATTAGACTATCTTGTAAGAGCCTGTCACCAAAGGACATGTGGGAAAGAATTGAGATTTGGGTAATTAGTCACCTTAAAGCATTCACTTAGTTTTGCAAATGTGTATATTTTATTCCACATAGGATTATTTTCCAGCCTAAAACTACTATAAGTTTGAAGAGTAGGAAAGAAGAGGTTAGAGTGGTGGTAGATATATATTCATTGATCACCTATCATATGCCATGATCTTTATGTTATTTCTTTTAATCCCTCACAACTCTGTGAGCTGTGTGTTATTATTACCTTATTTCATAGATAAGGAAATTGAGATTCAGGGAGGTGAAGGAAGTTTTCCAAAGTCACCCAGGTAGCAAGTAGAGGAGACGTACACCAGCTCCAAAGTGTGGTAGTGTTGCCAACCTAATATAATTGCTATTTTTACATAAAATTTAATGAGGAGTAAAAAACAAGCAGCAAATACAGAGAAGCAAAAAAGCAAAAAATAAGGAAAGTTACATCTAATCCCACCACCCAGAGATAATCCCTTTTAATATTCTGTTGTAAATCCTGCAATTGCAAAAGTTTTAACTCGCTTTTTGGAGCTCCTACACTGATGCTGCAGAAAGCTTTCAAACAAATTACATCTTTTTGTTATATTCGGAATCATCAAGCAAAAACAAAAAAGACATCTTTAGAGTTTTTAAAAAGTGGATTTGAGAAGTAGTCAACAAGGCCTCCGATGTCCTTGAACACCACTTGGTATGCAGAAAATTAAAAGGCATCGGTGTTCTTTTAGTACCTGTCTTCCAGAAGCTCCCCCAAAGGGCAGCCATGGATGAGTAGAGGAATAAACCGGAACTCTGCGAGGTCTCTGCAACAGCAGCAGATGGATCCACTGTATCCTCCATAAGCTTGTTTTGTGACCACGGCCATAAAACAATGCTCCCGGCTACAATTTGTCCATCTCCCAGTTGGTGTTTGTCACTCTCACCCTGCCTAATGATCAGGATTGTTTTCAGGGGGTAATCAGATAAATATTTATGAAAGCCCTTTGGAATAAACAAAGCACTATGCAAATGAAAGATAATTGTCAAAATCTCTAATAATTAAGGACTTGACTTCTGAGATGAAGATTTTGCCAAGGGGTTAAGGGAGTCGTGATATTACTTCTTTAAAACCCTAAACAATAAATTAGTGGCAAAACCATAATCAAAATGCTACCATAATAAAATCATACCTTTTCATAGGTGTAGAATATAAGTAGTAATAATAATGATCATGATAATGATGACTAATACCTATTCCCCTTGGCATCATCTTTTCAAACACTTTGTAAATGATTTGCATGGCTTTCTCATTTAATCCTCAGAATAACCTTTGTGGAGATATATTATCTCCATATATATTATCTCCATTTCACAGATAGGGAAACTCCACTAAAATTTACAAAGTGTTTTTATATATAAACAGATCACCTAATTTGACTCTTATATCCCTACTATCATTTCTATTTTTTGGATGATGAAACTATGACTCAGAAAGTCAATTTATCTAAAGTCACAAAATTTGTAGAAGTCAGATCTTGGTCTATAACTGGGTCTATCTAGTGTTTTTTCAACTAAATTGTGACTGCCTCAGTGTTCAGTCACACAATCATCAAAAACTTCCTCATCCAGTTAACTCCCCAAATACCCCAAGGTCGGTACCTGCACCCACTATTTTAAGAGGGGGTTTACCTGACTTAATTCCAGCCCATATAACTCCAAAGACATCTGCAAAGGTTTTCCAAAATGACCACTTCCCCAACTTCTTCTCTACCTAAAGCAGTCTGCAGTCAAACATAGCCATTCCTCTCTGTCCTGGAATCATTCAGAGAACTTTACTTCACAAAACCTTATTCCTTCCAAAGAGATCCAACCTCTCTTTAATCAATGCTCCCCCCTGAACTGCTGATTCCACTGATGACAAATAATATATCTATTTGTTTATTTATCTCTAACATGGCTTAAGACATAGCTTTCTACATTAGGGTGTTCAATGAAAAAAACCTTCAAGTCACCTTTCATACCTCTCTTTATCAATTCATCATCAAGACTCTAGCTGTAAGACATGGATGAATTTAGACCAAAGGAAAGTACATGCAATGTGTGTGAGTGTTGGTGGCGGTGGTCGAGTGGTTTAGAACAGTTCAAGAGGAAGGAACAAGTTGAGTCCATTTATTGACAGAGGAAAGATGGGACATGTATGGGAAACACTGATATGTCTGATTCGACGAGGTTTTGAATTATATAAAGGGAATTTAGGAATGGACAGACTAGAAAAGTAGGTTGGGACCACATTGCAAAGATCTTTTGAGTCAAGCTATGAAGGTGTATATTACTACTTCTCACACTTTGCAGCAGAATATCATCAGTGCTGTAGGGTCAAAGCCACTCACCACAAACACAAAATTTATCTGCAATCTCTTGCTTTGTTTTGTCATTAAAATCATGTAATTATGTTTCCTACTGCATTTAATTTGCATGGATTGATGTTAACAAGAATTAATATTCTAAAATTTAAACCACTTAACATTGATCAAAATTTAGACTTCAGAAGGATAAGGCATGTTTATCCTGTGGCTTCTCATAACCCCTAGCACAACTCTCTGTTACCTGAGATTTTCTGTAATCCAGTTTATGAAGCATAAGGAGAAAATGGAGCAACACTGGTGGAATTTTGAGCAGAGAGATAAATTGATCAGAGTGATATTTGAAGAAGATAATCTGGTAGTGCTAAATTGCATGAATTTAAGGACTAGTGGACAGTGGAGGCAGGAAAATCTAATCACCTTACAGTACTTAATATTTATTCAGTGTTGTGTTAGACATTTAAATAGTCTCAATTAATCCTCACAATACTATGAAATACAAAATAGCATCATCTCCATTTTACGGATGAAGAAACCAAAAGAAAGAGAATATAAAAGATATTCTGAAGAGTCTATAGTAGGTAAGTGGCTGAACATTAACTTAAGCCAGCACAGAAAGTCAGGAGAGTCCAGGCTCTTAACCGTTGCATTGAAGCACAGTCAGGAAACAGTCATAATTATTAAAATGAAAATGAAAGATAAAGACCCAAAAGAGGACCCGACACTGGAAATGGAAAGGGTTAGGTTTAAGAAATGCAGCAAAGATAAACTTGACAGTATGTAACAACCTGATTAGACTGGCGGAAATAAGAAGAAAAAGTCAAAGTTGAGTGATTTTTCAAGGCTGGATAACTGGGAAGATAATGAGGCCATCCTCATAAATAAAGGCCTGCAGAAGAGAAACAGGTTTGTTGGGGGAGCATGAGATGGGGGGGCGGGGGCGGGCGGAGATGATGTGTTGAGCTTGAGATGCCTGTGAGGCACACAGGTGGAGACAGCCAAGAGGAAGAAATGCAGGTGTGGAGTGCCTCCCATCACTGGGCCTCCGCATTTGCTGAAGGTCCAAGCAGCTATTGTCAGCCTAGGTTTTCAGTCTTAGGCTTACTCTGCACCTTGGTGAGAGACACAGGATAAAATTTGTCATAAATGCTTGGAATTGAAAACAAGAAAAAAGGCTCACTCACAGACA
The DNA here is from genome assembly GCF_949752795.1 of Hyperoodon ampullatus. NCBI lineage: Eukaryota > Metazoa > Chordata > Mammalia > Artiodactyla > Ziphiidae > Hyperoodon > Hyperoodon ampullatus. The sequence goes on from NC_136918.1 coordinate 41,699,568, forward strand.
CAGGCACCCAGAAACTCGATCACCTCATAATAAGCTGGAGTCTTTTCCAAAACCATCTTAAGCTGCTTATTTTCCAAACTCAAAATATTAGGCACATGAATCAGTGGCTTGAGGATAGATGCAGTGACATCTGAGTATTTCCTTCCTTCCCTGCAGCAAGCTGCCCTTGTAAAGGTGAATTTGCTGCAGCAGGATAATGAAGTCTATTTAGGAATTTTGAAAGTGCAGGTTGGTTCAAAATGATTTCCACTGCTCAGGGTTGGGCCTAAAAGGGCCCCTGGCCCTGCTGAGGTGGAAAGAGAAAAGAAAGGCAAAAGGGGACAATGGAGAAGAGTCCAAGGTTGGCAGAAAAAAGAGGAGATGAAATACAAAACCCCCAAGGTCCTTTACATAGCTGGCTCTGGATGTCAATTACTAGGGATTTATGGTCATGGGGTAGACTGGGTTTGCCCCTCCTAAAAATAAGCATAAACCCAAATTATATGGTAAATAGTATGTAACTTTTCATAGTAGTTTTTTATACTATTCTTATCTTTCCTTTCCTCCTACAATGTATGTGGACCTTTGGAATTATGTTCTTACTTCTCACTGCCATCTCATCACAGATTCCAGAAAGAACTAAACAGAGTATATAAACTTTGCTATCTCAGTTTTTCACAGATAGCAGCATCTGCTTGTTACACACAATATATTATGCACTTTTTAAGATAAAAGTGTAGTAGCAACATTATTTGTCCAAAGCCAAAAAATTTGAAACTAGTTTTATTATTTAGCTGAATTTTGGACATGTACACACACACATTTTGCACATCATTCTCTCTTTTTCTCTCTCTCTCCTCTGACACTGTTTTTAATATAAACTGTTTGTTAAAAATCAAAATGCTAATTTCCATGAGTATAGAGTTAGGTGATATAGCCCTATTTCATCATTGTGAACTCAGTTCTCTAAATCTTTCCCCATACTCCCACCTAATTTTTTTCTTTAAAAATCAGACCTTAAGTTGGGGAAAATTTTACAAAGATGAACACATTTGAGTTATGCTTTCAAAATTTGACTTTGCATTGAAAATGCTGATGTATTAAACACTCATTACAAAACCCTGGTGATTTTTCTGGGCAACACTAACTCAGCATCTTCAACCAGATTGACATTGGTAATGACAGATATTGTGATGCCCATACTTAGAACAGTAAAGCAACACCAGAAGCTCTGAACACTTCCCCTCTGAAATCATCAGTACCCAGAGCAAATTGCTCAGATATTAGAAACGCTTTCCTGGAAAAATCACAATCACAATGCCCTTTGAGCTGCCTGGAGTTCGAGGGATCTAGAGTATTTCTTGTTTCTTTTCTCATCTTATCTGTTGGCTTCCACTTTCCCTCTCACTAGTGCTCATAGTCGAAGTCTATCATCACAGTACTAGCAGATGACCACTTAAAACAAGCATTTTAATCACTTTCAGCAAAGATTATAGTCATGTTCTTTTTAGAGAATCTTAAGCATTTGATGGTATCTATAGGAAAATTATTTATTTATTTATTTATTACTAAAATCAAATAAAACATTACTTTTATTTGAATTCTAGAAAAATATACAAAAAATTAAACAGTACCAAAAAAGTTTTTAAATGAGTAAATAATTCACCCTCTGGCACAGAGAGTTCTAAGATCTGGTACTCAATGACATGTATATTCACTTTTTACAAATTTGTTGAGCACTGACCATGAAGATAGCCTTGTTAGAAGTGTATAAAAGAAAGTTAAGGCCCAGCCCAACCAGCAACTGCTTACAATGGAGCTATAGAAGAGTTAAGACATGAAGTTACACAAGGAATGCTGCTGGAGTCAGAGAAGATGGCAATTAATATGGTTGGAGCTGAGCCTTCCCTTATGGAAAATAAGATTCTCAGACAAATTAAAATCCATGATCACATTTCATATGGATACATGTTATATGTCCAGCACTATACTGCGTGCTCTGAAGGTCACAGAACAAGCATTAGATGTGTTCCTTCTCCCAATGTCTTGCTTTCAAATTAGATAGAGAAAACAATTGAGAGCAACTAAGGCTCAACTCTGTGATACATAGCAGGTTCTTTGGGCCTCTATTTGCATCAAATTCTGTTGACCAGCTAACCAAAAGTCATTAACAACCTCCTTTTCCTTTGCCATCTGAATCTAAAAAATCTAAAAGCTAAAATACTTGATTTCTCTGCTTAGGAATGGGACACTCTTCTGGACAATGAGATACATGTAGAATTCCCCAAGGAAAACTTTCTGTCCAAAATGAAAAGGCAAAGCCTCACCAGGAGAACATTCTTTGCCTCTTCCTCCTTCCCCTTTTCTCGTGTATGATGTGCAGAAGTGAGGCCAGGAGGTGTAGTGCCATCTTGCCCATGACATGACAAGCATGAACATCATGGTCTTCAGGTGAAGGATGACAGAATGGGAAGATGAAAGAAAGGAGGCTGAATTCTTGATGGCCTCAGTGAGCCATCATGGATGCCAGCCCTGAACTTTTAAGTGTTTAAGCCACTGTTAGTCTTAATACCTACAAATCAATCCCTACAACTAAACCACTCAAGCTCACCTGAGTGAAAAGAAAGAATTTATTATAAGGATACAGAGATCTCTCGCCAAACCTGGTAGAGAAATGCAGCCTGGCTTCCTGAGAAGTAGAGAACAGAAAGTAGAAAGCTGCCCAGGAACCCAGACAGCTATTCCATCTCCCTCTATCTCAGGCCACATAATCAGTTATGCCTAAACTTCTCTGTGCAGCCTCATCATTATTCTCTCTTTGGAAAAAGACCAGATGTTTCCTCTGCCTCCATGCACATGGCTGGCCTCCAAATCTAAGGTTACACGTATTTTCTCATCCTACTCACAACCCCAATTCCTAATCCCCACCTAGTGTCTCTCAGACCCAACTCCAAATACCTGGGTGGGAGAATATGATTGCTTCTGCTTGGGAGAGGTATCTGCTCCCATGGCCTTGTTGTAGGGTAGCACAGAATGAACATTTATTCACTTAGTTGCAGTCAGCTATTATTTATTGAGCTCCTACTCTAGGCTGGAGCTGTTTTAGACACTGGGGATACAGCAGTGAACAAAAACAAGTCTTAGCTCTTGTGGAGCTCACCTTCTGGCTCTTGAAGACAGGCAAGAAACAAACAAATATATAATATGTTGTGGAAATACGTGGTGTAAAGAAAAATAAAGCAGTATAAAGCAAAAGATCAATACAACAGGGAAAACTATTTTTTTCTATAGGCTGATCTGGGTTCTGGAAAGGTGACATTTAAACATAGATCTAAAGAAAATAAGGGATCGATCCACATGATATCTGGAGAGTGATGTTCTCGGCAGAGAACAGCAAATGCAAAGACCCTGAAATCAGAGCATTTGCTTGGCATTTTTTAAGAAACACCAAGGAAGCCAGCATATTTTCAGCAGAGGGAGGTAGGGTGCAAGTTGTAGCAGATAAGTCAAGTGAGGGATCAGAATATGACTTCTGGAATCTCTTGGGAGCAGGGTCCCCATGCAAACCAGACTGATATGGACTGGACAACAGCCCTCAAAATATCTAACACAAACTGGTATAAATGGACTAGAGTATTACAAAAGATAAATCATCATGTGTGGAAAGTCAGAGAAGTCTCTATGGAGAAAGTATAGGCAGAATTGAATAAAGGGTAGATCATGGGCTGTAGAATCAGAAAGACCTGAGTTCAAATCCTACCTGGACCACTAGGACTGCAGGACCTTCGACACGTGAATTACCCTCTTTGACTCTCAGGTAAAACAGAGTTAATACCCACCTTAAAGGATTGTTGTGAGAATGAAATAATTTAAATTATGCACAGTGCCTCTGATATTTACATGCAGAAAGTCTATGAAGAAAGAGTTCTATGATCAAAGAACTTTGGGAAACACTTCTCTCTTCTAGACATTCTCAATGAACGTTAGTCTAATAATATTCTGGATGTGCATCAGGAAGAAATTCTTGACTTTATGCAGGCTGATATGTCTTCATTTACTTGGAGCACTGAACACCTCTCTTACATGTGTGATTCCATGGAACACATCAGGCCTGATGTCCTGGAAGGACGCTTCCCTCTCTGACAGAGAAAAGCTGCAGTGGCTCACTAAGCGGAGCCCTGTTAGCACCGCAGGCCCACCTTCCACAGGTCTGCTGGGTCCTGGCAGGTATTGGAGAGAAAGAGTCACAAATCAAAGTCCACCAACATTTTCCAAACTACTTGTAACACCCTTCTTCTCCCAACAATGTGACAACCAGTTTTACAGAAGAACAATAAAGTCCATTCTTAAGGAAAAGTGGGGAATTTGAAAGGGAAAGAAAAAATGAGGACAGAGGACAGGGAGAACATTTTCTTCCTGAAGTTAATGGGACAACATTGATCCAGAACTTGGGAACATGAGTGGGATGACGTTGAATACTTGCCGTTGTATTAATAATATCTGTGTATCCTTTTCCTGTTAAATGTCCTTGCTCTGCCCTGCTTTTAATACAATTCTGGTCATAGGAGAAGGGAGAAAGTCTCCAGTCATCTTGTCTATTGCAAAACATAAAAATGGCAAAGTTCAAAGTGTCAATCCCTCTATCCAGATGTTTGATTTATTCAACACAAAAGTCAGGTTTAGATCCTGGCTCTGCTAATTTCTAGCTCTGTGGTCTAGACAAGTCACTTAATCTCCCCATGCCTTACTTTTCCTGTTTTTAAATGAAACATTTGGGCTGGAGGCAGTGACAGTTCCTTGCCATGCTCAGTTTTAACAGGTGTTTATGGAAGCAGTGACTGACTGGTCACTGCTAACCATTCTCCATCATGAAAATACCTTCCCTTTTGGCTTTCGTAACTCCATCCAATATTATTTTTAAGGATATTGTTGAAAACATCCATTTCATAGTCAGTAAACTCTAACTGTATCCAGTTACTCTCTAGTAAAATATATTTTTAAAAAATAAAGCACTCTAATTTCATAGCATTAAAATTGCCAAGTCATATTATAAGAAAATCATTTTGTTTATTAATTTTCATTATTGTTATAAAATAAATGATTCATTGTCTTTTTGAAAGAAAAACCAGAATAAAACCTAAGAGTCACATAAGAGACATTCCCAGTCTTAAATTCTGAAGGAAGCCGAATACCTATTTAATGGATCTGAAAATGATTAGCAGTCCATAAGATCTAAGATGTCCCATTACTTTAAAAAATAGGCACAAATATGAGGCACAAATAACTGAGGTTTGATATAAAAATGAAAATGAATGGTTGAGGAACGCCAGAGCCTTTAATAATTAATACATAAACCTCTGGTAATTTAAATTATGGGCAAGGTAACTCAGACCCAATATACTAATTCGCCTTGAGAGTGGGTCGACTTAAAGCTTCCTTTTTAGATATGCATGGTTTACTCAGTAATAATAATGAAAGACAACCACAAAATTCCACATATACAGCATCACTCCCTCTGAACTAGCCCCAGCATGCCAGGTTGCAGAGCTCTTAAACCCACACACCAAGAGTTTAACTTGAGCTTGGCTGGAGGACTTGGACGAGACTTTCACTATTTAGACACAGAAAATATTAATTATCATCAAATCTGTCATTATCTTCCCATCCCCCCTCCACATCCTCATCTCACCTATCTGATCCTTTTTCCCTCCAGCCAGCAAAATGAAAAGCAGTGATTTGCTGAGTGGATTGTAGTTTCACTCAAAAAGAAAAGGGGCCAGCTGCGTATACCTATTCGAAGTAATCAAAACAAGGAGATGGGAAAGATATTCCTTGAAGTGCCCCAAGGCAATTTTGTAGAAAATCCAGAAAATATGATTTCTTTAGAACAGCTACAAAAAAAAGGCAGAGAAGAAGAGGGGAAAGGGAGAGAGGAAGACAGAGACTGAAACAGAGAGAGACAAAGGGAGGGAGGGAGGGAGGGAGGGACAGAGGGAGGGAGCGAGAGAGGAGATGACTGAGAGGGAGATGGGGAGAGTGAACTGACAAGAGAGGAATAAAGGGAAAGAATAAGAGAGAGGAAAGAAATCAAAGGAGAAAAGAGGCAAAAACAAAATGAGGCTCGAAACCATGTATTTAATGCCCTCTCCCCGACTCTCTCTGACTTTTGAACTGCATGTCCAGGCAGATAAAGGTGTGCAGAAGCAGCAAACAGAATTGGCCTGGCATTCTGAAAGAATACACAAACGCCTACAAGATATGACTTCAGGAGTGCCTGGATGACCCACTGCCCAAAATAACACCATTCATCCACTGGCTGATGTCTAAAATTCCACTGTTCATGCTTCATTTATTTTGGAAAGCTCTATGATGCCTACTGACATTGCCCTGGGTTAGGGAACTCTTTCAGCCTGCTTGCAACCATTTCTAATCTTCTTGTAGGTGACTTTCAAAATCTTTCCTGGGTGCTGGCTTGGACCCGGGGGGTAAGAAGAAAATATACGACACTAGTAGATACCTGAGCAGGAAAAAGAGTCAAACCAGAAAGCTAAAGTCATGGAGGACAAAAATTAGCCTGCTCAACTAGCGCTCAATCCTTGTGAAACTTAGGCTTACAATGAACATTAAGTCTGTATTTAGAAATTAAGGATGATGAAAAAATACCAATTATTATACATTTTGACTTTATAAAGTTATATATGGTCCTCCCAGACGTTTACTTATGTAAGAAGTAGTATTGTTTAGTGTTTAGGAGTAGAGAATTTGCAGCCAGACTCCTAGGTTTGAACCCAGATCTACCACTTATTAACTGTGTTGCACTGGACCCGTTACTTAACCTCTCTGTTCATTAGTTCCCTCATTTGTAAAATGAGGTTAATTAACAGTATTTACCTCATAGGATATATGTAAATGTATGTAAAGACCTTAAAATCGCATCTGGTTCATAGAAAGTCCTATTACATGTTAGCTGTTGTGTCTGAATTGGGTCATACACTTATCCCTAAAGCCTTCACTGACAAGAGAGGGGGCTCACCAATCACTCATCTCAAGTCCTGGAGAGCCCCTTCTCTGAATCACATACTTCTCAGAAGAAAATCAATACACAAATAAAATTAGTTCTGGCTAGAATGGAAGAAAGGGGTAAGTGATTGCTGGGTAGGCAATCAACAGTGGCTGCTACATGTGTTGTATCCATTCATCCTTATTACAACCCTATAATGCAATTGCATCATCCCCATATTACAGAGAAGCTAAGACTCAGAGGGGTTAACTGGCCTAAGGTAATGGAAATAGCAATGATAGGCTTGGTACTTTAAACCAGGCTGTTTGCAAGTCCTGTGTTCTCTCCATCATGATCATCAGATCCACTTTAATGGAAGATCCAAGCCTTCTCCAAGTCTCCATTTGTATAGCTTTCCCTTAGCCCTAAGGAGCTGCATGCAGAAAGGATTTATGCCCTTGTCTCTATTCTACAACTTAGGAGAGTGGAGAAATGGAGGAAGTGGGTAAGAAGGACATAAAAAGGAGCCACAAGTTCTTCATTTCTTATTATTAATACATCTATTAAATGAACTGTGTTTGAGTCTCAGCTCACTCAAGACACTCATACTCTTTTTTTTTTTTCTAAAAGTTTGAAAGGCATTAGAAGTATCTTAAGTGCTTACAAATAAGAAAGAAATGATATGAATTCTGATGCACTTTTGATAGACCTTGACTCATTTTTCTAATATTTTCCATGATAATAGGTTTTATGGAGTTTTCTTCTTCATTAATTATTTTTTGTATTTTACATTTTGCCAAGAAATCATGTTTCCTTTCAGATGTCAAATATTTTCCCATGGAACTGTTTGTAGTATTCTCTTATGATTATTTTAACCTTTTCTCTAGAAGTGGTTATACTCTTTTCTCTTTCCTAATTTTATCTATTTCTGTCAAAAATTAGTGATTTTAGTACCTAATTCTCTGTTTTCATATTAGCAACAGCTTTATCTTCCTTGTTTTGCCTTAAAATGAATCAGGTTTTAGACGATTTGTATATTTATTGAGCTAACTTCTACTGGTTTTTTTATTTCTATTTTCTCATTTCTTTTCATTTTACTTTAATGTTCTTTCTCTGTTTTATAAATATGAGAACTAAGTAATTTTTAGATAGTTTCTCTTCTGTAATGAACATATGAAAAAGTTTGCTGAGTAGACCATGTTTCCTTTTAGAATTTACTATATCACATAGGATATGATATATTTTTTCCTAACTAATTTATCATTTCAAGTATGATTCTCATACTTATAAAAAAAAATCATTTTCTCCTATACTCTGCTAGGCTAGAGGGACCCAAAGCTAAGTAGAACCCAGTTCACCACCTGAAATATCTTCAAGTCTAGCATGGTGATAGTCCTGTAAACAGCTGATGCTGCGGATATAGGATTTATATTAACAGCAAAATCCCTAAATAGCAAAAGAGAAGGTTATTAATAGCACTACTCCCTCTGTCCTCTGCAATAGGAATCCCATCCAACCACAGAGATCACAGGAAGTGGCTGCAGATCCAGTTCAGAGATTTTCCAGATAAAAACCTGTGGTTTAATAGAATATTCAGAATATTCTAACTCCTTGTTTAGAGACCTCTTCTTCTAATTGCTCTGCCTATTTGAAGGACTGGACCCAGTCTACCCTTTTATTGATAAGTTCCCCCTCTGTAACTTTCCGTAAACACTTCACTAAAGAGGGAATCACTTTTCTGCACTGTTCCATTCCAAGTCACGATATACAAGTTGATAATGTCTCTAAACACAATGTGAAGTAGCAGTTGGGGGATTCTGCTTCAGTGTGATGAATCAGCTTATGTCATTTCTCCTCCAGACTGGACAGCTTCCTTTGTTCCTGTAATTGATTCAATGAGGTTACTCATGCTACCTTTCATTGAGGACTTACTATGTGCCAGATATCGCATTAAATAATTTATATACATCATCTAATTTAATCCTTACAACAGCCCTTTAGACAGGTAAAAATATGGCTACTTCACAGATGAAGGAAATAAAACTCAGAGAGGTTGAATAACTTACACAAGTTAGTAAGAATTCTTCCAAATAGAAAGTGGCAAAGCTACGATTTAAATGTTGGTCCACCTAACTCCAAAGGCAGTGCTCTTAGCCACTAGACTATACCTTCCTCCTTCTGCACCCTAATCATGTTGCATAATATATTAGAGAACATTCTCGATTTCCTGAAATAGGCAGATTTACCAGGTGTGCCCTCTGTCTTCAACTGAATCACGCACAGGAATGTTGAACAGGACAGAACAAGACCTTGCTATAAGCCGCCAAGGACTATCCTCCACAACACTAACTGTCCACCCTCTGGGGTAGGGATTGACAAACTAGGGCCTGTGGCTAAATCTGACCCACTGCCTGTAATTACTTTAAAAAGCTTTATTGGAACACGGCCACATCCATTCATTTATATATTGTCTACGGTTGCTTTTATTCTGTAACAGCAAAGTTGAGTAGTGTGATAGACACTGTTGCTTTCATTCTGTAACAGCAAAGCTGAGTAGTGTGATAGACACTGTAAAGATCCCACATGCCGCGGAGTGGCTGGGCCCGTGAGCCATGGCTGCTGAGCCTGCACATCCGGAGCCTGTGCTCCGCAATGGGAGAAGCCACAACAGTGAGAGGCTCGCGTATCGCAAAAAAAAAAAAAAAAAAAAAAAAAAAAAAAAGAATATGTGCTACATGTATACAATGGAATATTACTCAGCCATAAAAAAGAATGAAATAATGCCATTTGCAGCAACATGGATGGACCTAGAGATTGTCATACGGAGTGAAGTAAGTCAGACAAAGAAAGAGAAATATAGTATGATATCCCTTATATGCGGAATCTAAAAAGAAATGACCCAAATTAACTTATTTACAAAACAGAAACAGACTCACAGACTTAGAGAACGAACTTATGGTTAACAGGGGGGAAGAATGGGGGGAAGGAATGGTTAGGGAGTTTGGGATCAACATGTACACACTGCAATATATAAAATGCATAACCAACGAGGACCTACCGTATAGCACAGGAAACTCTGTTCAATGTTACATGGCAGCCTGGATGGGAGGGGAATCTGAGGGAGAATTGATACATGTAATGTATGGCTAAGTCTCTTTGCTGTGCACCTGAAACTATCACAACATTGTTAATCAGCTATACTCCAATATAAAATTTTAAAAAGCTTTTTTCTAATAGATTAGAACTGTGTTGCATTCCTATTCTTAACTTCATCCTACTATCTGCATTCCTTCTTCCACCAGACTATCAGACAACCCAGATCAATTCCTCTCCTTACTTTGAATTAACACTTTTTCTGCAACCTGTATAGGGGTTTTGAAATTCCCCTAAGATTGCAGAGTAGGAGGTGTTGTGTTTGCTTATATCTGTGTTTAAGCTGCCCCTTCAGAGCAAGATAAGATACTGGGGACAAAAGCAGCATCTTACACTCCCATCTTACACTCAATGTCTTGAAAGCCCTCGGAGGGCTGGGACCTGTAGGGGAAGCTGCCTTGGGGGCAGAAAGCCACAAGGCTACACGTTTCACACAGACCTCCTGTCCCATGTTATTTCCTCTCTACCTTTCTGTTGCCAAACCACCACAGTGTAGCTAATTCCTCCTCCAGCAGCATCTCCCCCAGCCCTGCAATTACAGTGGAGACAGAGATGGGGTTGCAAGTGACGTAATAAGGAGGCAAGGAGAGGAGGCCACCATGATTCACCCCTAAAGCATGCGGGGTCATTAAATATATATATGCGGTCCAGTAATCACTAATTTTCGCCACTACGTTAAAAGAAAAGGGGAGAAAGAAATGAAAATTAGGTGTTTGGAGAAAACCCTGCCTCTGTTGGTTTCTTCCCCAGGAAGAAGTTTGCTTAAGGGGGCAGGTATATGTTCCAAGAAGAACGCCAAACCTGTCATCATAAATAATCCCAAGGTATTATTTAGAACATCCATAAGCCAAGCCAAGGAATTGTTAATAATATATGGTTTTTACACTTTACAGTTAATACACACAATCTTTTCGCCCTAGACAACAGCACTTTAAAATGTACTTGAGGCAATATTTGGCCACTTGTCCTATGTCCTGAAATTTTCCAGGAAGGAAGAAAGAGAAACTATGACATCATAACCCAAGCATTTTGCTCATGGCCCAGTTTTACGGAATTTGCTTTTACTGCTTTTCAGTAGTCACTCAACACTGAATTCCACACACTTCCCCTGAAACTAGCTTCTCATGACTGCTACTTTCTCTAACAATAATAGCATCATCTTCCTCACCTCTCAGACTGTCAATCATTGTTTTTAACTCCTTTTCTCATTCTCTTCCACTTCTGCCTTTCCTACACCCATCCCCACTTCCAACATCAAATCATGATCTACTGCTGCTGCTTCTTTCATAGGAGTCACCGTCTCCTTATCCTCACAGCCATCTCAATGGTCCAGGCTCATCCTCTCTTACCTATTCTGTTGCAGCAGCTTCCTAACTGGCCTCCCTCTCTCCCTCATCCTTCTTTCCCCATCCCTCCCACTCAAATCTCTCTTCCCGGTGTTCCTTGTGTTAACAATCATATAAATTGTTCCAAGGGTCTTATTGGAGCAGAATTTCTCATTTTCTCCACCTAGATGACTCCCATCCAATCCTTAAGGTTTATTGCCTTTAAGAAACTTCCCATAAGCCCCTAGTTATGTGAACAAGATATCCCTCTTTGTACTCATGCCTGTATTAAAATAATTGTATTTGCTTCTCCTCCCTGCAGACTTTGAGGTTTGAGATTGTCTATTTTCTTTCTTTGAATTGTCAATAGTTTACATACTGCCTGACCTATACAGGGCACTTCAAAAAATTTTTGTTAAATGGAGGCACTTCCTCATTTAAAATTCAGTAGTAGCTCCATTTCCACCAAGAAAGTACAAACACTTTATACTGGCATTCCAATCCTCCCTCCTTTATCTGGTCCCATCTCTAGGCTCATCATTCCCTATGCCTTCATTATACTCCAGCAAAACTGCATCCACTCACTCTTCTCTGAATTTCCCTGCTCTTTCCTGACCATATGGCTTTATTCTTGTTGTACCTTCCACCTGGACCACCATCTTCCCCTAACCCTCTCTTTACATCCCAGCTCACCACCAATATTCTAGCTCCCTCCTTCAAAGTCATGTCATAAAGTATTTCTTTTATGCTCCCCAGATACAGACTCAGCTGTCTGAATTCTCTCTTTGGTGCCAACTTCGTTCCAATGGCAAAGCTTACTGCACCTTAAAGCATAGCTGTCCGTATACTCAAATTAGCTATTGCAAAATGCATCCTTCATAGCAGAGACTATGTTACTTAGCTCTATATCACTACAACACCTGATATAGTGATATGCACATATTCATACCCAATGCATGCTTATTCTAGTTGAACAGATTGTTTGAACCTGGCTTGAAATATTACTTTTATGTATGCTACTTGGTGTCTGAGCCAAGTTATCGAGTAGAAGCTTGATCTGGGGGAGATCAGTCAAAAAGGAAAAGGCCTCAGGCCTCCCTATAGGTGATGCATTTTCCATTCTCTTCTTTCTAGAGCAATCAAAAGGCATAAATATGTGCAGTGCCTTAACCTTAGTAAATTTTTGATAAATTAATGGTTTTGTGGCTTACAATTATTATAGTAAATAATAAACTTCACTTTTATACATATATCAAAATTCACTAAATTCCCAAGATATGCTCTTGGGAAGACTTAGTGTCTTGTATTTGTTTTAGAAGAAGCATAGATGAAAATTAAATGTAAGGTAGGAATTGATAGCTATTCATATGTTCTCAAATATGATCAAAATTAGTCAACTCTCTCCAAGTGTTTTTAAATCAATGAGAAATACCTATTGCCAAGTTGAGGGACAAGCCTTATTTCCTTTAGAAAAAAATCAAAAAAGGAAGTAGAAAATCCTGGGAATTCTTTTGCAAAAATTTGAATCAGTGGTGGAAGTTTACTGAAATTTCATTAGAAAATCTATACCCTGACAACATGGTCTTAGAGAATTCTCAGTGCTATTACCTAAGTCCCATGCCTTAATTACTACTCTCCCTACCACACATGTGAGAGTCATTCAAAATCCAAAATTCAGTGACTCCACTGTCTCTGTGAGTCCATGTTCTGATTTAAGTCCCGCCTAATATAAAAAAACCTCCCAAGAAAGATTGGCATTGACCTTGAAATTTACCCAGACCAGCCAAAAAAACAGCAATTATATTTTTTCCTATTCCGAAGAAAATAATATTTGATGTAATGGGACTTGGAGACTGGATTCCATATCCCATCATTAAGAGATTTCCCTCCAGTGATTGTGAGATGTTCCATTCACCCAATATTTTCATTTTATTTTAGTTCCAAGAGCTTATCAGAGCTTGGCTGAAGCATGTGGGAGTAATGCCTATCTCAGCTCTAAAAGACTTCTCAGACCCCTGAGTCTGGTCCACTAGCTCTTTCTCTGAAAATCCCTCCAAGGATCAGTGAAAAAAATTGGAATGAAAGAATTTTAAAAATAAAGGATTTGAGATATCAAGGCATTTGGGGTACAAAATAACTTGTCATCAGACCATCTCCAACATACATTTTTTCATTGTCCTTCAGACAAACACAACATTATTTCCACATAAGAGTGGGCAGACATTGCCTTAGTCATCTTTTTTGTGCTGGTCAAGGGAAAGATCCCAGGGGCAACTTCCAATTTGCCTGGACACGTTTAAAATTTCTGTGGGTTTCTCTAAGTGTGCTTTTAAATTTAATGCTTTTTAATTTAATGCTGGAACTGTTCAGGCACAAGCTAAGGGTCACCCCCATGCAGGCACATAGTATGGAAGAGGGGGGCTCAGTGAGACTTGATAAGGCCAAGATACAGGGAGAATTAAGTGCTAATTTTCTACTCTAGGCTAACCAGTGAGGAGCAGAAATAAAGAGGAGGGAAATACTGGGAGATTCATCAGATGAGTGCATTGACTGTTTATTTTAAAACGTCCAGGACTAGTAACATGAAATGGTGCTATCTGCGTCCTTTACTACAGGACATGGGCTGATGTGTTCCGTGTCTCACAGGGTCAATGGTAGCAAAACTGGGATTAGAACTCAAGTCTCCTGAGTCTTTCTGTAACTTCCAAAATTACACTGCCTGTCACATCCTAGAAGTACAGTTAACCTGCAGAGGATAGAGATGGAGGAGGACATAAAAACGTTTAGTTTTCAAACTCTTTGGGGTATCTTTCCTGCCCTCCTCCTCTGAGTAAGATGCACTCCTCGGTGTCTCCGTGTTTTAAAGCAGCAATTGCTACATCATACTGCAATTGAAATTGTACTTGTCTAGTTCTTCAGCTACACTATAAGCCCCTGAAAAAAAATGTCATATTTTGCCTTTCCAGAACTCAGCACAGTGTTTGACATATAATAGGAACTAAGTAGTTGTTGAGTTAATGAACTGACGTTTGATTCTGTGTAGCTACAGAGGACAATACTAGGACCAACAGGTGAGAGCTTCAAGAGAAGCTTATTTCAACTCATTAAAAGAAAGACCATTTTAACCAGAGTCTCCCAGAGTGGGACAGACAAGGTGAGAAATAGTGAATCCTCTTTTACCAGAAGCCTGAAAACAGAGACTGGATAACCACCTGTCAGGTTTACTGGAGAGAAGATATCTGCTTTGGGTGGTCTCCAGTTTAGTGATTCTATGATTCCATTCCATTCCAGATCCTAGGCCTCCTCATTTTTCTGAGACAAGAGTCTCTAGTGCCATCTTCCTGTAACCTGGGGTACTTTGTAAAGGTCTATCCTTGCCTGAGCTGACCAGTGAACTTGCTGATCTTATTTAGTATTGGGGCTCTGCAGTTAATATCAAAACAAAAACCAAGAACAAAAATAACCAAAAACCCACCCAATTTAGCAGAAGTCTATGGTTGGGAAGCCGCTAAAACTTGCACTATTAGGTTGATTTGAGTTAGAAGAATGACACTTGCTCACATCCCACTAGAGCACAATACAGTCATAATAAACAGGGGTCTCAATATATACCAGTAGAAGAAATATATACAAATGAAATCTGAAAACTTATCAGAACCTTATAGATCACCTGAACTAAAATGCTCATGTATAGTCCTCAAGGGGAGGCATTTATAATCACACAGCTAGTGCCTGGTAGAGTTGGCACAAAATTCCGCTGATTACAAGGCCAGAATTCTTTTCATTACCCAATGCTGTGAATCCCACTATAATATAACACTTAATTACATGGGTTCAGAAATACAAGTCAAAGCAGATCCCAATGTGATAAAAGATGCTAAAACTACATATGGGAAAAGCATGCTATAACATGGTTAATCTATGATGTAAATAAATTATACAGGGATTGATTGCACTGTATTTTTCCTATCAAGGACTGAGTTGTACTCCTGTATCATGTAGTTCATCTTTGCTGTAAACTCTAAAACACATGATCCCATTAGAATCCAAACCAAATAAGAGACATTGGGGCATCAGGCTACATAAGAAAGACAAAGTATACAAGCACTAGGCTTTTGAATACACTAGCTTATTTAGACTAACCAACTACCCGTAGTTATAATTATCTCTATTTTTAAAGATGAGACTGGGGCTCAGAGACATCAACTGTTTAACCTCTTGCCACACTGCCAGTAAATAAGAGAGTCAGGATTCAAATGCATATTTATTTGGTTCTCAAGCCCAAGCTCCTGTCCCAAGGGATCAGGACACCCCAGTCACCCATGACTCTATAAATGAGTTTGATTTAAATAAATAACTTTCCCTCTTTTGGACTTAGATCATCTCTAAGGCCCATTCTAGTTCCAGAAGTTCTCTGATGCAACCTCCGATATTCAAGATTTGAAAGAAGTTCTTATATATATATTCTATCCAAAAATAAATAATGTAAAAGATAAGCATGCACAATAGCCAAGATATCTAGATTACTTTCTTTGTTATTTTCTGCTAGGACTCATTTAGCTAAGTTTGTCTGAATGTTGGCACAAACTGAGGGCCTTCAGTAAAAGAAGCAACACATTCAGTTTCTTTATGTGCATGATGGGCAAACTTAGTGAAACATATACTCTGTGCAGAGCTCTGTAACCAGCTGCAGCTTACATAGGCATCATCATAAATGCAGGCTGGAGTCAGCTTGTTTTGAAAGATGAGGGCCACCGAATGGATGGAGACCATCTCAGTTCTATGCATTAAGGCAAAGGTGAACGGTCCATCTACCTTTGGTCCAATTGATCTTAGAGGACAGCCCGTGTAGAGAAAATAACCCATCTCTTCAAGGCACTGTGGTTTAGTGAAAAAACCCCAGCCTAGGGATCAGGAGACCCAGCAATGCACTATTTACTGAGGATTTTGCCACCTTGAGGGACTCACCTTCAAGTGAGTCTCAGTTTATTCACTTATAAAATTCAAAATTAACCAAGCCTCCTGCATTTATTATGAGATCACACATGCCATGTGTGTGTGTGTGAGAGAGAGAGAGAGAAGAATCAGATCAAATAATGAGTGTACAAGGTGTCTTGCAAATTCCAAGACACTAACATACTGGGAACAGACATTACTATTCTCTCTCTAGCCAAAATTTTGCCTGACCCATTGATTCACTCACCTCAAAAACAGAGGTGAGATTTCTGTTGTTGGCTTTATTTTTCCAGCACTCCCACGGTAGGAAAAGTCTAGGTTTTGGTGTCATATGGTAGGAAAAGTCTAGGTTTTGGTGTCATAGGGATCTGTGTTTCATCCCAGGTAAAGTGCTGGCTGGTTTTGTGACCTTCAGCATGGTTCAGATAATTTTTCTTTTCTTCAGTTTTCTCATCTGTAAAATGGGGATAATAACACCTTGCTAATGGTGATATATGAATTCACAATGACATATCTAAAGAGCCTAAGGCAGTGCCTGGTCCATGGCAGCTGTTCAGTAAATTGTAGTGGCTACCATAATTATTTACCACCCTTTTCAAAGGACCAGTGACAAACAATGGGAAAGGAAAGCTTCTTCCTTTACCTGCCAATCCCAGCCCTACTAGCCCTTCCAGCTATATCACTCACTTGCTATGCGGACTAGGGCATATACTTGGTGCTCAATGAGCCTCGGAATGATTTTGCCATTCTGCTTTTTACATAGGCCACCACTTCAGCACTTCTGCTGCCACCCAGCAACTGCCCAGGGAAACTGCATAGATTTTTAAGAAAATTAGGATTTAAAGAGATGGTTATTTGAAAATTCTAAGAAGCAATGAGAGGAAACTTTTTTGAAAGACTCTTCCCAGCAATGACAATTGACAAAGGCACAAGGGATTAAATGCTGAGATCAGGTCAAATTTAAAACTACTTCTATATAGTATAATTTCTATAAAACCACCTGGACCTTTTTTCCACCTTAGTATATCACTCTTATTATTATTTTTAAGAGCAATAACAGTTTCATATTATAGAATTTTGGTTTTGAAAAACACCTGGAAGATCACAGACTGCTCTCATCGCTCTACAGATGTTTAAAAAACAGTCCAGAGAAGAGAGAAGATATTCAAGTGTAATGTCAGGGAGCTCATTTATGGAAAGTCGAAACTCTTATTCTACATCTTCTATCTACCTGGCCAATGCATCATTCTCTAGATGTTTCTGGAAAGCAGATTCCCTGTTTTCTGATGACATAAGGAGAAGAAAACCTAAAATGCTGGAATTTACAGACTTAAGTCAATGAACAACTTCCTTGGTTGTTTCTCCATCTTTAAGCTCTACTCTCAGTGTTGCCATTGGGGGTCTGGACCACAGTCCCCTAAGACCACAGTTTACATCTATAAAATGAGGAAGATTGACCCAGATACTCTAAATTTCTTTCCAACTCCAAACACCTATATTTCTTATCACTCATTCTCATTTATTGAATTATAATAATAGCACATTGAAAGAATTTAAACACATCATAAATAGCAGTTTTTTCTGCAATAAATCAGAAGAAACAAATCTTGAACTTTGACTCTGCCAAGTGTCCCCCAGTCCCCATGTCATTCCTCCAGATGGATTCTCACCAAAACAGACCCTACATAGGCCGGGGGCTCAGCCCCATCTGTTAAACTAGCCTCTTCTCACTTGTATTTTACCTGGTACACATGGGTAAGGTTTCTTCTTTCTGACATGATCTATGTCAGTGGATCCCCTAATGAAAGGCATCCAAAGTGTTAAAAACAAAAATAATACATTGAATCATGGGGAGAGTCACAGCTTGTGACCTTGATGCCACATGTTGTCATGGAGAGTATGTGTTTAGGATGGATCTTGATAGGAGGACCCAAAAAATGAACTTTGATCCAGAACATTGGAGTGAGGATCTCTTTACTTGTGTTTTTGCTTATGCCTTGTTTTTTGCTGTGTGTTTTTATTTGTATTTTGTTTTGAGTTCTTAAAAGAAAAAAATGAGGATGTTAACTGGGGAATTTCTAAGGAGAGATGATTCCCAAAAAAGTAATAAGATTTAATTGCTGAGTCCTAATAGTCTCATTCAGTGAAAATGGAAAGAAAATACATAAACTAAAAGGATTCTCTCCATAGAGAGACCAGAAAAAGCTAAATTGGTGGGGTCTGAAAAACCAACATTCAAACATTGATTACAAAGAGCAATAGCAAAGGCAAGAGTGTCTTACGTCTGAAAGACCCAAATTCCCTAGCTTTCCAGACTCTGTGATTGGATTCCAGAAAGAACCAGGCTCTTTTTCAGAGAACTGATTTCTCTCTTTAAATCCAAATCCTTAACTTGGATTCCATTTGTTCTTCAGAGTCCTGCCATTATGACACTGAAGACCAGAAGCATTTCCCCCAGAGAAATGTAGTGTCTCTAACACTGCTGGATTTTCTTGTAATTCAGAGCAACAGAGTTCAGAGAGCCTCAAAGTGGATGCCCTCACAATAAGTGTATAGTGAGTACAGAAAACATTTTAGGGTGGTTCTCAAACATTTCCTAGCAGGGGTGGGGTCCTGCCCTCTGCAGGAATTCCTAGGCAATAACTTCCTAAGGAGGTATTTCTCATTTAAATATAACCTCCTGGCAACCAAATATTTATCTAGAAGAATGGCCCTGTCCAATCAGGCACCTGGGTTCAGTCCATTACTCAAAAATAACAGTATTGTGGCATTTGGGGAACGCCTCCTCTCAGAGATTTGCCAAGAAATAGCTCAGCAAAACCCCACCATCCACCCATCCTTGTCAACACGCCTCCCAGGGCATTATGAGTGAGTGGACAGCACCGCACCCAAGATCAAATCCAGGGCATTCTTGGCACAGATTTCCAAAGGCAAAGTCAAGAGCATGTGTGACAAAATCCTTGCCTGTTGCCCAGTTCATCGCAGTATGTGATGTAACTTGATACTTGCTGAAGATGGTAGGTCCATAAACCCCAAGGCAATTCTGTTTCCAGATTTCATGTCATCCAAGCAAATCTCAATGACTTTGCTCCATTGGAGTCTGAGGTCATTAATCAGTATTGCCTGCAAGAGAATGATACTCAGATTCTCATTTATGACTTCTCCTTTCCACACTTAGGTCAAGCATCCAACACTTCTCACCAGGACTGACTCAAAGATCCAATTATATTTTTCTCAGTGCTCCAATCCATCCCAAACACCACTATATGGTGTGGTCAGGTACTCACCAGTCACTGAGTACACAGTGATGTGTCTGCCACATACTAATGTACTATAGGCTGTAGGGACACAAGAGAGGCAGAAAACCTCTCTGCAATGAAACCTTTATGACTCCCACTAGCCAATCAAAATATATACAACCTCCTTATTCTGCCATTTGCCATTCTCCATGAACAGGCTTTCCTCTCCCCCTCCTCTCTCCCACCACTCTCCCTACACTCCAGCCACCCAGGAAGCTAGTCATGATTTCTGAAGCAATGTTTTATACTTTTATATCATCACATCTTTTGATAATACTCTTCCCCTAGTCTATGAGGCACCTTACTGTTCTCTACCAAAATTCATCAGTCTGTTTCTTTAGCAAAAATTCCCAACCTTAAAAAGAAATAATTGGGGCTTCCCTGGTGGCACAGTGGTTGAGAGTCCGCCTGCCGAGGCAGGGGACACGGGTTCGTGCCCCGGTCCAGGAAGATCCCACATGCCACGGAGCGGCTGGGCCCGTGAGCCATGGCTGCTGAGCCTGCGCGTCCGGAGCCTGTGCTCCGCAACGGGAGAGGCCACAACAGTGAGAGGCCCGCATACCGCAAAAAAAAAAAAAGAAATAATTGCCTCATCATTGTTCCCATAATACATTGCTTCTGTCTTTCACTTAGGGTTTGTCATGTTATGTGCTGTTCTGTGAAAATAAGTTTTCTATATATTTACTCTCCCTGTTCCCAATTACAGCTCAGACTATTTGAGGGCAAGACCAAATAGGCACTGTCTTCCATTTGTCAAATCATCACATTAAAACTATTACAACTAAAGCTTGTTTCCAGAATCTAGGTGCAGCAATATCCAATTTACTGTGAAGGAGAAAAAAATGCAATGGCAACACACAAAGACTGTAACTATATGAAGTAGCTGAAACAACCTTTTAACTAAAAAATCAAAGATTATTAATTACTTAATGTTCTTAATTATAAGTCAGGTTTTACGCTAGAACCAGCTTCCTCTGCCTGCTGCCACATCATCAAATGGTAAAAAAAAATATAACCCTAGTTGTTTCAGGTGGCCGTGTATTGGGTTTAAGGCCACTTCTCTATGCATACCTATAGATTTGTCCCTTCTTATACGTGCCTCCTGCTTGGTCTAAACTGGGGGCTACCATCTTGTTCCTAGGAGCATTTTAACATGTACTTTCCATGCTCCCAGAAATAGACCCCATCTCCCATTAACAGGGCTTAGGCTTTCTAAAACCAACTCATCAAGTTCCTACTTCCATCAGAAAACAGGCTCCAGCTCTCCATTATTTTGCTGCAGAGTAACAGGCCTTGAGTTGAGTGAATAATTAACATTTCTTTCCTGTGAAACTGACAGCATAGGCCTGTAGTCCTAACTGTCCCATCAGTGAATCAATAACTTTTCAGGGAGTGTCTCTCTATTAGCATTTTGTAAAACTTTAAAGGATACTTGTAGAGTGCCACCTTCCTAGTTAAAAAAAAAAAAAAAAAGCAGAGCATATTGGAAAGCAAAAAGAGACTAATGTGTTTGGAGCACCTATACCAGTCATCAGCTTGGCACTTCTCAAGTGTTCTCATTTAATCCTCACAACTCTATATGGTAGATATTTATTAACCCCAAAATATGAACTATATGGCTGGGTCCAGGGAGTCTGTACTAAGAGAAGAGCAGGGGGGTAAAAAAGAGGAGAAAGAAGAAGAATGTGTCAGCTGAAGCTGGAAAAAAAAATGTATCAAACACCAACTCTGGCCTATATTCTCTCCACTGGTTCCATCTTTCCCTGGGGTCTGCAAAATGAATGCACAAAAGTTCAAGTTCTGCCACCAACGTTAAACACTTTCCCAAAACAAAAACTGTCATTGCTCACAATATTCCTTGACTGTTGACAAGAAGTTCTTGTTGTTCTCATTTCACAAGAGCAATGGTGGAAAGAGGTTATAAAATCATTGGTCCACAAGATGGCAGAGACTTTAAAGATTGTCTAATTTCATCCCTTTCATGTTACATGGGGGTAGAGCAAGTCTCTGAGAGGGGAAACAACTTTCTTTCAAGGACACACAGAACACTGAAGACACAATAAGGATAAAAATTCAGATTTTCTTACTCCCAGCCCAGCAGAATCTCCATGGTGCATTTCTAAGTAGTCACATTCATTTGACTTGGATTGACGAAGGCTAGTGCCCTTCAATAGCAGAGCAAATAGCTAAAAAGAGAGACCTCCCCAGCCCCCACCCTGCCTCTCCAAGCCTACACCCATTCCGCCCACCTCCCAACACCTTGCTGCCTCGATTTCTTAACGTGAAACCCTCCTCAAGAACTCACATGAACTTCCCAGGTCTCTTAGTTGGGAGTAAAATGCCATAGCATCAAGGTGCACATCTGATTTAAATCCCCTAAATCTGTTTCCATCATCACTGATAAATCCTTGTGTTTATATACCTTTCCCCAAGAAGCCCAGGGTGATTTATGAACATTATTACATTACACAATAAGTAAGTATCCTAAGAGATAAGTGGGCAATTTGATTCATTTTATACACTGAATCAGACCCATTTTCCATCAGTTCAAGAAACGGTCCTACAGTTTAGAGCGAGGGCTTTCAAACTAGTTTTACCTGTGAACCCCTTCCCTCTAGGGAATGCCAATGCAAGTGACAGATACAAGCTGAATTACTCTAATTCTTCCAAAAGCCATAGCTCATCAACAACTAAATATAAAACTCATCTTCACATTGGTGTCCCTTGGGCCCTCATGTTGACCTGTTTTGAGTTCCTCAGAGGTGCCAGGCTCTCTCCCTCCTTTATACAAACTCTCCTCTCTCTCTGGACCACTCTCCATAACTTCCTTCACCTTGTCAACACCTACTCATTCTTTCAGTCCGAGTTCCAGAAGCCCTTCCTCAGAGAAATCTTCCTTCATCTTCACCCTCCGATTTAGGTCTAAATCCTGTAATAAATGCTCTGAATCGCCCTCATGCAGTAAGCTACCTGTCCCACAGCCTCCAGTGTCTACTTCCTGACATGCATGGCCTCGTGTGGCATCCACCCCTTGAGCATAAGCTGGATTTAGCGACTTGCCTCCAGTGAATAGAACATGGCGGAGGTGATAAGCTGTCCCTTCCAAGATTAGGTTACCTAAAGACTGTGGCCTCTGTCTTGCTTAATCTCTCTCTTTCCCTCTCACTCTCTCCCTTGTTCCCTGTGAGGGAGGCCAACAGCCATGTTGTCAGTAGTCTTAGAGAAAGGCTCACACGGCAGGAACCGATCTCTCTGGCCATCAAGGACTTGAGCCTGCTGACAACCACATGAGTGAGCTTGAGATGTCACGTCCCCAGTGACCTGAACCACAGGACTCAGCTAAGCCACACCCACAGTCCTGACCCAGAAACAGAGAAATAATAAATGATTTTTATTTTATGCTACCAAGTTTTGAAGTAGTTACATAGCAATCTATAATTCACATACCACATATAGCTCTTCCTCAAAGCACTTTCACTGTTGTAATTTTATAATTATTGGTATGATAATTTGACTGTCCCCTTGACTGTGAACTCCGTGAGGTCAGAAACTCTCTCTTTAGCACAATGGCATCACAGTGCCCAGCCCAGCACCTGGTAATGGCAAATGCTCGGTAAATGTCAGTGGCGTGAATAGTTTATTCCAACCATCGACTTTTCCCCTAGCCAAGCAGGCCCCCAAATAATAAGCGTGATGAGCGTCTTCCACTTGTAGGCTCATAGCTCCTTCCCTCACTCCCCCTCCCAAACAAAGAACACCCGATTCGGTCATGAGGTGCCAGAGCTTCTACTGCAGCCAAGTCTTCTCACATCTATGGTCTCCTTTTCTCATCCACTGACCCAGTTCAGATTATTATAATTTCCCAACTCTACCCTCAGAGAATCTGAGAATCTCTCCCTTAGCCTGCCCCTTTCTCCAATATCTGTTTCCTCCAAACCATCTCTTATACTGTTGCCCCCCCATCTTCCCAAAGAAAAATGCCAATCGTTTTAGCTCCTCCCGTAAAACCTTCAATGTCTCAGATCCTAAGATGATTAAAACCTAAACACCTCATATTACAAATATCATATGATATCACTTATATGTGGAATCTAAAAAAAGGGTACAAATGAACTTATTTACAAAACAGAAGTAGAGTCACAGACGTAGAAAACAAACTTATGATTACCAGGGGATGTGGGGGGAGGGATAAATTGGCAGATTGGGACTGACATATACACACTACTATACATAAAATAGATAACCAATAAGAACATGCTGTATAGCAGAGGGAACTCCACTCAATACTCTGTAATGGCCTATACGGGAAAAGAATCTAAAAAAAAAAAAAAGAGTGGATATATGTATATGTATAACTGATTCATTTTGCTGTACACCTGAAACTAACACAACAGTGTTAATCAACTATACTCCAATAAAAATTTAAAAGAATAAAAATAAACAGCTCATATAATTATCCAAAACCATTCAAAAGCTTCCACCATGCCTTCTCAACAGCTGAGATCCAGCCCCACAGGAGAACTGGCATGATCACACTAGTTGGGCATTTGTCTGCTTATGCCTGAACTACTCCGCACTCTCTGCCCAAATTCTGCTCATCCTATAAAGACCTCTTCAAATTCCACTTCCTCTCTAAGACCTTCCCATATCTCCCAGGAGAAATTCTCTCTCCCTCTCCTGTGCCCATGGCACTGTTGGCTTTCCACTGGAGCAGTAATCAAAGCCTGGTTAAAGCATTAGCTCATATGTGTTTGTCTTCCCATGAGACCGTAAACATCCTGGGGACAGAATCCAGGTCTCATCACCTTGTCATCTTCATGCCTGCCACGTGGCCAGAGCTCAGGAAGGACTCAGTGAATGTAATCGAGTTACTACTTTGAAAGAACACACATTTAGGGAGCCGCTTTTTATTTTCAGAATGCTGCTGGGAGGGCAGATGACTAAGTCAGTGGCTTTTTTTTTTTTTAAGCATAGAGACCACAAACCACCTTTGAAGCCAAGAAAAAGATGTGATTGGAGGGAAATGAATTGCTACCTTTAATCCTCCAGGGAGTTTGGAAAAACAACAAAATGCCAGCTTCCACCAGATCATTTCTTTTTAATTAAAAGTTAGTTGGATTCCTTTGGAGCACTCAATTTTCTGGTCAACAAGAAGTAACCAATGCTATCCACACCCCCTCCCCTGTCCTTCCACCACCACTCCTGGAGTTAGGCAACCCTTGGGGGTGGCAAACACTTCAGCTGTTTGCTCCACGCTCATAATTAGATTGTCTAGACAGGAGATGTTGCTGGAGCAATAGGAAAATATTTTACAAGGCGTTCCACAGAACCACACTTTATAACAGTGATTAGGATGCACTGACAGACGCGAAGCCAGCAGAATCAGCCTGGGCCATGAGCTGGTTTCACCCAGAGCAGAGGAGAGGCCCCTTTGAAGCTCTCATCTGACAAACATATGCCAAACTAGAACTCTGGGGGCACAGAGCAGCTCGTTGGCCTTTGGATCTCAGGGAGCAAGGTTGAGGTGATGGGTTAATGTCTGGGATGCCCTCCTCTCTCATGCCTTCCTCCTGCTGATACTAAGTCAACAGGGACAGCTCCTAGCCCCTGCTTTCACCAGCATCTCTACGGACAGGATGAGGGGTGACCACCTCAAGCAATTTCCAAGCCTCCTTCCTGCAGCATTGCTATCCCTTATATTTTGCAGAATGCAAATTTTAAATGGCATGGAGAGATAAATGTGTAATGCCTATTCTTTCAGGAAGGCATTTCTAGGCCTGACCTTCCCACTCAGCTTTTGTTGGCATATCAATGTGTCAGCAACAATATTTTCCAGCAGAAAATCTTAGATCTTTTTCACAGGAGTAATTGATTAGGTAAAATCATTCAGCCCTCTAAGATGAATGACTTGGGAAAATTGCTACATAAATAGAGTACCACAAAAGCACAGGATTTCAAGACCAAAAAAAAAATTTTTTAAGGAAAAAATTTTTTAGAGATTTAGGGATAAATTAGGAATTTGGGATTAACATATACACACTACTATGTATAAATAGGTAAGCAACAAGGACCTACTGTATAGCACAGGGAATTATATTCAGTATTTTATAATAACCTATAAGGGAAAAGAATCTGGAAAAGAATATATATGTGTGTGTGTACATGTGCGCATATATATATATATATATATATATATATATATATATATATGACTGAATCACTTTGCTGTACACCTGAAACTAACACAACATTGTAAATGCTAGGAGTTGCCCCCTGTTGACTTAGTATCAGCAGGAGGAAGGCATGAAAGAGGAGGGCATCCCAGACATTATACTTCACAAAAAAATTCAGAGATTTTATAAGTGAGGAAACTGAAATTCAGCCAGGGGAGGAGACTTTCCTGATTAAGAAAGTAGATCAGGACCCAGATCCCTGAATCCTCAATCAGTGTCTTTCTCCCAAACCTGTTATAGAAGCTTACATCCTTCAAGTGCTTATTACATACCAGATATTTTTCTAAATATTTTATATGTATTATCTCATTTAATCTTCAACATGGACTGAGATAGATACTATTACCCTCTCTAGTTTCCAAGTGAAGAGACTGAGGCACAGATTGTTGTGTGACTTGCTCTAGGTCACCCAGAAGCAGATCTAGGATTGACTCCCAGGCAGCCTGACTTCAAAACCTGCTCTCTAAGTTCTAAACTATTTATACTCTACCTCCTGATTACAGACTTCAGATAGGAACAGAGGTCATGAAATGGGGCCCATTTATCCTCAAAAATTACAATGCATTTGAGGACCAGTAGGAACTAGGTGCATGACAAAGGGAGGATTTGAAATCAGAGGATCTCATGTTCCAGACCCCACCATCATGTATCTGTTTGATTACATACAAGTCACTTGACCACTCAGTTTCCTCATCATTATCTCTTGTGGGCATATTTTTTTAAATGGGAGAGTTAGCAAGTAAATATGGATTTTTAGAACTCTTTAAGTAACAATTATTTTAACACCTTACAATTTACAAAACACTTTTATATCCATTATTTAAATCTATAATGACCTATGAGTTAGGCCTGACAGGGATTTTTATTATTGACATTTTATAGATCGGAAATTGAGAGCCCAGGAATTAAAATGAATTGTCCAAATTCAAGCAGTAAGGAAATTGCTGTGGTTAAAATTGGTCATAGCTTTAACCTAATGGTTAATCTCGTAGAAACGGAGTCTTCCTTTCCCTCCTCCACTTTTCTGGGAGGTTATAGACACAACAGGATTACAAAAATTAAATTTTAATTAAAATCTGGGAATGAATCCAATTATGATAGAAATAAGATATAGGGTTCTCATCTCAGATAAGGAACAATAACAAAGGCTATGTACTAGCAACTAGTTAAGCTAGTTACTCTGTAAGATAAACCAGACCTTTTACCATTTCCTGGTTTTGTGTCTGGTGAATGTTCTAATCCAAAGAGAATCTTCCTTCATCTCACAGATAAATGATCCATAGCCTGTAGTTGTCTCTTCCCATCACACTCTCACTTCATATTAAGCCAAAGGCAAAACAGTGAATAAAACAGAACAACTTTGTTTTGTAAGTACCAATATGTGGGATACACTGGCACAGGTTCTGCTAAGTTCCAATAGTCCTCTTCACAGCTTCTTATGAGAAGCAGAAGCTGCATTAACAGGAGAGGTTATCTTCACCCAGAGAGACAGAGAGACAGAGAGGAGGAAAGGAGAGGACAGAGGATGAAAAAACAGAAGCAAGATCATAGAGAGAGAAAGAGGAGAGGGAAGGGAAAGGAAGGGACAAGGAGGGAAGGGGAGGAGAGGGGAGGGGAGGGAGAAGAAAAGGAGATAAAATATTATTTATTAAAGGAAAAGAACACTGGACAGGAAGTTAGAAGAATTGATTTTGAAGCCCAACTCTAATACTAAATAGCTGATGGCGCATGAATCCCTGGACCCCTCTCAGTCTCACTTCTCTCATCTCTAAAATGTAGTCAGTCCTTGCTATTCATTCTTGCTGTTGAAGGTCAAATGGCACGAGGGAGGTAAGAGCTCTTGGTAAGCAGTGTCAGCATTACCTTCTGTAGCCAGTACGTGCTAATGTTAAGTCACTGCATTTTCTTATAACAAGGGAATTTGCTTCACTCTATTCAGGATTTCCTCTGGATTCAGTTTATGATTATTTAGCAGGTGATTTTCCCTTGCCTCTTCCTCCTTTCCCTGCCTGCTGCTGCCTGAAGTCTGACTTATAATGGTGACTTAATGCCCAACCAAGAAGGGCTAACTGACTTGGAAATAAAGATAAAAATCAAATTAATCTACTTAGTTCCATGTTAACAAAAGCTTTCATCTGAGAGAAAAAAATCAGAACTTGTTAACACCTGATATCTATAAGGCATATTACAAAGTGCTTTCAAATTATCTCATTAGAGCTGTACAATAAGACTATTAATGAAACAGAATGACAGTATGAATGACCTTTTGAAAGATGAGGAAACAAAGTTAACAGTTGTAAAATTAGGACTGAAATCCAAGACTCTGTCCCCTGTCCAGAACTCTACTATGGAGGTTTGCTAAAAAAAACTGAGCAGAACTTTAAAAACCACCCTTTCATCACACCATGTTCCTACACCAGGGGGGCCCAGAATAAGCATTTTAATTTTTAACAGCATGCTAGCTGCTGGGACAGGCTTTCTTACTCTAACCCAGGATGAAAATCTGAATAAAGCCACACAAGTTAATTAGGAGGCCCAGAATTAGACCAACTCTCTATGGTAATAACTGGGTGCCTCATGGGAAATCAAATAAAACAAGCCATCAAAAATGAAATTTGTCTGGTAAAACTAATGAAAGAAGGGAGGTGAAGGATAAGAGAATGTGAGAATAGTATGAATATGTAGATTCCTTATGTTTCACAATGGAGCTTTAATATACACTGCTGAAGATGGCATATCAAGTGGGGCATATTCTTTAAATAAATAACCATGATATAACTAATAACAATAATTATAAGCACCTTTTAAAAATGAATGATAGAGAAGTATAAAAAGAAGATGAAAAAGTGGGTTGTTAATGTAAATGAGTTTATCTTAGGAAGTAAATAGATAATATTCAAAAAAGATAGCATTAAGATTACTATAAATTACACTTATAGTCACTAGTAGAAAAAGACGCTAAACTTTCTTGCTTAAAGAAAAATATGCTCAATGGAAAACAAAGGAAATATAGAAAATATGGTAATATATTTAGAAAAATGCAATAATACAAAAATCAAGATGGCAGAACTAAGACTGTAACTGTCATATTAATATGTATAAATAGGTTAATCTTACCAATTAAAAGAAAAGACCCTCAGGTTGGATCACAAAGTAAAATTCAATCATATGCTGCATACAAGAACACATCAAAATATAAAGAAACCCCAAAAGTTTACAGTAAAAAACAGGCAGAAATATATGAAGAAAATTCAAATAAAAAGGACATAAGGTTCGCAATATTCAGCAGACAAGACCAAAAGCAAGGAAGACATTAAAGGAGATAAACTTTATAATGAAAAAGATTATAATCTAAAATAAGGATTCAACATCTATAAATGTTCCTACAACAAACAAGACAATATGAACATTCATAATGTTAAGTCACAAAGTAAAAAAAAAAGCATAATAGTTAAGGAAAATTTAATTCTCCTCTCTCAGTCTATGAGATCAAGTAGCCAAAAAAACTGAATTAATGAATAATAGGCAAAGACAAACAAGACACAAAGAACATAATGATAATGGATCTAAGTACCATTTATCAAATTCCATACAAAGAAAGCAGAGACTGCATATTCAAGCATTTATGAAATGTTGATATACATTAACAATTGAAATGTAAAAATCTTCAGTAAATCCCAAGGAGTAGAAATAGTAGAGAAGACATTTTCTAAACAGTGTAATATTAAAACTTGAAATTAATAGCAGAACTCAAGGGAGTAGGCACATTATAGTCAAACTTCTGAAAACTAAGATAAAGGTAACATTTGAAAGCAGCTAGAGAATACACAGAGGAATAGCAAGTCAAATGACTGTGGACTTCTCTTCAGAAATTATGGAGGCCAGAAAACAGTGGAACAACATCTTGCGAATGTTGAAAGAAAAAAATGTCAAGTCAGAATTCTCTAACTAGAGGAAATATTCTTTAAGAATAAAGGCTAAATAAAGACCTCCCCCAAAATAAAAAATAATAAATTTTATC
Organism: Hyperoodon ampullatus; assembly: GCF_949752795.1. Taxonomy (NCBI): domain Eukaryota; kingdom Metazoa; phylum Chordata; class Mammalia; order Artiodactyla; family Ziphiidae; genus Hyperoodon; species Hyperoodon ampullatus. Next base: position 41,729,534 of record NC_136918.1, read on the forward strand.
ATAGTAGATTACACTACAAGGAATGCTAAAAAGTAATTTTTCATGTGTAAGGAATATGACCTCAAAGAGAAACTTGAATCTTCTGTAACAAACGAAGAGCATCAGAAATGAAAACATGTGCATATAAAAGATAACTTTATTTTCTAATTTCTTTGAAATACATACGATTTCTTAAAGCAAAATTTATAATGTTATCTGTAGGGTTTAAAATGCACATGAAAGTAATATGCATGACAACTACAATGTAAAAGGCAGTGAGGAGGGGATGTAAATGGAGCTATATGTATATTGTATACATATATTTTAATTTTCTGTGTATTATAATGTTCTGACATCTTTCTGGCAGGGAAGAGACTGCCCCTCTTAGAGGTAGCCAACTCTTAGAGATAGCAAAATGCCCAACACATGGACTTTGATATGCAAATTAAACAATCCAGAGGCATACCTCCTCTATCTGGCCCATACTTCCCATAAGGCAATATTCTTTTGCCTTAGCCAAAAACCAGGTACCAGGCAACCAGGAACCACCTGCAGTTTAAAGTTTATCAAAATTATTCATACTGGCCAATCATAAACTGTTTACCCTGCCCTGCCTTGCCTTTCCTGTGGAAACTCTAATAAAGATCATGGCCTAAGTTGTCCCCCAGCTCCTGCCCCTCTGCTTCTTGATGGACACTGTGTCTTCCCTTATGGCCCTACATGGCATATGGTGACTCCCTTTCTGGGACTTGTGAGTATAATAAACTTCTTCCTTCAAAGCCTCATTCTTGTTTCCTCCTGTGACTACACTGACTTTATCATAATTACAAAAGGAACTAGAAAAAAAATACCCTCCCGGGACAGAGGAAGATGGCGGAAGAGTAAGACGCGGAGATCACCTTCCTCCCCACAGATACATCAGAAATTCATCTACACGTGGAACAACTCCAACAGAACACCTACTGAACGCTGACAGAAGACCTCAGACCCCCCAAAAGGCAAGAAACTCCCCACATACCTGGGTAGGTCAAAAGAAAAAAAGAATAAACAGAGACAATAGGATATGGACGGGACCTGCACCAGTGGGAGGGAGCCGTGAAGGAGGGAAGGTTTCTACACACTACAAGCCCCTTCGAAGGCGGAGACTGCAGGTGGCGGAGGGGGAAAGCTTCGGAGTAGCGGAGGAGAGAACAGCAACAGGGGTGCGGAGGGCAAAGCGGAGAGATTTTGGCACAGAGGATCGGTGCCCTCAGGCACACACCAGCCCGAGAAGCTTGTCTGCTCGGCCCACGGGGCGGGCGGGGCTGGGAGCTGAGGCTCGGGTATCGGCTTTCAGTCGGAGCGCAGGGAGAGGACTGGGGCTGGCGGCAGGAAGAGACCCTGAAGGGGTTAGTGCTAGCCCGGAGGGAGTCCGGGGAAAGGGTCTGGAGCTACCGGAGAGGCAAGAGACTTTTTTCCCTTTTGTTGCCTGGTGCGCGAGGAGAGGGCATTCCCCTCCCCCCCCTCTGCCTGAGTGAGCCAGAGCCCCCGAATCAGCGGCTCCTTTAAACCCGTCCTGTCTGAGCGAAGAACGGACGCCCTCCGGCGACCTACGAGCAGAGGCGGGGCCAGGTCCAAGGCTGAGACCCGGGAGTTGTGAGAGCAGAGACAGGGAAATCTCTCTGTGCAGCCTCGGAGGCAGTGGATTAAAGCTCCACGGTCCATTTGATGTGCCCTGCATCTGTGGAGTGTATGAATGGACAGCGAATCATCCCAAATTGAGGAAGTGGACTTTGAGGACAAGATTTAAGACTTTCCCACCTTTTTACAACAAATTATCCCAAATTAAGGAGGTGGACTTAGCAAGATTTCAGACTTCTCGCCCTTTTCCTCTTTTTACAACGAATTATCCCAAATCGAGGAGGTGGTCTTGGAGAGCAAGATTTTTGATTTTTCCCCCTGCTCTCTTTTTGTGAATGTGTATGTGTAATCTTCTGTGTAAGATTCTCTCTGTATAGCTTTGCTTCCACCATATGTCCCAGGGTTCTATCGGTCCGTGTTTTTTTTTTTCAATAATTACTTTTTAATTTTAATAACACTACTATATTTCAGACTTTATTCTATTTCACTTTACCTGCTCTTTCTTTTCTTCCTACCTTCCCTTCCTCCCTCCCTCCCTCCGCTCCTCCTTTCCTTCTTTCTTTTTCTTTCCTCCCTCCCTCCCTCCCACCCTTCTTCTTTCCACTTTCTTTTTCTTTCCTTCCTCCCTCCCTCCCTCCCTCCTGTCTTTCTTTCTTTCTTCCCTTCCTCCCTCCCTCCCTCCCTCCCTTCTTCCATTCACTCTTCCTTTTGCTTTCATTCCTCCCTCCCTCCTTTCTATCCTTCTTTCTTTCCATCCTCCCTCCCTCCCTCCCTCCTTTCTTTCTTTCTTCCTTCCTTCCTTCCTTTCTTCCCTTCTTCCTTTCTTTCCCTCTCTCTTTCTTTCTTCTACTAATTCTTTCTTTCTACTTTTTCTCACTGTCATTCTGAGCCGGGTGGATGAAAGAATCGTGGTGCTGCAGCTAGGAGTCAGTGCTGTGCCTCTGAAGTGGGAGAGCCAACCTCAGGACACTGGTCCACAAGAGACCTCCAAGCTCCACATAATATCAAGCAGCGAAAATCTCCCAGGGATCTCCATCTCAACACCAGCACCCAGCTTCAGTCAACGACCAGCAAGCTACAGTGCTGGTCACCCTATGCCAAACAACTAGCAAGGCAGGAACACAACCCCACCCATTAGCAGAGAGGCTACCTAAAAACATAATAAGGCCACAAGCACCCCAAAACACACCACCAGACGTGGACCTGTCCACCAGAAAGACAAGATCGAGCCTCAACCACCAGAACACAGGCATTAGTCCCCCCCACCAGGAAGCCTACACAACCTACTGAAACAACCTTAGCCACGGGGGACAGACACCAAAAACAACGGGAACTACGAATCTGCAGCCTGCAAAAAGGAGACCCCAAACACAGTAACATAAGCAAAATGAGAAAGCAGAAAAACACACAGCAGGTGAAGGAGCAAGATAAAAACCTACCAGACGTAACAAATGAAGAGGTAATAGGCAGTCTACCTGAAAAAGAATTCAGAATAATGATAGTAAAGATGATCCAAAATCTTGGAAATAAGATAGACAAAATGCAAGAAACAGTTAACAAGGACCTAGAAGAACTAAAGATGAATCAAGCATCGATTAAAAACACAATAAATGAAATGAAAAATACTCTAGATGGGATCAATAGCAGAATAACTGAGGCAGAAGAACGGATAAGTGAGGTGGAAGATAAAATAGTGGAAATAACTGATGCAGAGAAAAATAAAGAAAAAAGAATGAAAAGAACAGAGGACAGTCTCAGAGACCTCTGGGACAACATTAAACGCACCAACATTCGAATTATAGGGGTTCCAGAAGAAGAAGAGAAAAAGAAAGGGACTGAGAAAATATTTGAAGAGATTATAGTTGAAAACTTCCCTAATATGGGAAAGGAAATAGTTAATCAAGTCCAGGAGGCACAGAAAGTCCCATACAGAATAAATCCAAGGAGAAATACGCCAAGACACATATTAATCAAACTGTCAAAAATTAAACACAAAGAAATCATATTAAAAGCAGCAAGGGAAAAACAACAAATAACACACAAGGGAATCCCCATCAGGTTAACAGCTGATCTCTCAGCAGAAACTCTACAAGCCAGAAGGGAGTGGCAGGACATAATTAAAGTGATGAAGAAGAGAAACCTGCAACCAAGATTACTCTACCCAGCAAGGATCTCATTCAGATTTGATGGAGAAATTAAAACGTTTACAGACAAGCAAAAGCTGAGAGAGTTCAGCACCACCAAAGCAGCTTTACAACAAATGCTAAAGGAACTTCTCTAGGCAAGAAACACAGCAGAAGGAATATACATACAATAACGAACGCAAAGCAATTAAGGAAATGGGAATAGAAACATACATATCAATAATTACCTTAAATGTCAATGGACTAAATGCTCCCACCAAAAGACACAGAGTGGCTGAATGGATACAAAAACAAGACCCATATATATGCTGTCTACAAGAGACCCACTTCAGACCTAGAGACACATACAGATTGAAAGTAAGGGGATGGAAAAAGATATTCCATGCAAATGGAAATCAAAAGAAAGCTGGAGTAGCAATTCTTATATCAGACAAAATAGACTTTAAAATAAAGACTATTAGAAGAGACCAAGAAGGACACTACATAACGATAAAGGGATCGATCCAAGAAGAAGATATAACAATTGTAAATATTTATGCACCCAACATAGGAGCACCTCAATACATAAGGCAAATACTAACAGCCATAAAAGGGGAAATCGACAGTAACACAATCATAGTAGGGGACTTTAACACCCCACTTTCACCAATGGACAGATCATCCAAAATGAAAATAAATAAGGAAACACAAGCTTTAAATGATACATTAAACAAGATGGACTTAGCTGATATTTATAGGACATTCCATCCAAAAACAACAGAATACACATTTTTCTCAAGTGCTCATGGAACATTCTCCAGGATAGATCATATCTTGGGTCACAAATCAAGCCTTGGTAAATTTAAGAAAATTGAAATTGTATCAAGTATCTTTTCCGACCACAATGCTATGAGACTAGACATCAATTACAGGAAAAGATCTGTAAAAAATACAAACACATGGAGGCTAAACAGTACACTACTCAATAACGAAATGATCACTGAAGAAATCAAAGAGGAAATAAAAAAATACCTAGAAACAAATGACAATGGAGACACGATGACCCAAAACCTATGGGACGCAGCAAAAGCAGTTCTAAGGGGGAAGTTTATAGCAATACAATCCCACCTTAAGAAACAGGAAACATCTCGAGTAAACAACCTGACCCTGCACCTAAAGCAATTAGAGAAAGAAGAACAAAAAACCCCCAAAGTTAGCAGAAGGAAAGAAATCATAAAGATCAGATCAGAAATAAATGAAAAAGAAATGAAGGAAACAATAGCAAAGATCAATAAAACTAAAAGCTGGTTCTTTGAGAAGATAAACAAAATTGACAAACCATTAGCCAGACTCATCAAGAAAAGAAGGGAGAAGACTCAAATCAATAGAATTAGAAATGAAAAAGGAGAAGTAACGACTGACACTGCAGAAATACAAAAGATCATGAGAGATTACTATAAGCAACTCTATGCCAATAAAATGGACAACCTGGAAGAAATGGACAAATTCTTAGAAATGCACAACCTACCAAGACTGACTCAGGAAGAAATAGAAAATATGAATAGACCAATCACAAGCACTGAAATTGAAACTGTGATTAAAAATCTTCCATCAAACAAAAGCCCAGGACCAGATGGCTTCACAGGCGAATTCTATCAAACATTTAGAGAAGAGCTAACACCCATCCTTCTCAAACTCTTCCAAACAATATCAGAGGAAGGAACACTCCCAAACTCATTCTACGAGGCCACCATCACCTTGATACCAAAACCAGGCAAGGATTTCACAAAGAAAGAAAACTACAGGCTAATATCACTGATGAACATAGATGCAAAAATCCTCAACAAAATACTAGCAAACAGAATCCAACAGCACATTAAAAGGATCATACACCATGATCAAGTGGGGTTTATTCCAGGAATGCAAGGATTCTTCAATATACGCAAATCAATCAATGTGATACACCATATTAACAAGTTGAAGGAGAAAAACCATATGATCATCTCAATAGATGCAGAGAAAGCTTTCGACAAAATTCAACACCCATTTATGATAAAAACCCTGCAGAAAGTAGGCATAGAGGGAACTTTCCTCAACATAATAAAGGCCATATATGACAAACCCACAGCCAACATTGTCCTCAATGGTGAAAAACTGAAACCATTTCCACTAAGATCAGGAACAAGACAAGGCTGCCCACTCTCACCACTCTTATTCAACCTAGTTTTGGAAGTTTTAGCCACAGCAATCAGAGAAGAAAAGGAAATAAAAGGAATCCAAATTGGAAAAGAAGAAGTAAAGCTGTCACTGTTTGCAGATGACATGATACTATACATAGAGAATCCTAAAGATGCTACCGAAAAACTACTAGAGCTAATCAATGAATTTGGTAAAGTAGCAGGATACAAAATTAATGCACAGAAATCTCTGGCATTCCTGTACACTAATGATGAAAAATCTGAAAATGAAATCAAGAAAACACTCCCATTTACCATTGCAACAAAAAGAATAAAATATCTAGGAATAAACCTACCTAAGGAGACAAAAGACCTGTATGCAGAAAATTATAAGACACTGATGAAAGAAATTAAAGATGATACAAATAGATGGAGAGATATACCATGTTACTGGATTGGAAGAATCAATATTGTGAAAATGACTCTACTACCCAAAGCAATCTACAGATTCAATGCAATCCCTATCAAACTACCACTGGCATTTTTCACAGAACTAGAACAAAAAATTTCAAAATTTGTTTGGAAAAACAAAAGACCCCGAATAGCCAAAGCAATCTTGAGAACGAAAAACGGAGCTGGAGGAATCAGGCTCCCTGACTTCAGACTATACTACAAAGCTACAGTAATTAAGACAGTGTGGTACTGGCATAAAAACAGAAAGATAGATCAGTGGATCAGGATAGAAAGCCCAGAGATAAACCCACGCACATATGGCCAACTTATCTTTGATAAAGGAGGCAGGAATGTACAGTGGAGAAAGGACAGCCTCTTCAATAAGTGGTGCTGGGAAAACTGGACAGGGACATGTAAAAGTATGAGATTAGATCATTCCCTAACACCATACACAAAAATAAGCTCAAAATGGATTAAAGACCTAAATGTAAGGCCAGAAACTATCAAACTCTTAGAGGAAAACATAGGTAGAACACTCTATGACATAAATCACAGCAAGATCCTTTTGGACCCACCTCCTAGAGAAATGGAAATAAAAACAAAGATAAACAAATGGGACCTAATGAAACTTCAAAGCTTTTGCACAGCAAAGGAAACCATAAACAAGACCAAAAGACAACCCTCAGAATGGGAGAAAATATTTGCAAATGAAGCAACTGACAAAGGATTAATCTCCAAAATTTATAAACAGCTCATGCAGCTCAATAGCAAAAAAACAAACAACCCAATCCAAAAATGGGCAGAAGACTTAAATAGGCATTTCTCCAAAGAAGATATACAGACTGCCAACAAACACATGAAAGAATGCTCAACATCATTAATCATTAGAGAAATGCAAATCAAAACTACAATGAGATATCATCTCACACCAGTCAGAATGGCCATCATCAAGAAATCTAGAAACAATAAATGCTGGAGAGGTTGTGGAGAAAAGGGAACACTCTTGCACTGCTGGTGGGAATGTGAATTGGTACAGCCACTATGGAGAACAGTATGGAGGTTCCTTAAAAAACTAAAAATAGAACTACCATATGACCCAGCAATCCCACTACTAGGCATATACCCTGAGAAAACCATAATTCAAAAAGAGACATGTACCAAAATGTTCATTGCAGCTCTATTCACAATAGCCCGGAGCTGGAAACAACCTAAGTGTCCATCATCGGATGAATGGATAAAGAAGATGTGGCACATATATACAATGGAATATTACTCAGCCATAAAAAGGAACGAAACTGAGCTATTTGTAATGAGGTGGATAGACCTAGAGTCTGTCATACAGAGTGAAGTAAGTCAGAAAGAGAAAGACAAATACCGTATGCTAACACATATATATGGAATTTAAAAAAAAAATGTCATGAAGAACCTAGGGGTAAAACGGGAATAAAGACACAGACCTACTTGAGAATGGACTTGAGGATATGGGGAGGGTGAAGGGTAAGCTGTGACAAAGCGAAAGAGAGGCATGGACATATATACACTACCAAACGTAAGGTAGATAGATAGTGGGAAGCAGCCGCAGAGCACAGGGAGATCAGCTCGGTGCTTTGTGACCGCCTGGAGGGGTGGGATAGGGAGGGTGGGAGGGAGGGAGACGCAATAGGGAAGGGATGTGGGAACAGATGTGTATGTATGACTGATTCACTTTGTTATAAAGCAGAAACTAATAATAAATTTAAAAAAAAAAAAAAAGGAACTAAACACTAATTAAAAGGCAGAGATGATCAGAACAGATTAAAAGTATGACTCAATTATGTGATCTCTACAAGAAATGCACTTTGAATACAAAGAGAGATAGTAAATGGATGAAAAAATATATACTATGCAAAAATAAGTATAAAAATGATAGAGTGGCTATAATAATATGAGATACAAAATAGATTTCTAGACAGAGTATTGCCAGAGATAAAAAGTAACATTTCATAATGAAAAAAGGCTCAATTCATCAAAATGACATACCAGTCATGAATGTGTGTGCATCTAACATAGACTCTCAAAATACATGAAGCAAAAAATAATAAAATTAAAGAGACAAGAGAAAATCCCACAAGAATAGCAGATTTTAACATTTCCCTCTCAGTAACCAATAAAAAAAAACTAGACAAAAGTCAGTAAACCCATAAATAATCTAAACAACATTATCAAACTCAATGAACTAATTGATATCTATAGAAAACTAAACACAAAATTCTTATCAAATGCACATGGTACATTCAGAAAGATGTACTATATAGTTGAGTCAATAAAAAAGTCTCAATACATTTACAAGGATTAAAGTCAAAGACAGTATAATCTCTAAGTTAAAACTCAGTAATATTAAAATATCTAGGAAAACTCAAAATATTTGGAAATTTTCCAGTACACTTTCTAAAGTATCCATGGGTTGAAGAAGAAATCACAAGGAAAATTAGAAAATCTTTCTAACTGAATGATAGTATAAACACAACATACCAAAATCTTGAGATGTAGTGAAAGCAGTGTGTAGAGGAAATTTATAGATTTAAATGCTCACGTTAGAAACAAAGAAAGGCCTAAAATAAATGCCCTCAGGTTCCACATTAAGAAGTTAAAAAAAGAAAAAGAGAAGTAAACCAAAAAGTAAGTAGAAGAAAGAAAAAAATAAAGAAAATAGTAGAAATCAACTACATAGAATCAGACAATCGTGAAAATTGGCAAAGTGAAATGCATGTTCTTGTTAAAACAAACAAACAAAAAAATCAATAGGTTCATCAACAGAAAAAATAAAGAGAGAATGCAGATCATGAAAATTAAGAAAGAAGACATTAAATGGATAATAATGGAATATTAACAGCTATATGCTCTCAAATAAAACAACTTAAACAATAAATTCCTTGAAAAATATAATTTACCAAAATTAACACAGAAGAAAAAAATACGAGTAAGTCAATATTTATAAAACAAATTAACTTTATTATCTAAAACTGTCCCACAAAGTAATCTCAGGCCCAGAAAATTTCCTTTGTAAGTTCTATCAAACATTCAAGGAAGAGATAACACCAGTTATACATAAACTCTTTTAGAAAATAAAAGAGAAGGGAACACTATCCAACTTGTTTTATGAGGCCAGCATAACACAAATACCTGGCAAAGACATTACAAAAGAATGAAAATAATACACTAATATCCTCATGAACATAGACACAGAACTCTTTAATAAAACATTAGGAAGCTGAATCCAACAATGTATAGAAAAGATAATACACCATGACTAAATGTGTTTACTTTAAGACTGAAAGGTTGATTTAACATTCGAAAATCCTATTAACAATAGGATTTTTTTAAATTAGGCAAGCTGATGGAAAAATAAATATGCATAAATAAATAAATTCTTGTAAAAAATTAATAAGAGGGGAGTAACTCTACCAGATTTTAAAATGTAATAAAATGTTATAATAATTAAAACCATGTTGTACTCTAGTAAACAGATGAATGGATAATCCAGAAATAAACACAAATACACATGGTAAAATATATATTGATAAAGGGGAGTATTGAATAAACAATGTTGAGAAATCTAGCCTGCCATCTGGTTAAAAAAATAAAGCTGATTGCTTATCTTTTTTCTTACTTAAGGTAAATTCCAGATGAAACATAAATTTAACTATTTTTTAAAATAAATTGTAAAAACTTTAGAAGAAAATGTGGAAATATATTTTATAATTTCAGAGTGGAGAAAACCTTTCTCAAAAAGAAATAAACTCAGAAGTCTTGAAAGATTGATACATTTGACAACCTAAAACTCAAAGACAGTAAAACATAGCATTATAAAGTTAAAAGAGATATGACAAATGGGAAAAAAATATTTGCAATATATACGGCAGAAACAGGACCAAGTTCTTTGATATATAAGGAGCTCTTACAAATCAGTAAGAGAAAAATCAATATCTCAATAGAAAAAATATGGGCTATGATCAAAAATAGGCAGTTCACAGAAAAAGAAATAAAATTACTTTCTAACCTAAGAAAAACACCCTCAACTTCCTTCAAATTCTAGTGATGGAAATTAGAACAAAAATAAGATATTTTTCTTTATTTCCCTGGCAAAGAAAAAGAGTTTCATAATACACGATATTGGTGAGAGTGTGTGAAAACGGATACTCACACATTGAGCGAGCATGAACTGGCATCACCTGTTTAGAAGGCAATTTGGCAGTAGCTGTCAGTTGAAATTCACATGACTTTTGACCTAATAATTCCACTTGCAGAAATTTACATTACAGATACATTTGCACATATGCGCAAAGTCTTGTAGACAAGGATATTTATAGCAGCTTTGTTTGTAGTAGAAAAGATAAAAATAAATATCCATGAATGAGGAGCTGGATAGATAGATTAGACTTGAAATGGAATATTCTGCACTATTAAAAAGACTGAAGTTAATCTTTCCATGACTACATAATAAAGTCTCCAAGGTATATTTTTGGGTAAAATAGCTTGAGGCAGGACATTTTATGGTATGTGTACCCGCTGGATAAAATAATTTGTGATAAATGTATGTGTATATCAATATTACAAATATGTGTAAACCCACACATATACATACAAAGACATTTTTATTCTTATATATTTGCAGATTATTTCTCAAAAAAAAGAAAAAAACACATGAAACTGCTAACTAGCACCTATGAAAATAATTCTGGAAAACTGAAAGTCTGGGTTAGGAGAGATATCCTGACAATAAATAAATTTCTGTGATGTTTAAATAGATGTTTACCACGTGCCTATATTATTGAAAAATCCACCAGTTCAAAAAGTCAGTGAACAAAATCAATCATTTCTAGCATCCATGAAAAAGAGCAAATAAGAAATAGGTCTGATATGATATGCTTTATGTAAGGAAACCCAATCACTTGATTGGTCTATACTTTTTTCAGTATTTTAGAAAGATTTTTCAGCCAGGTGCTTAAAGAATGACAACAACAAAAGGTACCTGCCCTGAAAGAGCTCACAGTTCCACGGGAAGAGTTCACATTCAGAGGTTCAGAGGAAGGCAGCTGTCCTCCAGCTTAGATTTAAAATGTTGAAGAAAGTCAGTTCCTCCTGAGACCATAACAAGAATTTGCTCAGTTCAGCAACCCTCCTCTATAGACCTCACCAGGTCTCTTGGTAACTGTCAACCTCTCCGAGAGAGGTGATGTCCCCTCCTCCACTAAGCTTCCAGGAAAGATCCCAAAGAGACTTCTTTCAAGAAGTCTTATTAGCCATCTTGGGTTCTGTTCATTAAGCTTTGTAGAATAATTTCAATTCCCAAAGGCAATTGACAGCTGCTGGGGGTGAGGATGGCAGCAGGACCCCAAGAACAAGGTCCTCCAGTGGTTGCTGTTATAAAGCCACACTGGTGTATTTGGCTGCACCTCTCCCTGGAATGTTTCAGACCTGGTTGACCCTGTGTGGAAGGCATTACCTTTGTAGAAAAAGTTGCAGGAACATTGTACAGCAAGGAAGGGTAGAAATGGTCAACTGCTTGGGGCTAGAAGCCACGGGTTAAAATGTCACGAATAAAGGCACCAAGGTGTCTAGAACCAGACTGCCTTAATTAAAAGTGCTGGGTATTTTGCAGGTGACAGCACTCTTAGGAGACAGGGGGGTATTCAGGCTTACATCACAGATGGGAGTGGTACTATATGGTGTTTACTCTACAGAACTTTTTCCCACCTTCATTCCTTTGGTTGCTCTCTCTTCCTTCTGCTTGGAATATTCTTAAGCTTTTGTTCTTCTTCGGCTGACTCCTACCCCATGTCAAATATTGGCTCAAGCTCTTCTCCTGGAAAGCTTCTCTGATCTCTGCCACAGGAATTAGGTTAAAACCGTTTCTTCCATGTCCCCACAGCTCTTTCCACTTTACATTCAACCACTGACTTGTCAGGTACTCATATGAAAGTACAAATGTACTTAAAATTGTATCCCTGGTGTCTGACGTAGAGTGGAAACTCAAGGATTGTTTGATGAATTCAGCCACAGCGTCACTGTTCTCCCCTGGATTCTCCCAGCATACAGCACTGAACTGAACTTGGTGATTGTTTCCCCTGCCTGCCCCACACCCACTGCACCACTTTCCTGAGTCTAAGACATCATACTCACTTGTCCAGTGACATTGTAGGGAAGGAAAACTTGCCCAGGCAGATGCGATAGACAGCACTCAGGGGAATCCATTGCAACTGCACACAGCTGAGCATGATGAAGTCGTATTTTCAGATCAAGAGAATCCTGTCTGTGACCAGCAAAATCCTCTCCTTCTCATTGTTCCAGCAGTCTATCCCATGAAAAAAACACCACAGAGAAGAAAAGTCGTTTGCATAATCTTTCCAAGTTGAAAATAATGGAATTGTCTGAAATATATCTGCTGACACAGAAAATAATGAGGTTTGATCACCTCAGAAGAAAGAGAAGCTGAAGAATGACATCCCTTCTCTCTCATTCTGGTCCCATGACTAAGGGAGGAGGGAGGTGGAGGATCACAGGGAAAGGTTTTGTTTTGTTTTTTGGGTTTTTTTTTTTTTTTTTTTTTTTTTTTTTTGGCTGTGTTTGGTCTTGGTTGCTGTGCGCAGGCTTTCTCTAGTTGCAGCGAGCGGGGCTACTCTTTGTTGCGGTGTGCAGGCTTCTCATTGTGGTGGCTTCCCTTGTTGTGGAGCACGGGCTCTAGACACGCGGGCTTCAGTAGTTGCAGCATGCGGGCTCAGCAGTTGTGTCGCATGGATTCTAGAACGCAGGCTCAGTAGTTGTGGCGCACGGGCTTAGTTGCTCCATGGCATGTGGGATCTTCCCGGACCAGGGCTCGAACCTGTGTTCCCTGCATTGGCAGGTGGATTCTTAACCACTGCGCCACCAAGGAAGTCCACAGGGAGAGGTTTTACGGCCACAGAGCTCAGAGATGATTAGCCTTGACAGGATTCTTTAGGGGAATAGCAAGATTGTATCACGCTGGCAGTCAACTGATTCATGCTCCTCCGTGTCTTCCCAGTTCTTTAGAAAACCTTCATGGAGCTCATCTTCCTCAAAGCACACCAAAAATAATCTTTGTTCTAACTCAATCTGGATGACTCACTAGGCATTAGTTTATGCTAATCTCCAAAGGTCGCATTGCTGACTGAAGATAAAATGGAGACTTGAATATAGGTCCGGTGACCTCCACCCAAGCTACCACTATTTCAAGCTCATTCTATCATTTTCTTATGGTAGAAATACAGTGAAACAAGTGAAGTGAGATTCTTACAAGCCAAAGACAAAGCAGACACTGGATAAGTGTTTACTGAATTGATTTGCTTCAGATTTCAGAGCCTTTCAGGGTATGCATGGAAAATTCTGAGAGTTAAGAATCTCTACAACAGAGAGAACAGAGAGAACCAGAAGCAATGGCTTCTGGTTAAAAGAAAGTGAGCATGGTCTGAAATTTTTCTCACTCTCAACGCTTTTGCTGTCTGTCTGCTACAACCTTTGTATATAGCACTGCATGACTTGTATGATAACTGTTTCAGTACATGTTTTGTCTTCCCTAAGAGACAGAAAAGGATGATCTGTGACTGATTCATATCTGAATCCCCACTACACAGAATCAATCTAACGTAAGATTAGGACTGGGCACCCTGCTCCCATCCATTCTCACATAGTAACCAGAGTGCTATTCTTCAAATACAAAAGGAATGATGTGACTCCCCTGTTCACTCTATTAAATGACATCTTTTTGATTTCAGAATCAAATCTAAGTTACATAACATGGACTACAGGTCCCTGTATGGTCTGGCCTCTGCCCAGCACCATCTCACAGCAGGCTGAGAAAACTCATTGTTCAAGTCATGGTTCAAATGCCTCATTCAAAGAAGATTTCTTAAACTCCTATATAAACTGTCCCCCTATTACATTTTCTCAAAGCTTTCTGATCCTTTTCCATTTTCAGCACTTCTCATAGTTTGTAAGAAGGAACAATATGTTAAAAGTTTAGTAACTGGTACCACATGAACACTGACAAATCAGAATGGACACCAAAGTACAGAGGGTAGGGCAATGCCAGCGAGTGTCATCTGAGGATCATCCCTATATGTGTGTGTGTCTGTGTCTGTGTGTGTGTGTGTGTTCCATGAGGGCTGTGACTGTGTCTGCGCGGCTGTTTACTCTGTTCCTGTCGAATAGTCTGCTCCAAATAAATATCTGTTGAGTGGTAAAGGAGTGCCAACCATAATCATTTTGGAGGCCTTTGGGTTGGGTGAGTATGGGGATGAAAACTTCCAGCTAACTAACTCTGTAAGATTGTCTATTGAGCCTGTCTGTAGCTTACGTTCCTTACCTGTGAAACGGAGACAGTACTCATCTCCTAAGTTTGGGGAGAGGATTAAGGGACATGATTCTCAATCGGTGGTTTGTAAATGAGCTGTTATTATCATTGTCAGGGACCTAAGTGACTAAGTGACCTTGGGTAACCCCAATATGTGCCATTCCTCAATGTAGTCTAAAGACAGGCGAGACAAAATTGTAAGTTTAATCAATAGGAAGAGGAACAGGAGGAGACGTGAAGGAGAGAAAAAGGGAGATGAAGGAGGAAGAAATAGGGAGAAACAGAAGGAAGGAAAGAAAGATGAGATCATGCCTTATTATATGCCAGCCATTATGCATGTACAAGTATTAGCTCTACATCTCCCCACCACCCTTTGAAGAAAGTCACATTGAAAGTCACTCAGCTAGAATATGGTAGTAGTGTTAGTGATGTAGGGTCAAGAGATCCGGTTTAAATCTTGGTCCTATGGTTTCCATCCACTCTAAGAATGCTGCAATATTCAACTTCTACTCCACCAAGAGAAGGAGAGAATTCTTGATAATCTGTTTAACATTCTCCATCTTAGTCAGAAAGAGAAGAGGATTCTGAAATGTTTTATCAGATATCTACATAAATTTCTCTAAATAGATTGTATCTACTTAGCAGCAAGTTATAAGCTGCTGCCTAATAAACCAGACTTGTTTTTAGTCTAAAAAAATCCTCAGATTTTAGTTTAATGGTTTTACTGAAAATGTCAGCACTCCATAATGAGATTTATTTTAAAAGGTAGAGGATGGATTCAGGAAAAAAAAAAAAGAGAGAGAGAGAATTCTTTTTAGGAACAGAGTGCTCTGCTGTGACACAGACTCTGCATAATTTACATGTCGGAAAAGTCTGAATCCAAGTAAACACACAGGCTTATACATAGTTTGGGGCCACCATCTCTAGCTTCTGGGTGGTATATTTATTTATTTAGACTTCAATCACACCTTTTTCCCAGAGAACGCTTGGAGAAAACATTGAATTTTATATCCCTAATATTAATATAAGTTTGGCAGTAATATTCAGAACAAATATAGGAGTAGGAATAACAATCACATATTGTGTTTGTGCAGTCCATGGACATTCACAAAGCTCTTGAATATCAATGCTTTTGTTTAATTCTCCCAACAATCTTTTGGACTAAGAGCTATTACCCTCATTTTAAAGATAAGAAACTAAGGTCCAGAGACCCTTAAAATGACTTGCCCAATGCTTTACACCCAGCAAGTAGTAGTTCAAGGCCCTGAAATAAGTATGGAGACAGCAAATCCAGGCATAGTGTTGGCTTTCTCCATGGGACCACTCACCCCCAAATAGAGGACCCTTCAGTGTGGTGTGCAAGTGTGGTAGGAGCTATCTCTGCAAGGAGCTGATGTGATGATCTATAGCACTCCTGAAATTGTTCTCTCTGGGAAACAAAGCAAACATCTATGACTGTCCCCTCCAAACTTTGACTCTTCCAGTGTTCCTATCTTGGGGGAATACCTTTCTTCCATCCATTTAGGTATGCTAGAGACTTAGGAGTCTTTCGGGACATATCCTATTTCTTCACCTCACATGCCGAGTCCTAAACATTCTACTACCCAGACATCTCTCAAAACCATCCACTTCTCTCCAACTCGACTTTCACTATCTTAATCCAGTCTTCCCACAGCTCCTGCCTGGACTCTTGCAGTCCCCTTCTCACTGGGCTTGAGCAACTAGCCACCTGGACCTGGTTTATCTACATATACTTTAGTTCCCTCCCAGCCTCATACCATACTGCAATGAGGTAGACCTTTTTAAAAACAAACCTGGGGCTTCCCTGGTGGTGCAGTGGTTAGGAATCCACCTGACAATGTGGGGCAAACAGGTTTGAGCCTTGGTCCAGGAAGATCCCACATACCGCAGAGCAACTAAGCCCATGCACCACAAGTACTGAGCCTGCATTCTAGAGCCTGCAAGCCACAACTACTGAGCCCACATGCCGCAACTACTGGAGCCCACACACCTAGAGCCCGTGCTCCACAACAAGAGAAGCCACTGCAATGAGAAGCCCACACACCGCAACGAAGGGTAGCCCCCGCTCGCCACAACTAGAGAAAGCCCTCACGCAGCAACCAAGACCCAACACAGCCAAAAGTAAATAAATAAATAAATAAAAACAAATCTGTCTGTCCTTTACCTCCCAATCCTGGCTTCAAACACTTCAACAGTTCCCTATAGCTCTTACAAGAAATGACAATTTTCACCTGGTCTAAGGGGCTCTGTAGAGTCAGGCTTTACCTATTTCTTCAATGACATTTCAGGCCTCTGCACTCCCTTCTCTTTGATCTTCTTTCAGTTTCTTGGACTCAGCAATGCCCACTCCTGCTGAAGGGACTTTGCACGTGCTGTTCCCTCTGCCAGTCATGTTCTTCTTGATCTTCTTTACTTAATTAACTCCTATAGTGCTGAGCTCAATTACTCCTTACTCTGGAAAGTTTTCCCAGAATTCCATGACTACTTCTCTTCTTTCTAATATATACTTTCATAGAACTTCACATCTCTCCTTCACAGCACTTCTCCCAGATGCAATTTTATAGTTATTTCTGTGATTACCTAATTCATATCAGTCTTCTCTCCTATACTGTAAACATCACAAAGAGTCAGTTCTTAGCATTGTGTCACCACAGTAGTAAGTGTCCAAAAAATATTTCTGAAATGAATTGGTGAAGAATTAACAATTCTTGTGCAGTGCAAACTATATGCTTTGCCTCATGCTGCTTGAAGAATCCTATCCACAGTTGTACACATTGAAATACTCCCCCATAAAATAGCACATTTTCAAAAAAAAAAAAAAAGCAACATTGGGAAAATGTTCATACCAAAAGAGTGATAAAGAGCAGGATACAAAATGGTACCTTCAGTGTACTTCCAATTTTGTAACAACAGCAAAATATATAGATCAAAATGTTAACACTGATTATATCTGAGTGATGGGATTTCAAGTGACTTTCATTTGTTCTCATGCTTTTATTAGCCAAAGTTTAATTTTTTATGATAAACTTTCTACTTTTATGATAAAAGAGATATATCTTTTAAATTTTTTATTGAAATACAGTTGATTTACAATGTTGTGCTAGTTTCAGGTATAAAGCAAAGTGATTCAGCCATACACGCATATATAAATATATATATTCTTTTTTTTACATTCTCCTCCTTCATAGGTTACCACAAGATATTGAGTATAGTTCCCTGTGCTATACAGCAGGTCCCTGTGAGCTATTCATTTTATATATGGAAGTGTGTGTACTTTAACCCCAAACTCCTAATTTATCCCCTTCCCACTATCCCCTTTGGTAACCATAAGTTTGTTTTCTATGTCTGTGAGTCTATTTCCGTTTTGTAAATAAGTTCATTTGTATCTTTTATTTTATTTTAGATTCCACATATAAGTTACATCATATGATATTTGTCTTTGCTTGCTTAGTATGATAATCTCTAGGTCCACCCATATTGCTGCAAATGGTGTGAATTCATTCATTTTTATGGCTGAATAATATTAAAAGATATATATATATATATATATATTTTTTTTTTTTTTTTTTTTTTTTGCGGTACGCGGGCCTCTCACTGTTGTGGCCTCTTCCATTGCGGAACACAGGCTCTGGACACTCAGGCTCAGCGGCCATGGCTCACGGGCCCAGCCGCTCCGCGGCATGTGGGATCTTCCCAGACCAGGGCACGAACCCATGTTCCCTGCATCGGCAGGTGGACTCTCAACCACTGCACCACCAGGGAAGCCCAAAAGAGATATTTTTTAAATAAAAAAATCACCTATCCTTCAGGTTCCCAGCTTAAATGCTATCTGTTTAATGGCACCTTCCCCTCACCTCCCTTGCCCCCAAGTCGATACCATCTCTCTTTCCTTTAAATACACACACAGCCTTTATCAAAGTTTCAGTTGTGGCCTTAGTCACAATTTTCTGTACTTGTCCTTCCATTCCCTGCACACATGATGGAAGACCCTATGGTGCAGAGACAGTGATGGAGCCCTATCTGGGTCTCCTCACTGTGCCCAGCCCAGAGTCAAAGAGAGAGCAAGGTCTTAGTAAAAGAACAGAGCATGGAATAAAAAATTAGAATCATAAAATTCATCCCCACAGTGATGAGAGCCTGTCTCTCCTGGCAGAGAATTTGCTACATTCTCCTACCACTGCTGTTCCTCAGCAGTAGTTGCATTTCCCCTCTTTGATGGGGAAGGGGCCCTGACCTCCTGGTGGAAACAGGGAACCTAGTTGCTCCAGATTTGCAGTTTCCTGGTACTACAACAGTTTGGCCAGCAGAGGGCAACAGCGAACCACCAATGACAGGTGGGACCCATCTGAGCAAGTTTCCAGGACCCCCACCCCATTACTCAAACCATCCCAGATGCTTTGCCAGTTGCCCCAGCCCTACTCCTAACAATACTCTCAGTTGCTCTTTTAAGTCCATGTCAAATCAGTTTATGGTTTGGAAATGATTTTTCTCCCCCAAATATTTTCTTCTAATATTATTCCCCCAAATATACACACACATGCATGTACATGTGCATGCATACACACACACACACAAACACACACACACACACACCACTAAGACATCGCCCCGATATTGAATAGAGTGATTATACCTGATTTACAAATCAATCTTCTTTCCTGTGCCCCTCTAGCCTCTTAGAATAACCAGCCCTTGAAAGAGGAAGACAGCTTCTTGGCTATAGTCAGGAATCAGGACTCAGGAGGAAAACACTGAATCATTCATTCCACACATATTCCCTGAGCACCCACTGGGTTCCAGGCCCTGAAGAGAATCCAGTTTGGGTTTGCAATTCAAACAAAAACAGATGAAAAATGCATGGCATTGAAGCAAAGCAATTTGCCTCCCCCTGAGTTAAGTGAAGTCTTATAAAACCTTTAGCTAAATAACCCACATGCAATTCTTTCAATCATTTGGTTAATCTCTCCCTGGGCCTCTCCAATGTGTTTAAAATAGGGGACCCTCCAAGTAAACACAGTATTCTAATAAAAACCCGATGTCCACAAACCTTCCCTGTTCCCGTCCCCTGACTTGACTTCCTGTGGTTCATTTTTTTCCCACTACCCCATGCAGCCAGCCATGTACCTGGCCCTGCACTTAGCTACTGGGAATACTGAGAAAAGCATTCAACTCTTAAGGAATACACAGTTCTCTAAGATGTGAGGTGAAATCAACTAAGGAAGAGTTAATGGGTATGATGATGAGACTGGATAATGAGAACACAAGTCCACAGACTCAGGTGTCTGGATTCCCAGCCCATTGCCCACAGGGCTGAGGAAAAGGAACCCTAGGTATCTATTTGATGTCCTTAAAGAAAACTCTCTTATCAGCTTTTCATTTCCTGCTGTTTGGTGAAGATCTCAGTGTTGGAAAAGCACAAGTTGCAAAGTACAGATGATTCTCTGGAGGTACACTAAAAAGGCCTCAGGAATATTTATTCATTTCTCCAACACGTCTTTAACATGTACCACTCAGTATAGGGCAAAGTGTCCCCGTAAAATATGGACAAGGATGAACCTGGAAACATCCACTTTTGTATCCACAGAACTACTTTTTGCCTGAGTAAGAGAAGTCCTACCATGAAATTTCATATTGCTCCAGTTGAGTGCAGAAAAAGACAATGGTCAATTTTCCCCCTGGAAAACAAAGTCCGCAAGATGGGATCCATCACGTTTTATGAAACAGCAAGGAAGCCAGCGTGACCAAAGCAAAAGGAACGAGGAGAGTGGAAGGAGATTTAAGCAGAAGCCACATCTCGTGCCAAAATAACCACAATTTCTTTGCAATTTGAGAATGTTTTCACATTACATGGTTATTATCCCCACTTCACAGGTGGAGGAACCAAGTCTTAATAAAGTAACATGCATCTAGTACCAATGACAGAGCCATGGTGAGCATCCAGCACTTGTGACCCCCCCAGCCCAGGCCATATACATTCCATCTAGTGGCTTCTCCCACATATCTTCCCTGTGCAGCAGGCATTTGTGCTCTCCCCACCACAGTACCATCAGTAAGAGGATATTTTAAAAGCTACACAAAAGAGAAGACTCTGGGCACACCCCATCCTTCTCTCTTTCCCACAAAACAACTAAATAGCTGTTGCATAGCTACTGGGCACACCAGGCACTGATAAGAGGCCCACCCCCGAGGGGCTCTCTCCTCCCCGCCTCCCCCAAATTCACTTTAGGGGATTCACTTGATCAGAAGCCAAAGAAGCGGCAGGAGAACAAGGACTAATTTTGAGGAGGCAACAGAGAGGGAAGAACAGAGGGATGGGATACAACAAATGCTCACTTCTTGCCACCTCCCTTGTTTTATTCTTTTAAGTGGGAGAGATATTTGCTTATTGTACTGTGTTAGTTACACCTCCTTGGGTACAGAAGACACAGCCCACATCAGGCAAGTCCAAGAAGAGGAGATGTGTTATAAAAATACTCTGAGGAATCCCACAGAAATCTACGAACAGGAACCATAGCACAGTTGGGATTTAGGAAACCTAGAAAGTCACAAGGAATGAAATTCACCCTGGAAGGGCTGTCTCTCTCATGATGTCTGTGTATCCCTCCATGCATCTCATCTGTTTCCTCTTGACTGATGTGGCCTTCTGCTTACTGCCAGTGTTTGCTCCTCTTTAATTCCACCTTGCCTGTGACCTTATTGTTTCCTTAGTCCTGACTATACATGAGTTTGCAGAATCTGCTCTCGTAGCTAACTGGCCTCTGTTGTCCTAAATCTCCTAGTTCAGACTCTCAAGATAAGGGATTTTGTTAGCCCAAATCATTCCTCTGAGTTGCCTTTTTGAGTCTTACATCAGCTAACCCATTAGGTCCCCTTTGTCCAATCAGCTCTGGCCAAGGGCTGAAGTTATATAGTAGAAAATAGGATTTGCCAGTGAGAAACACTTTATTCTTCTTTTTTAGAATTGTTTTAACTATTTTAATTCCTTTGTCTTTCCATAAAAATTTTAGAATAGTGACTTCCCTGGTGGCTCAGTGGTTAAGAGTCCGCCTGCCAATGCAGGGGACACAGGTTTGAGCCCTGGTCCGGGAAGATCCCACATGCCACGGAGCACCTAAGCCCTTGTGCTACAACTACTGAGCCTGCGCTCTAGAGCCCGTGAACCACAACTACTGATCCTGCATGCCACAACTACTAAAGCCCGCACACCTAAAGCCCATGCTCCACAACAAGAGAAGCCACTGCAATGAGAAGCCTGTGCACTGCAACTAGAGAAAGCCTGCATACAGCAACGAAGACCCAACACAGCCATAACTAAATATTTTTAAAATAAAATAAAAAAAAAAAACAGGCAAACTGAAAAAAAATTTTAGAATAGTTTTGTCCATACCTACAAAAATCCTGCTGAGATTGAAAGGAATTATGTTTAACCTGTATGTCAAATTTGTGGAAAATTGACATCTTTACTATATTGATTCTTCCAATCTATGAACATGGGATTTAGATCTTTGTTTCTTTCATTAGCAGTTTGTAGCTTTCAGTGTGTAAGTCCTATACATATTTTGTTAGATTTACACTTAAATATTTTTCTTTTTTTGAGTGATTATAAATGTTATTATATTTTTGTTTTTACCTCCTCAATGCTAGTATATAGAAATATAATTGATTTTTTTAATTATTACTAAAATATTTTTTGTATGTTTATCATGTACCCTGCAAACTTGTTAAACTCATCTAATAGTTCTGGAAACTTTTTGGTAGATTCCTTGGAATTTTCTACATAGATTATCATGCCATCTACAATTAGGAACAGTTTTTGTTCCTTGCTGTTTGACCTGTATGCATTTTATTTACTTTTCTTGCCTTGTTACACTGGCTAGAACTTCCAGGACTATGTTGAATATTGGTAGTGAGAGTGGACACCTACCTTGTTCCCAATTTTAGGGGGAAAACATTGTCTTTTCCCAATAGCATGATGTTAATTATAGGTTTGATGTAGATGTTCTTTATCAAATTGAAAAGGTTCCTCTCTTATTTTCTGAGGGTTTTTGTCATGAATGGGTATGTTGAATTTTGTCAAATGCTTTTTCTGCATATATTGATCTCATCATATGATTTTTCTTCTTTAGCCTGTTAATATGGTGGATTATATTGATTAATTTTCTAATATTGAACTAGCCTTGCATCACTGGAATAAACCCCACTTGGTCATGGTACATAATTATTTTTTTATATTGTTGAATTTTATTTGCCAATGTTTTGTTAAGAATTTTTAAATCTATATTCATGAGGGGTATTGGTCTGTAGTTTTATTTTTGTACTGTCTTTGTCTGGATTTAGTATCAAGTTAATACTGGCTTCATAGAATGAGCTGGGAAGTATTCATTCCTCTTCTATTTTCTGGAAAAGATTATGTAAATTGGTGTTCATTCTTCTCTAAATGCTTAATAGAATCCTCCAGTGGAACCATCCAGGCCTAGATATTTCTTTGGGGGAAGGTCTTGTTTTTTTGGTTTTTTGGGGGGTTTTTTTGTGTGTGTGGTACACGGGTCCCTCACTGCTGTGGCCCCTCCCGTTGTGGAGCACAGGCTCCGGACATGCAGGCTCAGCAGCCATGGCTCACGGGCCCAGCCGCTCCACGGCATGTGGGATCTTCCTGGACCAGGGCACAAACCCATGTCACCTGCATCAGCAGGCGGACTCTCAACCACCACGCCACCAGGGAAGCCCTGGGGAAGGTTTTAGTTACAAATTTAATTTACTAATTGTTATAAGGCTACTTAAATTATCTATTTCATCTTGGGTGTGTGTACTGAGGAAAGGGTTCATTTCATCTAAGTTGTCAAATTTATGTGTGTAGAGTTGTTGGCTATAATTCCTCATTGTCTCTCTGGTGTTTGTCAGGTCTGTGTGATACTCCCTGTTTTATTCCTAATATTCGTAATTTATGACTTTGGGGGGGGGGGTCATCCTTGCTAGCAGTTTGTCAACTTTATTGAAATTTTCAGAGAACCAGCTTTTTGCTTCTTTAATTTTTCCTATTGTTTTTGTTTTTTATTAACTTCTACTTTTATCTTTATTACTGCTTTCCTTCTCAGCTTTGGATTTGTTCTTCTTTTTCTAATTTCTTGAAGCTGAAGCTTCTACTATTGACTTAGGATGTTACTTCAACTGATTTGAGCACTTTTCCTTTAATGCTATAAATTTCTTTCTCAGGACTACTTTAGCTGTATCCCATACAGCTATGGATATGTTTTATCTTTATTTGTATTCCATTCAATGAACTTTTTAATTTCTTTGAAACTCTCTCTTTGACCTCAGGATTATCTACCCATATTTAGAAGTATATTGCTCTGTTTCCAAGCATTTAGATATTTTTCTGTTATCTTTCTATTATTGATTTCTTGTTTGATTCCACTGTAATCAGAGAACATACCCTGTATGATTTCAATTCTTTTAAATTTGGTGAGGTTTGCTTTGTAGTGCAAGATATGGTGGATCTTGCTATCTGTTCTGTGGGTGTTTGAAAAGAAGATGTATTCTGCTGTTACTTGGTGGAGAGTCCTATAAATGCTGATTGGGTCATAGTGTTGTTAAGTTCTTCTAAATCCTTGCTGAATTTTTGCCCATTTTTTTATATCAATTATTGAAAGAATGGTCTTGAAGTCTCCAACTGTAATCATGGATTTGTCCATTTCTCCTTTCAGTTCTATCAGTTTCATTTCAAAATTTTTGCAGCTCTATTATTTGGTGTATACACATTTAAGATTTCTCTGTCTTCTTGGATGAAAGGATTGACCCTTTCATCATTATAGAGTTTCCTCTCAATTTTCCTGGTAATTTTCCTTGCTCAGAAGATTACACTTTTACTAATTCACATAGCACAGCGTTTCAGAAGCCACAGCAATTCTTAAACTTGGTAGTTCTTTCTATTGAACATACTAGTGGAACCAGAGGCTCTTTTCTCTTCACATTGATTACTCTTCCTAAACCCAACCTACTTTCCCTACAACAGGGCATTTTGGGATAACCTAGGGACCCAATAGAGTGGAGACAATTTCCTCTTTGTGTATCAGGCAGCAGGTTTATTCATAAGAGACTATAATAGTTGTCTGTATAACAGCTGTAGTGATCTAAATGTGTTGATAGCCTCAATATTAAGGTTGAGGTGTTATTTGTTTTCTTTAATAAACCACATATTGGCAGTCCCCTAAATAATCAAGACTAAGTTTAAATTTGGGGGCAATTATTTCCAGAATCTATTGCCTTTCTAATAATGTCAGCACCCTATTTAACTCAAGACAGCAATGCCTATATAGAGGTCATGAAGGAAACATAAAGGCAGTGGTGTGCTATAAATGGTAAACATATTCTAAAGTAACAATAATGATAATGATGATGCCCTGATTTTATTTCCTTGATAAATTCTCCTGTCATGACTGATTTCAGTATCCCAAGGTGAGGTCACCGGACCTGGAGTTGGAAGAGATGCACACAGCTGGCCATCATGAGGGGAGAGCTGAGCACACACACCACTGCATCAGGGAATGAAGAGGGGCCAGTGTAAGACAATGGGAAGTGACAAGGTGTTGGCAAACTGGAAGCACATACCTTAACTAAAAACATTCAAATTCAAATTTTGAAAAATACTTAGCAGGGTGGAAATGGCTTATGGATCTCCAAGTTGTGACTCAAGAAAAAAATTTGATCCATGCTCCTTAGACTGGTGTTCAAAATTCTTTCCTTTCTGGTTCCTTTCTGCCTTTCCAACTTCTTTCTAGTTCTCTGACTCTTGCTCACTAATCCAGCCACACAGAACTGTCTGTGGTTCCTTGAGCCTGTCTCAGTTACTCTGTGCAGATTCTTCCCTCTTCCTGAGATGTTCTTTCCCATCATATATTTTTTGGAAATTTCTCTTCCTCCCTTAATCCTGGACATTCCCTTGACCTATGTCAACAATACAGACACACTGAGTTCTGAGCTCCCACAGAATAATTTGTAGGACTGTGTATCAGCAAGTATCATACTGTGCTGTGACTTCTTTACATGTCCTCCCTCCCCACAAGACTGAGAGTTCCTTGAAGACAGAAATTTTGTCTTACTTGTTTCTGTATTTGCCTCAGTTAGGGCAGAGTCTGGCTTATGTAAGGAGCTCAGTAAATATATAAATGGTTGTATAAATGGGTGAATATTATTATTAATAATAATAGTTATTATCATTATAAAAGCAAACTCTTAGGTGGCACATACTATGTGGCAAAAATTGGTATAAGCATTGTATATATTTTAAATAATTTAATTCTTAAATTAATATCCCTCTTTACATAGCCATTTTATAAATGATAAAACTGAGGCCCAGAGGAAGTAAGAGACTTACATACCAAGGTCACATAGCTAATAAATGATGGAGCTGGGCATTTAGCTTCATCAGACTTTTTTTCACCTCTTGGCTCTTCCTGACACCTCCTTAACTCATAGCAGTCTTGGGAAAACAAACACTTCCAAGTACATTTGTGACTGCAGTATCTAAATGCCCTCACTGTCCTGTAATTCAGGTTACTCAGAGACCATTAGCTATCTGGATGAGGCTGTTGCCATGGAGGAATTTATAGAGAAAAGCAATGTGTTTAATTAAGTGGTTGTCGAAAACACCCGCCCAGTATAAATGGATTCTGGCAACAGAGGTGCTTTTGTTGCTGTCAGAGTCCTGCCACAGGTCATTAACATCTTGATAGATTTGAGGCATTTTCAGCCTGAGTGCTTTCACCCAAAGATGGAGGAAGTCTCGTTGGGCTTTGAGCTGCTTGGAGGCCCAGGGTAATAGAGGCAGGACTCGATGGATGGACCCTGCTAGTGTCAGTGAAGGGCTTCAGGCAATAGATGGCTCTATCAGAATTAGATGCAAGTCAAGTCCATGATCAGTTCTGAGCCCCTACCAAATGCCAGACACTGTACTAAGTACTGGGAGATGGGCCGAGATGGGCTTGGACAAAGGTGACTCCGAATCAGGCCCTGACTTAAGGAATGCTTTCCTCACAATGTGCACAATGAAATATATTATGTTGTATAAGGTGAGCACAGAGAAGGGAGAGAAGATGATTCTGGTTGAATTAATATGGAAAGGCTTTATAGGCATAGTGTCCCTGAAGGACAGGAAAGGTCTGGGTGAACAAGAAGGAGAGAAAACATACCAAATAGAGCAAATTGGATGAGTACAATCATGAAGCCAAGGTATTGTGTCAGGAACTTTAGGGAAACAGAAGGCAATTCAATTTGACTGGTAGAATTTGTTAAAGGGCATAATGGTAAATAAGATTGGAAAGGTAAATTTGGTCTATGACATGTAGGGTCTTAAAGATGCAACAGAAGGGTATATAGGCAGTGAGAATCCACTGATATCCTCAGAGCATGAGCATGAGAGTGATCTAGACCGGTGCTTCTCAAATTTTAATGATAGGAATCAACTGGAGATCCTATGAAAATGCAGACTCAGGTTTAGTATGACTGGGGTGGGTCCTGTGGGTCGGCATTGCTAACAAGCTCCTAGGTGCTGCTGCTGCTGCTGATTCCAAGACCACACTTTGAGTAGCAAAGTCTAGAATAAATGAAAGTATGCAAAAATGAGTGGGGTTGGGTAGGAGATACATTTCAGGTTGTTAATTTGCGTATTATATTTATTATTCATGACTAAAATGTTTAGCAATCCCTGAATCCTCAGTTTACTTGGGGTTTTTGTTTTATTTGTGTTTTTATTTTTTAAATTATTAGTAGCAGTGTTTTTCATTCCAAAAGTAGTTCAGCATTCCTAATTATACTGTGACAAGATAAAGTATGATTGACCTTAGCCCATCAATGGCAGCCACCATTCCCTAAAAGTATCTGACTTTTTACTTGATTCTGGGAAAAGACTAAATAAAGTCAAATGGACAACACAAGGCGAGAAAGATCTGGAGAGGAAAAGAGGAAAATGTCTCTGAACCTGCCCAACGAATCACTGTCCTCCTCCCTGAAAGCAATAGACAATCAATGAAGAAAGCAGACACAGGCACAAAGATCATTTAACCAATTTAAACCGTGGTGATGGCTGCATCAGGAGATGAAAAAAAATCACAAAAGGCAGCAAGAGCAGTACAGTGAGAAGACAACTGGGCTGAGAGAGAGGTTCCGAGAAGTCAAGCTGTCCTGTGACCCTTAATAAGTGGTTGCTCTTAGATAGGTCGTTTAATCTCTGGGTTTCTTCAACCAGAAAATAAAGCCAATAGTCCCTTCTTGCCTTCTTCCCTGGGTCTGTGTGAGGATCAAATGTAAGTGCAGGTGTGAAAGCAAACACAGGCATTGCTTTGGGGATCACTGAACTCCACCTGTGCCCTGTGCCTGGGAAATCATTTGGTGTCCTGTGCCTCAACATTGCTTCGCTTCCTGGATGACTTTCTTTTTATTTAAACATCTAGGATAGTTCTTTCTTCTGGGAAATCATTCTAAATTAAGCAGAGATGCCCTGCACAATTCCATTTACCCCACCAAGCCCAAGAAACAGAATTCTGAGTTTAACCATTGGGTTACAATCTGATAAGGGGCACACATGGAATCTGGGCACAGTAGCAAAGGGCCATTTTAGCAAAAGTCAGGGCAGCATAATGCATTGGAGCCCTGTCTCTGCTACTTTAGAGCTGTGTTACTCTTCTTTCTCAAAAATTTTTATTGAAATATAGTTGATTTATAATGTGTTAATTTCAGGTGTACAGTAAAGTGATTTAGTTATACAATACATACATATATATATATATATATATACATATATATTCTTTTTTTACATTCTCTTCCATTATAGGTTATTACAAGATATTGAGTATAGTTCCCTGTGCTATACAGTAGGTCTTTTTTGTTTATCTATTTTGTATGTGTTACTCTTCTGAGCTTTGATTTCCTCATCTGCAAATTGGAGTTCATGTTTCCTGCCTCAGACAATTACTATGAAGATTGAATTAAATGAAGAAGAGTAATTTTTTAACTATAAAGTGCTACAGGAATATTACTTACTATTTTTTATCAAAAAATAAGTGGAGAATGTCTTATATATTTTCATTTCTCTTTCCAGTTGTGGAATGTTACTCTGGCCCACTGGTAACTCTTCCTTACTTGGTGCTTCAATTTTAAAAAGATAATATAAACCTTTACATTTGTGTAGCCACTGACAGTTTAAAAGTAATTGTCTAATACTTTACAAAAACTACAAGATAACCAAGAAAAACATGCGGAAAAACCCTAAGAAAAATGCCATTTAGAGATCATCAAAATTATATAAATTATACAAATATAATGGTAAATGCGTGGAAAGCACTTATTGCAAGGTACAGTTTAAGTGCTCAATAAATGTCATCTATTAATATTCTAACAATCTTTGACAGAAGATTGCATGGAGAAAAGCTGGAATGATATATACCAAAAATTAACAGTAGCTGTGCTTCTTTCAAGAGCAGTGGATTTCTAATGGATTAAAGACTGTATTAAAACAAATTCACTAATTTAAAAAAACAAAATGGAAAGCCCACTCAAGTTCACCTAGCTACATTGATAATAAGTAGCAGAGCCAGGAATCAAACCCAAGTCTTCTGATTCCAAATTCAGGACTCTTTCTATGACACCAGGCTGCATCCTTGACTTCACTTTCATTCTACTGTCTTTATGTCCAACACAGATAATTAGTCGGATTTCACCAAAGTCTGAGGATAAAAACCTAGGTGGGTTTCAGGAGAGGTAGGCAATGAAACATGCTGAAAGTATTTGCCATGAAGATGAAGAGCAAGAGTTACTTGATCCCAGCCACTAGAGGCAAGTCCTCTCATTCAGGAATAAGGGGGATGAGAACAACAACCCTCACCACCACTTCACACTAATGTGTGTGGAGGGAAGATCTCATCTCCTACCACCTCTTTAACCACCGCAGACAAAGACATCTTGAGTACATTTGACTGAAGAGCCACGTCATTGCCATCGTATTGCACTTTTCTGAGACTCCATAGAGTGTCAAGATGTTCTCCTTGGTACTGGCTTAATGGATCACTTCTAAAAGCGTATGCACTATTTATTGTAAAAGTCCTTTCCCAGAGGGCCAAGAAAGACAGTACAAGGAGGAGATAAGCATCATCCTGTCTTTACAGCTGTAAAGTTATAAAATTCCTAAATGGGCTGGGCTGGGCTAGAAGCCTGAGTCTCACTTGAGGTCTCCTTATGGTATTCTTTTTTTTTTCTTTTCAATTTTTAAATTTTATTTTACTTATTTATTTTTTTATATAGCAGGTTCTTATTAGTTATCTATTTTCTACATATTAGTGTATATGGTACACTTTAAGAATATCTTAGGATATTCTTAATGGTTTCAGCTAACTGGGATCTTGCTGGAGCTGATAGCATCTCTCTAGTTCTCCTTTTGGTCTGTCCATCTTCCTTGTATTCGCTACCCAAGTGCCTTCAAACTCATTTTTCTAATCTGCTGAATGATATATCTGTCTAAATTTAGAACATCTCAAAGAAGTTAATCTGCACTAGTTTGGGTGATATCCCTTGGAAAATGCTTTGACTGACTTAATGTTATTTCATGCCCTTAGCACCTATAGAAGGAGGGCCTATATAAATATGTCAGGATTACTGTCCCTTTTGAAAACAAATGGAGGTGGCATCTGTACACGTATGTAGAACCATCTATTCAATACGACTATGAGGAGGCACAATGGACACCTCAGACACATTTTTTTCCCCACAACTTTATACAAAAAGTTCTGTAAAAAGTGAATGACAAGACTGTTGGGAGGATTAAGTGACACTCTGTGCACAGTTTCTCCTCCAATGTTTGGCATATGGTGGTTTCTCAATAAGGTAGAGTTACCATGTCCTTCTTAACTTAGAATTGTGGCACAGACAGCCCATCAGTTTGCCAGGCCAAAGCCCAAGCATTACCCTGAACTCTTTCCTCTTAGATGATTAAACACAAAGATCCACAAAGCCCAGCTATGTCAGTTATCAGCTTATTGCTTCTCAGTTCCTAATGTACACTTCAGTATATGCTCTATGATAAACATCAGATTCTCTTAAGCACTTCTGCTTTCAAGTGTGCCCCCATGTTATGATTTTGCAGTAGAGAGCACTAGAGGGATACAGAGGAAGAAGATGCCTTTTCGAATTTCCAGCTTAGGCTGGGAGTCAGCAGGTTGATGTGAGAACAGCCAATGGCCTCTGCCCCAGCCAGAACACAGACCCTCTGAAACCTTGCAACTTCTGCTTGGCATTCATCTTTCCTCAACCACCTGTCCAGACTTCATCCATTCACCAATGAAAAAGGTGACTTTTTGCTGAATTGGATAATAGTTTTTGAATTCTGGAAGAATATTTCCTCAACTTTTTTGTGCTATGACAATATTATAGCCACAGACACAACTCACTTTTAAACTTAACCTGCATTGTTAACATATCCCCTATTACTTTCTTAAGTTTAGACAATAAACAAAACAATAAATCAAACTCTGACCTCTAGTTTGCTTATTTCCATGGGATAATTGCTGCCACCGGGGCCAATTCCAAGCTACCAACCTGATATCACTGAACATCCAGTTGGTAGAGAGGGGCAGGAACACACTGTCGGGTATTATTTCCACCACACAAATAGAATAGGCAAAAATAACCCCCAGAGCATACATAACAGCAAAGTGAAGTAAAATCATCAGAGGATGAGGCATTTTGAGTATATTACATTTGTTTTAAATTTATTTGGGGTGAAAGGTAAAAACCCATCAGACCAAACAAATGAAGAGGAAATAGGCAGTCTACCTGAAAAAGAATTCAGAATAATGATAGTAAAGATGATCCAAAATCTTGTAAATAGAATGGAGAAAATTCAAGAAATGCTTAACAAGGACCTAGAAGAACTGAAGAGCAAACAAACAATGATGAACAACACAATAAATGAAATTAAAAATTCTTTAGAAGGAATCATTAGCAGAATAACCGAGGCAGAAGAACAGATAACGACCTGGAAGACAAAATAATGAAAATAACTACCACAGAGCAGAATAAAGAAAAAAGAATGAAAAAAAAATGAGGACAGTCTCAGAGACCTCTGGGACAATATTAAACGCACCAACATTCAAATTATAGGGGTCCCAGAAGAAGAAGAAAAAAAAAGGGGGACTGAGGATATATTTGAAGAGATTACAGTCGAAAACTTCCCTAATATGGGAGAGGAAAGAGGCAATCAAGTCGAAGAAGTGCGGAGACTCCAATCCAGGATAAATCCAAGGAGAAACACGCCAAGACACATATTAATCAAACTATCAAAAATTAAATACAAAGAAAAAATATTCAAAGCAGAAAGAGAAAAACAACAAATAACATACAAGGGAATCCCCATAAGGTTAACAGCTTCTTTTTCAGCAGGAACTCTGCAAGCCAGAAGAGAGTGGCAGGACATATTTAAAGTGATGAAAGGGAAAAACCTACAACCAAGATTACTCTACGCAGCAAGGATCTCATTCAGATTTGACAGAGAAATTAAAACCTTTACAGAGAAGAAAAAGCTAAGAGAATTCACCACCACCAAACCAGCTTTACAACAAATGCTAAAGGAACTTCTCTAAGCAGGAAACACAAGATAAGGAAAAGACCTATAATAACAAACCCAAAACAATTAAGAAAATAGAAATAGGAACATACATATCGATAACTACCTTAAATGAAAATGGATTAACTGCTCCAACCAAAAGACATAGACTGGGTGAATGGATACAAAAACAAGACGCGTATATATGCTGTCTACAAGAGACCCACTTCACACCTAGGGACACATACAGACTGAAAGTGAGGGGATGGAAAAAAATATTCCATTCAAATGGAAATCAAAAGAAAGGTGGAGTAGCAATTCTCATATCAGACAAAATAGATTTTAAAATGAAGACTATTACAAGAGACAAAGAAGGACACTACATAATGATCAAGGGATCGATCCAAGAAGAAGATATAACAATTGTAAATATTTATGCACCCAACATAGGAGCACCTCAATATATAAGGCAAATGCTAACAGCCATAAAAGGGGGAATCGACAGTAACACACTCATAGTAGGGGACTTTAACACCCCACTTTCACCAACGGACAGATCATCCAAAATGAAAATAAATAAGGAAATACAAGCTTTAAATGATACATTAAACAAGATGGACTTAATTGGTATTTATAGGACATTCCATCCAAAAACAACAGAATACATTTTCTTCTCAAGTGCTCATGGAACATTCTCCAGGATAGATCATATCTTGAGTCACACATCAAGCCTTGGTAAATTTAAGAAAATTGAAATCATATCAAGTATCTTTTCTGACCACAACACTATGAGACTAGATATCAATTACAGGAAAAAATCTATAATAAATACAAACACATGGAGGCTAAACAATACACTACTAAATAACCAAGAGATCACTGAAGAAATCAAAGAGGAAATAAAAAAATACCTAGAAACAAATGACAATGAAAACACGATGACCCAAAACCTATGGGATGCAGCAAAAGCAGTTCTAAGAGGGAAGTTTATAGCAATACCATCCTACCTCAAGAAACAAGAAACATCTTAAATAAACAACCTAAACTTACACATAAAGCGATTAGAGAAGGAAGAACAAAAAAACCTCAAAGTTAGCAGAAGGAAAGAATTCATAAAGACCAGATCAGAAATAAATGAAAAAGAAATGAAGGAAACAATAGAAAAGATAAATAAATCTAAAAGCTAGTTCTTTGAGAAGATAAACAAAATTGAGAAACCATTAGCCAGACCCATCAAGAAAAAAAGGGAGAAGACTCAAATCAATAAAATTGGAAATGAAAAAGAAGACGTAACAACTGACACTGCAGAAACACAAAGTATCATGAGAGATTACTACAAGCAACTATATGCCAATAAAATGGACAACCTGGAAGAAATGGACAAATTCTTAGAAAAGCACAAACTTCTGAGACTGAACCAGGAAGAAATAGAAAATATAAACAGACTAGTCTCAAACACTGAAATTGAAACTGTGATTAAAAATCTTCCAACAGGGGGAGCCGGAGGAAGATGGCGGAAGAGTAAGACGCGGAGATCACCTTCCTCCCCACAGATACATCAGAAATTCATCTACACGTGGAACAACTCCAACAGAACACCTACTGAACGCTGACAGAAGACCTCAGACCCCCCAAAAGGCAAGAAACTCCCCACATACCTGGGTAGGTCAAAAGAAAAAAAAGAATAAACAGAGACAATAGGATATGGACGGGACCTGCACCAGTGGGAGGGAGCCGTGAAGGAGGGAAGGTTTCTACACACTACAAGCCCCTTCGAAGGCGGAGACTGCAGGTGGCGGAGGGGGAAAGCTTCGGAGTAGCGGAGGAGAGCACAGCAACAGGGGTGTGGAGGGCAAAGCAGAGAGATTTTGGCACAGAGGATCGGTGCCCTCAGGCACACACCAGCCCGAGAGACTTGTCTGCTCGGCCGCCAGGGCGGGCGGGGCTGGGAGCTGAGGCTCGGGTATCGGCTTTCAGTCGGAGCGCAGGGAGAGGTCTGGGGCTGGCGGCAGGAAGAGACCCTGAAGGGGTTAGTGCTAGCCCGGAGGGAGTCCGGGGAAAGGGTCTGGAGCTACCGGAGAGGCAAGAGACTTTTTTCCCTTTTGTTGCCTGGTGCGCGAGGAGAGGGCATTCCCCTCCCTCCCCTCTGCCTGAGTGAGCCAGAGCCCCCGAATCAGCGGCTCCTTTAAACCCGTCCTGTCTGAGCGAAGAACGGACGCCCTCCGGCGACCTACGCGCAGAGGCGGGGCCAGGTCCAAGGCTGAGACCCGGGAGCTGTGAGAGCAGAGACAGGGAAATCTCTCTGTGCAGCCTCCGAGGCAGCGGATTAAAGCTCCACGGTCCATTTGATGTGCCCTGCGTCTGTGGAGTGCATGAATGGACAGCGAATCATCCCAAATTGAGGAAGTGGACCTTGAGGACAAGATTTAAGACTTTCCCCCCCTTTTTTTTTCCTCTTTTTACAACGAATTATCTCAAATTAAGGAGGTGGACTTAGCAAGATTTCAGACTTTTCGCCCTTTTCCTCTTTTTACAACGAATTATCCCAAATCGAGGAGGTGGACTTGGAGAGCAAGATTTTTGATTTTTCCCCCTGCTCTCTTTTTGTGAATGTGTATGTGTAATCTTCTGTGTAAGATTCTCTCTGTATAGCTTTGCTTCCACCATATGTCCCAGGGTTCTTTCGGTCCGTGTTTTTTTTCAATAATTATTTTTAATTTTAATAACGCTACTATATTTCATACTTTATTCTATTTTACTTTACCTGCTCTTTCTTTTTTTCCTCCCTTCCCTTCCTCCCTCCCTCCCTCCGCTCCTCCTTTCCTTCTTTCTTTTTCTTTCCTCCATCCCTCCCTCCCTCCCACCCTTCTTCTTTCCACTTTCTTTTTCTTTCCTTCCTCCCTCCCTCCCTCCCTCCTGTCTTTCTTTCTTTCTTTCCTTCCTCCCTACCTCTCTCTCTTCTTCCATTCACTCTTCCTTTTGCTTTCATTCCTCCCTCCCTCCCTCCTTTCTTTCCTTTCTTTCCATCCTTCCTCCCTCCCTCCTTTCTTTCTTTCTTCCTTCCTTCCTTCCTTACTTCCCTTCTTCCTTTCTTTCAATCTCCCTTTCTTTCTTCTACTAATTATTTCTTTCTACTTTTTCTCACTGTTATTCTGAGCCGGGTGGATGAAAGGCTCTTGGTGCTGCAGCAAGGAGTTAGTGCTGTGCCTCTGAAGTGGGAGAGCCAACTTCAGGACACGGGTCCACAAGAGACCTCCCAGCTCCACATAATATCAAGCAGCGAAAATCTCCCAGGGATCTCCATCTCAACACCAGCACCCAGCTTCAGTCAACGACCAGCAAGCTACAGTGCTGGTCACCCTATGCCAAGCAACTAGCAAGGCAGGAACACAACCCCACCCATTAGCAGAGAGGATACCTAAAAACATAATAAGGCCACAGGCACCCCAAAACACACCACCAGACGTGGACCTGTCCACCAGAAAGACAAGATCGAGCTTCAACCACCAGAACACAGGCATTAGTCCCCCCCACCAGGAAGCCTACACAACCTACTGAAACAACCTTAGCCACGGGGGACAGACACCAAAAACAACGGGAACTACGAATCTGCAGCCTGCAAAAAGGAGACCCCAAACACAGTAACAGAAGCAAAATGAGAAAGCAGAAAAACACACAGCAGGTGAAGGAGCAAGATAAAAACCTACCAGACGTAACAAATGAAGAGGTAATAGGCAGTCTACCTGAAAAAGAATTCAGAATAATGATAGTAAAGCTGATCCAAGATTCTATTTCCCAGATCCAAAATCTTGGAAATAGAATAGACAATATGCAAGAAACAGTTAACAAGGACCTAGAAGAACTAAAGATGAATCAAGCATCGATTAAAAACACAATAAATGAAATGAAAAATACTCTAGATGGGATCAATAGCAGAATAACTGAGGCAGAAGAACGGATAAGTGAGGTGGAAGATAAAATAGTGGAAATAACTGATGCAGAGAAAAATAAAGAAAAAAGAATGAAAAGAACAGAGGACAGTCTCAGAGACCTCTGGGACAACATTAAACGCACCAACATTCGAATTATAGGGGTTCCAGAAGAAGAAGAGAAAAAGAAAGGGACTGAGAAAATATTTGAAGAGATTATAGTTGAAAACTTCCCTAATATGGGAAAGGAAATAGTTAATCAAGTCCAGGAGGCACAGAGAGTCCCATACAGAATAAATCCAAGAAGAAATACGCCAAGACACATATTAATCAAACTGTCAAAAATTAAACACAAAGAAATCATATTAAAAGCAGCAAGGGAAAAACAACAAATAACACACAAGGGAATCCCCATCAGGTTAACAGCTGATCTCTCAGCAGAAACTCTACAAGCCAGAAGGGAGTGGCAGGACATAATTAAAGTGATGAAGGAGAGAAACCTGCAACCAAGATAACTCTACCCAGCAAGGATCTCATTCAGATTTGATGGAGAAATTAAAACGTTTAC
This sequence comes from Hyperoodon ampullatus, assembly GCF_949752795.1. Classification (NCBI taxonomy): domain Eukaryota; kingdom Metazoa; phylum Chordata; class Mammalia; order Artiodactyla; family Ziphiidae; genus Hyperoodon; species Hyperoodon ampullatus. The sequence goes on from NC_136918.1 coordinate 41,766,344, forward strand.
AGACAAGCAAAAGATGAGAGAGTTCAGCACCACCAAACCAGCTTTACAACAAATGCTAAAGGAACTTCTCTAGGCAAGAAACACAACAGAAGGACTATACCTACAATAACGAACCCAAAGCCATTAAGGAAATGGGAATAGGAACATACATATCAATAATTACCTTAAATGTCAATGGACTAAATGCTCCCACCAAAAGACACAGAGTGGCTGAATGGATACAAAAAGAAGACCCATATATATGCTGTCTACAAGAGACCCACTTCAGACCTAGAGACACATACAGATTGAAAGTAAGGGGATGGAAAAAGATATTCCATGCAAATGGAAATCAAAAGAAAGCTGGAGTAGCAATTCTTATATCAGACAAAATAGACTTTAAAATAAAGACTATTAGAAGAGACCAAGAAGGACACTACATAACGATAAAGGGATCGATCCAAGAAGAAGATATAACAATTGTAAATATTTATGCACCCAACATAGGAGCACCTCAATACATAAGGCAAATACTAACAGCCATAAAAGGGGAAATCGACAGTAACACAATCATAGTAGGGGACTTTAACACCCCACTTTCACCAATGGACAGATCATCCAAAATGAAAATAAATAAGGAAACACAAGCTTTAAATGATACATTAAACAAGATGGACTTAATTGATATTTATAGGACATTCCACCCAAAAACAACAGAATACACATTTTTCTCAAGTGCTCATGGAACATTCTCCAGGATAGATCATATCTTGGGTCACAAATCAAGCCTTGGGAAATTTAAGAAAATTGAAATTGTATCAAGTATCTTTTCCGACCACAATGCTATGAGACTAGACATCAATTACAGGAAAAGATCTGTAAAAAATACAAACACATGGAGGCTAAACAATACACTACTCAATAATGAAGTGATCACTGAAGAAATCAAAGAGGAAATTAAGAAATACTTAGAAACAAATGACAATGGAGACACGACGACCCAAAACCTATGGGACGCAGCAAAAGCAGTTCTAAGGGGGAAGTTTATAGCAATACAATCCCACCTTAAGAAACAGGAAACATTTCGAGTAAACAACCTGACCCTGCACCTAAAGCAATTAGAGAAAGAAGAACAAAAAACCCCCAAAGTTAGCAGAAGGAAAGAAATCATAAAGATCAGATCAGAAATAAATGAAAAAGAAATGAAGGAAACGATAGCAAAGATCAACCAAACTAAAAGCTGGTTCTTTGAGAAGATAAACAAAATTGACAAACCATTAGCCAGACTCATCAAGAAAAGAAGGGAGAAGACTCAAATCAGTAGAATTAGAAATGAAAAAGGAGAAGTAACAACTGACACTGCAGAAATACAAAAGATCATGAGAGATTACTATAAGCAACTCTATGCCAATAAAATGGACAACCTGGAAGAAATGGACAAATTCTTAGAAATGCACAACCTGCCAAGACTGACTCAGGAAGAAATAGAAAATATGAATAGACCAATCACAAGCACTGAAATTGAAACTGTGATTAAAAATCTTCCATCAAACAAAAGCCCAGGACCAGATGGCTTCACAGGCGAATTCTATCAAACATTTAGAGAAGAGCTAACACCCATCCTTCTCAAACTCTTCCAAACAATATCAGAGGAAGGAACACTCCCAAACTCATTCTACGAGGCCACCATCACCTTGATACCAAAACCAGGCAAGGATGTCACAAAGAAAGAAAACTACAGGCCAATATCACTGATGAACATAGATGCAAAAATCCTCAACAAAATACTAGCAAACAGAATCCAACAGCACATTAAAAGGATCATACACCATGATCAAGTGGGGTTTATTCCAGGAATGCAAGGATTCTTCAATATACGCAAATCAATCAATGTGATACACCATATTAACAAGTTGAAGGAGAAAAACCATATGATCATCTCAATAGATGCAGAGAAAGCTTTCGACAAAATTCAACACCCATTTATGATAAAAACCCTGCAGAAAGTAGGCATAGAGGGAACTTTCCTCAACATAATAAAGGCCATATATGACAAACCCACAGCCAACATTGTCCTCAATGGTGAAAAACTGAAACCATTTCCACTAAGATCAGGAACAAGACAAGGCTGCCCACTCTCACCACTCTTATTCAACCTAGTTTTGGAAGTTTTAGCCACAGCAATCAGAGAAGAAAAGGAAATAAAAGGAATCCAAATTGGAAAAGAAGAAGTAAAGCTGTCACTGTTTGCAGATGACATGATACTATACATAGAGAATCCTAAAGATGCTACCGAAAAACTACTAGAGCTAATCAATGAATTTGGTAAAGTAGCAGGATACAAAATTAATGCACAGAAATCTCTGGCATTCCTGTACACTAATGATGAAAAATCTGAAAATGAAATCAAGAAAACACTCCCATTTACCATTGCAACAAAAAGAATAAAATATCTAGGAATAAACCTACCTAAGGAGACAAAAGACCTGTATGCAGAAAATTATAAGACACTGATGAAAGAAATTGAAGAGGATACAAATAGATGGAGAGATATACCATGCTCCTGGATTGGAAGAATCAATATTGTGAAAATGACTCTACTACCCAAAGCAATCTACAGATTCAATGCAATCCCTATCAAACTACCACTGGCATTTTTCACAGAACTAGAACAAAAAATTTCAAAATTTGTTTGGAAAAACAAAAGACCCCGAATAGCCAAAGCAATCTTGAGAACGAAAAACGGAGCTGGAGGAATCAGGCTCCCTGACTTCAGACTATACTACAAAGCTACAGTAATTAAGACAGTGTGGTACTGGCATAAAAACAGAAAGATAGATCAGTGGATCAGGATAGAAAACCCAGAGATAAACCCACGCACATATGGCCAACTTATCTTTGATAAAGGAGGCAGGAATGTACAGTGGAGAAAGGACAGCCTCTTCAATAAGTGGTGCTGGGAAAACTGGACAGGGACATGTAAAAGTATGAGATTAGATCATTCCCTAACACCATACACAAAAATAAGCTCAAAATGGATTAAAGACCTAAATGTAAGGCCAGAAACTATCAAACTCTTAGAGGAAAACATAGGTAGAACACTCTATGACATAAATCACAGCAAGATCCTTTTGGACCCACCTCCTAGAGAAATGGAAATAAAAACAAAGATAAACAAATGGGACCTAATGAAACTTCAAAGCTTTTGCACAGCAAAGGAAACCATAAACAAGACCAAAAGACAACCCTCAGAATGGGAGAAAATATTTGCAAATGAAGCAACTGACAAAGGATTAATCTCCAAAATTTATAAACAGCTCATGCAGCTCAATAGCAAAAAAACAAACAACCCAATCCAAAAATGGGCAGAAGACTTAAATAGGCATTTCTCCAAAGAAGATATACAGACTGCCAACAAACACATGAAAGAATGCTCAACATCATTAATCATTAGAGAAATGCAAATCAAAACTACAATGAGATATCATCTCACACCAGTCAGAATGGCCATCATCAAGAAATCTAGAAACAATAAATGCTGGAGAGGGTGTGGAGAAAAGGGAACACTCTTGCACTGCTGGTGGGAATGTGAATTGGTACAGCCACTATGGAGAACAGTATGGAGGTTCCTTAAAAAACTAAAAATAGAACTACCATATGACCCAGCAATCCCACTACTAGGCATATACCCTGAGAAAACCATAATTCAAAAAGAGACATGTACCAAAATGTTCATTGCAGCTCTATTCACAATAGCCCGGAGCTGGAAACAACCTAAGTGTCCATCATCGGATGAATGGATAAAGAAGATGTGGCACATATATACAATGGAGTATTACTCAGCCATAAAAAGAAACGAAACTGAGCTATTTGTAATGAGGTGGATAGACCTAGAGTCTGTCATACAGAGTGAAGTAAGTCAGAAAGAGAAAGACAAATACCGTATGCTAACACATATATATGGAATTTAAAAAAAAAAAATGTCATGAAGAACCTAGGGGTAAAACGGGAATAAAGACACAGACCTACTTGAGAATGGACTTGAGGATATGGGGAAGGGGAAGGGTAAGCTGTGACAAAGGGAAAGAGAGGCATGGACATATATACACTACCAAACGTAAGGTAGATAGATAGTGGGAAGCAGCCGCAGAGCACAGGGAGATCAGCTCGGTGCTTTGTGACCGCCTGGAGGGGTGGGATGGGGAGGGTGGGAGGGAGGGAGATGCATGAGGGAGGGGATGTGGGAACAGATGTATATGTATGACTGATTCACTTTGTTATAAAGCAGAAACTAATAAAAAAAAAAAATCTTCCAACAAACAAAAGCCAAGGACCAGATGGCTTTACAGGCAAATTCTATCAAATATTTAGAGAAGAGCTAACACCTATCCTTCGCAAACTCTTCCAAAATATAGCAGAAGGAGGAACACTCCCATACTTATTCTATGAGGCTACCATCACCCTAATACCAAAACCAGACAAAGATGTCACAAAAAAACAAAACTATAGGCCAGTATCACTGATGAACATACATGCAAAAATCCTCAACAAGATACTAGCAAACAGAATCCAACAGCACATTAAAAGGATCATACACCATGATCAAGTGGAGTTTATCCCAGGAATGCAAGTATTCTTCAATATACGCAAATCAATCAATGTGATAAACCATATTAATGAAATGAAGAAGAAAAAACATATGATCATCTCAATAGATGAAGAAAAAGCTTTCAAAAAAATTCAACACCCATTTATGATAAAAAACCCTCCAGAAAGTAGGCATAGAGGGAACTTACCTCAACATAATAAAGGTTATATGTGACAAACCCACAGCCAACATCATTCTCAATGGTGAAAAACTGAAAGCATTTCCACTAAGGTCAGGAACAAGACAAGGTTGCCCACTCTCACTACTATTATTCAACATAGTTTTGGAAGTTGTAGCCACAGCAATCAGAGAAGAAAAAGAAATAAAAGGAATCCAAATTGGAAAAGAGGAAGTAAAACTGTCACTGTTTGCAGATGACATGATACTATACATGGAGAATCCTAAAGATGCTACCAGAAAACTAGTAGAGCTGATCAATGAATTTGGTAAAGTAGCAGGATACAAAATTAATGCACAGAAATCTCCTGCATTCCTATACACTAATGATGAAAAATCTGATAGAGAAAGTAAGGAAACACTTCCATTTACCACTGCAACAAAAGGAATAAAATACCTAGGAATAAACCTACCTAAGGAGACAAAAGACCTGTATGCAGAAAACTATAAGACACTGATGAAAGAAATTAAATATGATACAAACAGATGGAGAGATATACCATGCTTGTTTATTGGAAAAATCAACATTGTGAAAATGACTATACTACCCAAAGCAATCTACAGATTCAATGCAATCCCTATCAAACTACCAATGGCATTTTTCACAGAACTAGAAGAAAAACTTTCACAATATTTATGGAAACAAATAGCCAAAGGAATCTTGAGGAAGAAAAACGGAGCTGGAGGAATCAGGCTCCCGGACGTCAGACTATACTACAAAGTTACAGTAATCAAGAAAGTATGGTATTGGCACAAAAACAGAAATATAGATCAATGGAACAGGATAGAAAGCCCAGAGATAAACCCATGCACATACAGTCACACTGTCTTTGATAAAGGAGGCAAAACTATACAATGGAGAAAAGACAGCCTCTTCAATGAGTGGTGCTGGGAAAACTGGACAGCTACCTCTAAAAGAATGAAATTAGAACAGTCCCTAACACCATACACAAAAATAAACTCAAAATGGATTAAAGACCTAAATGTAAGGTCAGACACTATAAAACTCTTAGAGGAAAACATAGGCAGAACGCTAAATGACATAAATCACAGCAAGATCCTTTTGGACCCACCTCCTAGAGAAATGAAAATGAAAACAAAAATAAATGGGACCTTAAAAGCTTCTGCACAGCAAAGGAAACCACAAACAAGGCAAAAAGACAACCCTCAGAATGGGAGAAAATCTTTGCAAATGAAGCAACTGACAAAGGATTTATCTCCAAAATTTACAAACAGCTCGTGCAGCTCAATATCAAAAACACAAAAAAACCAATTCAAAAATGGGTAGAAGACCTAAATAGATGTTTCTCCAAGGAAGATATACATATTGCCAACAAACACATGAAAGGATGCTCAACATCACTAATCATTAGAGAAATGCAAATCAAAACTACAGTAAGGTATCACCTCACACCAGTCGGAATGACCATCATCAAAAAAATCTACAAACAATAAATGCTGGATAGGGTGTGGAGAAAAGGGAACCCTCTTGCACTGTTGGTGGGAATGTAAATTGACACAGCCACTATGGAGAACAGTATGGAGGTTCCTTAAAAAACTAAAAATAGAACTACCATATGACCCAGCAATCCCACTACTGGGCATATACCCTGATAAAACCATAATTCAAAAAGAGTCATGTACCACAATGTTCATTGCAGCTCTATTTACAATATCCAGGACGTGGAAGCAACCTAAGTGTTCATTGACAGATGAATGGATAAAGAAGATGTTGCAAATATATACAATGGGATATTACTAAGCCATAAAAAGAAATGAAATTGAGTTATTTTGTAGTGAGGTGGATGGACCTAGAATCTGTCATACAGAGTGAAGTAAGTCATAAAGAGAAAAATAAATACCATATGCTAACACATATATATGGAATCTAAAAGGAAAAAGAAAGATTCTGAAGAACCTAGGGGTGGGACAGGAATAAAGATACAGATTTAGAGAATGGACTTGAGGACACAGGGAGGGGGAAGGGTAAACTGGGACGAAGTGAGAGAGTGGCATAGACATATATACACTACTGAATGTAAAATAGATAGCCAGTGGGAAGCAGCTGCATCGCACAGGGAGATCAGCTCAGTGCTTTGTGTCCACCTAGAGGGGTGGGATAGGGAAGGTGGGAGGGAGACACAAGAGGGAGGGGATATGGGGATATATGTATACATATTGCTGATTCACTTTGTTATACAGCAGAAACTAACACACCATTGTAAAGCACTTATACTCCAATAAAGATGTTAAAATAATAATAATAAATAAAATAAAATACAAAAAAATTTATTTGGGGGTGAAACTAATTTAATTTAATTTTACATATAATAATAACTTGTAAAACTATATAATTTAAATTTAAGAATTAACAACTGACTCTCAAAATTCCTTAAATCCTACCATTCACCTCTTATGAGCACGTGTGAACCAGCTCCAGCATGCCACTGGATCAGACCCTCATGGATATTGTGTAAGTATCTAATATGTCACCTAGCCTCCCACCCATTCATTGATCCTCCACATTTCAAACATGTACGGGCCACAAACCCTGATCCACAATTTCAAATTCAACAAAGCTCTGAAAATTGCAGCCGTGGTGTAAACTCACTTTGTGGTAAAACCAGATCTGAACCAGATGACCATTTATTCTATTTTTAATATCACATGTTTCCCTGTAAAGATATTAATATGTTTGATTAAGGGAGGTTGTCCCAGACCTCTACTTGGGGCATAATTATACAACATATGCATTGTTTTACATTTCCAAAATATGAAAAATTCTCAGCTGATTCAAGGTTTTGGATAAGGGACTGTGGACTTTCAGTGATCTTCATAAAATATAAATACAGAGCCTCACCCATCAGAGTCTCCTGATCACCTAAGGGATAGAATTGAAGTTCTTAAACATGATACACAAGGCCCATAAGCCCTTTTCAAGTTTCCTCTCAACAGCTCCCATCTTGCCCTCCTATATCAAACTACTTCTCGGAGTCTGACCAACCATGACTAAAGATGGAGCTGGGCTTATTAGTCATCCCACATCTACACTGTATATCCTTGGGGAAAGAATCAGAACCCAACTAATGCAGGAGTGTGGTGGTCCATCTTTCTTGCTCTATCACTTATGGGATCTTCATCTGGCCACTTCATTTTCCCTAGTCTCCACCTCTCATCTATAAAATGGGAATCATACAACTAACAAGGATGTAGGGAAGGTAAAGCAAGTTCATAGACATGAAGATACTTTTGCATGTGCTATATACTACATTAAAAGGGTTTTTACTATTCAACATTCTGAAACTGGAATACTGGTTTGAAAGCAGATATTCTTTAAACCACTGATGAGTAGCCAGGGATTTCTCATCTCCCCAGAAGGAGCTGAAAGTTGATGTACATGAAGCCCAGTCTTTTCTGTCACATACAAAAAAAATGTTATGCTTGAAAAGAGTCTTGTGTGGTTGGTGAGGCTGGGGAAATAGGTCTATGTTACAGCCCCTGTAACTCTCAGGAATGGATGGGTCTTATTCCATTAGAAAAAGGAGGAAAGGGGACAAGAGCAGCCCAGGCTCTCACCTTTCTGGGCCTGTGTGTTTGTACATTTGTTTTGTTTAGTCTTGCTGTTGTTATTTTGGAGGTTTTGTTTTTTGTTTGATTGGTTTTGCTGTTGCTGTTTTTTGCTGCACTACAAATAAACAGAGGACTTAAGTCTGAAAGGTCATTCAAAACCTATGCGTGCCCCTCCTTTGACAAACAGCTCCCTATCTTCTGCTTGAACAGTCACAGTGAATGGGAGCCCATTCATTTAGTCCAGATGCCTGAACATTTTCTTTACAACTGGCACCTCCTTCCATTACATGAAGGCAGTCTGAACCAGCTACAAAGAGTAACAGGAAAAGAAAGGAAACTGGCAATGTCTTACTCTGGTAAAACGACTGGAATCAGATCTTTTCTTGAAAGTAGATTTTGATGGAGGGTTGTGGGAGAAGTAAAAGAATTTTGAGAGAGAAGAATGACCAAAAAAGAACACAAAATCACTACCATTTAAAAAGGAGAAATGGGTTCCAATGTGCAAAGGAAGAAAGTCTGATAGCAAATAAGAAAATATGATTGCTTGAAATTCTACATGCACAGGATACATGCCTCATTATTGTCCTTAATATAAATGGGTACCCCAAGACAAAAGAGAAATAGAAAACTAGTTGCCAGAGACTTCTTACCAACTCTCTGAGCTTCCTATTAGGTTCAGAGGTAGGTATAAGACTTGCATCTTTGGGGCAAAGCTGTTCATGTTTACCTGAAAACTGCTGGTGTTAGCAATCATCCTAGTTGATGTTAAATCAAGCACACAATTATACTGCTAAACCTCAATGCAGATCACACAATCAGATTTATCTTTCAAAAACTGATATCTACAGGCCATTGCAATCACTGAGCAGAAACATTGAAACAAACAAAAAAACAAGTCAAACTTCTGTACAAATAAAACCAAACATAATATGCACCATTAAAGAAATTACTGATGCTATTATTTGAGAATTCAAAAATAGCCACCACTGGATTTGAAAGACCATGTTTGTGCATTCTTTCTTATAAATGAGATACATTGTAGAAATGAAATGAGATATATTGTAGAAAAAATGTGAGATACATTGTAGAAACAAAATAGGTAAGTGTTTACTTTTGATGTGACCTTCAGAATTTATGTAGACATCTCACTTAATCAAGGCAGCCTTTTCATTTGCACAAATCATATTTTACTCTGCAGATGGGAGGTGGAGAGTAGAGAATAAAATGTAAGTTGGTGAAAGTGAATAAAGTAAAAGACTTTTCATTAAAGGTAACCCAGAGATGATAGAGATAGAGATGGACAAGATAGAAATAAAGGTAGAGGCTACCAATAACAACGTCAAAAACTATTGCCTTTTACCAATAGTTAGTACTTGAGAACAGAGGAAGGACACTGATGTCCATTGAAAATCCACTATGTGCTAGGGACTTTGCTAAGAATTTTACAATGTTACCTTGTTTAGTCTTCATAACAACTTGTCAGGTATATATCATTATCTACAATTTATAGATGAAGACACAAATGCTCAGAACTTGTCAGCTAGGTTTTCAAAAATTCATTTTAATTCAATTTTTGGAACCTATTTGAAACAAAAATATGATATGGTGATCAGAAAGATGGATTCACAGGTTATTTGGTTCTGCATTCCTTTGATTGAGGGATTTGTTCTGCTCAACTGGAAGGTTAAACATTCCAGTGTTGTCCTCCTAAAATTTATTCAAAGAAGATGTCCCTCCCAGAAGGGAAAGATAAAATGATTCTTCACTCAGGTGTAGAAATGACTGAGCTTTTCGGCTGGAACCTTTGGTGATTGTATTACCAAGAAAACTTACTGAACCAATTAAGTATCTCAAATGGAGTTCTAATTGCATTCTCCATTTAATATCATGGATTCTGCAGAAGAAAAGAGATGCCTCTTACCCTTATGATGTGCATATTTTACTTATTATTATAAGGACTATGGCATTCCTAATATTCATCTTGTGGGTGAAAAAAAGGTCACAAAGACACTAGAGTTTCAGGGTAGGACAGAAAGTTAACCATCTTCATTGTGTCTTTGGCAATGAAAACCCCTGTAGCTAAGATAAGCCTTGAGGGTGAATGGAGCAGTCATTAAAATGACAAGCACTTAAGTGTTAGATTTGGTTTTTATCTTAACTCTGGACAGGTAGCCTTTCTTTTAAGGGCTTTTTATTTGCTTGTTTTGTTTTTTAAAATTTTTATTTTATATTGGAGTATAGTTTTTTTTGTTTTTGTTTTTGTTTTTTTGCGGTACGCGGGCCCCTCACTGTTGTGGCCTCTCCCGTTGTGGAGCACAGGCTCCGGACACGCAGGCTCAGCGGCCATGGCTCACGGGCCCAGCTGCTCCGCGGCATGTGGGATCTTCCCGGACCAGGGCACGAACCCGTGTCCCCTGCATCGGCAGGCAGACTCTCAACCACTGCGCCACCAGGGAAGCCCTGGAGTATAGTTGATTAACAATGTTGTGTTAGTTTCAGGTGTAGAGCAAAAGGATTCAGTTATACATGTACAAGTATCTATTATTTTTCAAATTCTTTTCCCATTTAGGTTATTACAGAATATTGAGCAGAGTTCCCTGTGCTATACAGTAGGTCCTTGTTGGTTATCAATTTTAAATATAGCAGTGTGTACATGTCAATCCCAAACTCCCAATCTATTCCTCCACCCCTCCAAGGTGGCCTGTCTTTATCCTGCGTGATTTCCCTAGTTTTGTTGCTCATGTTATTGTACCCAATTTACCTAATGATAAAATTCACACTGTATATGTTGACCTCATTCATCCTCTTTCCCAACCTTCCTTTCCACTGTACCCAGAGTGGGATGGTTAGTAGCCTGATGTGGTTGGAGGGAGAGTGCTTACAAGAAACAGAGATTGGACCCAGAGAGATCAGTTAGGAGGCTAATACAATGGTCCCTGAGAGCCCTGATGAGGGCCTGACCTAAGGTAGTCACAGTGATGGTTGAGTGAAGCAACTAGCCTGGAAAACAGTGGTAGAAGTCAAACCTGGTCATACCATCAGCCATGGGGCACCATGAAACTTTACTCTCCAGCTCGATATGTCAATCAATTATCTCACTGTAACCAGGAGAAATTCTTCCACTGGGCCATCTCCTATTCTATTGTGGTGTTGTCAAGGAAAAGGCTAGATTTCCACTGCCCTTCACTTAGTCATAACTACTCACTCTGTCGAGAGCCAGAAGCCTTGAATTTTCTCTCCAGAAGTCTTGGCAATGTGGCCTTTCAAGTCTTCCGTGGCAGTCTCAATAGCCCCTGGCTGAGTAGGAAAAAGAGAATACCTAGTTTAGAGAAGACTGAGTCCTCTTCATGCTTATGATTAATTACTATATCCCAGCAATTCCTCCCAAAAGTTGAGCAGGAAAGATAATTCTTGGAGTTGCCTGTTTGTTGTAGGCACTGCCTGCTGGAGAGCTTAGTCTTAAACTCTGGTATTTACTAAGTTGCTCTCCTTGAGTGGGACAAAAGTGATCCAAGTCCTGTGAGATGTTTATAATCTTACTCACATTTTCTCATAGAAATGAAGATAGCCATTTTCAGAGCACCAGTTTTTCTAATAAACAAATGTGTATCAGGAAGTTCAATGCATTTAGCAATATATACATTTTTAAAATCTAACGTTTCTCTCTTCAAAGAGTACATGGCCATAAAACACAAAGGAGGAAAGCTTCTTCCAATATTCTGACTATAATTTTATCTGGCTCTGGGAAATGAATTTTTTGTCTCCTTACCTCTCTTTTTTTACCTTTATCCAAAAAGGAATTCTTACTATGAGCCTGCCTCTAGCTTAAAAATGGATTAGCCCTGCCTTAATAATAAATTCATAGACCCTCTAGCTCAGTGATTCTTAAACTTCAGCACACATCAGAATCACCTGAAATGTGTCTTAAAACAGATTTCTGGGCACTGTCCCCAGAGTTTCTGATTCAGTAGTTCTGGGGTGGGCCTGAGAATTTGCATTTCTAACAAGTTCCTGGGTGATGCTACTGGTGTGGGACTCTACTATAAGAATCATTGTTCTCTAGGCAGTTACTCTCAGCCTTGGTTACCCATCAGAATCACCAGCAGAGCTTTTGAAAATCCTAATGCCAGGGCTGTGCACCAGGCCAATTATATCAGATACTCAGTGGATGGGATTCACCTAACAGTACATCAGGATTTTTAAAAGCATCCCAGATAACTCCAATGTATAGCCAAAGTTGAGAACCACTACAGCCAAGGGCTTATCTATTATAAGTCATTCCATTTTATAAGTGTGAAAACAGGGGTCTGTGTAGGGAAGTATATAACTTGTCAAGTTCACTCAGCCAAGAAGTGACAGAGACAAGACAGAAAACCCAGACATTTCACTTCCAGGCCTACAACACAGTGCTGGTCTCATGCCCAACCCTGGGACAAGTATGTTACACGTTCTCATATAGTCTCTATATAATAGGGCTTTATGCTAGACACCTAATCTTCCATAAACATTAACATTCCTAATCCTCCTAGCTTGAGACCTTTCTCTCTCAAAAGGAAATGGGGATACTAGCCTGGCTAGGACCCATTCAAATATCTTCTCCCAGAGGTGAGGTGATTGTAGGATTTTGGTTTGCTTGTTTTCTCAGACTATGAGAAAAGGCTTTGAAAGATGTAGGCCACAGAGTCCATCAGTTAAGAAAAATCTTATATGAGTCCACATGTAAAATACAGGAAAAGAATGGAGCTGCTTCAGATGAAGTGGTAGTAAATGGTACAGAATTTTAAGTACTTATCTGTCCCCCTCCCTTCCACTCATTCCACACAGCACAAGTCATCCAGGAAATGGATAGGACAACTACAGAGAATTGAGTGACCTGTGTTCATATTCCAGATATGTCATGAATAAATTCTGTGACCTACAGATAATTATTTAACTTTCCTTGGCTTCCATTTCTTTATCTATAAGACAACCGAGTAGACAGAACCAAAGCTTTCTGAGCCAAGCTGATGTTCAAAACCTCCTGGAAACCTTTAAGAAAATATGACCATAGCCTTTTACACTGAGAGATTCTAATTTTCAATTTTAACAAGTTTCTTGTTGGATTGGACAGTCAGCCAGGGGACTGAATGATTTCCAACACTTTTGTCATCCTCTGCTGCTGGTTAAAGGATTGTCAGAAAGCTAGTATGGTAACCCGTGCTTGCTGAAACCTATGTGTCACAAAATCAGTAAGTTCTGGGACACTAGTCAAATATTCCTTGAGCTCCCACTGACACAGGAGATTGTGTCAACATCACTGGTTTCCAGTAATCCAGCTGGTAGGACTGGACTACCCTGCAGGGAAATTTCCTGATTCTGTGAATATTTTCCCATCACCCATCATCCTTGGCTCCCCATGATACAGCCTGACTCTACTAGGCCCACTGGTCAAAGTTCTCTAAAAAATGATGCTTTCTTTGATGACTCATCATGGCTATTTTTCCTGTCTCTTTTCTTGTATTCACATAATTTCTGCCTCAAGCTAATATAACTTGGTAGTCAAACTAATAATTTTCAGGAGAAAGAAATTATAAGTGGGATTGGAGAATAATGAAATAATTCTAAAATAAGCATTTTGTTGGATGCTTTTATGCCAGACACTTTGCCAAAAACATGTAAAGATGAATAAAAGAATGTAGAACTTTTCAAAACCTTACTTGTCTTCCCTATGGAAGGCAATTGGCAAAAGCTATCAAAATGATCTAATCTTCGATCCACACATTCCATTTCTGTGAAGTTATACTATAGATACTCTTGCATATATACAAAATGACATATGTATAAAGTGTCCTTTGCAGCCTAGTTTGTGGATAGCAAAAACTTGGAAACCATGCAAATATCTATCAAAAGTAGACTTGTTAGATATATTGTGGGACATATCCATGCAATGAAATATGATAAATATGTAAAAAATGAAGAAAAATGTACTAATCTTTGATTTCAAAATACGTTATTAAGTGAAAGGAAAAAAATGTTCAGAAGAAAAGGTAAATATGCCAACTTTTTGTGTGAAAAGGAGGAGAATGGGTAAGAATAAGTATTTGTGTTTGTACAGGCCTAAAGTCACTCTAGAAGGATACATAGAAAATGTTAACAGTGGTTCCCTAAGGGTAGGGAAGGAACTTGGTGGATGGAGCCAGTGGATGGGTGTTGTTTGGCTGTACACATTTTCAAAAGTTAAACATTAAAAATAAAGTGTGTTCATTATAGAACAGTTTGGAAGTCTCTGGAGTTCTATCTGTGTCCTCACTGCCTGAATTCTTACCTTCAGTAGAAATATCAGTTATGCCTCTATGGAACAGTTATGCATCGTATCCTGATAGAGTATTTTACTCTCCTCCATTTGTTATTATTGGTTACTATGATAAATTAACTTCAGCCTTTTAGTGTCAAAAATGAAATAAAGTGTGTGAACACTTTGACTTGTGTCCGGGACAAGGTTTTAAATCTCAGCCTTTCTGCTGGCTGTGAGACCCATGTTAAGTCACCTTGTCATTCCATGCATCGGTGTAAGCATTTGTTAGATGGATAAGATATCATTAACTGTAACAGAGCTGTTAGGAAATGGTGAAAACATTTGGTTACACTGAAGAATAAAAGACTTCATTATCATTCTTCTTGTTAACTTTAAATAGAAGGGAAATCATTGTACCGGGATTTGGGGATCAAATGGTTACTGCAATGGAACAATTAGCTCTGAGACTCCTTGCGGTCTAAGACTAATAAGAAAGTATAATGGAATGATATGTACTCATCACTCAACCAGAGAAAGCCTGGCAAGAGAGTACACATACATTTCTAATTCTAAATTTTAAGAAAAAATCATTAGGGGGATCCTTACTTATAAGTCTCTACATAGCTTAATGGTCAATATTTTCTCTAATAGTCTAGCACTAAATATTTTCAATCAAAACCAACGTACTGAGGAAAGTTCAAATACATATGTATTTGTCTCCTTGTGTTTCCTCGAGCTAGAATAGCCCAGGGCCAGGAGTCACACAAACAATATACATGTCTGCTGCTAATATTTTCCCATGTACTGGACCCCTTAGCTAGACAGTGAGAGGAGGGGACAAGATAGAAAGGAATGCTCCTAGGGACTTAGACACAATCAGCTCTCCCTTGAGGGTGTCATCATACAAAGAGTTTACTTTGTGGTATATTCATAAGGTAAGAAAACCAGCTGTGAATTGGATGTGGTTTGTAAAGCCCAGGCAAATTTGTCTCTCCCTGAAAATGAAGGAAATGCTTCTTATTTCATGATTGTTAAGTGTCTGCCCTCAGATAGAAACATCAACTTTATTACCATCTTCAAAGGATTTCAGTGTAAGGAGGGGATCCAAGAAACATTTTGCCCAGTGAGATATATAATTTCTAAAACACAAAGAAGCTCTCACAGACATAACAATACAACTAATATATTTAGTTGTCCCCAGTACAAGAGCAAGACATGGGGAAGCGTGTAGTAAGAGAAGAGGGAAAAGGAGAGAGTATGAAAGTCAAATTAGTGTCATGAAGGCAACAACATCTTGCCACACAATGGGAAGTCCCAAACCTGCTTATTAAAATCTTGTTGCTCACAATAGAACACAGGCTATAAAAAGGCCATGGGGAACCATTAATTAAATATTAAAAGATCAAAGAGTTTTAGTCCCATTAGTTTGTATGTAATTTACATTCTCAAGTATAAATTTAGAGATAATTCCCCATCTCTAATCGCTTTCAACTTTCTGATAAGGTATCTGCAAATATAGAGTCCTACAAGGAGTTTAAATATATCTTTCTCCATGCGGATCAAGTATTGTTCCTTTCATAAGAAGTTGCTTTTCAATATCACTCTCCACAACTAAAGTGATTATCATAATATACCTCAAGTTATTAGCCTTGAGGGGTACTTTTGTTGAGAGAAGACAGTAGGCCATTTTTAGATATGTCTAAGCAATAATAGCAGATGAACAAAAATATGAGGAAAAGGTTATCCAAGCAGACTGATAGCAAGTGGTTCAGACCTTCATTACTGTGACTCCTCATTCATTGTCGAAGGCCAGAGGCAGTGGATGGGTGGTAGAAAATTCCAGGAGTCTTGGGTTCCTGGCCTGCTATGACCCCTAAGTTGCTGGTTGCCTTTGGACAAGTCACATCTTCTTTATGTGTCTCAGTGGTGGGGTTGGATATTTTATGAGGCCCCTCCTGGCTCTGAGAAAGAATGTTGCTAAGCTGTATCAGAAGGGTAAATTTGCAGTAAATAAATAATTGGCTGGAAGCCTGAGGGAAGAAAGCAACAAACCAGAGTGACCCATAAAAGAACACAAGAGGTTTAAGGGACCAGATTGGCTTGGTTTATGACCAGGTATTCAGAGATGTGATCTAATGCACGATATTATGATGCTAAAAATGCCTTGTTTGTCCTAAATTGATCTATACTTTCATATCAGTCACATCTTTGCATATCCAGCTTGAAACTCGTATACTGATCCTCCTTCTTATTATAGCATTGGGTGTCCACTCCTGGCAGCTGAGTAACTGAGTGCCATCTTGCCTCAGCAAGCCAAGGAATAACTTTCCTTTCCAGATATGAACAAGAACCAACTTAAATATCCAGCAAAACTTAAAAAAGCACATTCATATATTTTGGTTAACTTTGAACTGTGGAATTATGGTGACTTTTATCTTGCTTGCCCACATTTTCCAATTTTTTTCAATAAACCACCTCCTGTGAAATTATTTTAAAACCCTGTAATAAAATAAAATGCATGGCTAAGGAATTTCTCCACTCAGTCACTTACTGCTTTTCTGAATTTGCAAGATACATCCTTAAAATTCTTACACTGTAATAAATTGATTTATTTTAAATCACTGCGTGGGATCACAGAACTATGAATGGGAATTGGGGAACATTTGTTCTAACCCTAGCTTTGCTACTTACTAACCTCTTGGGCAAGTCAGTGCTCACTGTTAGGACCTTGAGTGAGCCACTGCCCCTCTCTGGACCTTAGTTGCCTCTAAAAATGAGAGAATTGACTAGCAACTTGGTGTTCAAAGTGTGGTCTGTGGACAGAAAGCATGAGCATTGCCAGAGAGTTTATATAAATGCAGAATCTAAGGCCTCATCCCAGACCCATTGAATCAGACCAGTATTTTAACAAGCTCTCCAGGTGAGCCATTTGCACGATAAGGACTGAGAAGCACTGGACCATATCATCCTTAGATCTCATTTCAGCTCTAAGAAGCAAAACATTATGATGTATGTTTCATAGATCTGAGTCATTCAGAGCCCTGGCCTGATTTAATTATCCCTTGAGAAAATCAGTTAGCTTCCTTCATTTGAACCTCTTTCCTGCTACAGACCCTATACGTCTACATTTATATCTCACCTTAGGGGTCATGGTGAGGTCATGGGCATCTTAATATCATTCCTATTACCAATAACAGAAATGTGAATGCCAAGTCAGCAAAAAAGAGAAAGAAAGCATTTAGAATAGCAAGAGATGCTGTTTATGAAATGTTAATAGATGTGTCTTACACTGTACAAAGAACTCTTTAAAAATTAGCTTATTTAAACTCCCATATAAAACTGATATTTTATCCATACTTTGAAGATGAGAAAATTTATATATATGTGTATATATATATATACACACACACACACACACACATACACATATACATACATACATACATATGTCTCCTCCCATTTCCTCAGCTACCACCACATCAGCAGATTTGTGGTTTACAAGGCAGTAAAACTGGATCATTATTTATTCAAAATAATATTTATCATTGTTTCAGTCGAACCAACAATTGTATTTTCATTATCCTCATATGCATTAAAGCACGTTCATTATACTCACATGCTAAAAAAGAAAACACCTCTTCATATTTTGTCTCTTGGTCTGAAGGAAAGTTATTGCTGACTGCTTGGGAATGTATCCCTTACAGATACCTCCTAAAGAGTCCTCAGGTCTACTTCAGACTCACTGATAAGATTAGAAGGTTTTCCTTTCCCAAGCTCTGGAGAACTTAAAGTTATTTTCTATACACCTGTTGGAGAAGATGTTCTTTACATGAATCGTAGTCAATCACTGAAAACCTTTACTAGGGGGCCATACGTTCAATTGTACATTATGGTAGAAAGAGCACCGGACTTAGAGACAGAAGGTACAGAGTCTAGCTACAGCTCTCACACTAATATTACGTGACTTAGGTCACTTCACTCCTCTGAAACTTCAATACGTTTACCACTAAAACAAGAGTGATAAGCCCTTTCCTGCCTACCTCACAGTGCTTCTCCAGGGGACTGTATTTTATAAGCTACATAGAGCCACACAAATAAAAGCATCATGTAAATAAATAAATAAACAAACAAAAGCTCTGTTGTAGCTTTAGACTGTGTCAATTAGCTAAGCTAGAACTACATTTTCTAGAATTTCCTTTCCTGTCTGCTTCTAAATTAGTGTTGGCCACAAGAGATGTTTGTGTCAGGTTTGAAAGGCAGAAGTGAAATATCAGTCATGATTCCTTATTGAAGATCAGGGCAGGACAGTCAGGCCCAAGTCTAGCTCATGTTCACAGCTGCCAACCTTCTGTTTACTTGAGAGAAGTATGGCATGGGAGGGGGTGGGGAAGCCCCTGGACCTACAGCTCCTTTGTTACAGTCAGACCTCCGCCCTCAGATCCTCCTTCCCTGAACTGGGTAAGTGTGCAGCTTGCTCAGTGGAGAAGAGAACTGGCTTCTCCTGAAAGTGACACATCTTCAAGTTCAAACTTGGTGGGAGACAAACACAGGTTCCATTTTTCCATGGTGGGAGCCGCTTGGTCAAAAGGAATTCCACTTTGTCCATCCAGGTTCAGGTTTTTCCCTATTTCCTATTCCTACTTCACAACAGCCAATTTGTTGATCTATAGCAACTTCAGACCCATCATCAGATGCAAAGACAACAGCTTTGCATAGACTTCTCAGGCAGCTCTCTTAATTGAACCAGCTTCCAATGATAAAGCCCTTATTCTATATCATTCATCACTGTTCTTCTCTCGTCAAATTCTGTTCTTCTCTCATCATCACTATCAAAGAAAAGGACACTATAAGGGATGCTTTGATTTCTTTCCCAGCTATATCTTAAGCTTAGCTTTGCATATTCAATAAAGTTCTTATACTTTGGAAAATAAACCATTTGCTTTACCTATGCAAAAACACACAAACACACACATAGTATAGAACATGCCAAAGCACTCTGCACATATGAGTCACTGAATATAGGTTAAGAGTCACTGAATATAGGTAATATAGGTATATATCTTCACACACACACACACACACACACACACACACACACACACACACACATTGAGTCTCTTTAGCTACAACTTTATCTTAACCAAAGATATATTTTAAAGGCTAACAAATCAGGGTTTGTTAGTTAAAGCATTATAAATAGTCTCAAACTCTTGGCCACCACTTATTTAGCAGTTGAGTTGAAAAAAAATTTTTTTCAACAAAGAGATGTTCCATGTACACTTGAAGAATCTCTCTGTTGCCACAGTGCACAACCTGCAATGTTGCCCGCAGTTGATGGTAGCCTACAAGCTCACTGCTTTGATGAACAGGGAAGAAGCTCAGCTCCAAACTGCAGCTACAGGTTTGGAATAAAGTGTTTGTCCCTGCATCATTATACCAGCATGCCCATGTAGACCCTTGAGGTTTAGCCCATGCTCAGCAACCCTTTCCACTCCATCACCCATGTCTTTTCCAGACTTACAACAAATACTCCCTCTGGGCTCCCAGCCTTATATTCTAGCCAGTCTGGTTCTCTCTCCATAGAGTATTAATTTATTGAGGTCAGGTCTAGCATGAATACAGGACTCAGGAGCCAAAGACCCATGGAGGCTGGAGGGCCTGCTTCTCCTCGATACTATCTGATGGTCAAAAATAGACCCTTAACTTCTCTGAAATTCAGATCCTTCACCTACAAAATGGAGATAAGGATGACTACTTCACAGTTATTGTGACTATTACACAAGATAACAAACATGAAAACAGTTGGTAAAACATGTGGTATATGGAAGGATATTAGGATATTTTAAAGGAGAAGTCTTATGTAGTATTTAAATTCATGATTTTATTATTTTACCTGTGTAATGAAGTACTTCCATGAGCTATAAGGCTGGTGATAGGGACTGTGGTAGAGTGCTGATTCAGTCACACTTGGAGGCCTTGAAGTCTGCCTTGGCGCTGAGACAGTGCCTGGGTCACCTTCCTCCATGGACAGCTGATCAGTCTCAGAGGTTTGGTCATCTCCCTCTTGCTTCGGAGACACAGGCTGGAATCCTTCAAAACTTCAAATGGTTGACATTTCTTCAGCCTAAAACAAAGGAAGAAACAATCTTCTCAGAAAAAAAAAAGTTACCTGTGTCCTAGCTATGGCAAAACAGTGTATGATGAGCAAATGATGCTCCTGAAACTGACAAACCCACCACACATTAACTAAGAAGAGGCACTGATGGATGAAGTTCAATAACACAGACTCTACAATCCTCTGTGGACATTTACCAGGGGAAAGAAGCAGAGACCCTCTGGACAGAGAAAAGGAAGATGCAAGTATTTCCATTTTCCCCATCTTTATGCCCAGGGACAGGAAGCTGAACAAGGGTACAGCAGTATGAAATCATTATCAGATAATTTCTTTTCAAGTTTTCATAGCATTTTTGCTTGAAAACCTACTAGCCTGCAAGCTTATTTAAGAGTTAAAAGCAATGATATTGCAGCTTCTTGTGTACTTCTTGGGTAGTAATAGGGCACGAAAGCACTTAGAACTGAGCATATTTTTAAGCGCAAGATTGCAATTCTAAAAATGTATCTTCAAGGATACATGGGGAATATAGTCAATAATTTATAACTGTAAATGGAATATAATCTTTAAAAATTGTGAATCGTTACATTGTACACCTGTAACTTATATAATATTGCACATCAACTATACTTCAGTAAAAAATTTTAATAATAAATAAATAAAAATGTATCCTAAGGAAATAATTTAGACAAATGCAAAGACGTAAATATAGAAGGTTGTACATTACAACACTGTGTCTAATAGTAGAAAAGTACATAATATTATGTCTAATAGCAAAGCATTGCATATAATAGCAACATTACACACTCACACAACATTGCATCTAATACCAAAAAAATATAGTGAAACTAAGTATCCGTCAGCAGAGAATTGGCTAAATAAGACATGTTATACTGCACAGTGAATACAATGTAGTCATTACAAATGTTAGGATATATTTTTACCATGGAATGATGTCCAAAAAAAAATTGTTAATGGAAAAAATGTTATAAAATATTATGAATAATTTTATTCAAATTTGTTACACTAATTCAGAAAGAAAGAAGGAAGGAAGGAAGGAAGGGAGAAAGGGAGCTCGGGAAGGAAGGAATAATACCTGGACTTGCATATGTATAAACATGTGTGGTAGGACAGAGGTTAGAAGCAATCTAAAAGGAAATAAAGTATTAATAATGATTATCTCTGACAAACTAGTGGTTACCAGTGAGGAGAGGGAAAAAGAGAGGGGCAAGATAGGGGTAGGGGATTAAGAGGTACCAGCTACTATGTAGAAAATAAATAAGCTATGAGGGTATATTGTTCAGCACAGGGAATGTGGTATTATATTTTATAATAACTATAAATGGATTATAATCTTTAAAAATTATGAATCACTATGTTGTACACCTGAAACTTATATAATATTGTACACCAACTCTACCTCAATTAAAAAAGAATGATTATCTCTGGGTGATAGGGTTACAGGTGATTCTTATTTTCTGTTTTCATAAGTCTCTGGATGCTTACGATGGCTATATCTGACTTAAATAGAAACACAATAGATTTATTTATATTTTGTAAATATAAAGAAGTAACATAGAGCAAAACAAAATAGAAGGTACGTGCTAGCTTAGCAAAAAGTGCCCTCAGTCAAGTGGCCATTCTCAAGCGGAGGCCACATAGTTATGGCTACAGCACGCACACCTCCAATGCTACAAGGTAGGAGGGTCTCACACACAGCATCACAGTGGGACTGGAAATGCCATCTTAGTGTCAAGGTTGCCTCAGAGTTCTTAATCAGACAAATTCCATTCCTTTGTTCTTGTGAAACACCAGAAAGTGAGAAATGGCCCCTACCCATGGCAAGTTTGCATTATTGAAACTGGGAATAATTCAAGTATTCAAGAGAGATAAAAATAGTATGAGCATATAATTTATTGCCTAACCCTGGACACTTTTAAGCATGAAAAAAGTGTTATTAACAATCATGCCAGGATGATAGGAGTAAACCAGCATTGCCTCAGGAAAATGTAAACATACACAGTCACCCCAAGGGGCTTCAGTGGAGGGAAAACACAGTTGGTTAGGGACTCACGAGTGAAAAACCCTCTGTAGATCATATTACAGGTTATTTCCTCTGATTCTCCCAGCAACCCTAGAAGGATGGTTTTATCTCCTTCTCTCTGGGGATCCCAGAGTTGGTGGGACCCCCCCACCACCAGGGCACACTTGGATACTAGTGACAGCACACAGCCTCCCACTCAGGACTCCCAAGCATGATTTGAGTCCAACAAGCCCACCATGATGCACACTGTCTTACAACAGAAAGGGCTTCGCTGAGTTTTCAGATAATTTTTTAAAGTTATTAACCTGTGAGAAATACAAGGGCACACATGGAAAAGCAGGAGAAATTTACTGTGTGTGTGTGAGAGAGAGAGAGAGAGCACTGAGGCACTGCGGCCTCCCTGGCAACTGGATGCTCTATTTTTGCAGGTCTGTCGCCTCTATTACAGTGGCTGTTGGAAGGACATGTGTTTCTATAGAGTTCCCTGTAACCTGTGAAGGAAGGTTTGTGCTTTTGGGGAAGGAAAGCCTGCTTCTGTATTTGCAGAATTCTGTGAACTGGAGCCTAACAACAGACATCTGTGAAAGGCTCCAGTGCCTGGAAAACAGAGGGAGGATTTAATTAGCACCACTTCCTCTCCCTCAGGCTGTCTTCTCTGGAAATACTCGAGAAGGGAAGTGAAGCACTTGGAGACTGAGATTTTGAGGTCCAGGAAGAAGGAAACTCTCAGCTCCAGTTAAATTCTGACAGTCATGAAGCGTAGAAAAACTGAGCCCAGCCACCTCAGTGCAGAATGATTCCAGCTCTGTTGCAGTCATGGGGACTTCTTTGCAAGGACAATGAACGTAACTTCTTCAACAACCTCCCGGATATGAGAGGAGTGCCATGCGTCGAAGCAGCCCCCAACGGTCCTCAGCGCCACCTGCCCAGACAATGTTTATTCCCAATTCAATAAAACACATCCTCCTATCCCTGCTTAACCAGACTATATACATTGAAATACTATATACACTGAAAAGCTTGTACCTGGATAAATTACGCCTTGCCGCAGACCCATCTAGAGCCATTTAGATTTGAAAAGGATCATCATTCCCTAAGATTGCCCAGTAAATTTATCTTAGCATGTGGTGCTCAAGAAAGTAAAGGCAGTATAATTTCTAAAGGAAGCAAAGGGTCAAGGCTTAGAAACGAATTATGTCCATACTTTTTGACCTCATTTTCTCATTTGAGGGAATTCATGTAATGAAAGTTGTCCTAAAAAAAGAAAAGCCTACAACACTGCACTAATTGCATATTCTAGGCAGTAATGAAAAATTGGGAACCAGCTAAACACCCAATGGCCAAGGAATTGTTAAGCTACCCAATTGATATTGAGCAGGCATTTAAAATATGTGTTGCAGCAGCTGGAGTAAACAATGTATCTTCTTGGGTCAAGAAAAGCAAAAAACAGAGATTTTCTCTGGAATGATTGAATAATCTTTACATTGGTAAAGACCAGAAGGGAAATACTTGGATTTATTGATAGATTGACCATAAATGATTTTTTTTAACTTTATATCATGTTAGTTCTGATTTAGTAATAAAAAATAAAATATATGAATAAATGTGTTGATTCACAAACTCAGGAGAGCTTCCTGGGTGAAATCTGAAACTGACCCCTGTACAGAAAGGCCAAAAGAGACCAAAGAAAGAAGCAGACCACTCCAGATTGGTAGGTGGCAGGGTTCATAAGCAAGGGAACTTACATACCAGGCTTGTCTTGGGTGGCCTCAAGGTGAGTAGATCTCCACACCTGCCTGCAGAATCTTAAAAGCTTATAGAGAGGCCTTAACTGGGTCCAGTCATATATTCAGTCCAGATGGTCTCAATACCACACTGCTCTCTCAAGGCTGTGTCCTCAAAAAGAGCTGCCATGGTGGGAATGGTGGGTAAAATGTACACGTACATTGCAAGGACAGGGCAGGGGTGAGGAGCCGCCCATTGCCCAGTCCACTTGCTGGTCAGCTAGCAACCATGTCCTCTGGATGACCTCCTCCAACAATGCCAAATAAATACATAAGAAAGTGCTATCCTGGGCTTCCCTGGTGGCGCAGTGGTTGAGAGTCCGCCCGCCGATGCAGGGGACACGGGTTCGTGCCCCGGTCCGGGAAGATCTCACATGCCGCGGAGCGGCTAGGCCCATGAGCCATGGCCACTGGGCCTGCGCGTCCGGAGCCTGTGCTCCGCAACGGGAGAGGCCACAACTGTGAGAGGCCCACATACCGCAAAAAAAAAAAAAAAAAAAAATCAAAGGGAGATCCAACATAGTCAACCTCCAATGAATATGTGTTTCCCGGAGAAGTAGATGAATAACTACCTGAGAACTACTAATCAGCTTGAGTGGCCACAACCCCAGCCAGAGGCAAAGAAAGGTGGAGTCTGGGGATTTTTTTTTCCCTCTCTCAAGAGTTTAATATAGAACAGTTTGGACTTAACAAAAAGCATATTTCTGATCAAGAAAGCAGGACTGACATTACATAGAGATACTGGTAAAACTCGGGGCTGTTTCATGGTGAACCCCTTCTTAGGGCAATGTACTCTCCATTTCCACAGCACGATTTTCCTCTTTGTCCCTCTAGTTTTAAGAAGTCCTTCCTGGCTCCCTGCTCTCTCTGCCACTCTGGAGAGCCTGCGTGGCCAGTCTCAACCTTGCTTTCTTTACTTTCCATGTCTGTCTCCTAAGAGCTCCATTAAGTCTCCCTGAGATTTATTTTTTAACCCTTGCAACTCGAATGCAGATATCTGTGATTTCCACAAAGTTTATGCAATATTAATAGCTACTCGAGTCTCCCCATTACCACCTCCCTGGATCCTTGGAAAGATAGAATGCCTCATTAGAAAACACCCATCTATTCTAACCTCCACATTTTGTAAATGAGGAAACTGAGGCCCGGATGGGTCATGAATCCCCTGAACTCTCAGTTTAGTTAATTTTTTAAAAGTTAAAGGCAATAAAGAATGAAGTTACAGCCACCATAGGATTAAAAATATAGTATCCAGAGGAATATCTGTGGGCTGACCAGGAGCTTAGAAAAGTCTATGACTTTTTTTTTTTCTTTTGCGGTACGCGGGCCTCTCACTGCTGTGGCCTCTCCCGTTGTGGAGCACAGGCTCCGGACGCGCAGGCTCAGCGGCCATGGCTCACGGGCCCAGCCGCTCCACGGCATGTGGGATCTTCCCGGACCGGAGCACGAACCCGTGTCCCCTGCATCGGCAGGCGGACTCTCAACCACTGCGCCACCAGGGAAGCCCCAAGTCTATGATTTGTTACCAAGAAATGCTCCCCTCTTGCAGGTGAGGTAGTGCTGAGCTAGGGAGGAAGTGTGAGCCTTAGCTCCTGTGGCTTGGGTTGCATTCAAAGATGTCAACTGTGTTTTTCTGATGGTGACACCTCTACCCACATGAAGGGGTTAACATTCTCGAGGCACAGGCCCCAAGTAAAAATCTGCTTTTAGTTTTGACATTTCATAAAGGTAATTTATGTGAATTTATGTGTGCAGCCTTTCCTGGGTCTCTCTGTGAGAACAGCTGAGGGATGTGCAGTGGATACACAACAGTACTCTAACACCTCGAAACTCTGTGCCAGTTGAGATAAGAAAATTGGCAAACAATTCTTCACAATTTCACATTTGTACATTAGTGATAACACGTCAGCAGAGCTGCTCTGTGTCCTGAGGGAAAGTGGAATTTATGGAGGGTCTCTTCCCTCCCAGCTTCTCTTCTGCCAGGCAGGGCCCTCTGCTCTGCTACCTGAGCTTTCACTCAGTAGACGGGGGTGGGAGGATGAGGGGAGAATACAGGCCCGGGATAAAGAAGTGTGGGTCCCCACTCCCTCCCTCCCTCACTGGGTAACCCTGGGCAATTGCTTCCCCCATTTTGTAAAGCAGTTCTTCATCTACAAAATGAGGGGCCAGACTTCATGGTTGGCAAATGTGTACTCCTGAAAATGACTCACCTGTTTCCATCAAAACAGATCCACTTATCTGTTTCTGTACTTCCTCTGAAGCTTTCATTTGTGGGGGGAAATGTATTGAAGTCTGAAGTTGTTGGACTAAATTATTCCTTCCAGCTCAATCACTCCACAAGATTTAATTTTTCTCCAGTGCCCAGAAGATTCCAGATCTAAGCCTACAGAGGCCATTCAATATGGTTTCCCCATCCCCTCTCCAGCTGAGCAGGTTAGTTCCTTGTGATGCAAATGTTGTGAGGTCAAAGGAGGAGGACTGTGATGGCCGTCGTGAATTCAGGCACCCACTGTGGAAATTCTGGGGTGTTTGGCCTCTGACTTACCTCTAATGCAAGTGGATATCCCCAACGACCAGAGATGTTAGGGACACCCACAGTGGAACATTGGACACCCCACCTGCACCATGGCCAGAGACATGCTAGATCCTCAATAACTATCCTTGCATTTAGGAAGGGAAAAATTTAGAGGTTTGTTGAGCTTCTCACACAAAACATTAAGTTTTAGAGGGGTTTCCTCAAAAATATACGGAAAAGAATTGATTAAGATAAGGATATTGGCTAGAGAACTCGGTGAGATTATAGATCCCTTGAAATTAACTTTGCCCATTTCCATGAACACTTCCACCACTCACCCAGTCCAGGTTACAATGACACTGGAGTTCCTGACTCCTGTAGTGTTTGTCACACTGTTCTGTAATCACCATTTACTTTGCTCTCCTGGCTTCACTCCTGGGCTGTGAGCAACTCTGGAGCAGGGACTGTGCTACCCTCATTTCTAGAGACAGCCCTTAGCATGGGATGATCCAGAACAGGCACTTAGAACAAGTTCTCAAATGCATGAATGGATGCCTTGCTTGTTTCTCTGTTAGGTCTGAGATCTGAGGGCAAGTCTTATGTCTGATCCATTGCTGTTTGCACATTACCTCATGCGTCATCCATGAGCACTCAGTAAATGCTTGTGCACTGACTAATGAAGCCCTTTGTGGGGCATGAATGGAAATAGCTCTGTACACATGCACTTACTTACACTCAGACACACATCGAAACACATGCCACAGCCTTTCATCTACAGAAGCTCATAGTCTAGTTGAGGTGATGGAAACATAAGTGGATAACTGCAGACCGATATGATAGAGCCGGAATACAAGAATGTGCACAAATGCAATGGAAACAGAAGATGGGAGTAACAGGGGTGAGTGGAGAGAGAGGCTGGAGAGGGTGGAAACTTAGAGTTATGGAGAAAAGTGCCTCAGAGCTGACTGCATGTTAGAGGATGGGTGAGGACATTCCTGGCAAAGGTGCAAAGGTGTGAGGTGTGAGGAGAAGGGTGTGTTCAAAGGATGGTGGGTAATATGGTGCATGTAATTCAGATGTCAGCTGCCCACATCCAGGCCCTACTCCTTGAAGAGCTGGTAACACTTGGTTAAAACTTCGGATCTCTGACAGGATGAAACTCTGGAATCCTCCTCACGCGTCCTCTGTATTCCCTTCTCTCTACTGTCACACCTCCATCCCTGCTGGTATAGGTCCCCCACAGTCAACCCAGATGCAGTGTCTGGACTCAGCACTGTAAGATTCCACTTGCTTCAAGAACTTCATGAGATTAACAATTTCCTTAAAGATTTAGAGCAGTTGTGGAGAGGTGAGTCACATTGTGTATGGTCCAAATTTGCCCCATTCATTTGTTTCTTCTCTGTCCAGGATAACAATTTCTGCTTTGTGTGTGTTTTCATTACTTGAAACACTTAGCTATTTTATCTACATAACCTGATCTCTCAGGTTCTCCCCTCAACATCCCAGAATAAATGGAATTCCCCCACCAAGATGAATTCTGGAGGTAATTATTAATATAAACCTGTACAAGGATTTGTGAGTCAGGGAGATGTGTCTGAAAAAGTAGAAGGCATCCAGCCTATAAGCCAGACATCAAGGGTAATGACTTATCTCAGGCAGTAGCAGAAGCATCTACTTTGCAGCTGGCCTAGGTCAGAGAGGGGACAGGAAAGTGGTGGCATTCTCCTCCTGTGGAAGAGAATAATTAAGGTTAAATCAACAGCCTCCCTACATGCTCCAAAGAAAGAAAAAAGAAGCATGCGAGGAACTGACCAGGTTAAAGATATTGGTCCCAACAATGTACTTTGGGGGTCTTGTAAGCACTCAAATATTTTTTTCCTGTACAAGTGAAAAAGAAAGGAGAAAAGAAATGAAAAGATTCAACCAAGGCCAACAATTCAGCTTGCAGCAGCTCCATTTTTTTCTCTCTCTAAAGTAAAAAGATCCCTGGTTTTGAATCTGCTGATTCAGAAACTAGATGGTGACAATGCCTAGAAATTAGAGCCAGCCTCTTTCCCAGTTATTGGGACGTCCCAGGGGAGTGTGTGGATTATGCTACCAGGGATTACTACCTACCCAGCATTAATCCTGGTGCCAGGGAGAGGGGCACTAGCCCACATTCCTCAACGAGGTGTTCCCATCTGGGAGCTCTGTTTCAGGAAGTCATCCCAGAGCCTGGGTTTCCTGCTAGGCCAACTGTGACTTCTCACATACAGATTTCATGAAATTCAGGGAAAGACATTTATCCAAATGCTGACAACAGTCTTTTTCTCCCCCAAATGAAAACTACAGCCTTTATTATATTAATGACGTTTTCATTATAAACATTTTTATTGAAGTAGGACATGCATTCCAAAACTCATAAGTGTGCAGATCAATGAAGTATCGTAAAAATAAACGCACACATGGACCCATCACATAGGTCAAGAAACACCACATTACTGGCACCCTGACAGGATTATTTTTCTCAAAGTGAATATTCAGTTGGTTTAATGGAATCACTGCCAGACAGTTGACATATAACTCAACACCCTCAGTTTACAAATAAGAAACCAGATGCTCCCATGGGATCAGGGAAGTGACCACCTCAGGTCACAAAGCAAGTTAGAGGCAGTACCAGGGTTTCAGGGCCCTCTTTCCTGTTTTCATTGCCTTCAATTCCTAGGAAGCCTTAGCTGGCCTATGAAGAAAGAGGAACTTGCTTGGTGACTCCTTTCTCCAGGAGTCTGAGGTCAGCCCTCGCCTGTTCCCATGAAGCCAGTCTCTGAGGACCTGTCCTGAAGACTCTGCTCTGAAACCTACACAAATCATCGCTTTCCTCAGTCAGAGTGCCTGGTATACTTCCAACACACGGTAAACTGTTAAGTGAATTAATGAAGAGACACTTCCTGTTATCAACAGATGCTCTTCAAATCCTCCCTCTTCTTTTTCCATTACCAGACTGGTTATTTGGACCCACGGCCTGTGAGATGGCCTTCCTTTTTTCTAAAGAAGTTATCACATGGATGGTGAGTGACCACTAACTGCGTCACAAGAAGAACAACAGAGGGAACTGGAGAAACTGAGTTGAGAAGAGAGAAAATGTGGAGGACTCTGATCACTCTCTTCAGATATCTAAAAGCTTACCAGGAGGAAAAGAGCACATTTATTTCATTTGACCTTAGAAAGTCCAAGAAGGATGAATGGTTATCTTGTTTTTCATAACCAAGTTTCTAGAAAAAATGGTCCATTCTTGCCATCTCTCATTTTATCTCATCCACCCCTTAATCCACAGATTTTAGCATATCTTTGAAATATTCTCAACAAAGCTCTCATGATTTAAGCCAATACTTTCCACTCTTTATCTCCCTTGATCTCTTTTGCACTGTTGATTGCTGACTCATGCTTCTTGAAATTCTTGTTTTCTTCTGTTCCTTGGCATGGCAGATTCCCAGTTTTTGTTTCTACTTCCTTGTTCATGGCTTATAGTTTCCTTCATGGAAACTATACCCCCATGCCTCTCATGCTGATGTTTGCCAGAAATCACTCTGTATGCTCTCACTAAGCTATCTCCTTTGTTCTCAGTGTTTAACCACAGTTTGTAGATCTATGACTCCCATATCTACAACTACAGTCAGATGTCTCTCCCAAGCCCCAAATCCATCTACACAACTGTCTACTAGATCTGTCCTCTTTGCTGGCCCATAGGTAATTCTTCCCGTCCAAAGACGAACTTATCATCTTCTTACCTCCCCCATAAACGTGCTCCCCCTTTTTGTTCCAAGCTCAGTGAAGGAGATCACAGCTATACAGTTGCCCAGGCCAGAGAGCTGCCTGATTCCCTCTTCTTGCCCAATACTGACCAATCAGCTGCTTAGTCCCACAGTTTTTAATTCCTTAGTAGCTACTGAATTCTCTACTTTGCTCCACTCCTTGCCACAGCCTTAGTTCATCTCTTGAGGATCATCATAAAGGTCTTCTAACTGATTTCTCTCCAATATTACTCTCTCAAATGTATGCAGCACACAGAGGGAAGACTCATCTTCCTAAAATATAAACTGTATCGTGTCACTAGCCACTTACCCTTCAATGAATCCCCACTGCCCTCTAAATAAAATCTGACTCCCGAGCATGGTAGGCAAGACCTTCATGATCTGAACTCCTACTAACCTGTAGAGATTCATGTCTCACCAAGTCTTTTCCTTCCTTTTTCTTCTCCCTCTTCCTCTCCCATCTTCCTCACCCCACCACACATTTATATCCTATGCTTCAGCTGTACTACTCTACCTGTAGACTCATAAATTCACCAACCTCCTACTCATTTCCTTTACCTGATTAACACCCATTTCCCTTTTTTGTCTCAGCTTAGAAAGCAGCTATAGGCTTCCTTGGCCAATCTCATCTCATGACTTACATGCCTCTCCACTGTTTCTCCTTGTAGACCGTATTTATCATTACAACAGAACTTATCATACAGTACCTGTCAACTTGCCTTAACTTTCACAGCCTCCTCACTAGTATGTAAGATCCCTGATGATAGGGACAGGGTTTTGCGGTTTTTTTCACTACAGTATCCTTAGCACCGAGTGGAGCACATAGAAAGCATTCATTATGTATCAACTGAACAAAATGGATCAATAATAAACATCCATACTCCATGGAGCGCCCATGGCAGAAAATGCAAAGGAGATTCATCTTAGAGAGTCTCTCTCCTCAGATGTGATGGAATGGGACCTGACAAGTGATGATTTGAAACCCTTTCTTCTAGACCAAGCTCCAAGCTCACCAGTTCCCTCAAGTTTAGCATAAATGGCAATTTAGAAATGCAATTTGACCTGTGCTCTCCACAGGCACCATGATCTTTTATCAACCCATTCTTTAGTCATTGCCTGTAATTGGTCTCCATGAGGAGATCATGAGCTCCGTGAGGGAAGGAACCATGCCCTCATTTGTCCTATTGGATGCTCACAGGATGCTGGTCCCTGTGTTTGGCACAGTGAGCTCAGTCACAGAGGATGTCACAGAAGCTATCTATACCACAAGAGACACAGAACAAGGAAAAACTTCCTTCTGCCTGAAACTACCCTGCGGGCTAAATGACAAAAATGAGAGTCTCTCTTAAGAGCTGGATGGAGGAATAGAGGAGAGTTTATCTGAAAACCAAAGGGCAATATTTGTTGGGGAGCAGGCATTTGAAAGGGGCGGGAAAAGGCCAGAAAGCAGAGTGTCTAGTGTCACAAAAACAATACTACTACTTTCTCATCTTGTGGGTCACCATCACTGAAGGACAGTCTGTGGTTTAATAATGAAGTACACACTGAGTTCCTAAAATGCTGAATGCTAAACAAGACACCTAATTGGACAAAATAAGTAATATAAGAAAGTGTTAGAGGAATAGTCTAAGGCAACTTTGACCCTTTTCCACTCCTACTAGGCAAGAATGTAAACACCTGAAATTCAGTCTGTTCTACAAGGTGCAAGAAGATCTAAATAGGTCTAGAGAGTTCCACCAGAGAGAGAGAAAAGGCAAGAGAACTAGAGCAAAGGGGTAGCTCTCATGAAAATAATGAAGGCCAGGATACAAGTATAGAGAAACCAAAGCAGTTCAATTTCAAGAGTGACATTCAGATTCATTACAAGATGATTTAAGAAAAGTTCACAGTTCAGAATGCTAAAGAATAAAAACTATATATATATATATATACATATATATATATATATATATGTATATATATATATATATATATATAGTATATAGAGAGAGTATGCATATATAGTATATAGAGAGAGTATTTATATAGTATATATATATATTAGCTTGCTGAAGGTAGTTAGATAAGAGACACAGGTGAAGAACAGTAACATCTGTCAAAAAAGGTCTTTTCTTGTTTCTGTATTTCATCAAGAAAACAAAACAAAAATATGTGTCTAAGAAAATAGAATTATATACACCTATAAGTGCATAATTTTAGAAAGTAAGGATAAATGTATATTTATGTGTGAGTATTTTTTATGTGTGAGTATATGTGTGTGTATATTTATGTGTATATTTATGTGTGCTACAACTACTATTAAAGCAATGAGCAACATTAGCCAGAAAAAATAGTAAATGCACTGAGAAAATTAAAATGCTACCTTGATATTCAGATTTCCTTGGTTCTGTGAATGTATATCTCAAGGCTGGCTAACTCGGGAGAGGTGATGTTTGGTTTTGTTTTGTTTTGTTTTTTGTAGTACGTGGGCCTCTCACTGTTGTGGCCTCTCCCGTTGCGGAGCACAGGCTCCGGACGCACAGGCTCAGTGGCCATGGCTCACTGGCCCAGCCACTCCGTGGCATGTGGGATCCTCCCGGACTGGGGCACGAACCCGCGTCCCCTGCATCAGCAGGCAGACTCTCAACCACTGCACCACCAGGGAAGCCCTGATGTTTGGTTTTGATCAGCCTTTCTGTAAATGTATGACTTTATTCAGAGTGATCAAGATAGGGGTAGCATATGGACCAGGGAAAACAACCATTATTAAGTGTGATCAGTAATGTCATCTTCATATACTAACTGTATGCATATGTCCTAGTAATACCTCTCAACTTCTTTATCTGCAAAAATGTGCATGGAGACACCTGCCCTGCTTACTTTCTGAGATTTTTTTGTAAAGATCAAATAAAAAAGTTTTGAAAGTACTTTGTAAATGATGGAGTGCCTTGATCTTACATCTTTTAAAGAGCCATTAGTATATTATCATAGAAGGAGAAGGCAATAAAATAACATTTGAGCAGTGCTATTGGCAGTCTCTGAAAGATGCCAAAGGGAAAGTGGCACTGCCCAAAGGTTTTAGGGAAGGTCAATTCTATATTGACGGAGTTGAAACTATTGGCAAGATGTGGGGCTGATGGTGAGGAGAGGCAATGTATTGAGACCAGGGCTGTGCTAAACCTTCCCAGGAGGCCATCTTCCCACCCAGCCCTGGGGACCAAATGGAAACCAAAGTCCACAGGGCCAGAATTTGATGCTGCCCAAGTTACTTGCACACATACTTCCTGAGTCAATTCCTGCTCTAGAGTATCCTTTCAGAATACAAAAGCAGTGAAAAAACATCTGTGGCTTATGTATGTCCTATTTGTGATGGAGAAATTCAACTGAATGGATAAGTTTGACCACTCCTTAAACCTTCTCTTTTGAGATAAGTGTCACCAAAGTAGGTTAGTTCACAGTATAACCGTTTGACAGAATCTCTGCATCTAAGAACTTCAACTGTGACACTGCATGGTATTTAAAGAGATCAAGGAAATGTTTGACACATCTCCAAAATACATTCCCTATTATCTGTAAGGGAAGTTCCATCTTCCTTTCTTAATGAATTGGGACCAATCTACCATATCCAGTACTATTCCTAGTTAATGTTATCATTACTTCTTCTCTTGCAACCCCCCGAAAATAGGTAATGCCAGGTTCCAAATACCATCAGTGTTTGACTGTGAAACTCTGTAATTCTCCCACCAAAGCCCAGCCAGTGGATAAACTTATTAGAAAATGCTACAGAGAGAGCTAAAACCAGCTCTCCTGTTGGGAGTGACTGAATATAGAATCTTGAATTTAGGAGGGACCTTAGATAGTTAAACATCATATCCAGTAGGTATCTCTAAGCTGGTTACTTTGCTTTTCTAATAACGTTACCTACCTATAGATTTAGGTCTCATGACAAAGGAAGTGGGATTAATCAGTACATCACTAGAAACTGTGCTGGTATATTTTAACATATGAAATAGAGAGATCATTTAAAATAAGTGATATATCTAGCTATCTTTTTAATTCATCATCTTCCAGTGGCAAATCTAAGTGCATTCCTATGCCATTGCCTTTTTGAAAACAGTGATACTATTTTATAATTTATTTTATTAGCTAAACCACCTAAATGAAGTTTAGATAAAATATTATGTAGCTGTTATAATTAACATTGTACAAATACAATAGAAAAACATCCACAGTATATTTTTGAAAGTTATAAAATAGGACATAGAATGATCTTAGTTTTTATCAAAATAAAATGTCATTATGTATAACTAATATATATGTATTACAAGAATATCCACAAAAATGTTAACATAGGTTTTCTCTGGGTAATTTAGATTATAGTTTTTTTACTTAATTATATTTTCTAATTTTCTACAATGAAAATATTATAAAGAAAGTAAAATAAGAAAAAAGTATTGGCACTAGTCAGAACATTTGAAAACGTAAAGGTTTTTTAAGCATTCACATTTTCATTCACAAATTACCTATTCTCCAGTACAAGGGGAAAAAATAGTTTCATACAGTAAATACACCAAAATTTAGCCCTCAGAAATTTTCCAAAAATTAAAGTCAAAAGAAGACTAAAATTCATACCCAAATAAAGACTTTCCTATACACAGATGACTGTATTTTGGGGCAATGACTTTTATCTACCCACTAATATGCAAAAGCTGCATTCAGGAAATAAAATCAAAGAAGTTTTGAGAGATGGTGAAAGATAGTGTCTCTTGGGCAAGTTTTATCACAAGAATTTATGAAACTGCTATGTGGGCCGAGAAGTTACAAACTCATTATGTAAATTATGTAATGGAAAAAGGTAGGAGAAATATTGTCTTAGAGAGATAAGTCCAATGCACCTCCAGTGAACAGATCCTAAGAACAAAGCCCTTAGTTACAGAGGGACTGGACAGAATAATTTGGCAGAAGTTCTAGTTTTCCCAGCAAAAGGTCATAGCAAGTGATGTGGAGTTGGAGAGGAAAGGGGTGGCAGTGACCCTGTTTTAAAGAGTAACCTTGGGGAGGGATAGTTGGGGGGCTGTGGAGGGGAGCCATTCCATACCACCCTAACCTTGACCTAGGCCAGTTTCAAAAACATTGGTCTGAAACGAACTAGAGGAAAATAATTTTCCTTTTTCCTCCTGTGTTACATCAAAAGAATTAGAAGTCATGGTATAGCCCATCTTTCTTTGAAAAAAGGTCAAGAAAAAATGCCTGGCCAAGGGAATCCATATCCCAAAACATAGCGCTAAATTTCTTTCAAGCCTGCTAACTCTTCCATGACTCTTCTGACATCAGTGCTTCTCCTTGAATACATTCCCTCTCTTAGCAGAGATGACATTACTTAAATTGAACAAGGTTTTTTTCTTTCTTTCCCTTTCATGCTTCTATTTTCTTCAACTTTTGCAAAACTTTAATTATTGTTTGTTTTCCATTGTTAAGCTTCAATCCTAATTGAAGCTTAGCTGAGCTCCATTGGCCTGAGGCGACCCAGCACTGGAGCCTACCCGGCTCTTTGGTGGGGCTAATGGTGGACTCTGGGAGGGCTCACACCAAGGATTACGTCCCAGAACTTCTGCTGCCACTGTCCTCGTCCCCGCGGTGAGTCACAGCCATGCCCCACCTCTGCAAGAGACCCTCCAACACTAGCAGGTAGGTCTGGTTCAGTCTCCTATGGGGTCACTGCTCCTTCCCCCGGGTCCTGATGTGCACACTGCGTAGTGTGTGCCCTCTAAGAGTGGAGTCTCTGTTTCCCCCAATACTGTCATCAAATCCCGCTAGCCTTCAAAGTCTGATTCTCTAGGAATTCCTCCTCCCGTTGCCAGACCCCCAGGCTGGGAAGCCTGACGTGGGACTCAGAACCTTCACTCCAGTGGGTGGACTTCTGTGGTACAGTTGTTCTCCAGTTTGTGAGTCACACACCCAGCGGTTATGAGATTTGATTTTATTGTGATTGCACCCCTCCTACTGTGTCACTGCAGCTTCTTCTTTGTCTTTGGATGTGGGGTATCTTTTTTGGTGAGTTCTAGTGTCTTCCTGTCGATGACTGTTCAGCAGTTAGTTGTGATTCCGGTGCTCTCGCAAGAGGGAGTGAGCGCACATCCTTCTACTCTGCCATCTTGAACCAATCCAAACAAACCCTCAGCTGAGCTCCATTGGGAGCTCAGCCAATCAGTAGGAGGGGCTAAGCCACACAGTTTAGCTTCCTCCATTGGAACCTGAAAGATGCCTTTATTTTTTATTTAAACACAACTTTGTGGGCTATGTGTAAAGATCACTCACCTACAACTCAAAGACACAATAATGTTTGGAGAATTAATTAAGCCAACTTTTCCACAAGATAATGGATAAGGAACAGGAAAGACATAAATTGATTCATTTCATGTAATCAATTCCTGTATCAGGAAGTAGGCTGGCATAGTAGAGAAAGCTTTGGAGTCAGACAGACCTGGGCTTCAATCCAGACTCCACAACTTACCAGCTGCCTGAGGTTGGGTAACAATTTAAAAATCTTGAGCTTCAGTTTTCTCAAACGTGAAATGGATCCAGTATTTACCTTGTAGGACAGTGTAAGAATTAGGGGAGCTAACGGATCTAAAGGCTTACCTAACAAAGTACTTAAAATATAGTGGGGTTTCAAAACATAGTTTTCAAGGTTTGAGGAAAAGGATGGATAGAAGGAGTCTAATAATCAACTGAATCTATGTGAGAGCAACTTGAACAACTGGGAGAAGACGCTACGATAACTAGTGATGGTGGAAAATGCCTTAAAGTGATAGGAGTCAGGAAATCTGGGTTCAGATGTAAGTCATCTCTTCTCTCTGGGCATAATTTTTTCACCTGCACTAAGAGGGTATTGAACCACTTGGCTCCCACATTTCCTTCTAGCTCTGGTGGTCTAAGACTCCACACAGACCTGATGGGGAGTCTCTATTCTAAATCAAGGTGGAGAGCTAAGAGGTCATCTGCAAAGCAGGTCAAATACCAAAAATAATAAGGCTGGAATATATTTAATTGTATCACCTTTATCCCACTACAAATCAAAACTTTCTAGTCCTTGGTTGTATGTTTGAAGAAAATTGCATCTTTAAGAGCATCCTGGAAAAGAAATCAATAAGAACAAGAGACCAAGCTACTAGCTTGTTTTTGTTTTTGAATTTAACAGGCAAGGAACACTGAATGGTAAGAACTTCTCGTTTGGTTTCGTTAGCTGATTCCTCCAAACTATGAGAGCGGCACTTCAGAGAGGACTGGCCTTCCTAGGCTGGGACATCATCCACCTAGACCTGGTCCACCCAGAGTAAAATTCTCCCTCCCACCCACCCAATTACAACATTGTGAGTAAAGCCTCTTCACCAGTCTCTGAAATAACCCAGTCACAGCTTCCTGGCTCCCTGCACATCATAAAGGCTTCCACTTAGAGTTCATCTCATTTAGAACAAAGGATTTTATCTTTGTCAATTAACTACAAGACTACAAAGAAGACTCAAAACTAGATCTTCCTGCATGGAGTTCAGAACTTAGAAGAGGAGATCATGATTTAAGCATCAATCCTAAATTAGAGGTACTTACTGTATCACACTATATGTACACACTCATAGTGGAATATTATGCAACCCTCAGAGATGGCATTTTTTAAGACAATTAAATGACAGAAGAAAATCCACAGAATAATACTAAGTGAAAAGTAGGGTCCTAAGCTACACATACCCTATGGTTTTATTTTCAAAACCACAAGTATATACAAATAGGCAAATAAAGATACTAGAAATTAACATATTGAAGTGTTAAAAGGAGTTTATCTTTAGGAGAGGGAGGTTGTAAAAGATCTCATAGAATAATTCTGTAGATAAATATTAATTGGCATGAAAAGATATATTATTATGAAGCAGAAATGCAGCTTATAAAATAATATTAAAAATCACCCACACATGCATTGGAAGCACATGCACCAAAATGTTATAAATGATTATTTCTGCATGACTAGCTTATGGATGATTTTTACATTTTTTTTACATCTTTCTAAATTTTCCAATTTTTTTTTGGCACTGAACATACATAATACTTATGATTGAGGGAAAATATATTCAAGGAAGTATACCAAGTGAATATAAGTCAGAGTCATAGGGCTATGGCTACCAAAGAAATTAATTGAAATAGAATAGAAATCAAAGACCCCAAAAAGTGGTGGGTAAAGAAGCAGTCATACAAGAAATCTCATCAAAGGTAATGTGACACAAGGAGCTTGGAAGGACTCCATCCTAGTCAAAGATGACTATACCTGTGGGCTATGGAAACATAGTTGTTTTTAAAGTGCATCTAATAATCGTTCAGCCCTACCTCCTTAAAGAAGGTTTCTCTAGCTACCAAAACTCATTTGTGACAGATGGACCTTCTCAACAAGATGAAGCATCTCAACAAGATGAAGATGAAACATGCACCATTAAGGTAAATGTCCTTTCCCTCTATGGCACTCTAAACTCCTCTAGGTCAGAAACCACCCTCTGTGCTGCTTGATAACCCACCCCACTGTCAACACTGAGTGTTCTGAACAGAACAGATGCTTAACAGATATTTATGGTGCACACCACATGGGATATGGCAGAAGGACAAGGATAGAGGAGCAAGGGAGACCTGGAGGTAATCAACCAAGCACTACCAACCTTCATAACAATAGTATGGAGAGATTTTCGTGACTTGACAATGAGGAAATGGTGATGACACAGGCAAAGAACTACTGCATTAATAAATGTTCATTTATTTATAGGGATAGATGTTAATGATTCATTGGACCCATTTAACTTTTCTTATTACATTATTGGCCATACATAAAAGCAAAAGAAGAAAAAGAAATCTTTCCTTAAATCGACCATGCAGAGAAAATGAAAGTAAATCATTTTGATGTATATCCTTTAAGACTTCTTCTACATTTATGACAGATAATGTTATTTTTTTCTACTTCAAAAACTGAGTTATGCTGTAAACATCGTTTCAAAAGCTGCCCTTTACACTTAACATATTGATGAGGATACTGACACTGACGATGGTAGCAATGTTTATTAAGCACTTACTATGTACCAAACACTGGGCTTTAATTGCATTGGCTCATTTCACACTCACCATAGCCCTGTGCTCCAGGTATTACAATGATCCTCATTTTCCAGATTAGTTAAAATGATCCTCATTCCCCAGATTAGTTACAATGATCCTCATTCTCCAGATTAGTATACTGAAACTCTGAAAGGTTGAGGAATTTGCTCAAGTTTGCACAGTCAGTGATAAGAGCTTTAAGTTGATCAAATATCTCTCAGATTTCAAGCCCCTATTTTCCACCACTGTGCTACACTACTCAGCTCATGAATAATTTTCTACAACAGCACATTAGTGACTGTGTAGGGTTCCATTATATAATCATCCATATTTATTTAACTCACCCCTTATTTTTACTTGTTCATGTTGCTTTTTTTTCCCCTTTGCTTTTATAATGACCATGCCCTGAAGATCCTTGTAGGTACAGTTTTTCATAATCCTTAATTTTTTCCTCTGTATAAATTCCTAGAAATGGAAATGCTGGGTCAAAGAGTTTGTAGATTTAAGGTTCTTGGTATATATGGCCAAATTGCTCTTCCCAGCAATGTTGTAGCAGCTTAAGTCTTAGCAGATTATGAAGCTTATTTATATGTGGAATCATTAAAAAAAAAAAAGCTCATAGATACAGACAACAGATCAGTGACTGCTGGGGGTAGAGGGTGGGGGGGAGCTAAATGGGTAAAAGGGATCAAAAGATATAAACTTCCAGTTATAAAATGGATAAGTCTTGGGGATGTAATGTACAGTACGGTGACTATAGTTAATAATACTCTATTGCATGTTTGAAAGTTATTAAGAGAGTAGATCTTAAAAGTTCCCACCACAAGAAAAAAATTTGTAACTATTTGTGGTAATGAATGGTAACTGGACTTATTGTGGTGATCAATTCCCAATATATACAAATATTAAATCAGTATATTGTGCACTGGAAACTAATATAATGTTAGATGTCAATTTTACCTCAATAGTTTAAAATTACAAAAAATTTTTAAAAGAATATGAAGCCCATTTTTCTGCAGGTCAAGAGACGGTTTCATAATTTAAAAATATATATTTGGCAATAAATAGTTTTAAATAGCCCAATATTTGTTTAAATTTGCAATGCTTTTTTGTTTTTTAGTTGTGAGATTGAAAGGTTAGGGGAGTGTATGTTTGAACATTTTTATTAGTTTCATCTCCTTTGTCTTATTGATCCACAAGACTTCTTCATTTATTAAATACATTAACAATCAAACAAATGTTTATTACATCAACAGCTGTTAATGACTGTACTGGCACTCCTGAGAGTTATAGGCATGAGTAATGATGATGTGAAAATTTCAAAACGGACACATCCATTATACAGGTTTATGTATCCCTAACTATAGAGCAAAATGAACCATACCAGCTAGCTTGCAAATTAGAGATTTGATTTGCCTCATTCATTAATTCTGTTTATAAGGATATCTTAACTTGGATACTCTACTTTTTTCTTATATGACTTAGGTTAACCTCCATCATGAAGCTCTACATGGTATGAATTGTTTCATTTAATTTAATATTTCAAACACATTTTGGGGGGACTTTCTCTGTGCCAATCACTGTGCTAGGGAAGAAAGAGAGAGGTGGAAAGTAGAAGAAAACCTGCAAATATAATTTCTTTCTCTTTTTAAGGAGCACACTGTCAGTGAAAGAATTAGATCTGCAAATAGATAATTACAAGATGGCTGGATAAAGCCTAGATAGTAATCTGTACAAAGTGCAGTAGGAGCATTCTAGGGGCATCAAAGAATCACACTAAGTTGTCTAGATACATTTGGATCGAAGAGCTCTTGCACAAAGCAAAACAGGTGCCAAGGACCCAGTATGACCTGCTGCTGAAAGATAACAGCTATATTTTATGTTCCCTTTTGGTGCCATCAGTGCTGAGAGAGAACACCTGCCAGCAGGCAGGAGGGTGGGAGGCTGAGGGGGAGAGGGGACAAATGGTATGCAAAGATTTTTATTCTAGACATTGATGACAAATTGAAATTATAGTGGAATAATCATAGTTCAGGTATACAAAAATGGAATGGAGTGGCCATTGAGGATCTGGTCTCAGACATGTCCCTGCACCATTGAGAACTTGAATTTTCTTTACCCAAGGACACCACCAGCATATTCAGAACAACAGCCAACAGCTGCAACTTTATGGTGTCAAGGTCCTGCTTTGTAACCATCAACCATTTCAGATCCTAACCAATCCTTGCTTAATAAACATTCTCACTTCTTGCCAGCTGCGATTCTACTTCTTGACAAACAACTTGTGTAACTCAATAGC
Source organism: Hyperoodon ampullatus (assembly GCF_949752795.1). NCBI lineage: Eukaryota > Metazoa > Chordata > Mammalia > Artiodactyla > Ziphiidae > Hyperoodon > Hyperoodon ampullatus. The sequence continues at coordinate 41,808,642 of NC_136918.1, forward strand.
CTTGCAGCTTTTGCCTTATAAGCTTCCTCTATTTTGCTGTCCAGCAGTCCTAACAAACCCAAAGTAAATGTCTCTTTATTTCAAGCAGGTCTCCTTTTCTGCAATTTTGGTTAACAACCTGCACTGTCCAGGGCTGGATCAAATAATATGTGTTTCACTGTATCCCTGTTTAGGGACTAGCAATATCCTGACCCTGAAATGTGTGGTTGGAGCTCCATGTAAACAGAAAGAACTTTAACAGTGTATCAACCTCAAGTGGACAGAAAGCAGAGAGCATTAAGAATGTATCGTGAATGTCAGTGAGCAGATAGAAATTCACTACTAGAGGAAGAGATTGATGTGAGAATCAGTCCAAGATTACCTGCCCAAGAAAGTGCATTCCCACCCCTCAGCAGACAGATGGTTCAACCTGAAGCCCTGTGTTGACCATATTTGAAAGGCTCTTTCCTAATATTGCAAGTTTCCATTGATGCAGATGCTGAGTTCTAGTTCCCTCCTAGGGTCCCAAACATCCTGCGTCTGGTATAACAGCACATGCAGCTCAGGAGACATACCTGAGAAGCATGAATTCCTGGGATTTAAGAAAGGTCCTTAAATAATAACAAAGTGAAAGTTCTCTAGAGCTTCATAGAGAGCTCTAAAGCTATAAGTGACCTCCAAAATTATCTGTTTAGTATGAGGCAGTGGCAGTGAAGAGAAAGGGGACTTCGACTTTTTGAACCCAGGTGTGAATCCCATCTGGTATTAATTTGCTCTGTGTTTTAGAGCAGATGACTTCAACCCCCTGAGCCTTATTTTCCTTCCCTGGGAAAAAAAAAAAAAGTAAGAAATAACCCTTACCAGGACTACTTACAGGGGTAGGAGAGATAAAATAAAATACTCTGTGTGGATCAATCAAGTTACAATCTCTATAAATAAAGTACATTTCCATCATCTTCCAAAAGTAAGCTCCTGATGTTCCTTCCAAAAACCTGCTCCTCTCATGGTCTTCTCCGACCCAAATGAAGGCCACTCCTTCCTACCAGTTGCTCAAAAAAATCTTGGAGTCATCCTTGTCTCCTTCCTGTCTCATTCCTCCCCATTAAATCAATCAAACACAAGTCAAAATGCTTCTCACCACCTCCACCACTACCCACTTGTCCAAGCTTCCACAGCAATCATCTGGATGCTAAGGAGGGTCAAAGTACCTAAAACTTGCAGTTGAAAGGAGTCTTAAAGGGCATCTAGGTATAGTCCCCAAAATGACAGAGCTAATGCTTCTACTTAGGGGCGCCCAGCACCATTCACTACGTGTAATGGGCAGTGAAAGAGTTACAGCCCCAGAGACTACAGGCTGCCTGGCCCTGTGCACACCATGTCATCTTTCGGAGCCTCAATTTCTCTATTTTGAATAAGGTAATTGGTTAAGTGATTTCTTCAAGACCCTTACAGACAGAAAGACACTTAAGAATGTATAGAAGCCTGCTAAAAATTACATAACATTGCAACCCACTGCATTGTGGTGGGCCCACGAGGATGAATATTAGTACTGTCATAACAAACTCAAACAGACACACACACACACACACACAAAGGAAACATTTCCTTCCACAACTAAGAAAGATGCAACCTTTAGCGCATGAAGAAAACAAATGATAACTAAAATTAGCATCTTAAAAACTAAACTACATAATCACCGAAGATGAGATTTTCTTAAAACTGTAGGACAATGAGATATAACGATAGCTGTCATAAGAGAGGAAATTGTAGGAGTCAATCTGAAAGGATTTGGGGATGTTTCTCCCCCGCATTGAGATTTGTTTTTCCACATACCACAGTAAGACAGAAAAGCTAAAATATTTCCCCAGGGCTGGGCCGCTGTGATCGGTGCCTCATAACACTGCTGATGACATTAAGAAATTGTCATTCATGTTGATTGATTTGTGTATATTGAAGAATCCTTGCATTCCTGGAATAAACCCCACTTGATCATGGTGTATGATCCTTTTAATGTGCTGTTGGATTCTGTTCGCTAGTATTTTGTTGAGGATTTTTGCATCTATGTTCATCAGTGATATTGGCCTGTAGTTTTCTTTCTTTGTGACATCTTTGTCTGGTTTTGGTATCAGGGTCATGGTGGCCTCGTAGAATGATTTTGGGAGTGTTCCTCCCTCTGCTATATTTTGGAAGAGTTTGAGAAGGATAGGTGTTAGCTCTTCTCTAAATGTTTGATAGAATTCGCCTGTGAAGCCATCTGGTCCTGGGCTTTTGTTTGTTGGAAGATTTTTAATCACAGTTTCAACTTCAGTGCTTGTGATTGGTCTGTTCATATTTTCTATTTCTTCCTGGTTCATTCTTGGCAGGTTGTGCATTTCTAAGAATTTGTCCATTTCTTCCAGGTTGTCCATTTTATTGGCATAGAGTTGCTTGTAGTAATCTCTCATGATCTTTTCTATTTCTGCAGTGTCAGTTGTTACTTCTTTTTCATTTTTAATTCTATTGATTTGAGTCTTCTCCCTTTTTTTCTTGATGAGTCTGAGTTGTTTTTCCACATACCACATGGTTAATGGTTTCTCAATTTTATTTATCTTCTCAAAGAACCAGCTTTTAGTTTTATTGATCTTTGCTATCATTTCCTTCATTTCTTTTTCATTTATTTCTGATCTTTATTATTTCTTTCCTTCTGCTAGCTTTGGGGGTTTTTTGTTCTTCTTTCTCTAATTGCTTTAGGTGCAAGGTTAGGTTGTTTATTTGAGATGTTTCCTGTTTCTTAAGGTAGGATTGTATTGCTATAAATTTCAGCCCCAAATGAAAGCCAAAGCATGTGTCAGGCTCCACGTAGTGATCTTCTCCAATCTGCATAACAGTGTTCAGTTAACAAGGCCGTTTTACATGCATATTCTCATCCATTCTCTAAAAATAGTCCATTTGATGAAGGCTAGATATCACTAGAAAAGCTCTCTCAGATGAATTCAAAATATCCCTCCCAATCTGCCTGAAAGAAAAGAACACCTTTTGTTTGCCATTTGACAGTTCAGGAAGCCCTTTCACTTCTCTTGGCTTTTAGAGAAAAGGTGTGACCTGCTTGGGTGGAGCGGGGTGCAGGGCGTGCAGCAGAGAGGGAGAGAGAAGGAGGCATCAGATCTAATCTTGGCCTTAGTCTGCAGATCAAACTTGAACAAATCACTTCTATTCACTGAGCCTCAGTTCCTAAGCCACTGAATAGAGAAAGTTATACCTATCCCACGGTTCTTACAGGGCAGTTAAGATCAAAATCAATAGAGAGATAAGTATGTCAAGGGATTTTATAGGCTGAAAAATACTGGTCTACAAATCTCATCAACCCTGAGCAGTAAGGAATAGAGCACTTTTCATCGGGTCATGGAGAATAGGAGTCTAGATGGAACTACAAGGCAGTAGTGGAGGGGACTCAAGACACAAGTTGGGGACAAGAGGAATCAGCTCATAGAGAGGAGACCTATCTCTTTGTAGAACCAGTGACAAGCCACCTGGCCTTACCTGAGTAAACTCTGGCCAGTCCTCAAGGATCTTCCTCTCTTCTTGGACAAAGGGGGCCAGACCACAGACAGTGGCCAGTGGAGATGTGGTTGGCTCAGAGGAAGCCAAACAAGAGGGTGTTTTCGTGCTGTCACTCCACTCGGTCTGAATCTTGCCTCACCCAGAGGGCTGAGAGTGACGTGCTCAACCTCCACCAAAGGGTCAAATGAAAGGACTGGAGATATTTACAGGGAGGAACTCCATCTGTCATGGATGGGGAACTGGGTTTGTGGGTGGAGCCTTTCTTGTTCTACAATGACACACCTCTTTCTCCTGTCCACTCCTTCAAGAAGTCCTGGATTTTTCTGCCCACTCCCTCTTTGATTGACCTCTTATGATGGCGTGGGCAGAAGCAGCCTGCTGTCCATTCCTCCCTGGCGTCTGTATGCTTCCCATTCGCAGTAAGAAAGCTTAAGCCTGAAGACTATACTCCTTTTATTAATATTAATGATGAGTTGGGTTTTTTGGCTATTTGTGATTTTGAGCATCATCATCACTTTCAGATCAGGAGAGTAGAGGCATGTAGAGCAGTATGTCTATAAGAACAAACACAAACTCTCCGGTCAGTATTCCTATTAGCGTATTTGCCACATGACACTCTTTTCCATTTAAGTGGATGTCCCTCTCACTAGACTATGAGGTCCTTGAAGGCAAGGACCACATCTTATTCTCCCATAGATTTCCCACAATGCCCAGTATGTGGCAAGCAGCAAATAAATGCATACTGAATGAATGGTGATCAATTGGTTAGTATCTAGTCAATGGATCCTGATCTGCCATTTATTGGCTTTGCAACTTATGGCAAGTCATATTTTTACCATTTCGAGCTGATATTTCTGTAAATTGAGGATATCATTCCTCCTTCAGGGATGTGGATGGAATTTGAAAGGCAGCCTATGAAAATGAATGTAGGATAAGATGACATGGCAACAATGGCTAGAAAATGTAATTGAATCTTAGATTTTGAAACCCAAATAAGAGTTTACTACTTAGAGAGTCATTATAAAGTAAAATATGAACTGTGAAGAGAATCACAGGTCCACATGTCTTTTTACAAGTCTCCACAATATCTATGATGTAATCAGTTTATGCTTTCATTCAGCAAGTAGTTAACTGAGCAAAGACCTTGGCCATTCTCAGTTCTCAGAGCACACAAGGATCGGAAAATGAACTAGACACAGCCTCTGACATAAGGAGTCAGGAAGATGAAATATGTAGAAAATGATGAACACCTCAGATAGGATCAGAACAAGCACTGTGGTAAGTCACAGGAAAAAGCAATCCAGGGAAGCTTCACAGAGGAAGAGGCACTCTGGGCTGTTAAGAAGAGCTGGCATTTCAACAAGTGCAGATGATGGAGTTGGATATAAATGTTAACTGTGAGATGGACTGAGCCCCTGTTCCCTGATCTCACTGATTTTTGTCCTTAATATAGACTCCAGGATGAAAAGAGTTTCACATAACTGGTATGTAGGTCACACCACTTACACACCACAAAACTACAGGGCAATTAGAAGTAATTGCGAGACAAATACTGTTCCCACTGAGCTCCAAGTGTCTTTATGATGGCTCAGAATGGGGGCAAAATGCGGAGAGGAGCAGAGAGATGCTGGATCCCAGCCTGGTCATTTAGGAGGGGGACCAACCAATGCATTGCTGTTGAAGTTATTGCTGCACTGAGTTAGTTTAAAGGGCAAGATGCTCTGTGAAAAGACACCATGTGTCCACGTGGCGGCTGTCTAATTATCACTAGGTTTCCAGGGGCTGCTGAACCCTCCTCCCATCTCCTGCTGCATTCCTGTCACATTGCAGCCTGCGGTAACTGGAGCAGGAAACAGTATACATCCAGGAAGACAACAAGCAGAAGAAAGAACGTCACACAGAAAACATGGGCTCTGGTCCCTCATCCGCCGCTCAAGGGGATCGGCAGCAAGTAGCTTAGTCTTCGCCAAGCCTCAGTTTCCTCTTCTGTGCAATAAGAATTATAATACAGACCCCACCCACCTCCCTGGGTGAGATTCTGGAAGTAATGCCAGCTTTGTAAATGCTAATATTTAGGCATGAATGGGCAGTGCTATTATGATGGGACATATGATGACAGGTGGGATTTGCTTCATGTCTACCGTTTCCAGTTGTATCACAAGCTATGTACAGATCTCCTGGTCGACGAGAACATAATCAACAGCTGAGGAGCACAGAGTCACAGAAAAATTTTACTAGATAGGCACTTAGATATCATTTCTCTTGGAGTGTTGCTCCTTCTCTCTCTTTTGCAACAGCCTTTACAATTGATTCCCCTTCCTCCGCTATTTCAATCCTGTGCTCCCTGGGAGAGAATGTAAGTTGTTCCTTATTTGGGTTAGGAAACACTGGTTTATTAGACCTCCTCCTCTCCTGTCATTTTTCAGATGAGGATGGAGGAACACCCTGATGCGCACACAGCTAGCTCTCATCCTGGCCTCCGCAGGGCTATTCTCTTACATACGTCCCGGGGGCAGCAGATGGACAGGAGAAAGCATGAGTAGGCATGGACCCTCACCACATCTGAACCAGAACCACATTTTCCACCCTAGCTTTCCCCCCCAAGTGCAGAGAAGGATTGGTACATAGCCATGCATCACTGAGGATAAATAGGTCTGTCTATAAGAATCCCACATCCCTACTCCCCAGCTATGTGCCCTCTGTAGGAGTCTTTTAGGAAAAAGGAGCACAGTGATGATAAATAGATCCAGGCAGCAGTTGTTGAAGCAAACAGGAACCAGCAGGCTGCTTATCAACTGAGAAATGTAAGTGGTATGACTTTCTCCTTCTCCTGAGTTCCAATAGCACACAGCAGGCATCGCTAGTATTACTCCTATTGTGGTTAGTTTTCTCCCCTCATACATAGCTGTCTATTTTCTGTAAAGGCAGGGGCAATATCGTAAACATTCTTTTCAGGATCTAGCATGGTACAGGAGCTAGAGGTACCATCCACTAAGGAAACAGAGGTGCTCAAGAGATGCCTGATAGATGGAAGGCTGAATAAATGCACGAATATGTGATCTACTCTGTTCCCCTTCCTGGCTCCATGAGGTCTTGATGCCTGAGAGATGACAAGCAGGAGAAAGAAGCAATAAGTTCCCCCATGATTTTGACATGGAACTAAATTCAGCCCAAAGCATCTTTTTTCCTCTCTCTATTTACTCTGGACAATCTGTCCCTTATCAGATGAGCTCAAGGCTGGTTGGAAATATGCGTATTTTATTTGAAAATATCATCTTCTTCCAGTTTTGTTTTGCTGCACAGACATTTGTCTGCTTTGCTGTGTGTTGTGCATCAGATAAGATTCAGACAAACTGCTTTGGCTTTCTAAACTGTTTTGTTTTCTCCATTCAATTATCATTTATCTCATTTCCTTTCCTGCATCTCGCTCTTACTCTCAAGTTCCAATTTAACCCACAGTGAGAGAGCACAATTTTGTTGTTACTCAGCTTCAGGCTGAGAAAGGGCAAGGAAACTAGAAGGTCTGAGATTTAGTCCCCATTTGTCACTAACCAGCAGTGTGACCTTCCAGGAATCACCTTTCCTATCTTGGCATGCTTCTCCTTTGCAAAATAAAGTCTGCTCTTGACTGCCACAGAATCTAAGGGCAATTGCTTGAAACTCTCAGGGCACCAAGCTGCAGTCACCCTTGTGCCATTTTCCACATTCAGTGCAGCTGGGGAAGACTTCTCGTCACTTCTGGCTTTGGTTCAAGGCAACGGTCTGGGGTCTACCGGCCGAGTCAAGCCCCTCCCTCTCCACCCCAGATTCCCACTCCACTCCCTGAGCCACCCTCCCGCAGGGCAGCTTCACGGGCCTGCAGTCTGAACATTGTACACAGCCCAGCTTACGGAAGGGCCCCATGTTTTGTTTTGCTCTGCTGTCACCATTTTGAGAGCCTTTATAATTTTTGAACAAGGGGCCTGCATTTTCATCTTGCACTGGGGTCACAAACTATGTAGCCAGTCCTGCCCCTCCTCTTCCACCCCCAGCCCCCAAAGCAAGAAAACTAAGAATCGTTAGGAAGAGGGCAACAATGGTGCAGCTTTGCCAGGCAGGAATGGCCCTGAAGGGATCATCCCAATGCAGAGCCTACCTTCCTTATACATATAAAACCATTAAAAGGACAAGGATGTGGAACTGGCCATAAGCTTCATCTCTATCAACCTTCTCCCTCTTGGGAGGCTTGGGGGCCTGACTCATGCCGGGGTGTGTCTCACCATTCCTGCTAAGCACTGGGCTCCTCCCTGCTCTTAGGGCTCAGGTGGAAACGTGTCCTGGAGTGGATGTGGAAACCATCCAGACACCACCCGACATGGCAGAGCTGGGCAGGATCTCAGAGAAGAACCCAGACAGCCATCACAACCGAACTTCCTTTATCAGTGAAACAAACTGCAGCAGATTAGAGAATGGACTGACCCAAGTTCACACTGTGAGTCAGTTTCCCAGGCTGCTCTTGTCATTAATTCTCTTTTAGATCCCTTCCCCTTTCTATGTAGTTGGGATCCACAGGGGGGGAAAAAAAAACTATTCTTCGGTCACGCAGATAACATAGTCCCACACCCAGTGCTGAGACCAGCAGGTTCTGATCCTCACTTTATATTAGTCAAATTAAATCAAGACGATCCTGATATCTTAAAACTGCAGCAAGATGAAATGATTACCATTGGGTCTCTTCTCCTATCCCAAGTTCTTCTGAGAGCCTGAGTCACTTCACATGTCTCAGCGGGAAAGAAATCAAAGGAGGAGGGGAAGCTTGACAAAATTTAAACATGTAAATAAAGAGATTAATGTAAACTACAATGCAAATAAGACACGCTTTTGAAACATTGAGACTCCAAGGAAAATAAGAAGGGCACTAGTTAGGATAAAAGGTATTGTACATCTGTGTAGGTATGGAGAGTTACTTCTGGGTCCTAGTTCACTAACTCTCTCCAGGTGTTCCTGGGCAAATACATCTTTGAGAAAGTTTCTCTCTCTGGCCTTTGGCTTCCTGGTCAACCACATGAAGAAGATCAGACACACTCAAAGTGAAGTCCCTTTGAGGGCTGGCATTCTATGGTTCTAAGTATCAAATGTTATCACCTCCATATCAGTGTCATGAACAAAAGACTGATCTGCAGAGTAAGATTACATTCTAGAAGCTAAGTTCGTGTGGCAAAATAATGAAGACAGCAAAAGAATTCAATTCAAAAAGTTGAGCTCTGATTATAGGAAGTGACCCAGAGAAGAAACTGCTATAGAATTCTTCTGATGCCAAAGAGGATACAACTCTGAGTGACAAAAGCATATTGGGGTGGGTTGGACCCCCAGATCAAGCCTTGGGCAACAAGGCTCCCATTCCCAAGTGACTTAGTTTGGACTGACACCCCCAGCCCAAGCACAGTCACTTGCACAGTCATTCTGTTCTGCTGGGACATGTGAAGATGACAGGAACAGTGGCCTCTAAGGCCAAGGCTATATTACTGAGGGACTTCAACACTAGGCCAAGAAATTTGTTATTAATTTTCATCTTCTTAATTTTTGGGGACCATGTTCCCTGATTGTCTTGACAGTTGATGAGTTCCTGTGAGATGTGACAGCCTCAGATAGCCTCTGCAATCCCATGGGGAAGGGGAGGGAGTGTCCCTTTTGTCTGACTTCGTCCCTGACCCAGCCACACTCCTGCAACATGAGGGATCTGGCATGTCGGAAACATTCTGTGACATCTGAACCAAAGCCAGAGCTGCAGTGTGGGCTTCATGACCCCAGTCTCAGGCCACACCTTCAGCTCAGGGCATCCTTTAGTGCTGGGTCCAGGAAAGACAACCCTGAAGATATTTGATGTGTGGGCAGTCTGCACCACTGGCTTGAGAACTTTTCACTAAAAATGCATATTCTCGGGTCCCATTCTTGATTTGCTAGGTGAGAACCCCCGGGGTGGGCCCAGGAATTTCCATGTTAAGAAGTTCTGCCACAGAGCTGTTCTGCATACAAAAGCTTGAGAAGTAGAGTGTTAGACTTTCTCAATCTACTACCAGAAAATTCCAAAATGGAACAGCCTGTGAAAAACCCAGGGGCAGGAGCTTGAAGGCTGAATCCATCCACCTGCAAGGAGGCAGTGGTGAAACCCACGCAGCCGGGCGGTGGGCAGAGTGGAGCGTGTGGTAAAGTTAGAAGACAAATAATTTGTACATAGATAACCTACAACCCTTTTATTTCTGTCTTGTTCCTGACTCCAGGATGCTAGAGGTCTTAGGTGAACTTTGAGTTTCAACACTCTCCATCCCAAATTCATAGCTGGATTCCTGTTCTCTCATTGCCTTATTATACACAAGAGAGGTGCTTGCTTAGCAATGATAATAAGAATAAAAGATGCAAGGGACAGGGGCCAGAGCCACCCACATGATGTGAAGGTTCACAAGAGAGAAAGCCTGAAGGCTCTTGTAAAGGGAAGGAGTTTGTCCATCCGTGCTTCTAGAGAGGCTCTCTGCCACGTTCAGGTGTGGGGTCAGTGAGGACAAGCTCCCACACTCTAGAGTTTTCTTAAGCACCCAGGTGATGTGGGACTGCAGAGGGAACCTGCCACACAACATGCCATATCCGTTTTCAGAGGGTGTCAACACCCTCCTTCCTACACCTGCTGTTCCCAAATATCACAACCTGATTTTTTTCTCCAACCTCCTGTCTTGATGATGATGATTAAATATTCATGGGATGCTGTGATGCCAGCATACTCTGTGAAATTTCAGATACCTTTTTTTTAAATGGAAGCTTTTTTTTTTTTTTTCTTTCAGATGATCCCAATTTTGAAGAGAGGTAAAAAGAAGGACAAATGCCAGTGACTCAAAAACTAGAAACTGAACCAAAAAATCTAGTATCCTAAGTTTTCACAAATGTGTACCAAGCCCACAGAATCCCACTTTAAGAAGAAGAGGAAAGCACAGAATCTAGAAAACAGATACATCCAGGAGTTGTTTGTTCTACAAAAGAATTTTTCATTTTAGCATGGGGTCCATTTACATAGCAAAATCCCCAGCTCTGGGCAAAATACAAGTAAATTTATTCCTGTCTGTATATATTTATCATTTAGTTAATTATCATGCAAAAAGAAATTCACCTTATTTGAAAATAAATGTATAATTTTTAGAAGCAGAGTCTGTTAGCTAAAAGCATCATCTTACCCAGTTGTTTTCAGAATGAGATTCAGGGGGCTCTGGGTCAACCAAGATGCCTTGGGGGCCACCGTGAGCCATAGGCTGAGCCCAAAAGGGTAGAGCTGGGGGGTGACCATCCCAAGTCACCCAGCATGACGCTACTCCCCCCAGGGTATATATTAGAAGTATTTATAGGATTTAATTTTTAAGAAGTTGGGCGGAGGTCTCCGTAGTACACAGAAGCCTAATTCCTTAATTTTACATTTTGGGAAACTAACACAGAGAAGTGACTTCCCCAAAGTCATATATTTTAGCTTCAGTCCAGTATTTCCTTTTACACTGTAACTTATTGCCCCACAGAATTTGATTAAAGAAGCTTGTTCATCTCCTAGAAAAGTTAGGGCTTAAGCCTGAAATCAATCATTAAAATAACCAATCATAACACCCAGCTCAGAAATAATCATCAACTGAAGGTAAATTGCAAAACGTTGTCTTGTTGAACAAGCCTGACATTCTCAAAGGTCTCCAGATGAGCTAGATAATGTCAGTGTCGATCACAGTTCCGTCTTGAATCACAACACAGATAACTTGAGCTAGCACCTTCTAAAATGTTATTCAAAATAGCAACTAAAATAAGGCACCGTCAAGTTGAATCAATGCCTCAGTGAGAAGAAGTCACTCAGAGGAAGATGTATTAATAAGAACCTTATGTTGGATCAACGTGTGTCCTATATTCATTTATTTCTAATTATTTAACAAATACCTATGTAGTTGCTTGCTATGTGCCGGGAACTGCTGTAAGCGACTTACGAATATTAATCATTTCATCCCCACAAAAACGCTGTGAGGAAGTTACTATATATCATTGCCTTTTTACAGGTGGGAGAGCTGCTCACAAAGAGACTAAGTAACCCTTAGTGGCCACGATCACACAGCTATTCAGAGTGACGAGTCTCAGAGACAGTCTGCTAGGTCACATTCAACACAAGGGGTACTATATCACCATCAGGATTATTTCACCAACCTCCTCCGAAGTTACTCCAAGACCTCCGAAAAGCAGAACCAATTAGAATCTGTGCCATTAATTTCATTATTAACATTCAGCTGATAATATCATCTAATATTAAGGCCTTGTAGTCTGCCAGCACTGTGTTAATATACTTATATGCATGACAAGTCTATTAGGGAGACGGCATCATTAGACCCATTTGGCAGCTGAGGGAAGAGGCATAGAAAGGTTAAGAAATAGGCCAAAAATTATGGGAACCTAAAAGGTAGAGTTGGAATTCAAAAGCCGATTTATCTCACGACATGATGTATGTTCTAGTAGTGTTCTTTAACTGACTCCTGCAGATTTGTTTGTTTTTCCCAGAGTGTTTTTACAATTTTTTTTGAATGAGATGCTAAAATCTACTAATTGAGAAATTTCCATGAAAAATCCAGAGTTGGTAGAGGCTTCCCTCTTTAGAGGAGGCATGCCCTTTCCAGGATGCCGTGGTTTCCCATCTTTGGACACCCAGCTGGCTTCGTGCCGTTATGTTTCTAGCCTGGCTCCATGAAGCACTTAAGCTTGAGCTGCTGGGCAGGATACTCCGGGAGGCTCCCCGTGGCAAGTGATCCTTGGCAAACCCTGAGAGTTTTTCAAACTTGAGAAATGTATGGACACGTTTTACAAGGAAAAAAAAAAAAACAATAGTGGCGTGAACCTCTGAAATATATCAAAAATCTCTGAGTTGCCAGAGCCCTATTCAAAAGTCACTACTTTAAAAGATAATTTCTGTGACCTACGCAAATATTTTCAACTGCAGATTATCACTGCACAGCATAAAAATTGATACAGCTTGTCATTTTCATTAACATTGAAATAATACAAAATATAAAAGCTTCTATAGCATAATGCTTTCAAAGGTCATCAGTCATGGTGTAGCATGTATCAGTCCTTTGTTTCTTTTTAGGGCTAAATAATATTCCACTGTATGGCTATGCCAGATTTTGTTTATCCATTCATCCATCTGTGTTTGTCAGAGGCTGGGGGAAGGGGATAGTAGGGAGTGGCAGCTTAACAGTTATGGATTTCCTTTTGGGGTGATGGAAAAGTTCTGAAACCAAATAGATGATGGTTGCAACAACATGTAAATGCATTTGATAGTTAAATGGTAATTTTATGTTATGTGAATTTTACAACAATTAAAAAAAAACTTTAATAGCACACGAACCTTCCAAGAAAACTGACTTCAAAGAAGCAGTAATCAAAGTTAACTTATTTAGGTTCTTTACTTGATAGACTCACACGTACTCTGATCTCTTTTAAAACAGAAACCAGCATCACTTATATGAACCATCAGAATCCCATTGTGTTTATTTTAAATTCATCTGGTCAGTTCCCCTACTTGTATCTTATATTCACAGCATCCTGGATTAATCTGTTTTTAAATGATTCCCAAGGCTTTCCCACCTCTGTGTCCTTACTGTCTGCTTGACTTAGAACTTGGAATGCTGCCATACTAGCATCAAAGACCCAGATAAATACCATTACCTGGCCATTGCTAGAGCCAGATGTAAACATCACTTCTGATACAACTTACTGTACCTTTCTTGTCCTCTCAAAATAGCTCTTAGTGTTTCCTCATTGCAAAGCAAAATGAGTACAAAATTAGTATCCTGTCATTAAAGACTCTTAACAATAACGCCTCACCTTTATTCCCCATTATGTCCCTTTACATATCATATCTTCCATCCAAACCAAACTGTCACCATTCCCCAAATGTGTCTCATGCGCTTCTACACCCAAGCCTTTTCTCAGGATGTTCCCTCTGCCTGGAGCCCCTCCCCATCACCTCTACCTAGAGGAAGTCTTCATAGCCCAAGACTTTCTCAACTGACCTTCTCCACTGAAATTCCTCCAATTGTCACCAAACTGCCACCGCTCAGGTGCTACCTGCCTTGACTTTTACCCTCCACATTCTTTCACCTCTTTTCCAGCACATACAGTCTCTGTCTCATTATATAATTATTTCTGGACTCTGCCATTCCCTGACTAATCTGGGAGCTCTTTGAGAGAAGAACTGTCACTTTAATCACAGTAAGTCCTGTCATCCCTGGCATATAATAGGTGCTCAATTAACATTTATTTCATGGAAAAGAATGGTATAAAATGGAAAAAATAAAAGGTGAAAAAAACAGATAAAGACCTAGGCACAATCATTTAGACCTAGTTCCAGGCTTTTGATCCTAGAGAATGAAATATTTTGTACAGTCGTGGCATCTGAAAAAAAGTAGTTGGTGAGGGGAGGCAGGCAGATGTGGATAAGAAGGACAAAAGGAAGAACTTACTATTTGTTAAGCTAGGGAGCCAAGTACTCTATTGGGCAGTTGGCATATTTGTATCATTTGGCTCTCACAAGATCCCTGCATTCGATGGCTGAAGAAAGATAGGAGAAGCAAGAGTGAATGCATATGTCCATGCCACTCTCTCACGTCATCCCAGCTTACCATATGTACAACACCAAATGTAAAATGGATGGCTAGTGGGAAGCAGCTGCATAGCACAGGGAGATCAGCTCGGTGCTTTGTGACCACCTAGAGGGGTGGGACAGGGAGGGTGGGAGGGAGGGAGACGCAAGAAGGAAGAGATATGGGGATATATGTATATGTATAGCTGATTCGCTTTGTTATGCAGCAGCAACTAACACACCATTGTAAAGCAATTATACTCCAATAAAGATGTTAAAAAAAAAAAGAGTGAACGAATTAGTTGCTCAAGGCCACACAGGCAGTCTGATTCTAGTGCATGTGCTATTTCCCGAAGCATGTGGTTTCTCATAACAAAAGAAAGGGGAGAAAGACTGTGCCTATTCCCTCTAATCTTGCCCTCCATGCTGATCTTTTACTAGATTATGTCAGCAGTTATATGTAATAAAAAATTAACGATAAAAGCTAATACATGTACATGTCTACCATGTACTCAGTGAATAGGTACTTCACACACATTGTCCTAAAATTTCCTGATCATCCCATGAGGTAGGTATTACAAATATCATTACAGGGAAGGAAACTGAAGTTCAGTGATGTGTCCATGGTCATGCCACAGTGCAAAGCCAAAGATCCAACCTGGATCTCTACAAGGTGCCCTTTCAGTTAAAGCTCATTTCCTCTACTCCATAGATTCTAGTCATAAAGGATTAAAAAAAAAAAAAAAAACACCCTAGAAGGAATCATTGCTTTGAATATGAAGGACACAAGAATTTTCCATTTGGTGATCTACATTTTTATCCCCCAGAGAAGACTATACATGGAAACAGTTCTGGCAGGTGAAGAGGGTGGGGCAACGCCAGCACCCCAACACTTCCTCTGAGCTTTTACCTTTCCCTGGAGTTCTTTTATTTTGATTCCTGTTGCCACCACCAAGCTAAGTCCCCATCTCCCAGGGCTGGGGAGGCAAGGAGGATGAGAGAGAAATACTTTCCCTCTTTTCTTCTTCACTCAAGGTAAACAATCTTTCTCCTTGTTTTTCTTAGCACAACTGAGACAGGCTGACACATTCAAGATGAAAATTTACCAAACACTGAGAAAAACCTAAAAGTAAACAAAGAAAATAACAGTACAGAATAGATGACTGATCCTAAAACTTCTAATTAAAGAAGGGGTTTAGAGTGGGGGAAGATGGCGGAAGAGTAAGACGCGGAGATCACCTTCCTCCCCACAGTTACACCAGAAATTCATCTAGACGTGGAACAACTCCTACAGAACACCTACTGAATGCTGACAGAAGACCTCAGACCCCCAAAAAGGCAAGAAACTCCCCACATACCTGGGTAGGGCAAAAGAAAAAAGAATAAACAGAGACAAAAGGATAGGGACGGGACCTGCACCAATGGGAGGGAGCCGTGAAGGAGGAAAGGTTTCCACACACTAGGAGCCCCTTCATGGGCGGAGACTGCGGGTGGCGGAGGAGGAAAGCTTCAGAGTAGCGGAGGAGAGCACAGCAACAGGGGTGCGGAGGGCAAAGCGGGGAGATTCCCACACAGAGGATCGGTGCCCTCAGGCACACACCAGCCCGAGAGGCTTGTCTGCTCGGCCGCCGGGGCGGGCGGGGCTGGGAGCTGAGGCTCGGGTATCGGGTTTCAGTTGGAGCGCAGGGAGAGGACTGGGGCTGGCGTTGGGAAGAGAGCCTGAAGGGGTTAGTGCACCACGGCTAGCCCGGAGGGAGTCCGGGAAAAAGTCTGGAGCTGCCGAAGAGGCAAGAGACTTTTTCTTCCCTCTTTGTTTCCTGGTGCGCGAGGAGAGGGGATTAAGAGCGAGGAGAGGGGATTAAGAGCGCTGCTTAAAGAAGCTTCAGAGACGGGCGCGAACCGCGGCTAAAGGCGCAGACCCCGGAGACGGGCGTGGGACGCTGGGGCTGCTGCTGCCGCCGCCAAGAAGCCTGTGTGCGAGCGCAGGTCACAGTCCACCCCCCCTTCCGGGGAGCCTGTGCAGCCCGCCACTGCCGGGGTCCCGGGATCCAGGGACGGCTTCCCCGGGAAAGCACACGGAGCGCCTCGGTCTGGTGCAACGTCACGCCGGCCTCTGCCGCCGCTGGCTCGCCCCGCACTCCGTGCCCCTCCCTCCCCTCGGACTGAGTGAGCCAGAGCCCCCGAATCAGTGGCTCCTTTAAACCCGTCCTGTCTGAGCGAAGAACAGACGCCCTCCGGCGACCTACACGGAGAGGCGGGGGCAAATCCAAAGCTGAGACCTGGGAGCTGTGAGAAAAAAGAAGAGACAGGGAAATCTCTCTGTGCAGCCTCAGAAGCAGCGGATTAAAGCTCCACGATCAACTTGATGTACCCTGCATCTGTGGAATACATGAATAGACAACGAATCATTCCAAATTGAGGAGGTGGACTTTGAGAGCAAGATTTAAGACTTTTTCCCCTTTTCCTCTTTTTACAACGAATTATCCCAAATTGAGGAGGTGGACTTTGAGAGAAATATTTAAGACTTTTTCCCCTTTTCCTCTTTTTACAACGAATTATCCCAAATTGAGGAGGTGGACTTTGAGAGCAAGATTTAAGACTTTTTCCCCTTTTCCTCTTTTTACAACGAATTATCCCAAATTGAGGAGGTGGACTTTGAGAGCAATATTTAAGACTTTTTCCCCTTTTCCTCTTTTTACAACGAATAATCCCAAATTGAGGAGGTAGACTTTGAGAGCAAGATTTACGATGTTTTTCCCCTTGTTCTCTTTTTGTGAATGTGTATGTGTATGCTTCTGTGTGAGATTTTCTCTGTATAGCTTTGCTTCCACCATTTGTCCCAGGGTTCTATCCGTCCTTTTTTTTTTTATAATTACATTTTTATTTTAATAACGCTACTATATTTTATCATACTTTATTCTATTTTACTTTATCTTCTCTCTTTCTCTTTTTCCTACCTTCCCTTCCTCCCTCACTCCCCCCTCCTTTCTTTCTTTCTTTCTTTCTTTCGTGCCTCCCTCCCTGCCTCCCTCCTGTCTTTCTTTCTTTCTTAATTCTTTCTTTCTTTCCTCCCTCCCACCGTCCCTCCTGTCTCTCTTTCTTTCTTTCCTTCCTCCCTCCCTCCCTCTCTCCTGTCTTTCTTTCTTTCTTTCTTTCTTTCCTTCCTTCCTTCCTCCCTCCCTTCTTTCTTCCTTTCTCTCTTTCTCTTTCTTTCCTTCCTCCCTCCCTCCTTTCTTTCTTTCTTTCTTTCCTTCCTCCCTCCTTTCTTGCTTTCTTTCTTTCCTTCCTCCCTCCCTCCCTCCCTCCTTTCTTTCTTTCTCTCTTCCTTCCTTCCTTCCTTTCTTTCCTTCTTTCTTTCTTTCTTTCTTTCTCTCTTTCTTTCTTCTACCAATTCTTTCTTTCTACTTTTTCTCCCTTTAATTCTGAGCCGGGTAGATGAATGGCTCTTGGTGCTGCAGCCAGGAGTCAGTGCTGTGCCTCTGAAGTGGGAGAGCCAACTCCAGGACATGGGTCCACAAGAGACCTCCCAGCTCCACATATTATCAAGCGGCGAAAATCTCCCAGAGATCTCCATCTCAACACCAGCACCCAGCTTCAGTCAACAACCAGCAAGCTACACTGCTGGTCACCCTATGCCAAGCAACTAGCAAGACAGGAATACAACCCAACCCATTAGCAGAGAGGCTGCCTAAAAACATAATAAGGCCACAGGCACCCCAAAACACACCACCAGACGTGGACCTCTCCACCAGACAGACAAGATCAACCCTCATCCACAAGAACACAGGCACTAGTCCCCTCCACCAGGAAGCCTACACAACCCACTAAAAAAACCTTAGCCACTGGGGACAGACACCAAAAACAACGGGAACTATGAATCTGCAGCCTGCAAAAAGGAGACCCCAAACACAGTAAGATAAGCAAAATGAGAAGACAGAAAAACACACAGCAGGAGAAGGAGCAAGATAAAAACCCACGAGACCTAACAAATGAAGAGGAAATAGGCAGTCTACCTGAAAAAGAATTCAGAATAATGATAGTAAAGATGATCCAAAATCTTGGAAATAGAATAGACAAAATGCAAGAAACAGTTAACAAGGACCTAGAAGAACTAAAGATGAATCAGGCATCAATTAAAAACACAATAAATGAAATGAAAAATACTCTAGATGGGATCAATAGCAGAATAACTGAGGCAGAAGAACGGATAAGTGACGTGGAAGATAAAATAGTGGAAATAACTGCTGCAGAGCAAAATAAAGAAAAAAGAATGAAAAGAAGTGAAGACATTCTCAGAGACATCTGGGACAACATTAAACGTACCAACATTCAAATTACAGGGGTTCCAGAAGAAGAAGAGAAAAAGAAAGGGACTGAGAAAATATTTGAAGAGATTATAGTTGAAAACTGCCCTAATATGGGAAAGGAAACAGTTAATCAAGTCCAGGAGGCACAGAGAGTCCCATACAGAATCAATCCAAGGAGAAATACGCCAAGACACATATTAATCAAACTGTCAAAAACTAAACACAAAGAAAACATATTAAAGCAGCAAGGGAAAAACAACAAATAACACAAAAAGGAATGCCCATCAGGTTAACAGCTGATCTCTCAGCAGAAACTCTACAAGCCAGAAGGGAGTGGCAGGAAATATTTAAAGTGGTGAAGGAGAAAAACCTGCAACCAAGATTACACTACCCAGCAAGGATCTCATTCAGATTTGATGGAGAAATTAAAACCTTTACAGACAAACAAAAGCTGAGAGAGTTCAGCACCACCAAACCAGCTTTACAACAAATGCTAAAGGAACTTCTCTAGGCAAGAAACACAACAGAAGGAAAATACCTACAATAACGAACCCAAAACAATTAAGGAAATGGGAATAGGGACATACATATCAATAATTACCTTAAATGTAAATGGACTAAATGCTCCCACCAAAAGACACAGATTGGCTGAATGGATACAAAAATAAAACCCATATATATGCTGTCTACAAGAGACCCACTTCAGACCTAGAGACACATACAGATTGAAAGTAAGGGGATGGAAAAAGATATTCCATGCAAATGGAAATCAAAAGAAAGCTGGAGTAGCAATTCTTATAGCAGACAAAATAGACTTTAAAATAAAGACTATTAGAAGAGACAAAGAAGGACACTACATAACGATCAAGGGATCGATCCAAGAAGAAGATATAACAATTGTAAATATTTATGCACCCAATATAGGAGCACCTCAATACATAAGGCAAATACTAACAGCCATAAAAGGGGAAATCGACAGTAACACACTCATAGTAGGGGACTTCAACACCCCACTTTGCCCAATGGACAGATCATCCAACATGAAAATAAATAAGGAAACACAAGCTTTAAATGATACATTAAACAAGATGGACTTAATTGATATTTATAGGACATTCCATCCAAAAACAATAGAATACACATTTTTCTCAAGTGCTCATGGAACATTCTCCAGGATAGATCATATCTTGGGGCACAAATCAAGCCTTGGTAAATTTAAGAAAATTGAATTTGTATCAAGTATCTTTTCTGACAACAATGCTATGAGACTAGACATCAATTACAGGAAAAGACCTGTAAAAAACACAAACACATGGAGGCTAAACAATACACTACTTAATAACGAAGTGATCACTGAAGAAATCAAAGAGGAAATAAAAAATACCTAGAAACTAATGACAATGGGGACACGACGACCCAAAACCTATGGGAGGCAGCAAAAGCAGTTCTAAGGGTGTTGTTTATAGCAATACAATCCCACCTTAAGAAACAGGAAACATTTCGAGTAAACAACCTGACCCTGCACCTAAAGCAATTAGAGAAAGAAGAATCAAAAACCCCCAAAGTTAGCAGAAGGAAAGAAATCATAAAGATCAGATCAGAAATAAATGAAAAAGAAATGAAGGAAACGATAGCAAAGATCAATAAAACTAAAAGCTGGTTCTTTGAGAAGATAAACAAAATTGAGAAACCATTAGCCAGACCCATCAAGAAAAAAAGGGAGAAGACTCAAATTAATAGAATTAGAAATGAAAAAGGAGAAGTAACAACTGACACCGCAGAAATACAAAAGATCAAGAGAGATTACTACAAGCAACTCTAGGCCAATAAAATGGACAACCTGGAAGAAATGGACAAATTCTTAGAAATGCACAACCTGCCAAGACTGAATCAGGAAGAAATAGAAAATATGAATAGACCAATCACAAGCACTGAAGTTGAAACTGTGATTAAAAATCTTCCAACAAACAAAAGCCCAGGACCAGATGGCTTCACAGGCGAATTCTATCAAACATTTAGAGAAGAGCTAACACCTATCCTTCTCAAACTCTTCCAAAATATAGCAGAGGGAGGAACACTCCCAAAATCATTCAACGAGGCCAGCATCACCTATATACCAAAACCAGGTAAGGATGTCACAAAGAAAGAAAAGTACAGGCCAATATCACTGATGAACATAGATGCAAAAATCCTCAACAAAATACTAGCAAACAGAATCCAACAGCACATTAAAAGGATCATACACCATGATCAAGTGGGGTTTATTCCAGGAATGCAAGGATTCTTCAATATATGCAAATCAATCAATGTGATACACTATATTAACAAGTTGAAGGAGAAAAACCATATGATCATCTCAATAGATGCAGAGAAAGCTTTCGACAAAATTCAACATCCATTTATGATAAAAACCCTGCAGAAAGTAGGCATAGAGGGAACTTTCCTCAACATAATAAAGGCCATATATGACAAACCCACAGCCAACATCATCCTTAATGGTGAAAAACTGAAACCATTTCCGCTAAGATCAGGAACAAGACAAGGCTGCCCACTCTCACCACTCTTATTCAACATAGTTTTGGAAGTTTTAGCCACAGCAATCAGAGAAGAAAAGGAAATAAAAGGAATCCAAATTGGAAAAGAAGAAGTAAAGCTGTCACTGTTTGCAGATGACATGATACTATACATAGAGCATCCTAAAAATGCTACCAGAAAATGACTAGAGTTAATCAATGAATTCGGTAAAGTAGCAGGATACAAAATTAATGCACAGAAATCTCTGGCATTCCTGTACACTAATGATGAAAAATCTGAAAGTGAAATCAGGAGAACACTCCCATTTACCATTGCAACAAAAAGAATAAAATATCTAGGAATAAACCTACCTAAGGAGACAAAAGACCTGTATGCAGAAAATTATAAGACACTGATGAAAGAAATTAAAGATGATACAAACAGATGGAGAGATATACCATGTTCCTGGATTGGAAGAATCAATATTGTGAAAATGACTCTACTACCCAAAGCAATCTACAGATTCAATGCAATCCCTATCAGACTACCACTGACATTTTTCACAGAACTAGAACAAAAAATTTCAAAATTTGTTTGGAAAAACAAAAGACCCCGAATAGCCAAAGCAATCTTGGGAACGAAAAATGGAGCTGGAGGAATCAGGCTCCCTGACTTCAGACTATACTACAAAGCTACAGTAATCAAGACAGTGTGGTACTGGCACAAAAACAGAAAGATAGATCAATGGAACAGGATAGAAAGCCCAGAGATAAACCCACGCACATATGGTCAACTTATCTTTGATAAAGGAGGCAGGAATATACAGTGGAGAAAGGACAGCCTCTTCAATAAGTGGTGCTGGGAAAACTGGACAGGGACATGTAAAAGTATGAGATTAGATCATTCCCTAACACCATACACAAAAATAAGCTCAAAATGGACTAAAGACCTAAATGTAAGGCCAGAAACTATCAAACTCTTAGAGGAAAGCATAGGCAGAACACTCTGTGATGTAAATCACAGCAAGATCCTTTTGGACCCACATCCTAGAGAAATGGAAATAAAAACAAAGATAAACAAATGGGACCTAATGAAACTTCAAAGCTTTTGCACAGCAAAGGAAACCATAAACAAGACCAAAAGACAACTCTCAGAATGGGAGAAAATATTTGCAAATGAAGCAACTGACAAAGGATTAATCTACAAAATTTATAAGCAGCTCATGCAGCTCAATATTAAAGAAACAAACAACCCAATCCAAAAATGGGCAGAAGACCTAAAGAGACATTTCTCCACAGAAGATATACAGACTGCCAACAAACACATGAAAGAATGCTCAACATCATTAATCATTAGAGAAATGCAAATCAAAACTACAATGAGATATCATCTCACACCAGTCAGAATGGCCATCATCAAGAAATCTAGAAACAATAAATGCTGGAGAGGGTGTGGAGAAAAGGGAACACTCTTGCACTGCTGGTGGGAATGTGAATTGGTACAGCCACTATGGAGAACAGTATGGAGGTTCCTTAAAAAACTAAAAATAGAACTACCATATGACCCAGCAATCCCACTACTAGGCATATACCCTGAGAAAACCATAATTCAAAAAGAGACATGTACCAAAATGTTCATTGCAGCTCTATTCACAATAGCCCGGAGCTGGAAACAACCTAAGTGTCCATCATCGGATGAATGGATAAAGAAGATGTGGCACATATATACAATGGAGTATTACTCAGCCATAAAAAGAAACGAAACTGAGCTATTTGTAATGAGGTGGATAGACCTAGAGTCTGTCATACAGAGTGAAGTAAGTCAGAAAGAGAAAGACAAATACCGTATGCTAACACATATATATGGAATTTAAAAAAAAAATGTCATGAAGAACCTAGGGGTAAAACGGGAATAAAGACACAGACCTACTTGAGAACGGACTTGAGGATATGGGGAGGGTGAAGGGTAAGCTGTGGCAAAGCGAAAGAGAGGCATGGACATATATACACTACCAAACGTAAGGTAGATAGATAGTGGGAAGCAGCCGCAGAGCACAGGGAGATCAGCTCGGTGCTTTGTGACCGCCTGGAGGGGTGGGATAGGGAGGGTGGGAGGGAGGGAGACGCAATAGGGAAGGGATGTGGGAACAGATGTGTATGTATGACTGATTCACTTTGTTATAAAGCAGAAACTAATAAAAAAAAAAAATGGGCAGAAGACTTAAATAGGCATTTCTCCAAAGAAGATATACAGACTGCCAACAAACACATGAAAGAATGCTCAACATCATTAATCATTAGAGAAATGCAAATCAAAACTACAATGAGATATCATCTCACACCAGTCAGAATGGCCATCATCAAAAAATCTAGAAACAATAAATGCTGGAGAGAGTGTGGAGAAAAGGGAACACTCTTGCAGTGTTGGTGGGAATGTGAATTGGTACAGCCACTATGGAGAACAGTATGGAGGTTCCTTAAAAAACTAAAAATAGAACTACCATATGACCCAGCAATCCCACTACTAGGCATATACCCTGAGAAAACCATAATTCAAAAAGAGACATGTACCAAAATGTTCATTGCAGCTCTATTCACAATAGCCCGGAGCTGGAAACAACCTAAGTGTCCATCATCGGATGAATGGATAAAGAAGATGTGGCACATATATACAATGGAATATTACTCAGCCATAAAAAGAAACGAAACTGAGCTCTTTGTAATGAGGTGGATAGACCTAGAGTCTGTCATACAGAGTGAAGTAAGTCAGAAAGAGAAAGACAAATACCGTATGCTAACACATATATATGGAATTTAAGGAAAAAAATGTCATGAAAAACATAGGGGTAAAACAGGAATGGAGACACAGACCTACTTGAGAATGGACTTGAGGATGTGGGGAGAGGGAAGGGTAGGCTCTGACGGAGCGAGAGAGAGGCATGGACATATATATAGTACCAAACATGAGGTGGATGGATAGTAGGAAGCAGCCGCATAGCTCAGGGAGATCAGCTCGGTGCTTTGTGACCGCCTGTAGTGGTGGGATAGGGAGGGTGTGAGGGAGGGAGACACAAGATGTGGGAACAGATGTATATGTATGACTGATTTACTTTGTTATAAAGCAGAAAGTAATAATAAAGAAAATGAAGGGGTTTATTGAGCACCAAAGTCTATTGTATTCCACCAACCAAAGATTATCGTAAATAATATACCAGCTCCTTGCATGGGGTCCCCACCCCCTTGATTCCCATGTGGGATTATCTTCCCACCGTGAAGAAGAAATCACCCAATCAAATCCCCAGAGTCAACTCACAGACTGTCTAGGGTCCTTCCACTCAATTTTATTTTTCTTTCAGAAAATTCAACTCACAGATCATTTGTCGAGAGGTGCTAACTGACATCCCGGACATCCGTAAGTCCCAGTGAGGTCTGTAGCCCATCTCAGTTCAGGCTGACAACTCCACCCACTTCCTTCTCAGCAATGTCTACCCCTCCACCCATCTGCCCACCCAACCACCAGAGAGGTGTTCCTTTGGAATTTGAATTTTAGAATTTATTATGATACGAAGCAGAGAGTGGCAATGTCTGAGAAGGCCACCTCCTACACTCTTTTGCAATGCTTACAAGACTGATGACAGTGAATCTTTGCAGCTCAAACTCCACAAAAACACTTTCCATCAAAGCATCAGCTACCACAACAGACTTTACCCTATAGTTAGGGGTATGAACCTGCAGGACCCAAGAAAAACAGAAGTCCTGTTTCTCATTGCCCATCCCACATTACATTCCTAAGACCAAGAACAAATAGAAGATAATTTTAAAACACCAGCCCCTGAATCAAATCATTCCTGTGTGGGACTCATGGCTGACTTCAAGTCATTGGTAATAACAATGACAAGAACACGTAAATAACAATATCGGTATGCGCAAACGCAGCTGCCTTATATTAGTGCAGCGCTCCATAGTCTATGAACGCTTCCTATCGTTCATCTCTATTGGGCTTCCGTTCAGTTCTAAGGAATCACCAGGACTGGGGATATAACTCTGTCCTTCCAACTTCCCAGCCTCCTCCTCCAGAATCATCTCCCACTTTCCCCTGGTCTCTCCCTTTCTACGACCTTGACACACCATGCTTGCTTATGCTTCTCTAATTTTGTCCATCCTATTTCCTCTACCTGAAATACCACCTCCATCTCTTCCTTTACCTGATGAAATATGCCACCTTCGGAGACCTATTCCTTGGGTAACTTTTGTAATGCTCAGAGTTGGTTCTTCCCTTGCTTATCTCTTTATCTGAAAAGCTGGAAGGAAACTTTATCTTTTTTTAAGTACATTGCTCAGATTAATTACCATTTAAAATATTTTTTAAAGAGTATACTTTGATTTAACATTGAAGCAAAAAGTTGTGAGCACAGAATGGCACAGACCCAGGGCAGCAGGGTGTAAATGTGGTGTGAGTGGAGTACATTTTTATCATTATAAGAATAACTGCCAGCTACTCTGAAGAAAATTTGGGAGACAACAAACTTTGTTGTCTTCACAGCTTTCACAATAATTCTTCTTTAGAAGAAATTTGCCTTTGTCTAGGGCAAAAAGAAAAAAAAATACCTTGATAAGCTCTTGAGATAGAAAATGTGTTTTTGCGGACAGCTTCAAAGAAGTGGGCAAACATCTGCAGTGAAAATGAGAGTAATTTGGTTTTATTCCTCAGAAGAGGGAATGAGAAAAGAAGACAACAGAGCTGTGAAAAGAAGGAAAACAGAGAGAACCCAACAAGATGGGAGCAAACTGAACTACATAAATAGAGGCCAGTGTAATTCCACGTTGGTGGGAATGATGGTTTAAGAAAGGTGATGCCTGCTCTTCCCATTTGATGGTATTAAAAGGCTTTAGGTCTACTTGATTTCTGGGAGCCTCGGTTTCCACAGCTGTCCAAAGAGAATAATAATGAAACCTAGTTCACAAGGGCTGTTTGGTGGACTGAGTGATACAAATTAGTAAGAACAGTTTGAAAACGAGGAAATAAAGATGGTTACTATTTCCTCCATGAGATGGTTTGAGGGACCCTCCCACGGTGATGGTGAATAACTATGATGTCGTCATTCAATATCTTTTCCATCACAAAAGGTTTGGGCAGACTCTTTGTTTTATAAATGTAATCCCTGAGAACAGAAAGAGTGATGTAACATTAATGAAGTCCCGCAGTAAATAGACAATATCCTTTTAATCCATTTGCTTATCTATTCAAGCTTTTATTAGTCTATATAATACACATTGCACAATACATGGCACTAGTAATTCAGTCTTTGGTGTTGTTAGACAGATCAGGTTCCCCACAGCCAGAAAGGAGAGAGGATGGTGGAATTTATGAGAACTCCTGTCACGTAGACGCAGCAGGCTCCAACTCATCAACCTGGCCCAGGGAAGGATACGGGAAGCATGTTCACAAAGCAGATCTGCCCGTCCTCCTGGGATGCAGCAGGAGGGTGTTTTGTTTTGTGCTTTATTTTCATGGAAACGTCCTCCCTCAAGGTAAAGGATATCTGCCACACTGTCTAAACAGTCTAATCCCTTCCTTCTTTGCTTTTTCTCTTCTTCCTTGTCTTTCACCAAAAGCATCATTAGGCAAACCAGAACAGAAGGTGGCCGGAACCTGCCCTGTGTGTCTGCCTCAGAGAGCTCCGAGCCAGAAGGAAGGTGCCCCTCACCGAGTTCCTGGCATTTGATGTCCAGTCTGGAAAGGAAGTGTGGCCATCTGCCTTGGACTCTATTGAATAGATAGAGCCTCACAGCTCAGTCCTGTGGACATGTGAATCATGGACTACTTGGAACAGAAACAAGCCCTCTAATGCAGCCTAAGAAATGATCACTCCAGGGTCAGAATAAAGCCCAGTGGGATGGCAGGGAAGAGAAGATAAGAGAAGCAGGTCAGTGCCTGCTCCTCAGAATGCAAGACAGAACCATGGCTGGCTGAAGGTTCGTTCAAGCTTCTAAGACACACCACTGATATTGGTGAGAACCAGAGAATCAGGTTCAAGGAGCCTCGTGGAAAACATTGGCTCTGGAACTCTCAATTTACAGATGAGGAAACTGAAGCTGAATAAGAGAGAGGGACAGCAGGTGAGTAGCAGAGTCAGAGTCAGAGTCAGAGGGGCCTGTCGCTCCTCTCACTACTCTAATAAGACTCGTCACTGGCTGAGGATAGCCAGAGAAGGGCAGTGTTGTAAGCGGCTGTTTCAGTGATGCTCTCGGTAAGGAATCTATCCCACAGCCTGAGAACCCCATCAGCAGACCATCAACAGGCCTCCAGATAATACAGTTTACATCAAAACGACTTTTATTTCCTGAGTGTTTTCTCAGCTGTGCCTTAAAATAAAATATATGTGTCTAATCTCATCCAGCTCTGTGCTACCTGCTGGCATCAGAGAACAGTGAGGAAGTGCTGATAGAGAGAAGCTGCAATAGAGAGTGTGAAACTCTGCCGGGAAATTAGGGGAAGGGTAATGGCAGTGGAGAAACCCATCTGACCAACTGAGCTGGGTGCATCTCCTATGAATGTCATCCTGGCTCAGCTCTTTCGCATAGTAAGAGCAGAAAGGGCACAGCCAGATGGACCTGGTCTCACTGTCACAGAGCAGGTCTTTCCCATCACAATAAAGGACATCCTTCCAGTGACTCCATCACAGACTCTTAAAGTTAGCCCCGACTTTCTTTTTCTCCCATTTTGCATCCATTCCATCAGTAAACACTGTTGGTTCTAACTCTATAATATAGCTTATATTTCTTCCCTGTTGCTGCTATAAGAAATCACCACAAATGTAGTGGCTTAAAAAAACAACACAATTTCTTTTGTCTTATAGCTATGGAGGCCAGAGGTCTGCAAGGCTGCATTCTTTTTAGAAGCGTTAGGGGAAAACCTTTTCTTTGACTTTTCAGAGAAGCTCTGGAAGCCAGCTCTATTCCTTGTCTAATGGCCCCTTCCTCCATCATCCAAGCCAGCAGTGTAACATCTTCTCTCTCTGCTTCTCCTATCCTCACATTGTTTTTTCTCTTTCTTACTCAGCTGCATCCCTCTTGGAAAGACCCTCGTGATCGTGATTACACTGGGCTCATCCAATAACCCAGAATAATCTCCCCACCTCAAGATCTTTAAACATACCTGTAACATCCTGTTTGCCATAAGGTTCTAGGGATTAGGACATGGACATGTTTGGGGACCATTATTCAGCCTCCCGCAGAGTCCAACTGTGATAATTTTCTCAGCAATCTTAGCCTCCATTATCACTCACCTGGTCTATTGCAGTAACATCCTCACCAGTTTCCCTGCTTTTGCCATCCCTCTACCAACACTGCCCTCCCCCACCCCCCAGCCCTACACACAGGAGTTCTTCTAGAAACAGCAGTCAGAGTGATTTATTTGAAATGTAAGTCAGATCACGTCAGTTCTCTACTCCATACATTTTCTGATCTCCAAAGACCCTGTGATCTAGCCCAGTTACCTCCTCTGGCCACTCTCTTCCTTGCTCTCTCTGCCCCAGACACACTGGCTTCCATGCAGGTCCTTGAGCTTGCCAGGTGCACCCGTGCCTCCTAGTGGTCTGCATTTGCTGTTCACTGCCTGGGAACACTCCTCTCCAGACCCTCACATGCCCACCCCCTTATCTCTTTCAGGTCTTCGATGAAATGTCACTGTCTTAGCGAGACCTACCTTGACTGCCCAACTTAAAATGGCAAAATCTTCATAATAAGTCCACTTCCCCCCCTCCCTCCGTGAGTTATATTTCTTTCTAGTATTTATCTTGATCTGATATACTGCGGGATTTACTTATCTATTATTTTCTGCCTCTATCACCGCCAACACACACAGACATGTACACTACATGAGGGCAGGGATTCTTGACGATTTTGCTCACAGCTGAAACCCCAGCACCTAGAAGAGTACCTAACACACAGTAGGCACTCCACAAATATTTGATGAATAAATGATTGAAGGTTCTTAACCTCTCTAAATCAGTGAATGAAGTTACTCCTCTGAACCTCAGTTTTCATACCTATAAAATGGGAGTAACAATATCCATTTTGCAAGTTTCTCAGGAGGTGTTTTGCACATGCCTTCCATTTTCTGTCCAGCATCCAACCTTTCTTCCTATTTCTGAAGAATATCCCATGATGTGAGTTATGGATAAGATGAAGTGCCTTCTTCCCATCCAAGAAAAACAAAAGAGTTTCCCTCTCTTTATTTCCAGGCATTTGGTAAATGGACATATGATCTAGATTTGGCCCACAGGTGCTTCTAACCAGAGGTCCAGCTTTGGAGGCATCATGGGATTTACTTACAAGGCTCTGGTCCAGTCCCGTGGCATCTAGACATGGTGCTGTCTTAGCTAGTCAGTTATGGTTGAAAGATCCTCACTGCACTGAGGGTCTTCTAAGACGTGATCCTCTTGGCCCTCTTAAGGCTGCGTTGGCTTCTGCCAATGGTCCAAATCTAGTCCTCCTCCCTCTCCTCAAATCAGTCAGCCCTCTATGGCTTCCAATCAGTTCTTCTTTTGCCTGCGTTAGTCAGAGATTTTTTTGCCTGCAGCCAAGCCCCTGTAGTAGACTCAGGGGCGAGATCTGGAATAGATGCTACTGGTGCCCCATCCAGATCCCACTTGCCAACTGGTGCACCCATCTTGCAGCCCCTGAAGGTAGTGCAGCTAACAGCTTACACACATGATGTTCAAAGAACTGCCCTGGGCTAATGGAAGCTGGTTCCTCAGAGACACTTGGGAGGTTAACCCATCCCTCATCCCTTATATTCAATGATTGACTGATCCAGGAGTCAAGAAGCCCAGACCTCTTGCTTCAGGTTGGAACCACTCTCCTGTGTGAATTATACTCCAGACCTGCCCTGAATCACAACAAGTCTTGATGTCACCTGAGATCACATTGTTGCTTGGTTCTTCCCTTCCCTCTCCTTCCCTTTCCTCATTCCCTTGGCGACTTTTTTCTGCAGAGCATACCCTCAATTCACCATGTGCACCCAAATCCCTTCTCAGTTTCTGATTCTAAGGAACCTGAATTAAGACAGATCTTGACTGATAACCAGATGAAGAGAACTAAAATATTTACTTGGAACAACCCTATAGCCAGTGCCTGGCACATAAATGCCCAATCAGTGCTAATGATGATACCTGTCAAAGTCTGGCAATGGTAAACTCATTATCTGATATAACCTCCAACTCCATCTATATTGTGCTCTGTCAGAAGAAATATTTTCCTTAAGTTAAAAGATGTTTCCCTATATACGTCCTGTTCCTTTGTCCTATTTCTCTCCTCTAGAGTGATCCGAGCCACACTTGATACCACTTTCATAAGATAGTTGTGTAAATAACAGTGTGGCGATCTTAGTCCTTCTAAGGTGTTCTCTTCACCAAACGAACATTCCCAGCCAAGCCGACACAACTGCCCCACCATCACACAGTCCTTTGTAAAGGAAACTGCCCTTGTACCATCTTCACTGAGTGATGGAATCTCCCTCTGGGTTTAGAGTAGTTATGTTCATAGGCTAGAACCTGCTTCTGGCCAAAGCTGTTTAGACCAGGAAGTGCCCATGACCTAAGGGTTGCTAAAATATAGGCTAATCAACAACTATGGAATGACTTGAAGAAAACAATCTACCCAGCCAGGGGTTATGGTAATTAACCACAGTAATCAGATCATGTCTCACCAGATTTTATATCATGGACTAAATGACGAAGTTTGGTAGCATAAAGAGAAAAGGATAGATTCTGAGAGAAGCAGTCACTGACAGCAACCGAGTTGCACTGAAGACGAAGCACAGGATCAAGGCAGGTGTGCCTTACTTCCCACAGTCCTTAGAGCAGGTCTAAGTCAGTCTGTTGGACCCAGATCGCCTTCCCTTTCCAGGCTCTGGGTGAGGCCTGATGGTTAAGATTTACCTGGCTTCCAGTAAATCCAGAGGCCTGTTTTCACATGTATGTACCCTTAAAATTAATCCTCCATCACTTGATCTAAGTGGAGTGACTTTCCCTTTGTCACAACCAAGGGAACTTAACACCCTCAGTTACTAAGTACAAAGTAGTACCCTATTCTAAAGCCCTTTGCAATGCAGTGGTTTTAGCTATATTGCGGGTCAGTTTTGACTCCATAGAACATCTCCAACGTACCTACATTACAAAGTGAGAAGACTTTGGATTACTGCCTTTGGTTACTGGATATCAGCTCTCCCTCTCAACTCAAATCAGTTTCTTCAGCATTGGTGAGTACCTCATAATACAGGAACTGCAAAACCCACCTGCTCTTCTGAATGCTTGAACTTATTGCACCCCAAGGACAAGCAGTGCTAAGGGACTCATTTTGGAGGCATGCTTGCCGTTTGATTTATATCTGCCCTGATCTTTGCCCAGACATCTTGAGAAGTGAATGGGAGCCAACACTGGACTTTTACTAATTGAAAATTACTCAGCAGTTTCAATCAAAACGTTGGGTTTTTTTTTTTTTTTTTGGTACCTGAGACAAAACCAACGAAATCTAAGGCACTGTCAGAGATGGAAGGTCCTGGAGAGTCAATGTCCTTATTTCACAGGTGGGAAAACTGAGGCCCTAAGGTGAGTGACTTACCCAGGGTCACGTATGCAGGAGCTGGGAGAGCCAGGGCTCTAATACAGACGTCAGAACCTCCAGCCCTGCCTCTCTCCATCAACGTTCACTCCTCCCTGCCCTCAGGGAGCTACAAAGGAAGCTGAACAACCCCAATGCATGAGTAGCAGGGCATTGTGTTTACTTATTGATTTTCATTTGAAATTATTCCAGGAAAAAAAAAAAAAAAGGGACATCTGGTCTTAAGGAAACTCTACTGAGGACCCACATGTCTTCTGTATCCATATGGGTTCTTATATGGAAAATCCATTGAAAAAGTAGTTATTGATCATGTACTGGGAGCCAGGTCCCAATCCAAGCACTGAAGGCTTCTTCCTTCGAGGAGTTCAGAGTTTAACAAAGGGAGACAAGCATCAAAACCAAGAGTTACAACTGAGTGAGGTAAGTGAGCAGTGGATATTCATACGAAATCTAGACAGTGCGCAAAGACCCTCCGGCCTCGCCTCGCTGTCCTTCATCAAGGGCTATAGGCTAAGTTACGTTTCCACTTTCTCTAATAAAACATAGAAGGGCCTCAACCCATTCACTCCAAAGTGTGCTATTCACTCGGTAAATGTTTACTGAACTTGGCACTGGGTGCATAAAAGGACACTGGCCAATGTGTCCTCAGGAAAATAACAATTAACTTAAGTAATGCAGGCAAGAGTCTATGCTAAAGTACCTGTTCAACCATGTGGAAAATTCTGTGTACATAATCAAGTCCTGGGAAAAGTCTGAATGGAAGTTAACATCTTTTTGTGAAAGCTTCCAAGAAAAGGTGGGGGCCTGAGTTGGAAAGATGTGGCAGATGTCAGCTGCCAGATGGCAAGAAGGAGGCAGTTCCGGACACAAGCCTGAAACAGAGAAGCTAGTGTGGGAAGGTGAGAGCAAACTGACCCCATCGTGCTGAAAGAGTGGGCAAGGCGTGAGGAAAGACAAGGAGCAAGAGAAGGAATGAGAGGAAGTGCTGTAGGGTGGGTGGCATTTGTGTTTTGAATCTGAAAGTGTAGATCTGAAAGGATAGAAGGATAACCGCATCAGGGGAACAAAGCAGCTTTTGGCCATCAAGGGCACAGTCACTGTTGATCAATTAGACTGAAATCCCTCTCCTTGTGGCAAATGCCATCCAGAGGCTACGCATCTTTACAGAACAGAAAGACCTGCAGCTCTCCATAATTCAGCCACTCATCAAAAGGCTCTTGAATATTTTCCCAGAGTGCAGTTCTTAGAATGAAAGCAACAAGTTGCACGACATTAGTGCGAGCCAAAAGATTCCTTCTCAAAACTCCTTCATAGATGGTCTGTGGGCTGAGGCTGGAACATATGCTGTAGATACTGAATGTGAGTTAATATATTGGGCAGTAGAGAAATGATGCTTAATAGACACTGCAGAGATGACTGGTCTCTAGTCACCTTCCTACAGATGCCCTCTTATAACGGGAGCTAGGGACCGGGTGATATAGGTTTAGTGTTTAAGAAAGTTAATTTACTCATAAAATGGGGGTTACCATAAAATGGGGTTTTCAGAACTGTAAGCAACCCTAGTAAAATGCATAGGAAAGAAGTCAATCTGAAAAGGGTACATACTGCATGATTTCAACTATATGACTTTCTGGAAAGGCAAAACTTTGGAGACAGTAAAAAGCTCAGTGGTTACCAGGGAGTGGGGAAAGGGATGAATAGGCAAAGCACAGAGTATTTTTAGGGCAGAGAAACACTAATGCAAACTGTGCACATTGGTTGATTATGATGTGTCAATGGAGGTTCACCAGTTGTAACAAACGTACCCCTCTGGTGAGGGATGTTGATAATGGGGGAGTTTATACATGTGTTGGGGAAGGGAGTATATGGGAAATGTCTGCACCTTCCTCTTAATTTTGCTAAAACTGCTCTAAAAAAAAGAGTATTTTTAAAAATCAAAAATAAGTAACACATTTTTTTGATTAATTTAAAAGATAGGAAAAGATCTAGAACCTAGTATATGAAGACCCATGTCATAGGAGGGAAGGATGTAGTTACCTCCAAAACCAGGCAGAGATGATCATGTTAGCTAAGGGACCTTCCACAGTGGTAGGTATCAAACCATGTTTGGCTGGGCCTTAATATTGCCCCAGAGCATCCATATATACCAAGGATGGGAGATGGGAGATGGGAGATGACAATTCTTCAGGCTCTGGACTGTCACTTCTGCTTCAATCTGAATATCTATGGCTTCACTTCGTTCACATAATGGATTTCCACTGAAGATTTCAAATAACAAGAGGGTCCAGATGCTTAAAATCGTACATACAGACACTTGTCTATATTAATTTACCAACGAAATCTGATCCCATCTTTCCCTGCTAACTCATCTTGAGTGGACTTATTGCCTTGCTCAGACATTCAAGGTCCTTCGTGGTCTGGCCTCAAACTTCTTCCAGCTTTTTGTCCATAGCTTCTTTCCCACGTTCCTTACTTACCAACAAGACTACCTAACAACTTATACTTTACACTCCTAAAATGGTGCTTTTTAAGTTAAAATTACTTGCTAACATGTCAAGTGCTTCCAGTAGACTGGGAACTCTTCAAAGGCAGGAACCATGTTTTGTTCATTACTGCTTCGTAACAAACGGGAGAACAGCCTGGCCCCTTCTAAGCTTTTGTTGAGTAAACGTTCTCATCCAACTTGCAGTGACCAGCAGTTCCCACCAGATGGCAGTGTGTGGATACCAATCAGAAGGGAGGGGAAGGGTTTAGGGCAAGTTGCCTTTCATCTCTGCCCTTGCAGACCGACAAGCAAATCTCTGCAGACATCAGGGCTTGTGACTGGGCAGGAGAATTCACATCGTTGAATCAGAACCTCAGGCGGCCGTTGCATTCCCTCGATACTGCCTCTCTCTGAAAACATTCCTCCTGGAGGCTGAGAAAGGATTATGCTGCTCTGTGTTCTAGGAAGGACGGAGGAACTTGGAGTTGAGTTTGATCGTCACAGGCACAAGGTGACCATCTTTTCAGCACTTAGGAAAAATGGCCACCAACACCCACTGATTGCTGCCATCTGTTGAGGTTCTTTAACCTCCTGCCCACCCCCGTTTGCCAGACCCAGGCAGCAAGCAAAAGTCAGCCAAACTTGCAGGCTGACTTCTTAAGACAGTGTCTTCCTGGGGTTCCTGCCTTCCCCACTTGAGAACACTGGGATGGTCAGCTCAGCAGACCTGAGGTGCTCTGAGCATAGAGCACCTCCCCTCTTTACCTGGGGACCCTGTGCTCTGCTCTGGAGCTTCTCAGAAGCAAAGGGCTCCCAAATGGAAGACATCCCCAGTCCAAATGAAAAGCAATGAGAAACATCTCCAAAGAAGGTCCCAGACTAAAAACACCCAGGGGCAAAAGGGACCTCACCTTTTCACGTCCTTCTGTTTCTGTGAGTCTCTCTCCTCACTAGAGTCCAGGAAGGCAGGAGCCTTCCCTTCTTGCTACTATGAAAGCTTCTATGTTGTTTCTGCCATCATCCTAGATGCTCTAGCTCCTCTAAACTCATCCTATTCTTACAGACTTCTCCTTTCTCACTGCTAGAGCAGAATTTATAATGGGATGTGAGTCAAGAAGATTCTGGAGAGTTCAGCTTCTTTAAACCAAGCAAGGCTCTCACTTCTAAGGGGGTCTCCCTGGAGATGGGACTCACTGGCTAACTCTGCCCCGCCATGGGCGACATGCCTCATTCAGTGAATAGCAGGGTGGTTAACACTCAGGCTTTGGAGTCAGCAGACCTCGGTCAGTTCTGGCTATGACACGTCCTAACTGTGTGATCATGGGTGAATTGCTGAGCCTCTCCAGATCCTTGCTTCCTCATCTATAGAATGGGGAGAGTATCTACATACCTCAGAGGGATGTTGTGCTAGTTAAATGACATGTAAAGTGTTTAGCACAGTACCAGTTCAAGGTGCACTAAATAAATGCTAGCAATCACTACAAGCATTAACAGAAATACCCTGCAGAAGACAGAGCTCCCTAGGAGTAATTCTTGGTGTTACACTCAGCACAGCTTCAGAAACATCTAAAGAATCCAAAAGCTCTTCATAAATCATGTCAGGACCCATCCCTTAAATGAGAGCCGTTTTGCTTTTATTTATTTAGTCTTTCATTCAATAAGATCTAACTGAGTCTATAAGCTGGGGCAAGCTCGGGGGAGGCCATGAAGATGCCCGTTTGTATGAGACATGGTCTCTGTCCTCACGGAGCTCACAGCGCATGGAGAAGTCCACCCATAAGCAATTATAGTGTAGTGGGATCCGTGCTCTAACCTGGGTATGCACATGATACAGCAGATGCAGAGGGAAGGAGCCTGAGACCTGACACGCCTTGCAAGGCATTGCCATTCTTCATGCTCTAACCCTTGCCTTCCTGTCAGCATCTGCTCCCAGAAATAACTGTCTCCCTGATGATACATTATGATATCACAGACATCTAAACTTGGCACTGACTATGCTCTCTTATGGAATGCCTGCCTGCCTGGAAAACGCCTACTAATCCTCCAAGTTTCTGCCTAAAGGTGGCATCCTGTGAGAAGTCTTCCTCAGTCCCCCCAAGGAGACTTAGGGGCTTCTTTTCCCCAAGTAGCTGTGATCTCACTGAAAGTGGGACCCACACACTTCCACTTTGGCCCTCAGCACTTGACTCAGTGGCCAGTGCACAACTGGCATTCAGCAATGGTGATGCACAAATGAAACCTGCTTCCATGCTCCCCACCCCATCCTGCCCCTTGCAACTAGCACTGGCCTTATTTCAGCCAGTCCAGGGAAACCCAGATCTCCGAATAGAAGGTCCACTGTCTGTCAAATCACCCGGATCCATTATAGGAACGCTCTATTGCCACAGAAAGTTTTCTAATGTCATCTGAAGTTTCCTTCCTTTTAATGCCCACAAGTTTGGGCCTGGTTTTTCTCTTCAGATCAATGTAGAATAAATACGTTCCTATTCTCTTCAACACGGCAGCCCTTCAAATAAATGAAGACATCAGACAAATATAATATGAATATAAAATCCTCCTTTGTGCTTTTCCTCTTCAAACACACAGAGCTAATTAAGCCATCATTAACACACATTATTTAAGTGCCTAACATACGCTGAGCTCTTCTTAGAAGCTTTTTATTTTTTTTTTCATAGAGATCTATTCATGTTTGGTCCAATTTCTTCTTAAGCAAGAAAATGGTGAATGGTAGACAAATTTACGATAGTGGTTACCTCTGGAGGGGAGATGAGGAAATGGAATGGGAGGCTCCCTTCTCCCCAAAGAAAAATCAATTAATCAGTTATTACATCCCCAGAGAGTGTTCACTGGATTTTTCACACACACACACACACACACACACACACACACACACACTGTACTTTATTTTTACAAGAGAGAAATAAACTGACACCAAGCACTGTAAATGGATGACCACAACAAAAGCAACAATGATTGCAATTACCAAACACAAAACACACTCATACTATGTCGTAATATTGACATTCAGTCCAGTAATCCTCCACTGTAACAGCTCCTTTACTTTGCAGTGAAAATTGATTTGTATATTTTTTGCCTCTGAGTCCTTGTGGGTTCTTAGAAGCTTTGAGTGTCATAAATTTAGTCCTGATACCTCCAACACCACCAGCATACACATATCT
Source organism: Hyperoodon ampullatus (assembly GCF_949752795.1). Classification (NCBI taxonomy): domain Eukaryota; kingdom Metazoa; phylum Chordata; class Mammalia; order Artiodactyla; family Ziphiidae; genus Hyperoodon; species Hyperoodon ampullatus. The sequence continues at coordinate 41,845,898 of NC_136918.1, forward strand.
AAGTTTTGATTTATTTCATCATGTTGGTTTCAGTCCCATGTTCTAGAGGTTCTAGATCATTTTAGATACTAAAGCTTCATTATTGTTATTAATTTATTAAAAATATATGCCAAGCATAATATTAGGCTTCTCTTTAGACACTCATATTGAACTGAAAGGGCAAGCAGCTATATTGCTTCTTTATAGGTAATGAGACTGAACCATCAGAGATTAACCCCTGTTCAATGTTACCTTGCTGATAAGGGTCAGAGACAAGAGACAAGGTCAACCCAGCCTTCCTCCAAGGCCAGGCCTCCTTCCACTGTATGTACAAGGTCATCTCTTTGTGCCAGTCTGTGGCATTGCTTTTCATTTTAGTTTGGTGTCATCTGTAAATTTGGACATTTCTCCTTCTAGAGAACCTTTCAAGTCATGAATAAAAAATATTGAAAAAAGCTTTTGGTCCTCACCAGGGATCTCTTTCTAGCCGACATGGAGCTGTTAGCAACCCTTACGAGACATTTTTGTTACCTAACTGTGAAACCAGTGAATACATGACACGATCCTGCTCATATGTCACCATCTTATGCAAAATCATGTCACAGGAAGCCGTGTGAAGTCCATTGCTAAAACTTCCTCATCCTGCTGATTCACCAACTTAGTGGCACAATAAGAAAAGAAAATGTGGTGTTTCTAGCAGGACCTGTTAGTGGTACACTTGCATGAACTTCTAGTGATCAGTTCCTTTTCTTCAAAATGCCCACAGATCAGCTGTGTAATGATCTGTTTCAAAATTTCAGCAGGAACCTAGATAAAACTCATTATTTCCTGGCTTCAGTGTTTAGTCCTGTATTAGGATGCCAAGTAAACCCCTTTAATCAAAGGGAAAACCCTTATGAACTTGTCAAAATGTTATCTGTTCCCAGGGCTATTGAGAAGCATCACCAGTTACGTTGAATGCTCAGTTTGACAGCAGAACCTCCTGCTTCTTCATTTTGGTGCATGATGTCACATCTGTATTTCATGTCCCTTTTTCTTTCATTGCCTATTTTTCACCTGGAAGAGTGTTTGGCTAAATTTCCCTAACACCCAGATTAAAGGCTAAAAGCTCTTTAAAATTGTAGGAATAAATGGCTGCCTATGAGGTATGCGGATCCCAGGAGTCCACTTACAGGAAACAGCTTTCTTGCCCCAAGTGTGTTAAATCCAGGAGGATGTGGGTGGGGTCAGATTGTTCATCATTGTATCCCCAGTGCCAGGAGCATAGTAAGTGCTCAGGAAGTATTCTTTACAGAGAGTGGGGAGAAGATACAGCAGCTGCAGACCAAAGAATAAAAATACGAAAGTACATATACCTTTAGGAGAGGGAACTCAAAGTTTCGAATTCATACTAAAATCTGTGTGACTGATATGAGAAACTTCCTAGAAACCAGGTCTTGTTGGAAGACTGCAGGAAGAGTTCCCGAAGATTCCTAAAGGAGGATGGGAAAGCTGCGGAGAGAGGAAAGGGAAGGGAAAAGTAGAAGAGCCGGGGAGCTGCACTGGAAGCAGTAGAATAAGCTATAATGTTGGAGACAGAGGTCCAGGGTTTAAGCCTCCAGTGTCCACTGTTGGCTGTTTGCCCTTGAATAAACCTCACACCTTAACAGAGCCTCAGTCCTAAGTGATGTGACAGAAATAAGAAGTCACATCTCACAGAAGCGCTGTGAGCATCTAATGAGATAAAGAATATGAAAGCACTGTATCAAATCAGTGTCACCTACACCCAAGTCTGTGTTGGGGTCAGCGTGAATAGAAGAGCAGTGGATCACAAGAATATAGTTAGGATGGATGAAGAGACTGCTGTCTAACTGTGAGCTTTCAGGCAAACTTGAGATGTTTCTGACTTAGGAAAAACGTTGATCTCCACCGGGTTGAGAAGACAGTGCTCATGCAGTATTGGAGCAGCTGAGAGACAAAGCCATACACATACCCATCCAGCTCTGGGTCCTCTAGTCCACTGAAACTCAGTACATCCTAAACTGAATTTAGAATCTTTCACAGAGAATCAGTCATCCCTATTTCTGTTACTGATAGAACTGTATCTCAAGCCACTTGAGCCTGAAATCTGTGTCTTCATTATCAACCCCCTACCAGCCTAAGGTGGGGGGGCGGTGGTAGGGATGGAGAGAACTGATGCAGATAATTGTCATCCTGAGACATCTTTTCTCTGCTCTGAGCCCCATTATTCTCATCTGTTGAATGGAGACGATTCCACCTGCCCCACTTGATTTCAGCATTTTATGAGAATCAGTGATTAATGTAAAAGCTTTTTGAAAACTGTAAAATGCTCTGAAAAAAATAAAGATGTTCTTAATATTTGCAATAGTTAAGACTAAACCTGCAAGACTGCCTTTGTCTAGCTTGTATGCAGAAAACTGAGTCCAAAAAACTGCTATTTAGTAATACCAAAAGATATTGTCACAAACAATCATACTACCACTTGTCTAATTGTTCTACTTGTTGTCTAGCTAAATAGCTTGAATCTACAGAGTTCTGATGCTGAAAGAATTAAGGAAATCATTACCACATTAAAAGTGCAAAAAATGTTTTAAATGTATTAATGAGGTGGTGGGAAGTGGGCTGAGAGTAAAGTAAGTTCGGAAGTGTTTGGTTTCCCTAATTAAATGGAGCTAATGAGTTTCTCCACTGAGCCTCAGTGCTGGGCTAAACAGTCGAACAAGCCTCAGATTTCTGTGATCTCAATAAGAAATGGCCAACTGGCAGCTGAAAATAACCTGAGTCATAGGGTGACTCATCCTTCACACCTTTGGGTGAAACCTTTGCATCAGAAGGCAGGAGCAAGTCACAAGCACCATGCAAGGCTGAAGTCAGATCCTCTGGGGTCTTCAGAAGATGCAGATTCCTCATGACAAGGGACCTTAGCATCATGTCATGACGAGGTACAGAGAATCACAAAGTGAAAGCTACCCTAGATCACAGATCAGAACAAAGTGGCAAAGAGGAGATGGAATTTAATTTAAATGACATTCATTGAGCCTGGAGGTGGGGAGTAGGATAAAGAGATATAAAAGGCATAGCCCTGCCCTCCTCCTACAAGCTTTCGAACAAGTTGAGGAAATAGATATGATTTTTTTAAAATTAAAAGACAATTTAGAGCATCCTCAGGGCTTCCATGGTATCTCCAGATATAAGCAATCTCTCAGCATAGTTTATGAAGCCAGTTATGACATGGCCCCACCTCCCTCTCCATTTCTGGCCACGCCCTAAATTTCTCACCAGCACACACAAGGGGCGTGGATGGAGCTTCTCTCAGACCTGGAGTGTCCTTTCAGACCCCTCTGTGTGTGTGTGTGTGTGTGTGTGTGTGTGTGTGTGTGTGTGTGTGCTGCCCCTTTTGCCTGAAATGCACTGTTTTGCCCTCTGGCCTTGGAGAACCATCCTTAGTGAGGCCACATGGTTGAAGCCCTTCCCGGTCACTCCTTCTGGTCACTCTGTTTCTCCCAGTTCCTCAGACTCTCTGTGTTCATTCGCCTGTGGGACTTTGCGCATGCACTTTCCTGTCTCTCCCATTCTTGTTCCTACTCAGCTCTCAGGTGTCCACTTAAATACAGCATAGAGAAGTGTTCCCTGATGCCCCACCGCATCTAAATCAGGGCCCTATCTTATTGTCAGCTAGAATCCTGTTTTCTTCCTTCATTACACGTATGGAAGCTTTGAAGTGAGTAATAAATAATAAATTGTGGCTTAATTTGTCTGCCAGCTTCCCTGTGGCAGGAATGGATTGTTTCCCACTACATCTCTAGTGCCTAGCACTGTGTCTGGCACACAAATCATTTTTAAGAGACTAAATGGATCAATGAATGAATGAGTAGAATTTCTTCCCCCCTGATGTCCTGATCCTCCAAAGTACTCTTCAAACGTTGAAAGAATATTATGTCCCAGGTCTCTGGTGTTTCATACACCTTCTGTGCCTGTGATTCCTGCTTGGAGCACATCCAGTAAAATGTATAAAACTTCCTATTTACAGAATAGTTGCACAACAAGGGCATCAACTACCTTGAAATAATGATTTTTCTCCACAAAATGGTGCAAAGACCTGAAGGCATGAAGCTTCCCTCCCCCACTGAATTTAAAGCATCATGTGATTTATTGAAAATTGGTATCTTTGAATTTCCCAAGGAGATGTCTATTCTGTAAAGCTTGATGTAGTCTGGCAAAACATCACTCATCACCAGATAGGACCCAGCAGATAACAGGCCCCCTCTAAATACTGTGCTCAATGCGGCATGGACACACCCCAAGCAAGTCCGAGAAGAGCGGCCAGGCTAGAAGGGGGGCTCAAAGCTGCACCAGAACAGATGAACCGGTTTGCAGGGCAGAAATTGAGACACAGATGTAGAGAAAAAATGTATGGACACCAGGGGAGGGAAAGCCACCGGGGGGCGGGGGGGATGAATTGGGAGATTGGGATTGACATGTATACACTGATGTGTATAAAATGGATGACTAATAAGAACCTGCTGTATAAAAAAATAAATTAAATAAAATTTTAAAATTAAAAAATTTTAAATTAAAAAAATTTAAAATTAAAAAAAAATTAAAAATTCTTCACCAGAATAGGAAGCTGAAGGTATAAGAGGTGCTGCATGAGAGTAGAGAATGTTTGCAGGGTGCCTGATAGCCTCTCCAAATACCAAAGGGCTACCACCCAATTCAACTTTGGTTGTGTGGCGCAGAAGAAAGACTCAAGATGGGGGTGAGATTTGTGATTAATATAAGGAAAGACTGTTTCACAGAGTCATACAGAAGAGAATGGGCTGCCTTAGAAGGGACTGACATCCTGGACACCAAAGAGATGCAAGACCAGAACAAGAGAACAATGAAGGGTGAATCTGTAAGAGGTGTGAAGCATCTGATTTGGGACTGGGGATGGTAGGGAAGAGGTAGTGAATCCTAAGGGGCATAACTGGTTGAGTCAGGTGTGTGCTTAGGCATTTAATCCTCACAATATCCTAAGTTGTGAAGGTACTCTTATCACCCTCCATTTCATAGATGAAGAAACTGAGTTATACAAAGCTTCAGAAAGTGCCCTATGGCACCAACCTGGGGATGGCATCAAGATTCATGCCCAGGTTCACCCTACTTCAGAGCCAGTGCTCCAAAGACTGCTAAAGTCCCTTGCAAACCTAATATTCTGCGACATTTTGAACATGGAGATATCAAGGAAAAAAATCAATAAACCAGTCTCAAATGTAACTCATGGAGCTGAGTGAGTCCTTTGCCTTCTCCCTTCCTTTGTCCTCCAGTGTAATGCCTATGCTTGTGAGTACAGAGCATCTAACCAGGTTTCAAGTTTCCCGTGTGTCTCTGTGCGTATAGATCTGACAGGGCTAGTTCATTTCAAGTAACCAAGTATGTCTTTGGACAGCTCTTGTCAAGATCCAATAGAAGAGCCAATTCCAAAAATATGTTCCTTTAGTGGTTTTTTAGGGTTCTCTGCTCTGCACGGATTGACAATGTGGTAACAAGAGACATTCTGGAGACTGGATTTAATGCAACCATATGCTAGACAGAATGAGAACCCATATTGCAGCAGACCAGCCGGTACATTTCCATGTTAACAGAAGCTTGATTGCAAATTACATTTAGTCTCAACAGCTCAGTTCACTGCACACAGATGCCATGGGGGACTGTAAAGTTAGCGAGATGTGGGGGAGTACGACTAACATTTTTTTCTTGAAAAAAAAAATCCTTCAGCTGATAGAATGCCAAGGAGCATCAGAGCTGATGCTGAAAAGAAAATGCTGCTATATTTGTTTTGCCAGGAAAGGAAAAATAATCATTGTCGCGAGTTGTTAGTCAAATTATGAATACGAGCTCGGCTGGTAATTGTCTGATAATACAAACAGTGATATTAGGGCTATCAGATGCTTCATGCGCTGTTTGACAGCTAACATGTACATGCTCTCTGAATGGGGAGTTGGTTCACTAATTCCAAAAGTTAAGCAGACAGAAGGGCGGGTAATGGAGGAGAATTTCCCCAGGCTCCTGGCTTCATATCCAGGACTGGATCTGGGTCAGCTTCCTAAAGTGTGGTCAGTATCTCCCCCATGCAGAGGCGGATCTGTGGAATTATAGAAAGAGCACAATATGGGTTTGCGTTGCAGGTCTATCTTTACTTGCTGTGCAACCCCGGGTAAGTCATCTAACCACTCTGGGCATAGGTTTCTCCACTTCTAAAATGGGAATGATAATATTCAACCAGGTCCTCTTTCCAAGGATATTTTGAAGATCAGCTGAGAGCTGGTGTGTGAACATACAGTAAACACATGGTGCTCTAAATGTTGGGGCTATAATTTGCCTACTTGGCTGAGTTTCTTTTTGTTCCCATCTTAAGAGCTGAGCTGAAATGATTTCTTGTCCATTGTCTCGTGGCTGGAGCAGAATTTTTTTGTCTAGGTACAAGCACTTTTCAGTTAGGATTATCCATCTTCTTTCTTTGAGGAGTCTGGCTACCAGGCACCTCTCACCCAGAGCCTGACTTGACTCCTTTATCACGTGCTTTTCCCATAGGGAAGCTAGAAGGCTTTCATCAGATCTCATCAAGGATGCAGAATGCCTTTATTTTCTCTACCCTCCTGTACTCCAGACTCCAAGCTGTGGTAGAGACTGTTCTATTCAACAATACATACATGTTCTCCCCTTAACCGCTAGTTCCCAGAACCCCATTGCAGCTAAGTGTGGCCATGTAGCTAGGTTCTGGCCACAGGAATATGAGCAGAAGTAAAGTCTACGACTTCCTGGTCTTATCTTTAAACTTCTTGCCTCATTCTCTGTTGCCATCCACCAGCTGAGTGGCAAAGACTCAAGGATCTACGGGAGGACAGGGCCAAAGATAGAAGGAAATTGGGCCCCTGAATCGCTATCTGGAGCATAATTCCCTGCCAACCTGCTCTAGGCTCTGAAGTGAGTGAGAAATGAAAGTCTACTCTCTTCATCCACTGAGGTTCATTGGTGGGTTGTTAAAGTCAGTAGCCTACCATAAAACCCAAGCAATCATCTATTTTATCTCACCATATAAAATGTACTGTTACCAGAAACACAATGAGTATCTCAACAAACACACCCCCAACACAGCACGCACATTCACACGTTTCCTCTGCCTCTGTCATACCCCTCAACCCCAACTATATACTTTTCTACTGAGCAAACTCCTACTTCCAGGGTTCAGCTCTGAAGAACCCACTCAGATGGAGTTAATGGCTTTCTTTTTTGCATTTTCACAGAACTTGTACATGCCCCTTATTGGATTATAGTGGAATTATGGTTGACATACATCTCCCTCCTCTTAAGGCAGAGAAACTGTCTCATTCAAACCCTTAGTGACTGTGTGAGAAAGCATCTTTCTTACTTTGTTTGTTTTCTTTCATCCACTAGCTGTGGGATTGGGGGCCCTGGGGCTATATCTTCAGCTTAAAGATGGAAGAGCACAGAGGCAAATGTAAATGCCCATTTAACTTTACAAGCTCTCTTCCTACAGCTCAGGAAAAGAAAGATCATATCTCTCTTTCTATGCATCCACCCACTGAGGCCTGCACTTGATACCTACAGAGATGTGAGGAGGGGGCGGGTACTGGCCTGAGAAAAGCCTACAGAATGTGTCATGGGCATGAAGCATGCCCCATGAATGGAGGCCTCCTCCCTCTCTCTGCTCACCCCGTCCCCCACTGTCACCCCACTGGGACCCCTATTGATCATCCTTCAAAAGGCAAGAGGTAAAACCATGGCCTTTTCACATCAGAGTCCAGCTCAGCCTGTCAATCAGGGATACTTGGAAGATACAAATGTAGAGTTCTGTCCACAGCAGGATGAGATGCTCGCATCAAACACCGCTTTGTACAACTTAAGGACACCCTGCTGGGTTCCAGCTCTAAGGGAACAAACCATTCTTGTTTTTGTTTTCCAGTGGCTATTTCTCTTGTTCCTTGTTTTGGTTTGTGATCTATTCCCCTTCCCCCACTTTGGGGTTTTCAAGAACTGCTTTATTTTCTTACTTTCTTCTATTTGTTACTTTGGGCTTTTCTATTTGCTGCTCTCACATCCATCTGCATTGGCATTAACTATTTTTTTCAGATAACACCTAGGGAATGCTCAGGGATTTTCCAAAGGCAGTGAGACACAAGGATGGCTAAATTAGGGTCCTGGATTGGGAACGGGCAGTCCAGCTGAGTTCCAGCTCTATCACCTACCAGGGACAAATCATTTCACCTTCGTCTCCTTGTCTCTACAAATAAAAATATGAACTTGGTCCCTCTAGACAGTAAGCTCCATCAGGGCAGGGGTCATGTCCATTTTGTTCAAAACTGAACATACCCAGTGCTTGGTATGTTGTAGGCCCTCAGTAAGGATTGTTCAGTGACTGACTGTCTATTGTAGAGACCAAATAAGGTAATAGACATAAAAAAATCTTTGTAAATCCTATAGTGGTATACACAGGAAAGCGTTATTATTGCACAGATGGGGAATGCATGGACTGTCCTCAAATTGAGAGTTGCTTAGCCATTTTAAGATATTGAAAGATACTTTGGCAAATATGTTTCAAATATGCATAATATCCTTGGAGTGGCCCAGGGATGCAATTCAAATGGGAGACAGGGTGGAGAGGTAATTGCTGTCTTAACAAAGACGAAGAGAGGAGAAAGCAGCATGTGTTAGAGCGGCCTGGAATGTTCCGAAGCAGAAGAGTTACATGTCAGAGGGGAATCTTATGCTCACTTGTTCTAGCAGAACAGGTTTTATTGGCTGGCCAAGGTCACTGAAATCTAGAGTCAGATAAGGATTTCCCCAAGGAGTCATTATTTCTTAATGTGTTTTATATTTGTTTATAATCCCACCGAGTCTGAAAAATGACTTGTCAAAATAGACCATCCCAGCTGACATTTGAGCTGGTCTTATCTCTCATCTCATTGATGGGAGGAGAATTAAGAAAATGATGCGTCCAAGGTAACTCAGCTAGGTGTGATATTCAGTGCTAGCCACATTCTGAACACAGCTTTCTGAATCACAAATAGCTGGGAACACTGATATTGGCCTATAGCAAGAAGGAAGATTAAAACACAGAAGAGGCACACAGAAAGAACAAGGGCAAAAGTAGAGCTGCTTCTTGGGTTTCTATGGCTCTCCATCCCTTGGTTCCAGCTCAGTTCAAGACCTAGTTACTTCCTTGTCCCTGGGTTCTGACACCCTCAAATTCTTAAAATAAATTTCTCTTTGTAGCCTGGCTAGCAGAGTTGGGTTTCTGTTCATGGGAACCAGGAGTCTTTACCAACCCAACTACTTTCAAGATGCTCCTTGAGGGTTCGTATGTTCCCACAGCTCTGGCACAATGCCCTGCACAGAGAAGGTGCTCAGTAAATATAAGATTTGATACTGAAGCTTCAGGAATCTTCCCCAATATCCTCTCTCCAGGAGTAGCTCTCCTTTCCCCGAAGTCCCCTCCCATACAGATCTTGTACTGTAATTACCAATAGACTCATCCCATCTCCCTTTCTCAATGCTCCCCTGTCCCAACATAACCCCCACAGCTTGCCATCTAGACCAGGTAGTAGTGGGGGAGGTGAAGAGGCTGGAGACCACTGTCCTAGAACTGTAAGCTTGTGTATACATGAAGTTCATCAAGCATCCACCATAAATTACTCAATGAATGTCAAAGGAAGTGAAAGAGAACAGAATCACCACTCCAGACTTGTGACAAAGAAATGAATAAAATATAGTCCCCAGCCCTTAAGGAGCTTAGAATTTGTTGGGAGATACAAACAAATACACACAACTAGAATATAACTTAAACAGCGTAAGAGACAAGTACAGAGTCCTCTGAGAGCTCAGACATCATTCTGAAACGTGGGATCAAAGAAGGCTTCAGAGAGTAGGAGACATTTGAACTGGGCCGTGAAATATGCGTAAGACTTCCCCAGATGGCCAGAGTCAGGGAGAAGGGCATTCTAAGCAGAGGAAATAAAAAGTGTAATGACAAAGAGGGGTGGACACATGTGCCAATGATGGGGGGCTACAATTCATCTGGAATGGCTAAACTAGTATTTTCCAGGAGATGCTCTGGAAAAAAATGCTCTATGGCCAATAAGTATGGGAAATGCATCCTGTATTCCCATTTAGAAATTTAAAATGCCTATTTGCCTATCAAAGTCTCTGAGAAATAAGTTAGGAGACTACATAGCTAGTCCAGGGAAATATGGCACAGGGCCTGAAGAGGGGCAGTGGAAGTGAGGACAAAAGGGCATGTATGTGAGAGAGAGCTCAGAGGACGCATAATCAAGACTTACCAAATGCAGAAGAGGAAGGGATTTAAAAGGACCAAGTTTTAGCTTGTTGGACTGAATGGGTGGCAGTGCAATTCGAGAAGAGAAGTATTTGAGGAAGATAGCACAGATTTTGCTTCAGTCCTGTTGAATGTGAGCTGACAATGGGGCAACCATGTGAAGATGTTAACAGAGAGCTGACAATACAGTTCTAGGTTCCAAAAGTGCTGCTGTAGTTCAAGAAGATGCTGGACAACCATTATAACCATTATGGAAAAGATCAATTGCTGGACAGGGCACTGGATTGGATAAGCTCCAAGGTCCCTTTTGGCCCAGAACTAGTATGATTTTATGGCCAGAGGGGCCCACACTGAGGAGTGTAGATGGTCCAGCCTCTGCCTGCTGATCACGTCCAAGTGCATAACCTCTTGCAGCCGGTCATGGACGTAATGACTGCAGAGGAGTTTGACATCTGCACACATCCCAATGAATGGAAGTGGTTTTAAAAGAAATGTCTTTTACTAGTAAAACTTTGTAATGACCCTGTAAAATGGTTCCATTTCTTATGGCCTGGCCTCACGGGAGGAACAGTGGAAATACAGGATATTCAAGAACCATCATGGAAATTGAGTGTGTTCCTTTCAGTGTATTTCATTGACCCTTCCTAGGTATCCATGCAGCCTGGGAGAGTGGAGACAGCACTGGGCTGAAAGTCAGGTAGCCGAGGTCCTGACTATATCATTAAGCCACTTTACATCCTTCAGAAAATTACCTACCTTCTATGTGTCTCCATGCTTCGATTTACACATGTGTAAAATATGTTAAAATAATGTTACCCTCACTGCTTATTCCTAAGGTTGTCAGGAGGGTTCAATGAGATGGGTTTGTATTGTGAAAGATAACATTAACAATGGAGACCGCCTGTTCTAAATATACATCTTAAACTAGTGGAGCCTCATGGGGCCCTGGACACTGAATCACAGAACAGGCTCATTTTGCAGATGGGAAATCAAGTCCCAGGGAGGGCAGGTGATTTACCCAAGATCAGACAGGAAGCAGAGCAAACCCAGCATATAGGTATGTGCTCTTCCTTCCAAGCACCACTGTCTTCCAAAGACCAAGAACTGGGACCGTGGCTGGAAAGAAACCACAGGCTGGAAAAAAATGTGGTTGAGTAGCCAACCAATAGTGTTCAGAACCCCAACCAGCAAATCAAGCCTTCAGTGTGAGTAGGCCAGGCAAAAACTATTTACCCCATATTTCTACAAACTGAGCAATCTTCCTTGGTTTGTGTCAAGCTGAGTTGGCCACAGCTGAGTCTCCCTGACCCCTCAGCTCAATGACTTCAACATACACTAACACATTCTATGATGGTGAGCATTTTTATATTGATATCTTCACTGACTAGATGAGAAGTTTAGACATATGAACTTCACCCTCTCTTGTAGATCTTCTCCTCTCTAACCCCAGAGGGAATGTTCTAGGTGGGGAGCAACGAGCTGTCCTCTGACAGCAAATGTGTGTGAGATGGTTTCCTACACCAACCAATTGTCCAGCTATCTAATGCTAATGACTCAGGATTAAGGTGGACCCCACGGGTTAAGAGCTCATTTCCACAAGACTGTCCCCATTTCAGATGCCAGTTTTATCATGTATACCTCTGACCAAAGAGTTATCAATTCAGGGGTTTCCCACAAGCCTCTCCTCACGTTTGATAATTTGCCATAGTAACTCATAGGACTCAAGAAAACACTATTTACTATCACAGATTTATTATAAAGGATACAGGTCAGGAATAGCCAAATGGAAGAGATGCATAGGGCAACACATGGGGGAAGGAGCATGGAGCTTTTCTGCCCTGAGTGTGTTACCCTGCCAGTACCTCAATGTGTTCACCAACCTGGAAGCTCACCAAACCTCATTGTTTAGGGGCTTTTATGGAGGTTTCCTTATGTTGGCGTGATTGATTAAATCCTTGGCCACTGGTGTTTAATTCAAGCTCCAGCATCTCTTCTCATTCCAGAGGCTGGGACATAGGGCTGAAAGTACCAACCCTCTAATCATATCTTGTTCTCTTTCTGGCAACCAGCACCAATCCTGAAGCTATCTAGGGACCCCCAAACACGAGTCATCTCACTGAAAAAAAAAAAAAAAAGACATTCCTATCACCCAGGAAATTCCAAGGGATTTAGGAGCTCTGTGTCAGAAGATCAAAAGATGCTCTTATTACTTCTATCACTCAAGAAATTACAAGGGTTTGAGGAGCTCTATGCAAAGAACCAGGGACAAAAACTGAGTGGTGTATGTTTCTTATTATGCCACAGTGGTCCAATTTTATTTAGGCAGTGTCTCCTAAGTGACCCTCCTGGATCTGACTTCTCTTTCATCTCTTCTCCCCACAGTTGGCTTGTTATCTTCCCATAGCGTCACGCTTCTCCCCCTCCCCAACTCCACAGAATACAGGGCAACACCCAAAACTTCATCTTGGCATTCAAAAGCCTTTTTGATCTGGTCCCAATCTGTCTTTCAAGATTTATTTCTTCTACTCCCTTACTTGTACCCCACACGCCAAACTAAACCTGGACTCTTCACTGAATCCTGAATACACACAGGCCTTCCTTCACACTAATCTCACACTCTGGTAGGCCATTCGTCAAGGTCCACCTCTGTTTCCTTTGCACCTTCATAGTCTCATGTTTTTCCTGTTTTCAGCGCACATTTTCTTTCATAATACCGTGATGTGTGTACTTGTCCCACTTCCTCATTAGATGGTCCTCATGTCCATCCCCCACTGCACTCAGCTCAGTGACTGAAAACCAAGTCTTAGCCAGAAAATAACATATTATTTGGGAAAAAAAAAGATACACACACTGCACCAGAACTGAAGACCACCATACTCAAAAACAAAAGCAAAAACAAAAACAAAACACCATTGGCTAAAGATGAGAGCAGTTCCATGCAGCTTCAAATCAGAGCGAAGTAGCTAGTCCTCCAGACAAGCACTTGGAAAAACTGTTTTACCTGTTCCCTCTCTTGTCTGTTCAGTTGTCTAAGTTGCTTTGAAGTCTGTAAAATGGCCAATAACTCCAATCAGAGCGGCATTTCCTTTCCAGACAGGAAGACTGCTAAGGAGAGAAGCCACGCTTGTTTTTGAGGTCTGGGCTGCTGCGGTGACTCATCCAGTAAAGCCAGAGTCTGTCTATTTTGATCTTTCTATGTTCAGAGTCTATTTACGGTTATAATTTTCTTTCCTTCTCTTTCTCCCTTCCCGCCTATGGTGACTTATCGGACTGGTCACACACATTTGACAAACGGAACCTGTACGAGGAGACAGTGAGCAGAATGGAACAGGCTTTCAGCTAAAACCCAGGAATGAATGAATGCTTGTGTTTACAGCTCTGTTGATAGTGTTCTGGTAATGACTTGGCCTTTTTCTCCTTGACTGAATATTCCCCTGGGCCTGCCAGTCTGGGCTCCTGTTATTTAATGAGGACATTGGAGCACAACCTCAAGATGTATGCAAAAATGACCTTTTCTTCAGGCTCATTCCAAATGCAAAGAAGAGTAGAGCCCCAATTAGACAGGGTGCTTCTGGAATACAGCTTTGGAATCCACTCTTTTCCCCAGAAGCTCAGAAGCTTGGAATCACACCCTCTCAGAGCCAGAGAGAACCATAAAGATGATCCGGTTACCCATTTTCATTCTGTGGATGCAGAAATCCAGGACCAGAGAAAAAAAGCATGTCGTCATAAATCACCACCGGGCAGGCACAATCACAACAAACTCAGGCTTGGGGCCTAAGTCTCTATACTGTAGTCAGTGTACTTTTGAATGGGTAGAGATAGAAATTAACAGCTGGCTAAATGGTGGTTTACAGAAAGGAAAAGCTTCTCTTAATTTCCCCTGTGTGATACCATGGCAGCATTACGTTCTCCTTTAGCTGTGCTCACAATGAGAGAATAGCAGCAGAGCAAAGGAATTAGCCTCTAACTATAAACTCAGTCTCACACTTTTAGCTTTAAAACGCAAGAGGGAAGAGATATGGGAACATATGTATATGTATAACTGATTCACTTTGTTATAAAGCAGAAACTAACACACGATTGTAAAGCAATTATACTCCAATAAAGATGTTAAAAAAAAAAAGCCAGTATAGGATTAGCATAAGAGTCAGTGGTGTTGAGTCTTAACTAGGACAACCTCTGGGGTCCCAGAGCTGCCTCATTCACTCTACATCTGCATTTTGGCTTCACCTGAAAAATGGGGAGGGAATTCATTTACTGACTGTGAGCTTTCTTATAAAGTTTAAATGAGAAAATATGGTCAGAAAGTTCTTGGCAATATAAAGCTCTGTTCTACTCGTGAAAAGGATTTTTTTACGTTGTTAGACTTCTACTTATAGGGTCTTATTTTCTTCAACTTGGTGATTTCATAGTCTCCTATCAAAGGTGACCCCTTAATTCTAAATGAGAGATTTTAAAGATTATTTTTCACTACAAATGTTTCACATGCTCGTTGTAGACTACCTGGAAATCCAGAAACATATTTTTAGAAAAGAAAATCAACCATCTCATTACCCAGCTATAACCACATCCTTACACTAGGACTAAATTATTATAATTTTGCCTTTTTTGTGAGTTTTTTCCCAGGTCATGAAATATATGTATATAATATATATCTGCATAATATTCCAGCAGAATGCATCATAATATATTTAAATGACAATCATTTTTTTAATATTTAAGTAGTTTATTAGTGATTTCCTTAACATAAGTTTAAAGACTGCATGCAATCCAAGTTGGAAGTTCTCTGAGCCATCCTATAAATAGGGTGACCCTATG
The DNA here is from genome assembly GCF_949752795.1 of Hyperoodon ampullatus. Classification (NCBI taxonomy): domain Eukaryota; kingdom Metazoa; phylum Chordata; class Mammalia; order Artiodactyla; family Ziphiidae; genus Hyperoodon; species Hyperoodon ampullatus. The sequence goes on from NC_136918.1 coordinate 41,861,037, forward strand.
TTCTCTCGTCCAAAACAGGGCATTTTTTTAGAGTAGAAAGTCAAACTATTGATAATTATGCTGTGACAAAAAGCATAAATCTGAACTGTTTTGGGCAAAGTGGGACATATGGCTACTCTACGTACAGTCATAAAGAATTTTAGAAATATCACTGTCCCCAGGCAACACTGCATAAGGTAAAAAATACACACTCTAGAATCAGAGCATTTGGGTCCAAGATTGGGATCCACCATTGTTAGAAAAAATAACAGAATAGCACTGGACTTCAGTTTCTTCATTTTAAAATACAGGCTACTACCTGAATCTCAAACTTACCTGCATTTGAGTAAGAATGTAAATGAAGGCCTGTTGTAGCTGGAATTAGCTCAACAGTTGGGAAGATTTTTTTTTTTTAATGGTATTAGTGCAATGGAGCTGGGTTCTCCTCACATCAGCATTCTTCATGGGGTGTTCTAAACAATTCATATTCTGCCTCAATATGCAAATGATTCCTCCAACAGGAGATAGGATGGTAAACCACTGACCCACACAAGGAGAAGCTACATTTGCCCCTAGACGGATCTCATTACACTGCACATAAAAGGACAATTAGTGTTCTCTTTAAAGCTGTCCTTTAGCTTTATTGACTGCTGGTTAAAATAATAGCCTACAGTTTAGAAATCGTTTGACCATGCCAGTCCTTTATCCTCTGATGATATTTGGGTCACTGGGATTATACCTATATGGTCTGTTTCAGTCCCCTGTTAAGAAAGAAATCACCAAGAACAGAAGTTTGACTTTTCCAAGTAATTTCCAATTTCCTAATGAGGAACAATGCTTGAATTCTCTGAAGCCTCATAGTTTCTCTCAGGCAGGAAAGGAATTGTGTCCCAAAGGTAGTCAAATGGTTATCTTTTAGTTGGGTTCTTCTCTCTATGAATTAAGAGAGACTATGGTGCTTATAACTCTATGAACGAAGGCATCCAAGATCTGCATATACATCATCATATGGCTGGGGTTGCTGTCCACTACACAGAGCGGACCTTGCAGTGAGAGCTTGATAACTGCATTATGGATACACCTGTCCTTGCCATAACCACCAAAGCAGTCATTTATCAGTGCAGTATTCAACTGAAAAGCTTCATTATCACTTTAATAGAGTGCCTTAAGTATTGACCTTTATCAGCCGCCTTGAGATATGTGTACATTTTTCTTTTCTTCACAGTGCTTCACCCAATGCCTTGTATAGAAATAAGTGTTTGATCAATACTTGTGAAGTGAACAAAATAATTCCCATCCCCTTTCCAAGGCACACTTGAAACAACCATACCTTTACAGTAACCCGAACTCTTACTTTCTCTTTCACCTGTGCTTTAGTGACAGGAGCAATAAACTCGGAATTACAATAACTGAGTTTAAATGAGAGTGAAACTACAACTCTTTCCTACAGAAGAATTTCAATTAATAAATGTAGAAGGAATAAGAAAAATAGAAAATGGCCAGAATGCCACAATAATCGTGCAGTAAGCTAGATCCACCAATAGATGCTACAATTAGTTGGTGAAAGTTTAAATAGAAACATGGTATTTATATCTCCTCAAGGCACGTCCTCTCAAAATATTTAGTAAACACAAAGGAAAAAAAATAGTAAATTTACAGTGGAGAAATCCAGCAGATGCTTTTTACCAAGTGATTAAGGTTAATGCTTCCAGTAGTACCTATCAACGTAATCTGATATGCCGTGAGAAAAATACATCCCCTCTGCATTATCCTTCCCAATACCTTCAGTATAATCACCAAAAAAACATGGTAAGCCAGAATTGAAGGTTATTCTACAAACTAACTCATCAGTACTCTTCAAAAGAGTTAAGATCATGAAAGACAAGGAAAAACTGTGAGGCACGGTTCCAGATGGCAGCAGATGACAAAGGAGATGTGGCAATGACAGTAGTGTGGGAATCAGAATTGGATCCTGGGAAAGAAAAAGGATATTAGTGGGAAAATTGGTGAAATCTGAATAAAGTCTGTACTTCAGTGAATAATACTGTACCAAGGTTAACGTCTTAGTTTTGATTATTGTTCTATGGTTATACAAGGCATTAATGTTAGGGGCAGTTGGGTGAAGGGTAAACATAAATGCTCTGTACTATTTTTGCAACTTTTTGGTAAGCCTGAAATCTCAAAATAAAAGTTTAAAAAAATAACTGAACTTGGGTGCTAACACTGCCACCATCCATGTCATGTCCTTGGGTAAGTCGCCTAACCTCTGGGACCCTCACCTTTCACCATCTCTAAAGTTAGGAGACCTGTCCTCCTATTTGTTAATGTGAGGTCAAAATGAGATAAGGGAACTAAGGGCACTTTTAAAATTATAAACTCTTTCTTTAAAAAGGTGTTTTTATTATCATTTACCCCCCTTAGACTTTTCTGCCTCATCCACCTAGAGTTGCCAGATAAAATACAGGATGCCCACTTAAATTTGAATTTCAGATAAATAATAGATTTTAGTATAAGTATGTCCCACATGATAATTGAGATACACTTAAAAACCGTATGTTTGTTTATCTGGAATTCAAATTTAACTGGGTGTCCTGTATTTTCATTTACCAAATCTGGCAATGGTACCTCCACCCAACTTCCAATACTCTGTCCCTTACTTTAAGACAGCCCTTTCTTCCCTCATTCAGTCTCTCTATACAATGCTGATGCTCTCAGCTCTGAGCATCCTCCAGCGCAAGGATTCCACCTATGCACTATGGCAGTCCATGCTCCAGGAATAACCCATGAAGGTTAGTCAATAACAGGATGCAACTCTGGCAAAGTGAGTTCACAGGGAATGTGTGACTCAGAGGAATCTCTTCTCTCTGACTTGTGATTGTACACAATTTATTATTAAATTGTTAGGGTATTTTTATGACCCACCATTCACAACAGCCCAACGATAGTCTTATGCACATTTTTAAGCCACAAGGAAAAATCGGAACAACCAACAGCCCAGATGATATACCACCTCTTGAGACCTGTGGTCTGGTCTTGGGGAGGGAATGAGAAAAAGAGGTAGCGTTGAGCACAACACTTCCATATACATCACCTAATCACATGGGGAAGTAAGCCTGTTCTCTCTTTCCTGAGTAACTGAGGCTGAGGGAAGACGAAGAACTCAGACTCTCTTAAACTTATAAGGACATGACCATCTTTTTGCTTTAGGTCTTTCATTGCATACACTTCTTATTCCTCCAGAGCATGTGGTCATCAAGGTTCTGCTCAAGGGCCACCTCTTTTTGTGAGTTTTCCCCCCTGATTCTCCAAAACAGGTATGGTTTGTTTTTTTTTCAGACTTTCCACATTACTTTGAAAAGAACTAAGACTTTTACCTGGGATTGTAGTCACACATGTGCACATTTGATCTCATTTTTTGGCTTTGAGGGCAAAGAGTGTGTTATGTTCATGTCAAGATTTCCTACAGTGCCTCCAAGCAAAGGTGAGACTTTCTAAATTGGGGATTGAGAGGCCAAGTCCTGGTTCAGATTAACCACGAACTTGGTCCATTGGTAACAGTACATACTGTTACAGGTAGAATTTCAACGTTGGTAAATAGTGTCTGTTTATTCACATATATAATTGCCTAGATGATTTCTAAGATCCTTCCAGGTCTGACATCCTGCACTCCGGGACCCTGATGTCTGACGGAGCAGGCATCTGAGTAATGGTCTTGCGCTGCCTGGCTACTGAAAACAACTTCCCGTGTCACAATCTTCCCTTTTGGTTGAGACTCCTACATTCCTTCTCTCCACCTTGGAGGTATATCAGAAATATTAAAAGCAAGGACCTTCTGTAGGGGATGCCCCAGGCTCCAAGCATGCCATTGAGCGAGCAGTAGGCTTTCGGTGAATCAACAGCATTAAATCTCGGCTGTCTTTTCCCCCAGGTCATCTTCAGGAAGGTGTTTGCTGCCTCAAAGGGAAGATGCAGTTTAATTCTAACCAGCAGTGGTCACAGGCTCTAAGTTTATATGTTGCTTTACAGAATATTCCTGCTAGGTTTAAGTAGAGTAACTTAAATTACATTTCATCTTTTGCGGCCTTAGGTTACCAACTGTTCCACAATGGAAACCATGTGAAAAAGAGATGCTCTTCTTTCCTCACAGTATTAGGTAGAAATCAAATAAGATATAACTAGTAACCACTTAGAAAGTGCACATCACAAGCCAGGTACTGGGTACTTCACATGTATCATTTAATCCTTCTAATGCCCCTGTAACTTTGGTATTACAGTTCTCATTTGAACAATGAGGAAATCTATGCTCAGTAAGTTTAAGCAAATTGTGCAAGGCCACAAAACTAGGAAATAATTGGAATGGGATACAGATGCATTGCTGCCCCACAAACCCATGCTCTTAACCTCATGCTCCCCACTTCTTACGTGAAAATGCTTTAAAATCAGAAGGCATCATGCACATGAAGGAATTGTCACTTAATCCTCACAACACATCATGGGATAGTAACGCAGATATTTTTATCCCCACTTTATAAATAAACATAGATCGGACCTATTTTTGTCCAGCTAGTAAGTTGTAAAACTAGGAGCCAAAATCATTGCTTGGTTCCGTGACCAGATTCCCTCAACTAAAGAAAGAGGTATATAGTTCCCTGTGCTATATAGTAGGACCTTGTTGTTTATCCATACTATATATAATAGTTTGCATCTGTGCATAACTGAATGATTTTGCTGTACAGCAAACTAACACAACATTGTAGATCAACTATACTTTAATAAATAATGTTTTATGTAAAAAAAAGAATAAAAGGTATTGCCAAAAAAAAAAAAAAGAGAGAGAAAGCCATAACATTCAAGCTCTGTCTGAAAGTAGAATGGTATATATTTTTAATACTAGAAGAAGGTCATGCCACCTAACAAGAGCATGGCCCTCCCCTCCATGTGTCTTCTGAGTCAAATTGACTTATTTCATCTGGAACAAGGAATTTTCCTGATGTCAGCACCTCATAGCTCGAAATGGGCTTTTCTGTCTCATGTATCATCCCCCAAACCTAAACTGCCAGCAAAGTCCTGCTTCCAGAATTGTTATTATCTATAATGATGCTCTAAACTAAGGGAAAGAGCCGACCTCTGTTCCAGGCATCGGCAGTGCTCGTTGTGCTGGCAGGGAGAAATCCACCTTGCACTTTGTCAGGAAAGTTCATCTGACAGGAGACAATAAAGATGGAAAGCCAAGAGGGCGATGTTCCCGCAGAAGCACTTTCCTGATCATGAAAGACATTTTAAAAATAAAACAAAATATAACAACAACAACTAAAAAACAGAAGCTCCATTTTCTGAGCAGATAATGAAATCTCTCACTGAAAAAAAAATGTAAAATCTGCCATGAAGAATCTTGCAAAAGAAGAGGATGGTCTGCTCAGAGGTCTGAGGTCCTGGAGCTGCCAGGATCCTAACGTGGGGCTGGAAGGTGCTGCTTCCTTTGTGGCTGTTATTAAGAAGGCACATGAATAGGGAGACCAAAGAAGGATTAAGTGGGAGAGAAGTTGTTTACATGAAGCTGTAGATTTTCATTTCTTTGCCAATCCCCTACGTCTGTGGACCTCAAAAAGCAGGAGAAGCAGGGAGGAATTAATCAACTATAAATAAACAACCCTGGAAAAGATCGTATGGTCTGGCAGGGCCAGGGCTCAACAAATAATAAGCACCTTCATTTATGTAACACTTTATAGTTCACGGTACACTTCCAGTTAGATTATTTCTTTTGATCTTCAAAAACAATAAGGGAAGTCCGCTGGGATTAGAATCCCCATTTCATATGGGAGAAAACTGAAACCCAGAGAAGAAACGAAATTTGGCCAAGGTTACACAGCCAGTTTGTAACAGAACAAGAATTTGGACCACTTTCTCTGACTCTAGAATACGGCTATCCCCCCACTATGCAACATTATTATCATAAAGTAAATGCTGAAAACAATAACACTTATGGTTTGCGTATAAGCACAGTTCTTCATGTAGCTGCATAGAAATTAAGTGAATAAAATCTACCTTTATCATCCAAGATTAGAAAACAGAAAGTATAAGCAAGCACTTAGTGCAGGCAGGTACCTAAAAGATCACTTATTAAACCAAGTCAGAGTGAATCACTTAGGATCTCATTGCAAGATCTATTGTTGCTTTGGTAGAAAGTTTATTTCACTTTCAAGATAACAAACTACATGTCACGATTTCTTTAACGTGGGTCTTCTATACAAAGATAGGTCTAGTCACTGCAATGGTTCACCCATTCAGCAAATATTTAAGGGCTTCCCTGGTGGCGCAGTGGTTGAGAGTCCGCCTGCCGATGCAGGGGACACGGGTTCATGCCCCGGTTCGGGAAGATCCCACATGCCGCGGAGCGGCTGGGTCCGTGAGCCATGGCTGCTAAGCCTGTGCGTCTGGAGCCTGTGCTCCGCAACGGGAGAGGCCACAACAGTGTGAGGCCCGTGTATCGCAAAAAAAAAAAAAAAAAAAAAAAAAACCAACAACAACAAAAAACAAAGAAACAAAAAAACAAATATTTATCTTGCTCCGAGCCAGTTGCTAACCTTCCCAAATTGAATGCAAAACTACTTCAGTAGGTAGGTTTCATGGAGGAAGAACTAAGGATCACTATTTTTAGCAATGACTACAAAATAACAAATATTTATTTAAGATAAATATTTTCCTCACATGTGAAATGCGGAGGACATTGACTCGTGCTACCAGGAGTTAATAAAGACAACTTATATTGTTTGTCTGTATTTTTTCTATAAAGTCCTTTGGTCTCAAAAACTCATAAGAAATATGTCCATACAAAGCAAGAAAAAGAGTAAGTCTTCACTTGAGGGGAGGCGGGCAGTGGCGGGCCGGCAGAAGAGTAAGCCAAGCCCTCCTGGTCAGCCTGTCTCCAGCCTTCTCCTGCCAGAGCCCCATTAGGGAACCGCTGCTTTATTTCCTGTACAAGAGAGCCCTCAGGCCCCTCTGAGCCCCCAGTGCACGTTGCAACTGCCTCTCTTCTAAGCCACCGCATTTTACTGTCATAAGGAGTTTTCCTGCCTGACCTCCCCCCTACCCCACCAGACTGAGCAGCCCTTGAGGACAGGCCCCATGTCTTATTTCATGTCCCCACTCCAGAGCCTTCCCCGTACTGTCTCCCACACTCTGGAATCTGTTAATTAATGCGTTCTGAATAAAAGTCTGAATTAGTGAGTGAGCGAATGAACAATAAGTATCTTTAAGGAGGAAGGCAATATTCTTGAAAGATCTGATCAGAACAAATATAATTAGGGAAAGACAATATTCTGGCATCACTCTAATGCATTTTGAAACCTAACTGATCATAGGGTAACATCCCTATTTTGTAAATGGAGGAGACGCCAGCCTCGATGGACCTGCCAAGACCAGCAAGTCAGGGTCTGGGCAAGAGGGCCCCAGGAGAATAGTTCCCAGGCACATTCTTGTCCTTAAGGAGAATGGCTGCTGTCAAGTTAATCAGCCAAATCCTCCTGATTACCAGAGGTCAAGAGCACAGGCAGCAAACCATTTCTCTGCTGGCTTAGGCCAAGGAAAGCCTTGATAGAGTGCCAGGAAATACAATGAATGTTTTACCTTACAAATGCTGAGGAGACAACATGTTCCTTTTAGCATTAATTGCTTAATTCAAAAGAAGCCATTTAGAATCTGAGCCTGGTCTTTTTCCTTGATGAGTAATTTCAGGCTGCCTACCAAAGCTTTTGTTTGTTGGGAGGAGAGAGGAAGAGAAAGCATTTTGTTAAAGCATTTTAATTTTCATATTTAATGAAACAGACTGGGTAGCAGGTTCCTTTGATTTTATTTTTCTGTTCTCTGAATACCTTCTTGTGTATTACATATTCTGCTGGAGCTTCCTGCAAGAACTTTTCAATATTTCATGAGTTAAGGCTGTCAAACGTTACCCACTGAATCAAATACATTTCTTGCACAAATATTTGGTTGTTATTATTATTGTTACAGACCAATCATAAAAAGCTGGAGAGAAAGGGAACATGTACTGATGTTGCCCCATATTCGCTTGAGCACATAAAACTATATAACTCTCTGAAGCCCTCTTTTTATTGCTGCATCTAAAAGGCTTTGCATTCTTTACAGAATAATTTTTGAAGGGGTTATTTCTCCTTATTAAAAGAGAATTAATCAATCCATCAGATATTTCATTTGTTTTAGTTAATTAACAAAAACATTGAGAAAAACACCACTGGATTAGTGTCAGGAGGCAAGCTCGCTCATTTCAGCTATTATTTATTATAGTGCTTTCTCTCTCTTTCTCCTGGATAAAAGGAGGGCAGAGACTTTGTCTGTTTCATTCATAATTATAACAAAACAAGAACAGTGCTTGGACCACAAAAGGGGCTCAATCAATATTTGTGGAATAAATGAATAAGATAATTCAACGATTTGGCTTGCTTTTTCTGGGCCTCAATTTCCTTGTTTGTGAAAAACCAAAAGAATTGATAATGTCTGTGTTCTCCAGCTTGCATAGTTATTGTAAAGATCAGAAGAGATAAATAATGGCTTTGTGAAACTGTTGAGTTATGCACATAATTAAAGGAGCAACAGCATTAGTAATAACAGAGGGTCTGTACCTAATCAGCTCCTGTGACCTTGGCCTAAACATTCCCATTCTCTAGGCTTTTGTTTCATCATCTATAAACAGACAGGCTTGGACCTGATGATCCCTAAATTTCTTTCCAGCCCAAACCAAGATCTTTAAACCAGTCAGCAAATACTTAGTTAGTCCCCACTGTATGCAAAATACTCTTCTAGGAAAAAAAACACCAAGGAATACTGGAAGAGATTTCAAAGAAAAACAAAAACAATAACTTTTCTAAAATACTTCTTCCTGGTTATTTTTTTGAAATATAAAAGCAGTCATTAAGCAAAGAACATGGGAAGACGTGAAAAGCAGATTTCACAAGAAAAAAGTCATTTGGGGAAATCAAAAATTGAGTTAGCTTCTGGTACATATCTTGTGGAGATCATTCTGACCTTCCAAACTGCTTGTGCAACAAACTTGGATTTGACATTTTGTGTTGGCTTTTACCATCTATCTAAGGAGAACTATCTTTAAAAAGAGCAAGAGTATGCTGCATAAAAATGTTCAGGAAAATGTAGATTTGGGGGGAGGGGAGCCAAGGAGAATGCAGCACAAATATGCTATTACGATTTAAACAATCTACTTCTTTTGAGTGTGTGGACAACTCAAGGCCATTCCAGCACAGAAAGAATAAGCATCTTCACAGCTCTCTGGGGAATTCATTGAACCAAGGAGTCAGAAAAATTCCTCCAGAATTCAGCTGAGCTGTGAAGGAACGAACCCATCAACAAACGTAGGTGTTATATCCATAGATTCTCCAGGAAATTAAACCTATAAGACCACAAGTATATACACAAAATACCCTCAGTGATATTTACAAGATCATTCATGATATAAAGCTAAATATTCTTTAACATAAAATGTCCAAAATTAATTTCATATTTTTAATTCTCAGACCTACTCATTTCAACTCACCATTTCATCTACACAAACCAAAAAACACAAAAGTTTTTCTTGATTTCTTCTCCCTCACCTTCTATGCCCAATGATTTATCAAGCCTTATTTTTATAAATGATCCTCACAAAATCCAAAGAAGGGCACGGGAATACCTCTAAGTGGATGAGTGTATTTGTCAGAGTATGCCAGGCTATGCCTCAGTAACAAATAATCCCTGGAATACCAGTGGCTTAACCCAACAAACATTTACTTCTTGCTCATGATGCAGTTTGACATAGGTTATCTCTACTCAGTGGTTCTCCTAAGCCATGATTCAAGGATTCAGTTGCTTCTGCTTTTTAGCTACAAAAAGTATATTGTAGAAAGAGAGATAATATATGAGATATTTTCACAGGCCAAGGTTAGAAGTGGTTTACATCTCTTCTGCTCACATTCCATTGGTTAAAACTCAGTCACACAATCCTAATCTAATCCTTAATCTTAATGAGTCACTCAGTCCTAATCTAACTTCACGGAGGCTGCTGAGAGATGTAGCCTTCTAATGTATTCAGGAAAAGGAAGTCGTACAGTGAACTCAGAGCCACAAGGACTGATACTTAAATTAGATTATCTTATCCTATTAAAAGAAATGTATCAGGCACTGAGATTCACAAACACTCAGGGGTCTCTACCTAACTGACAAAATCCACTCCTAATTAAACTGTTCCTACAATTCTTGTGGTTTTATCCCCTAAGAAAGTTAAAATATACAGATCTGTGTCTTTATTGTCACTTATCTCATTCTGAGATAAAAGACTTCTGCACATACAGTTCGGCACAATTTAATAATTTACCTTTAGCTTTCCGACAAGTGTAATCCTTTCTCCATTACACAATAAAATGCTTTACTAGTCAAATAAATTTTCCCATTTTCCCACATTCCTTTGAAACTGCAGAGATCTCAACATAACCTGGGCTCAGGCAGAGGTGTCTGACAATGAGGAGAAATTTAGATTTCAAAACCCTGAAGTCAGTTGACCCACACCATCAAGGTTGACCAGGTGTGCCTTTCAGCTATAATTTAGACAAAATTTCCTTAGTCCTTTTAACATTTTAGCCTCTCCAGCCCCATTTAGCCATCCAACCCTCATTCATCTTTCAGGTCTAAACATAGATATCACTTTTCTCTGGGAGGCTTTCCTGGCCTCCAAAGTCTGTTTGGGTGTCTCTTTTATGTGAACTCAAAGTACACTGTTCTTACTTTTCTCATAGCATTTGCCATGCTCTGTGTTCAAAGCATGAATTTCTTTTTCCCCCTGATGGGGAGGTGGTCAGTATTCCTCACTAAACTGTAAGCTCTTTGACATAAAGATGAGTTCTGGTGGCAGTGATGGTGGTGGTGGTGGTGCTCATTGTGTCTCCTAAAGCCATGTAGATCCTCAAAACCATGTTTGTTGAATGAATAAATGAATGAATGAATACATGCATGAATAAGGAAAAGTAGCAGCTAAATAAATTTTGGAGTAATTTAAGGGAGGCCAAGCAGTGTTGGTAATTGGTGATCACCGCTGAAGTCCATGTAGATGGGAATAAGAAAGTTTCAGAAGGATTACCTCTGGAAAAGAGCAATGACTTTCAAGGCACACTTGAACATCACTTCTTTCACAAAACTTGCTCTGGTCACCTCAACTTAGAAGTGGTCATACTCCATAATCATAGGACCTATAATGCATGGGGCATTTCTTATAGCACTGAATATATGTGATTTGGGGTCATAGTGTATTTTTCTTATGGTTCTAACTAGATGTTGAACCCTTGAGACAAGGAATATACTGTGTTTTAGTGTGTTTCTCAATACTTAGTTCACTGCCCTATGTGTAGTAGGATTCCTAAATATACGTTGTAGATATTATACCCTATAAATGTATGTTGAATTGAGTGTAGATACAACATACAGTAGAATTTTATATCTGAACACACAGTCAATTTTTACATCTTTAAATCTGTTCTTATGTGTTTATGTTGTTTCAAATCTTATCTTAAAGACTCTGTTTCCAGTCTCTCTCCCATTTCATATAATTGTTCAGGAATATCAATGACTAATAGTTTATAGACCATAAAGTAGCTGCATGACTTTTGGCAAACTCTTACACCCTGTGTTTCATTATTCTCCTTTGGAAGTAGAGGATAGCAAACCTTGTCCTAGATAAATCACAATGTGGTATATAGCTCAAATTGGATATTGTTTATTATCACACTTACAGTGTGAGAAAGTCTTTTAACCATTTTACTTTACAGGCCACTTGAAGGCAGACTAGCTGTTCACTTTGAGGGAAGAGACCAGCATACTCTTGGGGTAATATAGCTCCCACCTTTATGACAGTTACTCTTAATCAACCAAGTTGTTCCTTTGCATATCTTCTGGGACCAAGGTGGGCAGTTTAGCTTTTGCCTATAAAATATTCAAATCGGTAAGAAGAGGAATTCATATTATACTGTCGATCAAACATTCTCTTGTCATTCTAAATTATTCCCTTTAGCGTCATTCAATATATAGAGAGAGACAATGAGATCAAATGTCAAAGTAAAGATAATTTTTTAAAAAATGTTTTAGATTTGAACAATAAGAATTTCAACCTATTATCAAATTCTCTTGGAGAAATTGAGATCCAAAGATTAATGTCCTTATTGTATGTTTTGTGCCAAGAGACAAAATCTTCCCTATTTCTTTTTCATTTCAGCCAGAAGGTCGATTGGCTCAGAACCCTGGACAGAGTCTGAGTTCCAGTATCATCCTCAGCCTGAACTCTGTTAATACAATAGGGTAGTTCCTTAAATACATTCCAAATTAAATTAATCTAATCATGGCTTTCTCGTGGCTCACGAGTTTAAAACACCAGAAAGTTAATAGACACAAATGTTATCACAATGCCTGCTCCACACCATCAAAATATAAAAACCACAAGCAAATTCCCAACCCCTAGAACAAAGACACCAGTCAAAATGATGCCCTAGATCTCAAGTATAGAACATTAAGACATGTAGCTGTTGCCAGAGCACAAGCAGATAACCAGGATATCTGAGTAGAGGAGAGTAAAGAGAAAAAAATAATATCCACACCTTTCAGCCTTACCAATCTCTTCACCCAGAGTCTACTTTGAACAAAACTTGGAAGTTATACTTTGTAAGAATAAAAATCACTAAATTAAGAATAAGGATATTTACCCTAAGTGCATGTGGGGAGAATTCACCTGTTCATACTCTCAACTTTTCTTCAGAGACTGACTTTCTTGCTTTTTTTCCAAGTTTAGAAATTTTCAGTGGTCGCAGCCCCAGGCATCAGTCGTTGTTGAGTTTGTTTGTTTGTTTTCCTCAATCCAAAATACTAAACCTCTAAAAATAGCCAACTCTACCTTGAACCTGTGCTCCTGATATATCAGCTCTGGATTGAGAACTAATATAGCCTCCACACTCTATTTTAAGCAGGCATTGTAAGCATAGTGGCTATTTCCACTGCCTCTGACAAACACTGTCTGGTGTTTTTGCAGTAAGCACCTTTGCTATAGACATTTTTGCCACAAACTTTTCATTGCATAACTAATTGACCTTAAGGCAGTTCTGCTGTGAAAGATAAAATAACTTGTTGACAGTTTTTGGTTTGACAGTTTGGTTTTAACTGGTTGAAATGTGTTAGTATTTCTTCCAGTTAGTGATACTACTGATGGCTTTATTGAGCTGACAGATGATGCTGATTTAGCCCAAGAGTTAGTTTCTTATTTTGAAACACACTACATCGGAGGAGAGAGGCCCAGGGCCTCATAGGCGCAGAGTTGAACCCATATTTCCCATAGAACTCCAGAATGTCCGTCAACAAACATGTGACAAGATGCTAAGAGCAAACAACACAATACAAAGCTCAGTTACAAATATTCATCCTAGTATTTGGAACTGATACCTCTCTTAATGAAGGAAGAAATTTTAGCGAAAAAGAAAAAGTGTGATGCCGAACCAGGAGATGAATCAACACACACACAAAAAATGTATAAACACTATGAACCAAAGACTTGAAAGACAAATGCTTAGGTACAACCCACAAAACAAAGTCATTTATTTGCACAGTATTGCCATGAACCTACACACATTTTAAATGTATTCAAATATTTTGTATTTCACAATGGAGTCTTTTTAACTTTGTTATTCATATCTCATGTTTCATTACACTCTTTTTAATTCCCTCTTTTATTTTTCATGATTTTCTCTTTTACAGCAAGTTAGTTATACAGCAAAAATGCTTGTGGCAAAGATGCTTAGAACCCAAACACTGATATTTGGGGTTTTGTTACAGCAGCTGCTATCACTTACCCTTACTAACATAGGGACTCCTTCACAGAGAAAGTTATGAAGTCATGAGTTCTGAGTTTTCCAATTGTGTTTATTTTCAACAGGATCTGGTCTGTCCACATCTCCCAGCATTACACGGTCACATTTTGAACATGTTGTCCCATCAGATTAATATTTATATCAAGCCTGGACACCATCTCTATTGACTTAGTAGTTTTTCCTTTAGTATGTCTCTGTGTTTGGCACAGTTAAAATGCCCTTTCAGGTCTCACACTTTCTCACTTGTTTCCCGGATATTTGGCTCTTCCCCATGGAGAGCTCGGGATGCCTCTGCCATCTCCAACACCTCCTCATCTACTAACATGGCCTCCACTGTGCCTGCTCTGGCTGCAACTGGAGTAGCTCCAGAAGCCAGGTCACAAAGGTGTTGCTTCCTTCTACCACTTCTGGACTTGGATGCAGTTCAAATCCATAGGGTATGGAACCCAGCTTCCCCAAGGACTAAGTACAAGGGAGTCTCTCTGTAATGAGAAGTTTGAGTAACAGGTGGTTGTAAGGAGCTGGCAGGTTAATTCCCCTCCCTCCTCCTTCCAGAGATGACCCCCATGATTGAACAACCACTGATTGCTTATGAAGATGTGGACAGCTCAGTAACTCCCACCTTGTATTTCCTTACCCTCTTTTCCTCTTTACCCTCTTTTCCCTCACTCTCTCTGACTGAGATTGTACCTCCCAGTGAAGTATTTATATTAAACTTTGCCTTAGGTGAAGGAAGAAAGACTGTTTGAACTAGAGAAAGAGAGATTTCCTTAAGTTTGAGATCTTGGAGGACAGGCAAATTGATATGAAAGGAAAGGGGGATACAGCCAAGTCTAACTTCTCTTTGAGAAGAATATTTTTAGTGCCTTTTTAAAATTATTTTATTTTAAATTGTGTTAAAATATGTAAAACATAAATTTTATCATCTTAACCATTTTTAAATGTACAGTTCAGTAGTGTTAAGTACATTCACATTGTTTTGCAACCAATCTCCAGAACTCTTTTCATCTTGTAAAACTGAAATGCTACACTCATTAAACAGGTCTCCATTCCTCCCTACCCCCAGCCTCTGGCAAGCACTATTCTACTTTCTGTCTCTATGAATCTGACTACTCTAGATAGCTCATATAAATGGAAACATACAGTACTTGTCTTTTTGTGACTGGCTCATTTCACTTAGCAAATGTCCTCAAGATTCATGCATGCTGTAGCATGTTTCAGAATCTTCTTCTTTTTAAGGCTGAATAATATTCCATTGTATGTATATGCCATATTATTTATTCATTTACCTGTCAATGGACACTTGGGGTGCTCCCACACTTTGGCTATTCTGAATAATGTTTCTATGAACATGGGTGTACAAATATCTTTTTGAAACCGTGCTTTCACTTCTCTTGGCTATATACCCAGAAGTAGAATTGCGGGGTCATAAGTTAATTCTATTTTTAAATTTCTGAGGAACTGTCATACCATTTTCCACAGTACCTGCCCCATTTTACATTCCTCCCAACAGTACACAAGTGTTCCAACTTCTCTACACCCTTGCCTAAACTTGCTATATCTGTATTTATCTATTTTATAGTTGCCATCCTAATGGGTGTAAGGTGGAATCTCAGTGTAGTTTTGATTTGCATTTCTTTGAAAGGGATTTTTAAAAGAGATTTTTCAGTTGTTAGTAGATTCAAACAGGTAATGAGCCCAAGGAAAGTCTCACAGAGAAAGAGAGGGATGATGATAAGTGTTAGAACTCTATTGTTCTCTCCTTTGCCCCAGAACCAAATGCAATTTCAAATAAGATAAAGAGTAAGGGAAATAAGGCACGTTGAGCTAATGCTAAAGGCTAACACCTAATACAACTTAGACACCATGTCTCACCTACTGTTACTTTGTGGAACTCAGTTTTAGCTTTTATAATTTTAAAACCCAGCCTGCAATCCTGGAAAAATACACAGCAGGGAACCATTGGTCAACTATTAAGACTTTAAAGGTTTGTATAATGAAACACCAACTGCATTGTACAAATCTATGCCTTCTTTTGTCCAAAGTAAACTGTAGATGTGTGTACTAGTGGAAATCCAGCTACATGGATAAAACATAAGCCAGTGCCAATCACCTAAGTCAGATACACACAAGAATTTGGCTTACCAAAGTATCAAAGCCTACACCTATTGCCCTAGCCATTGTGCAAGGCTCAATTTCTCCTGGAGGTCAGCTTCCAAACACCAGCCCTTGGGATTATTTATCAAGGTTCCCAGCCCATGTACCAGTCTGTTGAAGTTTGCATTGGGAGACAGTACGTAACACTCCTTTCTCCTCTCAAGATCTGATCCACTTAAGAAATGACTCAGGAATCATCAAAGATCAAAATATCAGTTTTACTACATAGAAAAAGCTTTTCTTCCTCCTCAGTTTCATGCTCCACTCCTGAATTGAACACATACATCCTGCCTTAAACAGAGCTGGGCAATATAACCACAAGCTCCCACAAAGCAGAGTGTGTGTATGTCCTGGGATCAACTCTCTCCAACAGTAGGTGACGTGGAGCAAAAACAAGTGTTGTCTTCCCTTTACTTCTGCAAAAACAGAAATCTCTACTTTACGTACTTTACTTTCTCAAAATATTATCTTTGTCTATTAAGAAAAGTTACCTCCAGTGCCTGAATGGTTGGGAAAGGCTCTGGAAAGTATAAGGGAGATAAAAACATTTCTCACTTTAATATCTCCAAAAACTATTTTGCTGCATATAGAAATAATAGTAGAAGTCTCTAGTTGATAAAATTTATGTATTATTTTTATTTCTAATTTAAATTTTCTATAACAATCATGCATTATCTTTAAAATCAGAAAAGAACACTAGAGCATTTTTTTAAAAAAGAGTGCAGTGTTATCATTTGGACAAGTTCATATAAGAAGAAACTTATCAGATTTTATGAAGTACTGTTTCCCCACCTATGAAATTTTTTTGAAGGCAAAAAAGATAACCTGAATACACAGCACCTAGATGTCTGGCATAATCTCTGTGCCCAACAAATTGGTTTCCTTCTCTCCAAAAGCAGCAAAGCTTGCCCTAGAGCTGGTGCCACTGGAAGGAAGGAAGGGAGAAAGGAAAGAAGGAAGGAGAGAATATAATTGTATAGCAATATCTCTTATGGATATAGATGCAAAATTTCCACAAAGTACTATCAAATAGAATCCAATAGCATATAAAAAGGATTCAATTGATCCTTTTTGTATTCACCATGACCAAACAGAGTTATCACAAGAATGCAAGGCTGGTTCAACATTTAAATATCAGTCAGTGTAATTCATCATATCAACAGAATATAAACAAGGAAAAAATAGATCACCTCAATAACTACTGAGAAATTTTTTGGCAAAATCTGACATCCATCCTGAGTAAAAAGAAGAAAACCTCTCAGTAAACTGGGCATAAAAGTGAGTTTCCACAATCTACTAAAGAGTGCTCACAAAGAGCTAAGCTAACATCATACTTAATGATAAAAGACTTTCCCCCTAATGCTTTTCCCCTGAGACCAGGGTCAAGAAAAGAATGTCTGTCCTCACGACTTCTATTCAGCTACAAGCCAGTGCAACAAGGCAAGGGGGAAAAAAGGCATATAGGATAGAAAGGAAGAAATAAAAGATTCTCTATTCACAAGTAAGATGATTGCCTAAAGACAGAATCTCAAAATGTATCCAAAAAAGTAACCAGAACTAATATATGAGTTTAGCAAGAGTGCAGGATATATGGTCAATCAAATTTCTGCATGCTAACAACGGATAATTAGAAATTTAAAATGTAAAAGTCTTATTTACAATAGCAGCAAAAAGCATGAAATACTTATGTACAAATCTTTCCAATTATCTAAAAGACCTTTGCTGAAAACTATACAATACTGATGAAAGAAATCAAAGAAGACCTACATAAATGGAGGTATATACTATGTTTATGGATCAGATTACTCAACATTATTAAGATGTTAATTTTTCCTAAATTGATCTACAGATTTAAAGCAATTCCAGTCAAAACCCAGTAGGATTTTTTTTTTTTAGAAATTGACAATCTGATTCTAAGAGTTACAAAGAAAGGTAAAGAAGGCAACAATGTTGAAAGAAGAAACAAAGTTGGAAGATTTATACTACCTAATTTCCAGACTAACAAGGATACTATATATAGTCAATTACTATAATAATCAAAACAGTTTGGTATATAGAGAAAGGTTAGACATATAGACTGATGAAATGCAGCAGAGACTCCGAAACAGACCCACACATGGTCAACTGAGTTTCAATAAAGGTGTAAAAGCAATTTCAACAGTCGTCTTTTCAACAAAAAGTCCTGGAACAATTGGATGTCCACTTGCAAAGAAACAAGCAAGCAAACAAAACAAAACAAAACAAAAAGAACATAGATCCTTGTACCTTATGCAAAACTTAAAATGGGTCATAGACCTAAATGTAAATACTATAAAACTTCTAGAAGAAAAAGGGGGAAAAAACCTTTATATCTTCGGAATGAGAAAAGAGTTATTAGATAAAGCATAAGCCATAAAAGAAAATTTGATATACTGGACTTAATCAAATGTAAGAACTTCTGCTTTTTAATGACACTTGGTAAGAGCATAATATGAGGCATAGATTGGGAGAAATTATTTCCAAATGATATGCCTGATTATGAACTTGTAGCCGGAATATATTAAAAACTCTCAAAATTCTGCTACTAAACTAAAAAGCAATTTAAAAGTGGGTAAAACATTTGAACAGATAATTTACCAAAGATATAAAAATGGCAAGTAAGTCATGCAGATTAAAATCACAATGTAGGGCTTCCCTGCTGGCGCAGTGGTTGAGAGTCCGCCTGCCGATGCAGGGGACACGGGTTTGTGCCCCGATCTGGGAAGATCCCACATGTCGTGGAGCGGCTAGGCCCGTGAGTCATGGCCGCTGGGCCTGCGCATCTGGAGCCTGTGCTCTGCAAAGGCAGAGGCCACAACAGTGAGAGGCCCGCGTACCGCAAAAAAAAAAAAAAAAAAAAAATCACAATGTAGTACCTTACATACTCATTAGACTAACAAATAAAATTTAAAAAAAAAAACTGACACTACAAAGTGGAGCAGGCAGAACTTCTCACACATTGCTGATGAGAATGTGAATTGTTATAGCCACTTTGGAAATTGATCTGGCAGTATATTATAAAGTTAGGCATAAATCACACAATGCAGCAAACCTATTTCAAGGTATTTACTCAAGTAAAATGAAAACCTATGTCCACACAAAAACCTGTGTGTAAACGTTTATAGCAGCTTTATTTGCAGTCACCAAAACCTGGAAGCAACCATGGTACATATGTACAATCAAATACTACTCAGTAATAAAAAGGAATGAACTATTGATACATGCAATAATGCAGATGAATCTCAGATGCGTTATTCTAAGCGAAAGAAGCTAGACTCAAAAGGCTTCAATAGTTTTGATCCCATTTAAATGACATTCTTGAAAAGCCAAAATCACAGGGAGAAAAAACAGATCAATGGCTGCCAGGGGAGAGGGACTGACTACAAAGAAACACTGGGGAATTCGGGGGAGTGAGAGAACTGTTCTATATCGTGATTGTGGTGATGATTAAAGACTAAATGTTTGCCAAAACTTGCAGACAGAACTTTGTACTAAAAGAATGAATTTTACTATTTGTAAATTTTACCTTAATTTTTTTAAGTGAGAAAAACAGTTCTTGATTGTACAGCAAGTATGCCTCTCGGTCCTCTCACCTAGGTGTACAATAAGTATTCATTTTCTATAATTCAATGTAATATTTCTATCTTGAGTTTCTATTCTGCTGGGTTGGTGGACAAACTTATTGCCAATTCTTCCTGAGACTTATCCCCCTATCCTTGTCTCTCCCAAGCTTATGCCATAGTTAGGACTCCATATGCAGTAGCAAGGTGAGAGGGCAATTACAATAGAGTTACAGTCATAAATCCACATGAGTTGCTATATCCATTGTCCCATGGTGCATGGCTGATTATATCTGATAACTCTCCATTGTTTCCCTGTCACTCTTGGGGAAAAGAAATTTCTCTTACAAGGCTGCTGCATATCAATTTTTACATTGTATTCCGTGCAGGAGGCTGCCATTTCCTCTTTAGGAACTTCTTACTGCTCCATCAGTGCTGCTGGGAAGTAGGGGGGAGGGCTCCTTCTTCCCTCTGGACCACAGAGCTCTCTGAGTCATCCTTTCTCTCTCCCCCTCTCCCTTTTCCTCTCTTTCTTTCCCTCTCTCTCCCTCCCCCATCCTCTCCCAACCCACACACCCTCACAGGCTTACAAAGTGCCCAGAGGAATACTCTGCTCTCTCCTCTGCCTGCTTCTGGCCAAAATACTTTGTCTATATCCTTAAATACCAAGCTTTCACCTTCTCTACAAAACTCTCAAAGTTCCCCTGAGGGCTTAGGCTTTTCCGTGACAAATGTCAGAAGGACAAGCAGGCTATTTCTGAGCTCAGCCCTTTCCCTGCCTCCCCTGAAGCCATCAAGTACTGAGTTAACTACAGGGGTGCAGAGAGAGGGAAGGGAGAAACACTGGTTGGAAAAAAAAAAAAAAAAAAAACAGACTGATATCTTAAAATATTACTCCATCTCACTTGGATAAAAAAATCTAAATGTGCTACCTTTACTGCAGTTTCTCTACAGGAAGATGGAAATATCTGAGCAAACCACATCATTTCACAAGGTACCATAAATGTTGGGTTTTGATTTGACATGGTTAAAATTATGTTATTATGTTATAAATTATGTTATTCTACAGAATGCAGAAACGAACGTAAGGAATAATGTGTGAACCAACAAGTGACAAAGAATGTGCATAGAATCTTACTTAGAAAAGTTGTGGTTCTATCAGCATTCTGGACAGTTGTTCTGAAGAAGAAAAAAAAAGAAAGAGAAGAGATTCTAAAAACTACGATTTATTAAAACTGTGCTGCCCAACGGTAAGTAAAAAATAATCAGTGAAAAAGACTAATTAATTCACATATTACATATTCCCCTTTTTTTAATCCTCCCCAATGGCAGTCATGTACTTTTGAGGTGGACATCTTGAACCCTAGGGTCACTTAAATCAGCCTTTTTCTAGCAAGCAGCTAGCCCGGAATCTCCATATTCTGAAAGCTGCTGTCAGCTTACCCGTGCTTCCAGCCCCACATGAAGTTAGCCTGCCTTGCTACCAGACAGTCCAAACAATCGCACACTGGCTCTGAGAGCAGAGAGCACTCTCCAGGTGTCCAAGATTCAGGGAAGCTACTGTCCAGACATAATGAAGCCCCATACTGCACAAGCCAGCAACTCGCTGGAGGGTTAGAGGGACCACATTTAGTTGGGTAGGCAACCAACCTGGTTTACCCTTGGGTGTATATGGTAGAAGTGAGGTGGTGACTTCCCCATCACACAAAGTACTCAAGCAGGCAAGAGATGACTCTGGAGGACACAGTGCAGAGGAGATTCAAAGGCAGTTGGTCTAAATGACCTATAAAATCTCCTGCCACCGTGAGACCTTATGATTCTATGAACTTCCCTTTTTTCAAAGAAGTGAGAAAAAAATACTACATGATAAGGAATTTCCCTTCCTTAATGAATCAAAGCCTGGCTGATTCCATACAGAAATGAAAATATATGATACCATATTCAGGAATTATATAACCTGAGATATAAATCAGAGATAGTATACAAATTAAGGAATATTTTTTTAATATACATCAATTCAGTGAAATACTTGTAGTGATATACATAACTCTTCATTTGAACTAAGTTTGTGTTCTATGACTGTTCTGGGTTTCTATGGTTTTCTGAATGTAGGAGAATAAACAATTTCTTGCATTGCTTTCAAGTCTCCATATTATTGCAAAGCAATGACAAATAAAGTGAAGTAAATAACAGGAAAAAAAGCATAATTTGTAATAGACGTATTATGAAGCAAAAGATATGTTTGAGAGTATTTTTAATTTTTTAAGCCACTGGCTTGATAAAAACTAATGTTTTCATTTTGACCAATTGCTCTCATAAAAAAAAAATACATTAAATGTATTCAGATGGAGACACTGTTTCCTTTAATCAATATATATTACATACAGCCTGTGTGAAGTTCTGTGAACCCCAAAGAAATGGGATCAAGTCAGTGAAATACTCCCCTCACATTCTTCCCTAGCATAGGTCACATGAAGAAATCAAGTTTTAAAAGTCATGGGGTTGCAGGAGACAAAGGAAAACTCTCTGTACCTTTTGCTCAATTTTGCCATGAACATAAAACTGCTCTAAAAAAATAAGTATAATGGAAAAAAAATTAAGGAGATTATATTTTACCTAGATCTTTCTAGGAAGTGGTTACTACTTTTTCCCAGGTTAAAAAAAAAATTAAATTGTGGGCATTAAATCATTTCTAAAAGAAACTATTTTTAAAAATTACTAATAGAAAGAGTACTAGAAAAATAAATAAAAAATAAAAGAACAAAACAATTTTTTCAAATCAAAAAAATTATTTTAATTAAAACAAAAGCACTAAACTGAGTCAACAGCTCCACATGTCACCATCTAAGTGAGTGTGTGTTAGTTCCTTTTTCTGGACCTCAGTCTCATCAGACAAAAATTGGGACAGTAATGACCACCCTTCCCTACCTAAAATGACAGGAACCTGAAAACCCTTTGAAAACAACAAGGCCACATACAAATGTAAGCAAAGAAGAAAGAAAACAGTATGCTTTAGGAATCATTCATTCATTCATCCAACAAATATGTGAATTCCCAACATAAACCAGGCTCTCTGCCAAGTGCTGGGGTTTCCACAATAAATAAAGCAGACAGAATTGCAACCTTTTTGGAGTTTACAGTGTAGGGGAGAAGGCAAGTGCTATATAATCATACAAGTAAACATATTTAAAATTGTGATGTTTGCCATGAGGAAAAGATAAAGGCAAGTTGGAAAATATATCATGATGGGTGACATGATTTTCATGGGGACTGGGAATAAGGGGTAAAGGAATCAAAGAAAAGTTTCTCAGAGGCTTGAAGCATGAGGAGTTGGCAGGAAAAATTTTGATGAGAAGAGGTTGCAGGGAGTATTCCAAGCAAAGCAAAAAACATGTACAAATGCCTTGAGGTAAAAAAAGCTTGACACATTCAAGGCACTAGCAGAAGGCCAGGGTTGCTACTGATGGTTTTTGTGTTCCTGCTACCATGATAATGATTTCATACTACTTTTGAGAACAGACTGGAATAACTATGAATATTGACACACTAATTTTTACTTAGGCTAAACTTTCCTCAACCAAGGTTTCCAATTTAAATGTCTCTATATCCAAAGCAAATCCTAATCTCTACAGTTTTAGTGTTTATTATGCCTAAAGGACATTTGAAATATCCTCTATTCTGTAGGCTTCAAAGAGAAAGTCAACCCGTTAAAATTAAAAAATTTTTAAAGAAAATTGTTACACCAGAATCTATCCTGAGAAAAGCTAAGTGGACACAAAACTATAACACATGAGCAACAGTTGAAGGTCCTAAGGCTGGTGGTGCTGAAAAAGAGAAAACAAAGGAGACACAGTCTTGATCCCACGTACCTCCTCAAGCTGTCCTGTGGAGAAGAGGTGATGCTGACTGTCTCTAGTGGACACCAGAGGATTTCACAGTTAAAGCCTGCAGGAGGGCAAAATGTTCCTCAGTGGATAAGAAAGAACTGGATAAGAGTGGGAGATGCCTAATTTTGCAGAGGGAAGAAATAGGTATTCCTCTAGAAGTCACAAATAAATCATAAATATAAGTACAGATTACATCGTTACTTGGGGACACTTAGAGAAGATTCAGGTATCTTTAAAGACCAATGTAGTAAACAACCTCTAAATGTCTTCCAGCACTGAGAGATGCCATTGAAAAATGTCACCTTAACAGAAAGATTTAAGAAACTATTCTCAGTAACAGAGAAGTTTCATCTCCCAAAACCTTTAACCATTTAAAAGACTGGCACTGTGATGTAAAAGAATGAAATTAGAACACTCCCTAACACCACACACAAAAATAAACTGAAAATGGATTAAAGACCTAAATGTAAGGCCAGACACTATAAAACTCTAAGAGGAAAACATAGGCAGAACACTCTATGACATATATCACAGCAAGATCCTTTTCGACCCACCTCCTAGAGAAATGGAAATAAAAACAAAAATAAACAAATGGGACCTAATGAAACCTCAAAGCTTTTGCATAGCAAAGGAAACCACAAAAAAAGACGAAAAGATAACCCTCAGAATGGGAGAAAATATTTGCAAATGAAACAACTGACAAAAGATTAATCTCCAAAATTTACAGGCAGTTCATGCAGCTCAATATCAAAAAACAAACAACCCAATCCAAAAATGGGCAGAAGACTTAAATAGATATTTCTCCAAAGAAGATATACAGACTGCCAACAAACACATGAAAGGATGCTCAACATCACTAATCACTAGAGAAATGCAAATCAAAAGTACAATGAGGTATCACCTCACACCAGTCAGAATGGCCATCATCGAAAAATCTACAAACAATAAATGCTGGAGAGGGTGTGGAGAAAAAGGAACCCTCTTGCACTGTTGGTGGGAATGTAAATTGATACAGCCACTATGGAGAACAGTATGGAGGTTCCTTAAAAAACTAAAAATAGAACTACCATATGACCCAGCAATCCCGCTAATGGACATATACCCTGAGAAAACCATAATTCAAAGAGTCATGTACCACAATGTTCATTGCCGCTCTGTTTACAATAGCCAGGACATGGAAACAACCTAAGTGTCCATCATCGGATGAATGGATAAAGAAGATGTGGCACATATATACAATGGAATATTAGCCATAAAAAGAAACTAAATTGAGTTATTTGTAGTGAGGTGGATGGACCTAGAGTCTGTCATACAGAGTGAAGTAAGTCAGAAAGAGAAAAATAAATACCATATGCTAACACATATGGAATCTTAAAAAAAACCAAAAGGTTCTGAAGAACCTAGGGGCAGGACAGGAATAAAGACACAGATGTAGAGAATGGACTTGAGGTCACGGGGAGTGGGAAGGGTAAGCTGGGACGAAGTGAGAGAGTGGCATGGACATATATACACTACCAAATGTAAAATAGATAGCTAGTGGGAAGCAGCCATATAGCACAGGGAGATCAGCTCGGTGCTTTGTGACCACCTAGAGGGGTGGGATAGGGAGGGTGGGAGGGAGATGCAAGAGGGAGGAGATATGGGGATATATGTCTATGTATAGCTGATTCACTTCGTTGTAAAGCAGAAACTAACACACCATTGTAAAGCAATTATACTCCAATAAAGATGTTTAAAAAAATAAAAAAAGACTGCCACCATGATCAGGAGTGGGATGGCCTTGATACCATGGCCATCTGAGAGTTGTTGAGAGCTTTGTAAACCATAAACGGTTTCAACAAAGTATTTACCAGTGGAGAGAAATTTTTATTCATCAGAAACCTTCTTTAGCATTACCCAGTATGGGTTTAGAAGAAACTGTTTGGTAATGGAAATTAGGGTAGGGGGTGGGAGCCCCAGGTATCTGGCTTGAGCAAAAATCCCCAGGTCTGGGGAAAAGTTGTTTTATAATTTCTGGAGGTAGATGGGGATGGGTCAGGAAAGTTATAGAGCCAGAACAGATACTGAAGGTTGAAGAGCTATGCAAATGAAGGTAATGGGGCAGAAGAATGCATTTCAATATGAGATAAAGAGCAAATGTGACCCGAGAGAGAAGGTATGTCCAGGAAAGTACAAGAATCAATAGTTTGGGTGTACGTTGTGTGAGCTAGTTTGGTGAACAGGTACGCTAGAGCTTTGCTCATGAAAAAAATAAAAGTTGACCCAGTAGGTCAGGGATTCTTAACCTTGAGTTTCTGTTAGTCTTCTGAACACGTGAGTATAGTCACTTATTGGTACAAATGAGGGCTTTGTTCTGTGGTGTTCGAGATTTTTCTTAAGGAATCTGGTAACTCAGGATGAGCCAAGGGCAAGTCCTGGCTTTATTTATGTTGACTTAAGTATGATTATGAGACAAGATGGGATACAGAGACTGATAGAGATTTTATCAGATCATCATGCTGATGAAATTTTTAAAAGGTGACCTGCTATGATAAATTGTCCCTAAATCCTCCTCCCAAATCCACCCCAAATGAGGCATTAGAAAGTTAGATAGCATTTACTGAGCGTCTATTACCTACCAAGTATTGTATAAGTGCTTTATTCTCAACTCAAGCCTGTAAAATAAATGCTATTCTCATTTTACAGCAGAAGAAGAGGTTAGCTCCTTTAGTCATTTCATTTCGTCATTCATTTATTGAGTCAACTTATATTAGTTAAGTACCTCTTATATGCTACTATGGGTGGGGGCATCTATCAGGTGCTATTACAGGGGGAACCTGCCAGGAGCTACTATAGGAGACACCTATCGTTTTATCTGTTCAGCACCTCTTCTTCTGAATAGTACCACTTCTGTTTTGGGATCTTCTTCTTTCTCCAGTCTATATGTATCACTAAAACTTCCATTTTCTCATCTAACCCTATTCCCTGACCACAAGCGATGTTCAACTAACTTTTGGGATATGGGACTAAGAGAAACTCAAAACAAGGTCTGGTCAATAGCTGAAAGCTATAAGGTGAAATACTGAGGAGCTGAGATGGGCCGTGATTTTGCCAGCTAGAGGAAGTCCATAGTGAAAGGGGAAAATGAAGCTGCCATAGCAACAAACAGCAGAGACATGAGACAGAGACATGAGATCCTGATGGCAGTCATTTATCCGGTCCATTGTATGCCTTTCTCTAGGTGTTCACCTCTTCCTGAGATTCCATGAGTATATCCCAGGATCCTTCAAAAATTCTTTCTACATAATCCTGTCTTTTATTTATTTATTTATTTATTACTTCTAATAGCTCATTACTGTGCTCAGCATGGAAGACACAAAGATGAAAAACACAGTCCCTACCTTACGGCACTCTTAAGAGGTGTTTCATAAGGACACATGTGTGGACATAGACCATTACAACATTATCAGTGGGATGGGGGGGTGACATGATCCCCTACGTTGTGTATCTGAATCAGCCAACTACCCCTTTCCTAGCCACTCATCCTCTGTAAGATCTCAATCCACTTCCTCCCTCCAGGCATGGGCTCTCTAAGAATCTGGCTATAGTGATGCACAGTAATTGATGCAACGTCAGGGGCCTGCAAACATTTTCTCTAAAGGACCAGATAATAAATATTTTGGCATTGTGGACTATATAGACTCTGTCACAACTATTCAATTCTGCTCTTATAGTGCAAAAGCAGCCATGGAGAATATTTATGTGACTGACCATGCCTGTGTTCCAATAAAACTTTATTTACAAAAACAAGTGAGAGTCTGGATTTAGGTCCATGGACCATAGTTTACCAACACTAGCTCTAGGTGTTTGGGGCACAGTGAAGTTCAGAACCATGATGTACAGTGTTAATCGATTGGCAGACGTATGTACCAAGTGCTGTAGAAACTCAGAGGAAGAAACAACCTATGCCATGAGCATCAGGAAAACACATTTCTGCAAGAGATGACATCTGAACTGAGTCTTTAAAGAAACACAAGGTGGAGTTAGCCAGAGCAAGAAAGGATGGTAGGAAAAGAAGCATTTACAAATGCAATGAGCTTTGAAAGACACTGGCACTTGAGGGACTGCCAATAGTTCCCTACTAGTGGGGCAAAAAGTAAAATGTAAGGAGAATAGCAAAAATAAGAAAAAGGAGAGAAGCAAAGAGAATATTATTTTTTTACAACTTTATTGGAGTATAATTGCTTCACAATGGTGTGTTAGTTTCTGCTTTATAACAAAGTGAATCAGCTATACATATACATCTGTTCCCATATCCCTTCCCTCTTGCATCTCCTTCCCTCCCACCCTCCCTATCCCACCCCTCCAGGCGGTCACAAAGCACCAAGCTGATCTCCCTGTGCTATGCGGCTGCTTCCCACTAGCTATCTACCTTACGTTTGGTAGTGTATATATGTCCATGCCTCTCTCTCGCTTTGTCACAGCTTACCCTTCCCCCTCTCCATATCCTCAAGTCCATTCTCAAGTAGGTCTGTGTCTTTATTCCTGTTTTACCCCTAGGTTCTTCATGAGAGAATATTTTTTAAAAGACTTAATATACTAGGAAATTTAAACTTTACCCTGAAAGTTTGGGGGTGCCATGGAAGAATTCTAGGCAGAAATCATCTGCCAAAAATCATTAATCAGACATCACCCAATTCCTTTTTTTTTTCTTTAACAATCTTTTAGGACTATAAAAAGTAGAAGCAGGAATTTTACATAGGAAAACACTGCAATTGTTCAGATATGAAGTGATAAGGGCCTGAATGTAGGCAATGAAGTCAGTTGAAGCATTAGAATCAATAGGATCCAACTTAGAGACAGATTGTACAGAAGATCAAGAGAAGGAAAAAGAAGATACCCATAGGGCAACTGGGTAGAAAAAAGGGGATAGTCACCAATATTGAAACATTTGGGGCATGGTGAGTTTAGTTGGGGACATGTTGAGTATGAGATACCAGTGAGATTCAAGGTGAGATGCAGAAGGAGAGTCATCAAAGGGCTGTGAAGGTAGGTCAGCTTTTACATACATCTCCTTACTACATATGACCCTATGAGGTAGGTGCTGTTCTTATTTCCATTTTTCAAATGAAGAAACTGAGGTAAAGGAGAGGCAAGTGGAAATGGTTTTTACAATAATTCCAGCTGGATTACAGAATTGCTACTTAACTGAATACAGGAGCAAGTGACAAGTTCATATGGAAAGAGTATGTAGGATGAGAAGAGAGGAAGACTGAGGCTGAAATCCCAGGAACAAAAACTCACAGGAGATGGGGACAGTAGTGACTGTGGCTATACACTAAAGCCAAAATGTCTGAGTTCAAATCCCAGTTCAGTTGCTTATTAGGAGCTGTGTGATTTGAACAAGCCATTTAGACACCTCCAGCCCTGTTTCCTCATCTGCAAAGTGAGAATAATAATAGCACCTAACTTCTAGGTTGTATGCATCAAATGAAAGGATGTATGTGAAAATCTGTCCAGGTAGCATGGCAATAGTGAATACTCAAGAAATAGTTGTTATTATGGTTATTACTAACTTGAAAAGGAAAAAGAAAAAAGAAATGACTGGTAAAATAGGAAAAGTAGGAATAGCTACAGTCCCAGAAGCTAAAGAAAGAGAAACTTCAAGAGACAGGAAATACACAAAGCATCAAATACTATAGAGAGGTCAAGAAAAATAGGTCTCAACCAGATCTGTTTGGTTTACCCGCTTCAGGGTCATGTGTGGAGTTGTGGAGGCAGCAGCCAGACTGGCTGGTTGAGGAAAGAGTGGGTGGTGAAGAGGTAGAATCAACAGTAGCCAAGTATACTCTCAAATGGTTTGTAGGTGAAGGAAGCAGGGACTGTTGGTTAAAGGAGGTATCGGTGGGATGTAGTTCTTAATCAGTTTGGGTTGCTTAGGGAGGAGAGATGGGCAATTTTCTATGCTGCAGGGAAAAAGCAAGTAGTGAGGAAGAGGCTGAAGATTCAAGGAATAGGAGAGAACTGTTAGAACAGAGGGCTTGAGGAGGAAGAGGTACATAATGAAATCCAGAGCTCAGAGGGCAACTGACCTGAAAGGTAAAGAGATACCTATTTGACAGAGGCAGGTGTGGACAAGATAAGGAATGATCCCAGATACAGTTCTCATCTGATAACATCAACATCACTGTGAAGTAGCAGATATGGTACATTGCTGACAGTGATAGAGCCATAAGATAGAGCAATTGAGTCTCTAGAAAATTCTACAATATGTGTTGTAGGAAATAAAAGGAGGACAAATTCTGGATACATAAAAGACTTTACAGGTGTCATTGATGACCAAACTGAAGTTGAAACCATGAATTTGTAGTGCCTCCAATTTATGATTTTCCCCAGTTGGCTCAGTGGTCTAAGTGCAGGAGCAGAGGAAACAGAGTGGAGTTGATCAGAATGTGCAGTGGTCAAGAAAAGGGATGTATGATACCAACAAGAATGGCTCTCTAGGCTGGACAGAATGAACAGATGGGCAGGAAAGCAGAAAACTGGTAGGTGAAGGAAGGTAAGCATGGACGTCACAAGGAGTGTCGAAACCTCAGGGAATAGATGAAGAGGGTGAGAGGTGGAAAGATAGAGGTTTGTGGTCAAAGGATGAAATGCTGAAGTTTTTGAAAATCAAGGAATTGGATAGCCCTCTAGATAGTGACCACCCAGTACAGGGGTAGGACCTAGGAAAGGAGGGAGAACAGCCAGTTGCATGCCTAAGTCTCCAATGAACGTGGAGAGAGATTAAAAGGGCCATGATTGGCAGTGGGGCTGGGGTGGAATGTGGAGGATTTGGGTGGTGTAGCCAAAGACTATGCTATTTGAGAGCAACAGGGACTAGGAGGAAGGATAATGACTTGGAAGCAGCAATGTGGGGTGCAGGAAAAAGTCCCATTGCTCCGACGTCAGGGTAAGACTTAAGAAAAATGTGCTGGAAATTCAGGTAAGAGAACTTCCAGACAAGTGGTACACCCTGGGGAAACCAGCTTTCAGTAAATGCAGAAGATAAAGAAAGAACTCAATAAAGAGACTAAAAATACGAGTTTGTCAGCATGGACAGGCAAACTTCAATGGAGCAACACAAATGGCTGGGAGGGGTGATGTGCAAAAGAGAAAGGGAGGAAGCAAAGCAGGACAGGGATGCAGGGATGTGCCTGGACGAGCAATAATGACCCAAGGGCATGGTTACCAAGGAGAGCTGTGATGTGAAGACTGGCAGAGCTCACTGCCTACGAATTTCCAAAAGAAACTTTGGAATAAACCTATTCTGATGTTAGAAAACCATGGCATTTGCTCAGAGTTCCAAAAAGCATGTTGGTGAAAACACGATGCCTCCAAAATAATAATTTTCTGTGTGTGCAGGGCAGGATTTTCTTTTACCAAAAACATAGCTTGTGGTGGAAACTGTAGTGATTCCACTACCAAGTAAGAGGGCGCGATCTCTCTTGGTGGCACCAACAGCTACCTTGGACTGATCAAGCCAAGTGTCCCAGCTCACCTAGTCACCCAACAATAAAGCCTATACTCAAACCCTTACCTAATGCAATCAAGGTCTGTGCTTTTTGTATTAGTTTACCTCTATTTAAAGCAGACTACCAATAAATATTCTAGCTGTTTCTCAGAGTCACTATAGAGGAAGAACTTTCAAATGAGTTAACATTTGCAAAAGTAATGAATTTTGCTAGCAGAGATACACCGTACAAATATTAGTCACTACTACTACCAAATAATTTATGATGTGACAGTTTGAGGTATATACTATAAACAAATATGAAGTGCAATAGAGTGGGGTAGAGAGGTAAGGCCAAGACCCAAGGGGAGTGACTTGGCAAGGGTTTCTGGAGGAGGTGAGATTGGAGCTGGCCATCGAATGATGTGTATTTTTTGTTTGTTTGTTTGCGGTACGTGGGCCTCTCACTGTTGTGTCCTCTCCCGTTGTGGAGCACAGGCTCCGGACGCGCAGGCTCAGCGGCCATGGCTCACGGGCCCAGCTGCTCCGCGGTATGTGGGATCCTCCCGGACCGGGGAACAAACCCACGTCCCCTGCATCGGCAGGCAGACTCTCAACCACTGCGTTACCAGGGAAGCCCGAGGTGTTTCATTCTTCCCAAAGATCCCTCTCCTCTAAATTCCCAGCCATACCTTGCCTAACTCCATTTCAACCAAGCTGAGGAATTCTGACCTTCAGTAGGGAATGGGGGGAAAACCAGCAAGCCCTCCCTCTGCTCACTGGAGCCGGGTGTGGGATGGGAGAGCAGGGCCCACCTACCTCACAGGCCATCATCTTCCCTTGGCAAAAACACTTCTTGCTTCTCCAGCACAGCTCCTGTGGCCTGACCTCTTTTTCAAGCCTGTAGTCAGCCTGCTTATCAGGCCTAACCTCCTCCAGCTGGATCTTGTTTTCCACTTGGCTTCTTTCTTCTCAGCTGTTTCCATTTTAGGCCTCTGTTACTGATTCTTGAAAGCAAAGTAGCCAAGCTTCTTTCCTCTGCCCAGGTCATGGCAAAGGGATTGTATTTGGGCACAATGGACCTAGGTGGGACCAAGGTGTCCATCATTGGCCTTCTGGTAGAGGTCTCATTTGGGTACAGCTGTGCCTTCTCTAAGAGTCTGGGGCTCAGAAGAACAGGACTAGATAACCTACTGTGTAAGAACAAAATGAAGAGAGACTCAACAGGGAGGAACCGCAAAGACTTTGTTTTTCAAAAAAATGGCTAAAGGACAATCCAAGGCCTGAGGGAGTAGATCCCTGAACAGCCATTGTCCACTTTCCTTCCATTTTGAGCAGCTGAGCTACCAAGGGGCACTCAGTCCAGCCCCACGTATTATACAGCTTTTTTCCAGCTCTGAGGCCCAGCATGTACAGAGCCAGAAGCTCACCCATGCTGTCACATAAACAACAAAGACACACAGAAACCTTTCTCTAAATTTTTGTGCCACAGATTTTGTGTTGTGTCTCCACCTCCAGGAGCAAGTGGCTTCCTGGAAGGCTCAAGGGGATAAAAGAAAGCAAGACTGGTTCTCCCTATTACCCACCGTCACGCCACCGCCCTGCCCGCCTTCCCCTTCCCACCCACAAGCCCTCCTACTCCCCAGGGTGCCATTTTG
The DNA here is from genome assembly GCF_949752795.1 of Hyperoodon ampullatus. Lineage (NCBI taxonomy): Eukaryota > Metazoa > Chordata > Mammalia > Artiodactyla > Ziphiidae > Hyperoodon > Hyperoodon ampullatus. The sequence continues at coordinate 41,893,674 of NC_136918.1, forward strand.
GAGCCAAAATCCACTTTGTCAGTGTAAGAACAGCCCTGCCTTCTCTTGCTCCACACACCATGTGACCCTGGAGAACCTCCAGGGCATATTTCATCTGGCATCAGCAACTAGAGGTCACCGTGACCCAAGACTTCCTGCATTCTCGGGCCTGGCAGCCCCTGCCAAAGCCAGCCATAGTGGGGGAAGGACAGCGCCACTTGGTGGGGAGCAGACCACGTGTGGTGTCTGTCGCCCTGGCTGCCAGCAGACAGCAGCACTGGTTTTCCACTGCCGGCCATTCATTGGACTTGGAGAGATTTGTTCCTTCCCTGGGACCAAGTCAACAAGCTGAGACCAGAGGAGCTGCAGCCCTGGCATGCAGAGTGAAGCCATTTCTGTTTGCATGCACACTGTGGGCAGCAGCTATGCTCCATGGCCCCCAGAGATGTTGATTCCCCACCTGTCCTACCTGCTGGGCACTGCAGTGTGACAGGGTTCAGGATTCCCAGGGATTGCTTTTTTTTTTTTCCTACATAAGAAAAAACAAATGGTTATAGAGCCCAGAGACTTCATGTTTAAAGAGAGTGAAGGTGAACCTCTAAGGCCGGGAAACAATTTTAGGATTGGTTCGCAGAGGCCCCTTGTATGCAAGAACCATAAAGTTTTAGGGCAAGAAAAGATCGTAAACCAACCAAGCCGGTGGTTCTTCATCATTTTGGTAAAGAGACCCTTTGGTAACTGATGAAAACAACTCACTCCCTGCCCTATAATAACCCATGGACACACAAGATTTGCTCACAATTTGGGGAGTGCAAGGACTCCTGGAGCCCACCTGTGGAAGGTCTTGTCTACCTCCAGTTCCATTCCTTTCCCACTTAGCCCTCTCACTTTGCAGAAGGGGAAATGTGAGACCCAGAGAGGATGTAAACTCTTGCAAGAATAGAGGCTATAAGTGGTCCTACTGAACCCAGACCTCCTATTCACACCTTTCTAAGAGATCGCGTGATGCCCTCTCACCCCTGGAGACCCTCTTCCCTTTGTCTTATTTTCTTTACTCTATTGTCTTTCTTTTTCTTCATTTTTTCCCCTTTCTGCCTTCTCTCCTTAGTTCTTCCCTCTTTCATTCTCATATTCTTCCTCTTTAAACCTTGTTTCCTCTGTGCTTTCTCTGACCCCATTCTCTTCTTTTTTTCTGCCCTGTGCCTCAGGCACTCAATCAATTGATCAGTCTTAACTCCGAGGTCCTCTGAATAGGTCACCAGCTCCTGGTGAATCCAAAGACATAACATGTAAACCTAGGAAATAATGAAATTGAAGAAAGTAGTGAAATCAAGAAGAAAATCTCTCTCCCCAAATCTTCAAGATAGATCTAGCACAAATGGGTCTTTTCACCCTTAGTAAAGAAAAGATGCATACATAAAGAGGGAGAAATACAAAATCAATCCTATAGATCAGTGGTTCTCAGAGTATCATCCAGGGACCCCTAGGGATCTCTGAGACTCTTTGAGGGGGTCTACAAGGTCAGAATTGTTTTCACCATAACGCTAAGATATTCTTTGCCATTTTCACTGTGTTAACATTTGAATTGATGACACAGAAACCACAGTGGTTAAAAATTTCTGGGGCCTTAGCATGTGTCAAGGCATTGAAACCAAATTGGATTCATGGTCACTGTACTCCTCACTGCTATGGAAAAGAATTTTTTTTTAAAAAGTAAATTATATTTAAGAATGCCCTTAAAGTAGTGGTTCAAATTATGTATTTTATTAAATTTAGAACCTTGAGTACACATCTTTTTCTGTTCCATGACAAAATGAGAAACAGGTGTAAAGCACTCCTACTGCCTCCTGAAGCATAATATTTGTCTCAAGGAAAAGTAGTTATGCAACTGAGATGTAAGCTATACCGATCAACTTTTCCAGTTTTATCTGGAAGAATGACTGACAAACTGTGGTTATTTACACCTGTGTGTTTAGCAGATGTTTTCTTAATAATGAACAAAGTGAAGGAGAGGATGTCACTTCAAGGGCAGACTGACAATACTTTTTACCAACCGTACATTCAAGCTTTTGGTCAAAAATTAGAATGTTGGAAAATGTGTATCCACCACCATAAACTTCACGGCTTCACAATACTTAAAACTTTTCTGATTAGATCAGTGGAGATGGTAACAAATGTGACTACTTGAATTTTGGAATCAAATATGTCAACATTTGAAAGATCAGTGTAAGTCAGTAAAGCAATGTTTTCCAAATGACCAATGCCCGCACTGGAAAAATATCCACTTGAAATGTATGATAGATTAATAGATTTCACTATATCTGAGTACCAAATATTCATTAATATGGTTTCAGACTCCACAAGGCAACTAAATTTTAAGAAACTACCACATATTGAATTTTTGATGTAGTAGCAAAGAAAAATGTCTACAATTATCGGAAAATGTTATTAAAATATTCCACCCCCTTTCCCAACTGCATGTATGTACAAGGCAGAATTTCCTTCATCTACTTTAACTAAACACCATACTATTGCAGGTTGAATATAACAGAAGATTAAAAAAAACTATGTTTCAAGTCAGACTTTAAAGAGATTTACAAAAATGTAAAATAATACCACTCTTTCTTTTGGAAAATATGTGAATTGGTGAATTTTTTTTTAATTTCTCAGTTTTAATTTCTAATACAGTAAATATGAATAGGTATAACCCATACAAGAAAAACTCTCTAGAGTCCTCAATAACTTGAAGGAACACAAAGGAGTCCTGAGGCTAAAATGTTTGAGCACCCCTGCTATAGACTGTCCTAGGAGGAAAGAGGGATAAATCAGTGCAGCACTCATTTGCTGAGCATCTAGAATGGGCAAGGCTCAGTGCTAAGTACTATGGGGGATAGAGCTCTTACAGACCTCACGGTCCAGTGAGAAGAGAAGACATTAAGGTCGATAACTACACTACGAGCACAGGAGTGCCACTGGAGAGAAAAAATGAAGAGCCACCAGAGCGTCACGTGGGGTATGGGAAGAGGTCTAGAAAAGTCTTCACAGAGGAGATAACAGTCAATAAGCCCAAATAGAAACTGAGCATTTAGAAAACAAAACCAAAAAGAGGCAGAGGGGATGGGGAGGGGTTGTGCCTACCAAGTAAGGGGAAGAACCCGGGAACAGAAGAGCAGATGGTTTATTGGGTGGAGAGTAAATATTCCATTAGGACCAACTGAGGTACAGTATGCAAAGCCTCATGGGAGAAGCCCCTTGTACGGTTAGTGCTCCAGAAATGTGTGTCAGATGAATCTATATATAAAAACAATGATTGACTAAGCCATGGATGGTCTTATCTGTATCTTATCAAGCCCACTTCCCACAGTGTAAAGGAGAAAATTTTATGGATAAATCTGCTAGAGGCCAAGAGAAGTGAGATAATTCATACAAAATCAGAGGCAGAGCTGGGTCCTGATCAAACTTCCCTATCCTGTCTTCAAAGTCTCCTTCATCAGTCAATTCCTTCTGAAGTCAAGTCCTGGCTGGAATTTCTCAGCCCAACTTGGAAGTGATACCGAATGAATAAGGGTGAGCCAGACCAAAACATGGAGATTTATCATTTGAAGCACTTCCTCAGAATACCCACACCCTGATAGGAGCAGTGAGTACTCAGAAATGAAAACACACTGCTCTTGTCCTCATAGTCTCTTGAACAAGACATTCAGGGGAGCAAGACCCATCTAACCATGACTGAGAGAGAATAAGTACAGAGCACAGAGAAGACCTCTGTCTAAAGATCTCTGTCTAAAGCTTCTAAAGAAGCTTTCAAGAGGGATGGAGAAGATGGGAGTGATTCAAGAGACTTTTAAAGGATAAAGGCTGATTAGATACATAGATACAGAGCACTCATTCACAGCCCTGCAGGGCTGCAAGTCTGTCTTCTTTGTCTCTGGATCCCTAACACTCAGCATAGGGCCTATCACAACAGAGACATTCCATAAATGTTTGATGAGCTACTCTGAATGCAAGGGTGAGAAAGAGATATGCTACTAAGACCCAATTTTTTTCCATCTTTATGAAGATATTTTTGATGTATAATATATGTAAGTTTAAGATATACAACACGATTTGATACACATATATATTGCAAAATGATTACCACAATAAGGTTAGTTAACACCTCCATTGCCTCTGATAATTACCATTTTTGTGTGTGTAGTGATAACTTTTAAGATCTACTCTCTTAGCAACTTTCAAGTATGTAATACATTATTGTTAATTATAGTTACCATGCCATACTTACCCAGAACTTACTCCTCTTATAACTACAAGTTTGCACCCTTTGACCAACATTTCCCCATTTCCCCTACCCCCCAGTCTCTGGCAACCACAATTCTACTGTCTATTTCTTTGAGTTTGATTTTTTTAGATTCCACATATAATGAAGAACATAGAGTATTTGTTTTCCTCTGTCTGACTTATTTCAGTTAGCATAATGCCCTCAAGGTCCATCCATGTTATTACAAGTGGCAGAATTTCCTTATTTTTTATGGTTGAATAATATTCCATTGTAAATATATACCACATTTTGTTTATGCATTCATATCTTGATGCACACTTAGGTTGTTGCCATGTGTTGGCTATCGTGAATAATGTTACAATGAACATGGGGGTGCAGATACATCTTTGAGAGAGTAATTTCATTTCCTTTGGATATATACCCAGAATTGGAATTGTTGGTCATATGGTAATTCCATTTTTAATTTTTTGAGGAGACTCCATACGATTGCACCAATTTACATTCCCACCAACAGTGCACAAGGGTTCCCTTTTCTCCACAGGCTCACCAATACTTGTTGTCTCCTTTCGATAATAATCATTCTAACAGGTATGAAGTGATACCTCATTGTGATTTTGATTTGCATTTCCCTAATGATTAATGATGTTGAGCATCTTTTCATGTACCTCTTGGCCATTCCTAAGACTCAGTTTCAAATATGCCACACATTATCTATGCTCTGGTCTGACTCCGCACTCTACGCTTCTCCACCATTAGAAATCTTGCCAGTCATTGGGACCCAAATCTGCCACTGCAGGCAGCCTCTCCTGGACTGGCATTCAAAAGGTAGAAGGTGTCTGATTTCACTGCAGACAGAGCTTCATAGGCAGCCATGACAAATGAGACAGTAGTCACTGCAGATCGAGTCTGTGTCACCTTCACACAGTCTTTCTCATCTCCCTCTCTCATCAGGCAGGGACCACAAGAACTGCATTGGTACCCTAGACGTGAGCCAGAATCTCCGCAAGAAATGCTACAGTCAATACGCATGACACAAGACTGATATGATGTCCTGGAACTGGGAGAGCAGCCTGCAAAACTGATGCCAATCATCTCCTGAGGTCGTGCACTGTGCTCCTCCTGGATGGATGGGCTGCTCCCAGCTTGACCACAGCAAGGAGGAAGGCTTCAGTGATGGAGACAGCAAGAGGATTAGCACCGCTAAAGAAGGGATACTGCGTACTTCTCTCACTGCCCCATCAGCACTGACATGTGCAGAGATTCAGCCCTGCCCGTCATCTCCAAAAATGCCCACATTTAAAACACTTCCCCTTTGGGGGATTGGCTGACAATACAAGTGACACCATGAGATAATTAATTACACCTGGGTGAACTTTGGTGCTGTAACTCACAGAGCTGTGTTCATCAGAACAAATGACACAAACTTAAGATGTAAGCAGGAGTCAGTGAGCTTTCAACAGGATAAATAGCAAGCCAATTCCAAACCCATGGACCCGAAGCAGTCTTGTCAATCTAAGACTTCCTAAGCACCATTTAAAGGGGAATCTCAGAGCACTTTCAATAGATATTTTTTGTTTATCAACAAAGCTTTAAAAGTGGGGGATTCAGAGGCATGGTGGAGTGAGTAGGAGAAGCGGGGGCAGTCATGGAGTGCTTGAGGATGTATAAGAAATAACTAATTTTACTGAAGAATATGTATTCATCTTATGAATCCAGGTAGAAGGTTACCTGTCCAAGACCCCCACTTACTCAGGTGGAGTGAGGCCTCCTCTAAGCTCATCTCACGTGACACCCTTTGCAACACCTTCTTACAACACACATAATGTGTCATAGTACTCTATTTCCAAGTCTGTCTCCCTATAGGACCCTGATGGTCCCTGAACCCAGGGACTTGGTGGAATTATCTTTGTGTCCCAGGGCTGGAACCTAGGGCTGGGCCCATAGTAGGAGCTCAGTATATTTAGAGGCTGTATTTTGAGTGCGGCTCAAGTGAAAAACTGAAAAATGAGCAATTGATTAGAAGTGGAGGTAAACCTAAACAAAGCCAATGTCCCAAGGGCTGCTCTGACCATGTCTTTCTGTTAAGCTGCTTTCTTTACCAGGAATAATACTGTTTGATCTTAATTAAAAACAGTTAGAACAGCTCTTGGAGGCACAGTAAAATTCAAACTCTAAAGAAATAGATTTTGATAAATATAGAGAATTGGGATTGTGTTTCCTTTGTAAAACAAATACCTTTAAAAATAGGGGGGCTTCCCTGGTGGCACAGTGGTTGAGAGTCCTCCTGCCGATGCAGGGGACATGGGTTTGTGCCCCGGTCTGGGAAGATCCCACATGCGGTGGAGCGGCTGGGCCCATGAGCCATGGCCACTAAGCCTGCACGTCCGGAGCCTGTGCTCCACAACAGGAGAGGCCACAACAGCGGGAGGCCCGCATACCACAAAAAAAATTTAAAAAATAGGGGAGACATTTTTAAGTGTGTGAGCTTTGAAATTCCCAGAACCCAACATACTGGAAATTAGTGGCCTGAGTCCAAAATACAGATGGTTTCAACTGTCTTTCCATTGTCCATCCACATCCTGAAAATTATAGGAAAAATTCCTACAATAAAAGATCACATTAAGCTGCAAATTCAAATCAGTCAGGTTCCAAGATTTAAATGGCTTCCTCTTTGGCATCTAGGTAAATATTACCAATAAAATCCCTACAAGCCCACAAAATAAAAGACCATTTTATTTAGCTCACAGAAACAATCCATACAACACAGGACAAGATGTCTCTCCAATAAACTTATGAAAATCTGCCTTTTTGTAAGCCGAAATTACTATTCTCCCCGTTCTCCCGGGTTACATCTCTAAGGTCACTATACCCAGAGCTCTCTCTGAATGTCAAGGGCTACTCAATTAATCTTCTTGTTTGCAGAGATTTGAAAGCATTTAAGGAAGGTCAAAAACTAACATCAAGCAAATGCAGCTGAATTCCCCACTCTTGTGCAAATTTCACCTTCACTCTATTCTTCTTTCCCCTTTCATTGTCTTTTCTTTGTTGACACTTTCTCCCCAACTTCTCCTTTTTACTTCTTCTTTCTTCTCTTCTCTTCCTTTCTCTCTGTCTTTCTTATTTGCTTTACTCTGTTCCCTTCCCATTATACAGGGTTTGGCTTTTGGGTTATTATCCAATTACCCTGGAATATTTGGTCTATTTCATCCAAATAACTATGTCTTCAGCATCCTTCCATTTACTCCCAGGAGTAAAGAAAGAAAAGAGTATAGGATGAGAATAAAGACAAATTGTGTTCCTCAATCTAAGTAAGTTAGAGGGACGAAACATACAGAGAGGATGATTGATGTGGTTTAGATTTTCAAGGTTTGACAAGTTCCATCCATTAAGTGAGTTAATACATGTAACACTTAGTGCCTTTCATGCCACAGACACTCAAAAATGTTAATTTAATTGTTTCTGTCATCTTAATTATTAGCTGTGCTCATCAGTCCTATCCAGCTCGTGCTAAACAGTTGGTAGCAGTGGTTTGCTCATATGCTAAAGCAGTGAAAGGCAACTCTGAAGTTGGGAGGGGGCTGGATCTAGAACCCCACATGCTACCATGCACTCCTCTGAGCAGAAGGCCTGTTCCTCCTCCACCACACAGGAGCAGGTAAGCAACAGGTAACTGACAACCAACTTAAAAATAAGGAGAACAGAAGAAAAAAAGGAAAGGAGGGCTTCCCTGGTGGCGCAGTGGTTGAGAGTCCGCCTGCCGATGCAGGAGACACTGGTTCGTGCCCCGGTCTGGGAAGATCCCACATGCCGCTGAGCGGCTGGGCCCGTGAGTCATGGCCGCTGAGCCTGTGCGTCCGGAGCCTGTGCTCTGCAACGGGAGAGGCCACAACAGTGAGAGGCCCGCGTACCGCAAAGAAGAAAAAAAAAAGGAAAGGAAAGGAAAAGGAAGGGAAGAGAAGGGAAGGGGAGGGGAAGGGACTAAAAGATAAGATTTGAGAAAAACCAACACCAGAAGAGAGAAGCCACAAACTCCACAAACACAAATATTAACAATCAAGAAACAGAGTAAATAGAGGATACAGAGGCAGACATTTAAGATTAATGATTCAGAACTTCAGAAAGATTAAAGCAGACATCACAGTCACGAAAAAGGAGCAGCCAGAGCCTTGCTTATCAAAGTGTGGTCCACATCACCATGACCTGGGAGCTTGTTAGAAACAGAAATCTCAGGTCTCTTCCCAGAATGACTGAAACAAAGCCTGTATTTTTACAAGATTTGTATGCCCACTGCCGTTAGTGGAGCACTGTGATAGAGGGCTTGGCATTTGAAAGTTTGACCATTGGAAGAAAATGATTGGGAGGCAAAAAAGAAGAAACAGATTTAGCCGAATTAAAAATTAGTGAGTTAAAAGCCCCAGTGGAGGTGGTTTCTTTCAGTATTGCATCTGAGCTCTCACTGGCAAAGCAAGACATTAAGAGAAATTAAAGGAAGAGATATTTTTCTTAGAATCTTATACTTAGTATGTAAATTACCAGTGAAATAAGGGAGCAAAATCAAGGAGTATTTAAGATTGCAAAGATTCAGAAAAGTTACTCTGGGGGTGGGTGGGGAGGCAGGGGGCACAAGGAAACATCTGTGTGAAGCACAAAGAAAATAAATCAAAGATTAAATAATATATAAGATACAAGAAAGAGTGGTGAGTAAATGAGGTAGAAACCTAGATTAGGTTTAAATAACTCCTGATGCATGATTTTAAAATATTTATAACTAAAATCCCAAATAATCTCAAAATGGAAGGGGGCAGAGGGAAAAGAGAGAGGAAAGAAGAAGAAACTACTTAGGTTCTGGTCCCATTTAGGGGTGAATAAAGGTATTGAGTAACTAGATAGTACTAACAAAATATGTTTAAATGTATATGTCATGAAAGACTGCAAGCTGTATGATTTCATTTATATTTAACTCTAAAAAAAAAACAAATTAATCCATAGTGGCAGAAAGCATATCAATGGCTACCTGGGCCTGGAGAGGGTTAGATGGAGTGGGAAATGTACTGTATGGAAAGTGGTACAAGGTATTTTGGGGTGATGAAAATGTTCTATGTCTCAGTGTGGTGATGACTAAATGTGTATACAAATTTGTCAAAATTCACCAAAATACTATACACTTAAAATGGGTATGTTATATTGTATGTAAATGATACTTCAATAAAGTTGATTTTTAAAAATGTATGTGTCACATATACAAAGTAACTGAAGAGTAAAAATTAGATGTATCACTTCCAAAATACTGGAAGAAGAAAGGGGGTAGGGGGTAGTTTGATTAACTCAACAGATACAACTGGGGAGTATCTGATAAATACGCATAATGATAAAAATAGCTAACATTTATTTGGTACTTACTCTTCCACAGGCAAAGTTTTAGATACCTTACGTATAATAATTTCCTAATGCCTATATCAAGGCAACAAATTTAGCATGATTATAGTCATTTCCATTTTATTGTTGAAGACACTGAGGCACAGAGACTTTATAGAACTTAACTAATGTTAAACATCTAGTATGAAAGAGCTAGGGTTCCAAGCCAGGTCACATAACATTCTGTTCTACTTTTTTTCATAGTAAAGAGAAATCATAAAGTAAAGTGAAAGAAACAATTGCAAAAATGTCATTAATCAAGCAAAAAAATTCATGAAAGGTTGTGATCTCAGTATAAATGTTTACTTTTGTTGGTCAATATTTAAACCCACTTTCCAGATGGCTCTTGAAGAAGCTGAGGACATGAGTTCCTAGCCCTTAATGGGAGGGGACTATATATTGGGACTTGACCAGAAGTGGATGACCCAGAGCCAGAGCATCAACAACCAGCTCCTGTAAGTGAAGCAAACATTAGTCTGGGCTAAGCTGCAACATCCAGTTGCTGGAACTCCATAGTAAATACACACACACACACACACACACACACACACAGAATATGCAAAACACTCGTGAAAACCATGCCCATCACTAGCAGCCATCTTTCCCTTTTGTTCCCAGATATGATGGGGACAGGACTTACACACCTTTGCATGGTGAGAAGAGCTCACTCTGGAGCAGCTCCTTGACAGACTTACCCACCTTCAGGCATTGTGTAGCCTCTAGCCTTCTCCACCTGCAGGGGCCATAATTTATACATGCCCCACTTGCTGACAGAGCCTGTTCATGGATTTTTGTTTTATTTTTGTTTTTTTGAGTCTAGGCTGTACTACTTTACGATTTATGTGATTGTAGACAAAATCATTCAATCTATGTGTCCTCACTTGTTAAACAGCGTAATAACACTGTCCTTACATAATTGCTATGAGGAAAGTGCTTGCAGCTATGCTTGGTAACGTTTGTGTGCCTGTACTATCTCTTACTGCTATGTAACATTTTTATTAAGCAGCTACTATTTATGAGGTGATAGAAATGACAAAAATGTGGTTGCCTTCCTCTAAGGATGTAGTCTCTCCTGAAACATTTGGGTAAGATCATCATGTTTGTAGCAACTGCGTAGATATACTAAGTACCCTGTCTTCTTGGCATTGGGTAAGGTTATCACAATAACAGAGAAACAACAGTTTTATGAAACTCACCTTTGTTTAGACAACACTGCAGTGTTCTCTCTGGAGGGTGGGAGGGGTGAGAGGCCCAAGAAAAATGAGGCGAGATGGCCATTCTGAGAACCACACACAAAGAGACGAAGAGACAGAAGCCTTTTTGGCTTAGGAGAAAGTTTCCCCAGAGACTGATTAGAAATGAAACAAGTTAACCTAATTAAGCAAGTGCTACTTTAATTAAGTTGAGGAAAATATAAGTTGCAAAGGTAGGGAAGACCCTTGGACTTTGTTCTGATTCTTCTCAGAGAAATGGCAGAGATCTTGCTGAGAGAAGTATGAGGAATGACAACCTGAGAGGAATTCTGAGGCAAACTTAAATAATGATAAAGAGCTAAGAGCATTTTACAAGGATGTCTCCTTATTTTTATGATAGAATGTATCTTCAGGAGAAAATTTTTTGATTTAGCAAGTCTTGTTGACAAGCTCAAGTTTGTGGGTCATCTCTATTTGTACACTTTAAAAATTTACATTTTTATTAAAGGATTGATAGGGTTTGATATTAGAATATCTAACTAAAAATACACTAACAGGGGCTTCCCTGGTGGCGCCGTGGTTGAGAGTCCACCTGCCGATGCAGGGGACGTGGGTTCGTGCCCCAGTCCAGGAAGATCCGACGTACCGCGGAGTGGCTGGGCCCGTGAGCCATGGCCCCTGGGCCTGCGCGTCCAGAGGCTGTGCTCCACAACGGGAGAGGCCACAATAGTGAGAGGCCAGCGTACCGCAAAAGAAACAAAAAAAACAAAAACAAACCAAAAAAAACACTAACAGGATCTTCAAGATGGCGGAAGATTAAGATGTAAAGATCACCTTCCTCCACACAGATACATCAGCAATTCATCTACACGTGGAACAACTCCTACAGAACACCTACTGAACGCTGGCAGAAGACCTCAGACCTTCCAAAAGGCAAGAAAGTCCCCACATACCTGGGTAGGGCAAAAGAAAAAAGAAAAAACAGAGACAAAAGGATAGGGACGGGGCCTGCACCAGTGGGAGGGAGCCATGAAGGAGGAAAGTTTTCCAGACACTAGGAAGCCCCTTCGTGGGCGGAGACTGCGGGTGGTGGAGTGAGGGAAGCTCTGGAGCCACAGAGGAGAGCACAGCAACAGGGGTGCGGAGGGCAAAGCGGACAGATTCCCGCACAGAGGATCGGTGGCGACAAGCACTCACTAGCCAGAGAGGCTTGTCTGCTCAACCGCTGGGGTGGGCGGGGCTGGGAGCTGAGGCTCGGGCTTCGGTCGGATCCCAGGGAGAGGACTGGGGTTGGCGGCGTGAACACAGACTGAAGGGGGCTAGTGCACCATGGCTAGCCGGGAGAAGAGGCAAGAGACTTTTTCTTCCCTCTTTGTTTCCTGGTGCGCGAGGAGAGGGGATTCAGAGCGCTGCTTAAAGGAGCTCCAGAGACAGGCACGAGCCGCGGCTATCAGCGTGGACCCCAGAGCCGGGCATGAGATGCTAAGGCTGCTGCTGCCGCCACCAAGAAGCCTGTGTGCGAGCACAGGTCACTATCCACACCTCCCCTCCAGGGAGGCTGTGCAGCCCGCCACTGCCAGGGTCCCGTGATGCAGGGACAACGTCCCAGGGAGAACGCACGGCGTGCCTCAGGCTAGTACAAGGTCAAGCTGGCCTCTGCCGCCGCAGGCTCACCCCGCACTCCGTACCCCTCCCTCCCCCCGGCCTGAGTGAGCCAGAGCCCCCGAATCCACTGCTCCTTTAACCCCGTCCTGTCTGAGCGAAGAACAGACGCCCACAGGCGACCTACACACAGAGGTGGGGCCAAATCCAAAGCTGAACCCCGGGAGCTGTGGGAACAAAGAAGAGAAAGGGAAATCTCTCGCAGCAGCCTCAGGAGCAGAGGATTAAATCTCCACAATCAACTTGATGTACCCTGCATCTGTGGAATACATGAATAGACAACGAATCATCCCAAATTGAGGAGGTGGACTTTGGGAGCAACAATATATGTTTTCCCATTTTTATTTTTTGTGAGTGTGTATGTGTATGCTTCTGTGTGTGATTTTTGTCTGTATAGCTTTGCTTTTACCATTGGTCCTAGGGTTCTGTCCATCCGGGTTTTTGTTTTTTTAACTTTTTAAAAATTTTTTCTTCACAATTATTTTTTATTTTAATTATTTTATTTTATTTCATTTTATTTTATCTTCTTTCTTTCTATTTTTTCTCCCTTTTATTCTGAGCCATGTGGATGAAATGCTCTTGGTGCTCCTGCCACACGTCAGGGCTGTGCCTCTGAGGTGGGAGAGCCAAATTCAGGACACTGGTCCACAACAGACCTCCCAGCTCCACATAATATCAAATGGCGAAAATCTCCAAGATATCTCCAGCTTCACTCAACAACCAGCAAGCTACAGTGCTGGATACCTTATGCCAAACAACTAGCAAGACAGGAACACAACCCCACTCATTAGCAGAGAGGCAGCCTAAAATCATAATAAGGCCACAGACACCCACAAAACACACCACCAGATGTGGACCTGCCCACCAGAAAGACAATATCCAGCCTCATCCACCATAATAAAGGCACTAGTCCCCTCCACCAGGAAGCCTACACAACCCACTGAACCAACCTTAGCCACTGGGGCAGACACCAGAAACAACAGGAACTATGAACCTGCAGCCTGTGAAAACGAAACCCCAAACACAGTAAGTTAAGCAAAATGAGAAGACAGAGAAGTACACAGCAGATGAAGGAACAAGGTAAAAACCCACCAGACCAAGAAAATGAAGAGGAAATAGGCAGTCTACCTGAAAAAGAATTCAGAGTAATGACAGTAAAGATGATCCAAAATCTTGGAAATAGAAGAGAGAAAATACAAGAAATGTTTAACAAGGACCTAGAAGAAATAAAGAGCAAACAAACAATGATGAACAACACAATAAATGAAATTAAAAATTCTCTAGAAGGGATCAATAGCAGAATAACTGAGGCAGAAGAACGGATAAGTGACCTGGAAGATAAAATAGTGGAAATAACTACTCCAGAGCAGAATAAAGTAAAAAGAATGGAAAGAACTGAGGACAGTCTCAGAGACCTCTGGGACAACATTAAAGACACCAAAATTTGAATTGTAGGGGTCCCAGAAGAAGAAGAAAAAAGAAAGGAACTGAGAAAATATTTGAAGAGATTATAGTTGAAAACTTCCCTAATATGGGAAAGGAAATAGTTAATCAAGTCCAGAAAGCACAGAGAGTCCCACACAGGATAAATCCAAGGAAAAACAAGCCAAGACACATATTAATCAAACTATTAAAAATTAAATACAAAGAAAAAATATTAAAAGCAGCAAAGGAAAAACAACAAATAACATACAAGGGAATCCCCATAAGGTTAACAGCTGATCTGTCAGCAGAAACTCTGCAAGCCAGAAGGGAATGGCAGGACATATTTAAAGTGATGAAGGAGAAAAACCTACAACCAAGACTACTCTACCCAGCAAGGATCTCATTCAGATTTGATGGAGAAATTAAAACCTTTACACACAAGCAAAAGCTAAGAGAATTCAGCACCACCAAACCAGCTCTACAACAAATGCTAAAGGAACTTCTCTAGGCAGGAAACACAAGAGAAGGAAAAGACCTACAATAACAAACCCAAAACAATTAAGAAAATGGGAATAGGAACATACATATCGATAATTACCTTAAATGTAAATGGATTAAATGCTCCCACCAAAAGACATAGACTGGGTGAATGGATACCAAAACAAGACCCGTATATATGCTGTCTACAAGAGACCCACTTCAGACCTAGGGACACATATAGACTGAAAGTGAAGGGATGGAAAAAGATATTCCATGCAAATGGAAATCAAAAGAAAGCTGGAGCAGCAACACTCATATCAGACAAAATAGACTCTAAAATAAAGACTATTATAAGAGACAAAGAAGGACATTACATAATGATCAAGGGATCGATCCAAGAAGAAGATATAACAATTGTAAATATTTATGAACCCAACACAGGAGCACCTCAATACATAAGGCAAATGCTAACAGCCATAAAAGGGGAAATCGACAGTAACACAACCATAGTAGGGGACTTTAACACCCCACTTTCACCAATGGACAGATCATCCAAAATGAAAATAAATAAGGAAACACAAGCTTTAAATGATACAATAAACAAGATGGACTTAATTGATATTTATAGGACATTCCATCCAAAAACAACAGAATACACATTCTTTTCAAGTGCTCATGGAACATTCTCCAGGATAGATCATATCTTGGGTCACAAATCAAGCCTTGGTAAATTTAAGAAAATTGAAATTGTATCAAGTATCTTTTCTGACCACGCTATGAGACTAGATATCAATTACAGGAAAAATTCTGTAAAAAATACAAGCACATGGAGGCTAAACAATACACTATTTAATAACCAAGAGATCACTGAAGAAATCAAAGAGGAAATTAAAAAATACCTAGAAACAAATGACAATGAAAACACGATGACCCAAAACCTATGGGATGCAGCAAAAGCAGTTCTAAGAGGGAAGTTTATAGCAATATAATCCCACCTTAAGAAACAAGAAACATCTCAAATAAACAATCTAACATTAAACCTAAAGCAATTAGAGACAGAAGAAGAAAAAAACCCAAATTTAGCAGAAGGAAAGAAATCATAAAGATCAGATCAGAAATAAATGTAAAACAAATGAAGGAAACGATAGCAAAGATCAATAAAACTAAAAGCTGGTTCTTTGAGAAAATAAACAAAATTGAGAAACCATTAGCCAGACTCATCAAGAAAAAAAGGGAGAAGACTCAAATCAATAGAATTAGAAATGAAAAAGGAGAAGTAACAACTGACACTGCAGAAATACAAAAGATCATGAGAGATTACTACAAGCAACTCTATGCCAATAAAATGGACAACCTGGAAGAAATGGACAAATCTTAGAAATGCACAACCTGCTGAGACTGAATCAGGAAGAAATAGAAAATATGAACAGTCCAATCACAAGCACTGAAATTGAAACTGTGATTAAAAATCTTCCAACAAACAAAAGCCCAGGACCAGATGGCTTCACAGGCGAATTCTATCAAACATTTAGAGAAGAGCTAACACCTATCCTTCTCAAACTCTTCCAAAATATAGAAGAGGGAGGAACACTCCCAAACTTATTCTATGAGGCCACCATGACCCTGATACCAAAACCAGACAAAGATGTCACAAAGAAAGAAAACTACAGGCAATATCACTGATGAACATAGATGTAAAAATCCTCAACAAAATACTAGCAAACAGAATCCAACAGCACATTAAAAGGATCATACACCATGATCAAGTGGGGTTTATTCCAGGAATGCATGGATTCTTCAATATACACAAATCAATCAATGTGATACACCATATTAACAAGTTGAAGGAGAAAAACCATATGATCATCTCAATCAATGCAGAAAAAGCTTTCAACAAAATTCAACATCCATTTATGATAAAAATCCTCCTGAAAGTAGGCACAGAGTGAACTTTCCTCAACATAATAAAGGCCATATATGAGAAACCCACAACCAACATCATCCTCAATGGTGAAAAACTGAAACCATTTCCACTAAGATCAGGAACAGGACAAGGTTGCCCACTCTCACCACCATTATTCAACATAGTTTTGGAACTTTTAGACTCTGCAATCAGAGAAGAAAAAGAAATAAAAGGAATCCAAATTGGAAAAGAAGAAGTAAAGCTGTCATGTTTGCAGATGACATGATACTATACATAGAGAATCCTAAAGATGTCACCAGAACACTACTCACTACTAGAGCTAGTCAATGAATTTGGTAAAGTAGCAGGATACAAAATTAGTTCATAGAAATCTCTAGCATTCCTATACAATAATGAATAAAAATCTGAAAGTGAAATTAAGAAAACACTCCCATTTACCACTGCAACAAAAAGAATAAAATATCTAGGAATAAACCTACCTAAGGAGACAAAAGACCTGTATGCTGAAAATTATAAGACACTGATGAAAGAAATTAAAGATGATACAAATAGATGGAGGGATATACCATGTTCGTGGATTGGAAGAATAAGCATTGTGATAATGACTCTACTGCCCAAAGCAAGCTACAGATTCAATGCAATCTCTATCAAACTACCACTGGCATTTTTCACAGAGCTAGAACAAAAAAATTCACAATTTGTATGGAAACGCAAAAGACCCCAAATAGCCAATGCAATCTTGAGAAAGAAAAACGGAGCTGGACGAATCAGGCTCCCTGACTTTAGCTTATACTACAAAGCTACAGTAATCAAGTCAGTATGGTACTGGCACAAAACCAGAAATATAGATCAATGGAACAGGATAGAAAGCCCAGAGATAGACCCACGCACATATGGTCACCTTATCTTTGATGAAGAGGCAAGAATATACAGTGGAGAAAAGACAGCGTCTTCAATAAGTGGTGCTGGGAAAACTGGACAGGTACACGTAAAAGTATGAAATTAGGACACTCCCTAACACCATACACAAAAATAAACTCAAAATGGATTAAAGACCTAAATGTAAGGCCACTCTCAAACTCTTAGAGGAAAACATAGGCAGAACACTCCATGACATAAATCACAGCAAGATGCTTTTTGACCCACTTCCTAGCAAAATGGAAATAAAAACAAAAATAAACAAATGGGACCTAATGAAACTTCAAAGCTTTTGCACAGCAAAGGAAACCATAAACAAGACGAAAAGACAACCCTCCGAATGGGAGAAAATATTTGCAAATGAAACAACTGACAAAGGATTAATCTCCAAAATTTACAAGCAGCTCATTCAGCTCAGTAACAAAGAAACAAACAACCCAATATGGGCAGAAGACCTAAATAGACATTTCTGCAAAGAAGATATACAGATTGCCAACAAACACATGAAAGAATACTCAACATCATTAATCATTAGATAAATGCAAATCAAAACTACAATGAGATATCATCTCATACCTGTTAGAATGCCCATCATCAAAAAATCTACAAACAATAAATGCTGGAGAGGGTGTAGAGAAAAGAGAACCCTCTTGCACTGTTGGTGGGTATGTAAATTGATACAGCCACTATGAAGAACAGTATAGAGGTTCCTTAAAACACTAAAAATAGAACTACCATACGACCCAGCAATCCCACTACTGTGCATATACCCTGAGAAAACCATAATTCAAAAAGAGTCATATACCAGAATGTTCATTGCAGCTCTATTTACAATAGCCAGGACATGGAAGCAACTGAAGTGTCCATCAACAGATGAATGGATAAAGAAGATGTGGCACATATATATGATGGAATATTACTCGACCATAAAAAGAAACGGAATTGAGTTATTTGTAGTGAGGTGGATGGACCTAGAGTCTGTCATACAGAGTGAAGTAAGTCAGAAAGAGAAAAACAAATACCGTATGCTAACACATATTCATGGAATCTAAGAAGAAGAAAAAAAAAATGTCATGAAGAACCTAGGGGCAAGACAGGAATAAAGACACAGACCTACTAGAGAATGGACCTGGGGATATGCGGAGGGGTAAGGGTAAGCTGTGACAAAGTGAGAGAGTGGCATGGACATATATATACACTACCAAACGTAAAATAGCTAGTGGGAAGCAGCCACACAGCACAGGGAGATCAGCTTGGTGCTTTGTGACCACCTAGAAGGGTGGGAGGGAGATGCAAGAGGGAGGAGATATGGAGATATATGTATACATAGAGGTGATTCACTTTGTTATACAGCAGAAACTAACACACCATTGTAAAGCAATTATACTCCAATAAAGATGTTAAAAAAAATACACTAACAGTGACTACCACTTACTGGGCACACGACTATGTCCCTGATATGTTGTATATTTGTTTTTAATGACCCTGACAGGAGGTGTCACTATCCTCATTATACAGATGAAGAAGCTGAGGGTGATAGAGACAAAGAAACTTGTTCAAAGTCACAGAGGCAGTGAATGACAAAAATAGGACCTGAAGTTGGATCTGCCAAGGATCACAGGTAATGACATCATTATGATTCCACATCTAGAATTTGTCAGAAGTAACTTGACATAGGGCACTTGGAAAATAGTTGTTTAATTAATTGACAAGAGAACAATAAATTCAGTAGATGAATAATGTTAGACCTAGGAGGATATTTCAGATCAAATCCAAAATCCTCATTTCCCAGACCACAAAACTTAGAAAGGAAGGATGACCTATCTAAGGAACAAAGCAAATCAGTGACAAAGCTGATATGAAAGGTTAAGTCTCGTGATCTCTGCTCCAACTGTTCCCTAGATCCTTGGACAAGACCACGCACCAGGCCCATGAACTAGTCATTCAGCTACAGTGACCATGAGGTGCCCATCTTGGACTTCCCTCTCCTTCTCTGGGTTCTGCTGGTTCTCCTCTGTTGCCCACGTACCTTCTAGAAGAAGCCTCACCGTTGCTGTTCTAGCCCTGGTCAGAACCTAACATTCCAGCCAGAGTGGTCAGAGTTTCCAGGGCTCTGTCTCCAGGGCTGTGCTGGCTTCCAGGCAGTATCCGTGAGAAGTGCCTCTTCCGCAGCTCAGTGCCACCCTTGGTCACCTGGGCCCCAGTGGTTCTGCTTATGCCAAGAATCTCACAAAATAGTTTTTAAACAAGACCTGCCAGCTTCCTCCACCCTGCCCACCCCAGTCCACACTAATTATAGGCACTCAAAGCCAGTCAATGGAAAACTGAAAGAATGAACCGTGCTGTCTTCTCTCTTTTTCTTGTCTTTCTCTTCCCACACTCTGTCCCCACCCAAACTTCATCTCTCTCTCCCCCCAGTTATGTATAAGACACAAATACCCATAAATATTTCCTCCGTGTGTGTGTGTGAATGTGTATAAACGCAGCAGTGATGTTGTAAGCAGTCAAATATTCTGTTACGCTTGGTATTAATTTGCTGGCCTCTTTTAAGTGTCAGTCACACAGTTAATGGCTACTACAGCTGCCTTTATTAAAGTTCTGACCACTGGAATTTCTCTCTCTGAGCTCAAGAAATTCAAAATAAATTGTAAAGCTTGACACAGAATCAGTCCGAGCAAATAGCAGTGAGTGACAGGGCACCTGAGAGTATTTGTCTCTTGCTCAAGTACTATAAGATGTCGCAAGTCTTGAACTGGACTCGGAATCAGTTGTAGGAACTCCATTAATGGGGATGTGTACAGGTAAAGCCCAGAATACTTCCTGCAACCTTGAGGAGTTAGGCAGAGAATTCACCAACTGTTGTGTGGCCTTCTGACAAGAAGCCTAACAGGTTTCTAGGTTTTCATCCTACTCGATGAAGTATACTAAAAAAAAAAAAGAGTTCCACATATTCATCTTCCCTTGGTAGATCCTCTCAAAAGCTATGTAAGGTCCAGAGAGGTTAATTAATGATCTGTCCAAAAACATGCACCCAGGGATGGCAGAGCCAGGCAAGGACCCAGGTCTTCTCATGTGAAATAGCATGGCTTTCCTGTGCACATACTTACCTGCAGACCATCTTTCCACAAATGAGACACGCCCTCTCCTATTTTCCCCCTTGGGTGTCCCCGTCTTGTCACTCACCACTAACAGAGTCCTCCCTGAAGAGACAGTTATACAGTCTACTCTTCCCACTGAGCTGAGGCCAGTAGATGTCGATAGCTTATTATCAAATGGGCTCCAACTCTTTACAAATGAGTTTAACCCCCTCTTAAGTCTCTTTTTGACCTCAGAACAGAAATTAATTGAACCTAGATGACTCCCAGGCAAATTTCAACCTCTACAGGCAGATAAATAGTACTACAAAAAGAAAGTTTCATCTATATGGAGTTACAACCAAGGAAACCTAAAACATGTAACACCATTAATGTTGTAGGACATTGTAAGTTTTGGCATACAGTTTTCACAAGGAAAGAAACTGGAGGAGAAGATAATTATATTGAGTGTGTGTATGTGTGTGTATGGTGGATTTTTTTAATGGAAAAAAATACATCACTACATTTTAACAAAACTTGAGAATAGAGAGGTAATCTTTGTTACTAAAGGATACAGAGTAAATCCAGCAAGAGGTCTTCTTGGTCTGTATTTCCATCAAATTCTCTGTATCATTCAACACCTTATGACCATACTTTGTTCTTTTCTTCCATTCTTTCATTCAAACACGAATTTTGGCTTGCTTATTATGTGAGGATACCTTACCAGTTGAACCATATTCCCTGCCCCTGTACAATACTGACTCCCCAACCTGCCCTGACTTGTCTTTTCATTTTCCTTCTTAAATGCTACATGTCTTCCTAACTTTTTAATTGCACTCTGTTACCTTTATGTCAGAAAGAGAAAAACAAATACTAAGTCCTTTTTACCTCCTGTTTCTTAGGACATTAGCCAAGGCTAGTCCTTTGCTCTCCCAATAATCCCTCTCCCATGCATTCTCTTTTCATCTTCTTTTTATTCATTCTCCTAGCCAGCTGATGACCTCCAAAACCACACTGCCACTTCTGTTCTTTCAACTACGTGCCAGTAGTATGTCTGTTTTCCTAGATTTGTCTGTTTATATTTTGTCATTATCTCAAATCCAACTCATCCAAAGGGTACACATCATCTTCTCTCACCAGCTCAGCTCAATTACAGTTATTCTTCCAGTTAGTCAGGCTGAAAAATTGGCATTATTTTTAACTTATTCTTCATTTTCACCTCTTATAATTAGAAAAGTTTGTCAAACACTGAAGTCTACTTATTCCTCTCTATACCTGCTGCCATTACCTTGTGAAGACTTGCTGGTCCACATGTGAATTATTGCAGTGGCTAGATTTGTGGCTTCCCTGTCTCTGGTCTCTTCTCACTCCAACCCACTCTGCATACCCCTTCGAGAAATTGTTCCTTCAACACCATTTTCATCATGTCACTCCTCTACTCAAATATCTGTAATGATTTTTTTATAAATAATTCTGAAGCTCCTTGTCAGGTTTTCAAAGCATACCATGTCATGGTATAATCGTGTTGACTAGTTTAATCCCAGTACTACTCTACATTCACTTCCTCATCTACCCAGAGTGGCTTTCCTATTCTGTCATAAATATGCCTCACACCACTTTGTATTTGCTCACGTAGGTCCCATTTTCCACAAGTGGCTCATTCTTGACCCTTCAAGTCTTGAGATTCAACTTATCCTTCAAGACCTAACCCATGTTCCTCTTTCTTTAGGAACCTCTGTTGGTCAGCTGCCAGTTTGCTCCCAGGTCCATCCTCTCCCTTCCCTTGTGCTCCCTGTATCATTACTAGGGAACTAGGCTCCTTTGCCCTCAAGCTTCTAGGTGGCTTTGGCCCCCAGAACCCATAGGAAAAGAGTACAGGGGAAGAGGAAATCTAGCAGTGTTTTTCTTTTCTTTCTTCTATGCTTTCTGTGATGTCTCCAATAATGGCTATGTCTCCTCCATGGCTCTGCCTAATATGGACAGTCCCAGCTTCTTAAGTCTGGAAACAACAACACCTTTCTTTGGTCCTACCAGGTTAAGGGTGGTTTTTGTTTTCCGTGTTACCTCAACAGCCCCTGTTTGGTTTCTCAGCTCTTCTATCACAGGTATGGCCAATTCCCTACATTGAAATTCCCTCTATTTAAATATTTAGCATTTCTGTTTCCCTGTCCAGACTCAAGCAAAGTTGAACAAATAACTTTAAACATCCTTCCTTGCTCTAACAGTCTTTGTCCATTACCACATAATGTGGCCCTTTGTTATATAGGGGTTGGAATTGTGCAATACTTTTTCTCATTTATTCATTCATTCAACAGATGTCTATTAATATATATAATGTACATTCAACCATATCAGGTCTTGGAGATTGAAGGGTAGGCACAAAAAACTATTGGGTACAAAGCATTTATAATCTTGGTGGTAGGGAGAGGTATCCACACACAAGTCAAGCACCAACATAGCAGTACTTGGATAAGGGTAGTGTGAATGCGACAGAAAATGATCGCTGTCCATATTTAAACTTTTTGCCCTAAGAGATGACGTTTTAAATATGTGCTTAGAGGATGAAGTTTATGTCCAGAAGGTCATTAAATATCAACTGGTTTATTTTTTCACAGTATAAATTGCATATGGTATTACTGGGTTATGGGAAGTATAGAATGTCAACCAAAACCAAGAAAATCAAAAAGATTTATTTATTTATTTATTTGGTTGCTCTGGGTCTTAGTTGCAGCACGTGGGATCTTTAGTTATGGCATGCGAACTCTTAGTTGAAGCATGCATGTGTGATCTAGTTCCCTGACCAGGGATCGAACCCAGGTCCCCTGTATTGGGAGTGTGGAGTCTTAGCCACTGGACCACCAGGGAAGTCCCTCAAAAAGTTTTTAAGTCCAAGAATCAAACACCAATTAATCCTTTCAAAAATTGTTAGGTTGCATTGCTATTGAATTAATAATGAAAAGAGATCCTTAAAATGAAACAAATTATTTATTCATTTATTTTTTAACTATACTGGGTGCTGGTGAAAAAATGTAAGTCATGGTCTCTGCCCTTGAGAAGCTTACAATCTAGTATGGGACACAAACAAGTAAACAAACAATAATGTATAGCCTGATAATGATAATTATGGCTACCTACTATGAACCAAACATTACACTATTACTTTACTTAAATTATAAAAACAAACATTTTTGCAGATATTATTACCACATATTACATTATTATTGTACAAGAATAAATAAGTAAATAAAAACATAGACTCAAAAATTGAAACTTTGTTTAAAGGACACAGCTAGTGTGTGCTGGAGCCAAAATATTTAAACCTAAGTATGACTAAACTCAGAGTTATGAGTCACTAATTACACAGTGCTGCATACTGTATCTGTCACCACCAGATCATTTTCCTTCATACAACCGTGAATTTATACAGCAATAAAGAGCTTATAGAACTTAGCTTACAAAGGAGTTTAGACTACAACCTAGCTAAGGGAAAGAGCTTTCATTGCTAATCTCATGTTTCCTCTTCTTCCCTTATTCAGTAGGAGGTATGTAGGAAATTAAGAATGCATTTGTAGGACATTCTAATTATAGAAACACATTTTTAAGGAAAAAGGTTTCAGGAAAAATGTAATGAGAGAGTGTTCTTCAGAGTAGATTAGCTGGAGAAAGTTTCTGTGACCAACTTTGTTGGGAAGAAACCAACTTTGTTAGCTTTGCTTGAGGAACATTGCATTAAATTTGAACCACTATATGTTTGGTTCTGTTCAGGTACAAAGCTGACAGTGCAATTTCTCAGTTCTCCAACTAAAACAAAGTTCAAGAAAACATGTAGTAAGAGATATTTGTATCTCAACTAACCCATACTGAGTTCTTGAAAAGTGTAAGGTGTGAATAGCAAGAGGCTGGCTCGACTGGAATTTATGTTTCTCTATGTCACTTTTTAACTGAGCTATAATTAACATACAATAAAATGAACAAATCTTAAGTGTTCAGTCCAATGAGTTTTGACAATTTTATACACCTGTATAGTCACTCCCTCAAATAAAATATTGAATATTTTCACCATCCCAGAAAGTTCCTTGTATCCTTTTCCAGTCAATTCTTTCCATAGAGGCAACAACTTTCTGACTTCTAGCCCCATAGATTAGTTTCACCTGTTCTTGGACTTTGCATAGAATCAGATAGTATGTATTTTTCTTTTGCATGTAGCTCTTTTCAGTTAATATATTTTTTATGTCCACCCATGTTGTTATGTGTCAGAATAATTCATTATTCTTTATTGCTAAGTAGCATTCCATTGAATTAATATACCACAGTTTGTTTTCTTATTATCCTGACAGGGACATTTGCATTGTTCCCAGATTTTAGCTTTATTAATAGGTTTGCTAGAAACACTGTTGTTTAAGTTTTTGTGGACTTATGCTTCATACATTTTTGAGTAAATACCTGCAGATGGAATTGCTCAGTCATGGGATACATACACATTTAACTTTAGAAGAAATTGCAGAACATGTCTCCATAGCCATGTACCATTTTACACTCCCATTAGCAATGTATGAGAGTTCCAGTTGCTCCACATCATCACTGACAATTTACTGTTGTTGGTCTTCTTGATTTTTGCCATTTATAGCTTATCTCACTGTGGTTTTAATTTGCAGTAAGCACTTTCTCATGTGATTATTAGCCATTAATATATATTCTTTTGTGAAGTGTTTGCCCATTTGTCTACATTTTAAAAATTTAACTTCTTATCTAGTCTGATTCAACATCATAATATTTAATTTGATAGTTCAGGTATTCATATATCAATTCCAGAATAAACAGTGATAGATTTGCCTAGGTGGCCCATTAGTGTATCCTTGGAAATTATTGGGCATGTTTTGCTTAGTTACATTACTCTACCTCTTCCAGTAATAATATATATGTATTTAAAAGCAGGGAAGGAGAGATCATTAAGCCCAGGGGTTAACAGAAACTTCTGTGTGGAATCATTAAATCACTTACTAACCATCTGCTTTTGGTGATGAGCCCATTCTGTTTTATTACAGAAGGGTTTTTGTAAAGAACAGTCTTAGTGACACATAATACACATATCTTAAAAATAAGTGATATTTGACAAACTATGGCTTGTTGAGAAAGGAGCAAACTAAGGTGATTCAAACACCATTACAGCTGAAAGGGAACTTAAAGCTCATCTCAGCCAAACCATAATGTTCTATAAAAGACTGAGGCCCAGAGACTTAAATAATTTCCCAGCCAAGAACATAACCCAGGTAATTTTATTTATAGCCCAATGCCCTTTCACCGTACTAAGACGCCGTTAAAGAAGAAAAGTACTCTCATCTCATTTACAGTCCAAAGTATTAAAGAATGTCTAAACTCAGTAGAAGTTTAGAAAAATACTAAATGGAGAAATAAAAGCCAACAGAAAGGCTACTTGGAGTCACTAAAAAAAATGTGGAATCTGAAGCCAGGAAACCCGGATTTGAATCCCAACACTTTCACTCATTAACTGCACTTTAATATCCTCAACTGAAATTTGAGGTTGATGACAATAAATATGTTGTTATATTGAGAAACAGAGCAGAAGTGTAAATTGGGGAGGGGATGTTGAAACAGAAGACCTGCTGGACTCCAGAGCCAGAAGTCAGGAGTGGCAAAGAATAATGGGATAAAAGTGTTTTATGTAAGATGGGTGACAAAAACTAGGCTCACTGCTTGAGGCTAGGGATTTGCTGTAGGGGGTGTCCACATGCATAAAGGGGACAGGGGGAAAAAAGAGTTGACAATTTTATCCCTGAAACTATGTTTTATAGTTTATAGAAAGCTGTGGAGCCAAGGAAGTAGGACTACAAAAACACAGCCTGATGTGAAACTGAGCTAGAAACCCACTGACTCAAAGATTGGATCTCAGACTCCCCTGGTGGTCCAGTGGTTACGAATCTGCCTGCCAATGCAGGGGACACAGGTTCGAGCCCTGGTCTGGGAATATCCCACATGCCACAGGGCGACTAAGCCCATGCGCCACAACTACTGAGACCGTGCACCACAACCACTGAATCCCGTGCACCTAGAGCCCGTGTTCTGCAACAAGAGAAGCCACTGCAATGAGAAGCCTGTGCACCGCAACGAAGAGTACCCCCTGCTCACCACAACTAGAGAAAGCCTGAGTGCAGCAACTAAGACCCAGTGCAGCCAAAAAAAAATAATTATTTATTTATTTATTTAAAAAAGATTGGATCTCGATAACCTCTAAAATCCCATAGAGCTGAAACCTTAAAATGCCATTATAATATCAGGCTTGGGACTGGGTTTATAGGAGAGGTAGTTTCAAATGCCTGTGAAAATAAAAAACTACTGACTATGAAGAAAAAGAGATAAAAATAATCCCTCTGACTCAAAATGGGCCCATTAGCCCAAATTTGAAATGAAATGATGAAATCTGTAGCTAAGAAAGACAACCAATGAAATCAATGATTAGAACATGAATTAACTCTTTGTAAACTTAATTTTAAGAGACAGTGTGAAAAAGACTAAAATAAGAATGTTAGCCTAGCCAGAGATAAAGGAAGGCATAACATATTTAAAATGAACCAAAGATATGAACAAATGATAAATAATACAAGAATAAGTAGATATGACAATATGAACTTAATTGAAAAAGAACAGAACAGAGATAACAGAGACATAGAAATAGAAATATTAAAGAACAGTTAAGAACCATGGAGAATAAACTGAGATGCTCCAACATATATCTAATAGGAGTTACAGAAGAAGAGAAGAAAATTAAGAGAAATATCAGAGAAGTTTCCCAACTTAAAGAATAAAATAAGTTCTTAAAATAAAAAACACTCCAAATACAAATGTGAATTAATAATGACGAATCTACACTACAACACATGAAGCTGCAGAATTTCAGGGACTAAGAGAAAGGCCAAATTCTACACATAACAATTATACTAATGGCATGAATGAAAAAATAACACATATTTGTGCTTACATTTCCTAAAAGAAACATGGAAAGGATAAACCAGAAAATAATCAAATTGCTTACCTACCAGGGACACAAGGGACAAGGGAGAATGACACTTCTATGAGTATCCTTTTTTTGTAATGTTTAACATATGAGATCGTGTTAATTACCTACAAATTCAAAACATAAAATTAAATCAGCAAAGATGAGAAAGGGAGCAATAAAACCAAGTACAAACAGAAATCAATGAACCTAAGTATATCGAATGACTAACATAATCACACTAAATGGGAAAGAAAAAGAGCTATTCAGGTAACTTTTGACCCTGTCCTTTGTCTATCTTTCATCTAAAGAAAAAAAAAAAAGAACTGGAAGCAAATCTTGAATTTTTAAAAATTGGTTTGTTTTCATAGTGTTATAACAATATTTAAAGAATTTTTGTGTGTTAAACAAAAGAGTAAATATATTGAAATTTGGGGGAGCTAGCGTTCTTACTTGGAAGGAAGGGAATACAAATATGGAATGGGGAAAGGGGAGGATTAACTCTGTGGGGGTGAAATGGAATTGGAGGAACCAGTTTAAATTCATGATTTCATATGGATGTCTATTTCCTGGACCTGTCCACTGAAAGATCTTGAAACAATGACACTCCCATAGCAATGAACACAACTAGTGCCCAGATCTTGGATTCTAAATATCATTCTCATTAAAGAAACCAGTGTTCCTTGGGAAGATGGCTGATTCGAGAACTGGAACAGGGGAAGTACAAAATAAGTATGAAACATCTTGTGCCAGAAAGTTAAAAAGTATCTAAAAAATGGAGGCATATACAAATACACAAAAGTCTACTTGAAAGTGCTACCATTTTAAAATCTAGGACAATCTGAGTGTAAAAATAAGGATTGTTGTGGATTATAACCAGTTGAATGTAAGAATCCACCAATCCATACTAATAATAAATAGGTAGGTGGATAGATAGATATAGTTGGATGGATAGATGGAAGGGTAGACAGTTACATAGGAGAAATGCTTCCTTACAGATGAATGCCAACTGGTAAATATAGAAGAAATGATGAAATTAGAAAATAACAGTTTGAAACCATTATAGTAAAAATTAAATTTAGGCAAAAAGCAATCATGAATTTTGGCTAGAGGAAGGTAGTTTTGTGAGTAACAGGACATTTACAAATCTAGAAGTATATCACTACAAGTTACTTATAAATTAAGAAAGGAAAAAGCTGGAGAAACCAAACACTTTAACCAAGTGATCAAAATTAAGCTTACCAATGAATGGGAAACAAGACATCATGTGTGTCTGGATGTGAGGTCCCCGAGAAAGACACAATATCATTTATAGAGTAAACGAACCAAAAGGAATATTATCATGAGGGAACATCTGAAAAATTCACATTGGGGAACAATCTTTGAAACAGTGGACCAGTATTTTTCAAAATTATCAATGACATGAAAAACAAAGAATAACTGAAGATTTGTTCCCAATTCAAAGAAATAAAGAGCCATAGCATCAAAATGCAATGCATGACTCTAGATTGGATCCTGAACTGGGGGAAAAATAACAGTTATAAAGGACATTATTAAGGCAGTTGACAATTCTAGAATATGATGTGTAGATAAAAGTATTGTATCAATGTTAAATTTCCTCAACATATTGATGAAAGAAGGGAAATCCTTGAGTAATAAGCCCATCTGTTATGCCACTTCCTCCATATAGTTTAGAATCCAATTCAGTAAGAATATTAAATATTCATTTTCCCCCTTCATCACTGCCCAGTCTGCCTGATGAGGCCCAATATAGCCAACATTTCACATTCCCTGATCACTACTCCTCAAGTAATTGAGGCTTAGCTGTATTCTTCATGCACATGCCAAGGAGGAGAGAGATGATACTGGGCTTTAAGAGTCTGCAGCCTGCCTGAACCCAGCTCCGTGGAGACTTTCATAGAGATCCAGGTCCTGATTGTATTTGTGGGAACCGAAGCTGGATTGAAATGAGCACACAACCTAATTAACAGATTTTGAACCTTAGAAACCTTCATTATGCTAAAAATCCCACATCATCTTTTGAAGCCAAAAAAAAAAAAAAGTAGCTCTGTTCATTACTTTATTGCAATAAGTGCATCATCTCTGCCTTTGAATATTCTGAGGCTAATGGTGTGCCAAAGTATGCTGCAAAGAAGGATTCCAAATGTAAAATAGATAGCTAGTGGGAAACAGCCACATAGCACAGGGAGATCAGCTCCATGCTTTGTGACCACCTAGAGGGGTGGGATAGGGAGGGTGGGAGGGAAACACAAGAGGGAGGACATATGGAGATATATGTATACATAGAGCTGATTCACTTTGTTATACAGCAGAAACTAACACACCATTGTAAAGCAATTATACTCCAACAAAGATGTTAAAAAATAAAAATAAAAAAGAAAGAGGGCTTCCCTGGTGGCGCAGTGGTTGGAAGTCCGCCTGCCGATGCAGGGGACACAGGTTCGTGCCCTGGTCTGGGAGGATCCCGCATGCCACGGAGCGGCTGCTCCCGTGAGCCATGGCCGCTGGGCCTGTGCGTCCGGAGCCTGTGCTCCGCCACGGGAGAGGCCACGGCAGTGAGAGGCCCGCATACCGCAAAAAAAAAAAAAGAAAGATTCATAGTAGTTTTTCTTGTAGGGAGCTCTCTGTATGTATACACATATGCCACTGTGAATGAAATTTTTTATACTTGTGTGATGGCCTCTTTCAGTAGTGTGTGCACAAGGAGGTGTGTGTTTACAGATGCACACTGGTGTCTGCGGGTGTAGGTTCATGCCTCTGCACAGGCATATGGACACCCCTGCACTGATGTATTTCTGTGTGTACATGAAAACTTACACACTGCTGAGTATAAGGTTGATAAACAATGTAACTATTCAGGATCTCACAATTGGAAATGACATTAAATCAAACTGAAAATTGTTTAAGCAAAAAGGAAATTTACTGACACATTTAACTGAATTGTCCAAGATTAGCTTTAAATCCCCATTTGGGAAAGGGAGAAGTAGGGAACCACACCTAGTGGTGACTAATTCTCAGCACAATGCTGCTGAGCAGGAATGCCCAGGATTCCCTGACCAGGAGTTCTTGCTTTTGGTCAGCTGATCTGGGAGCCTCCGCTGAGCTCTCCCCAAGGCACTTTCCATTTTTTGAGTTTTGGTCTCTTTGCTTCTGGGGAATTCCTGGGGCAAATAAAAAATCCAGAAGTCTTATCAAATCACCATATTTGAACCCAGAAATTGGTCAGGGGATTTCTGTTTCCTAGCAACAAGCCTCTCTTCATCCCCTTCACCCTCAGCTTTGTGGTCTGTCTTGATCAGTCAAAGGCCAGTTTGAAACAGTGGTCACCCAGGGAATAAAACTTCTTCAAGCCCTAACTTAGTTTTCTGCCATATTTCTTGGGCCACTGCGTTTGCTCATACTAACTGAAGATGAGGGAAATCTGTTTTTTCAACACTAAGACTCTGGGATTCCTGGGTACTCAGATATCTGAAATTTCAAGTTATAGGTAGAGAGCGTTTTCAGAGCAAAACTGTATTGTCATTCTCTCTTTCTCCCTCTCTCTTTTTTTTTTTACTATATGTTTATATAATTTAAATTATTATTGAGATTATTGTTGATTTACATGTGGTTATAAGACAAAACACAGAGATATCCTCCAGACACTTTTCCCATTTTCCCCATTGGTAACATTTTGCAAAATTATAGTACATTACAATCAGGGTGTGTGGACTTTGATATGATATAATCAAACCAATCTTATTCCAATTCCTCCAGTTTTACTTGTGATTATTTTTGTGGTGTGTGGTCTTTGTGTGTGTGTGTGTGTGTGTGTGTGTGTGTGTGTGTGTGTAAGAAAAGATGCTCAACATTACATCATTAAGGAGTTGGAAATTAAAATAACATGGAGATAACACTATACACCTATTAGAATGACCAAAATTCCAAACACTGACAACACAAATGCTGGTGAGAATGTGAAGCA
Organism: Hyperoodon ampullatus; assembly: GCF_949752795.1. NCBI lineage: Eukaryota > Metazoa > Chordata > Mammalia > Artiodactyla > Ziphiidae > Hyperoodon > Hyperoodon ampullatus. The sequence goes on from NC_136918.1 coordinate 41,925,020, forward strand.
ATGGGGGCTCTCATTCATTACTGGTGGGAAAGCAAAATGGCATAGCCACTTTGGAAAACAGTTTGGTAGTTTCCTACAAAGCTAAACACATTCTTACCATATAACCCAGCAATTATAATCCCTGACATTTACCCAAATGAGTTGAAATCTATATCCACAAAAAGCCTGAGCATATATGTTTATAGCATTTTATTCATAATTGCCAAAGCTTGGAAGCAAGCAAGTTGTCTTTCAATAGGTAAATGGGGAAATAAATGGTGGTACATCCATACAATGGAATATTATTCAGCACTAAAAAGAAATGAGCTATCAAGCCATGAAAAGACATAGAGGAAACTTAAATGCATATTAGTAAGTGAAAGAAACCAATTTGAAAGGCTACATATTTTATGATACCAACTGTATGACATTTTGGAAAAGCTTAAACTATGGAGACTTAAAGCAATCAGAATTTGCCAGGAGTTGTGGGGAGAGAGGGATGAATAGGCATAGCACAGAGGATTTTTAGGGCAGACAAACTATTCTGTATGATACTATAATGGTGAGAACATATCATTATATATTTGTCAAAACCCATAGACTATACAACTCCAAGAGTGAACCCTTATGTAGATTATGGACTTTGAGTGATAACAATGTGTCAGTGTAGGTTCATTGATTATATTGTTATTGGTACAATCACAAATGTACCACTCTGGTATGGGATGTTGATATTGGGGGAGGCTTTTGCAGGAGAGGGGGAGGAGGAAGTATGTGGATTTTCTCCCTATTTTCTACTCAATTTTGCTGTGAATCTAAACCTGCACTAAAAATAAAGTCTATTAAAAAAATTAGTTGGGCGTATTTGTGTGGGTCTGTTTCCAGGTTCTCAATTCTGTTCCATTGATCTATGTGTCTATCTGTCCATGAAAACCACACAGTCTTGATTACTACAGCTATATGCCTTAATAGAATGATTCCTCTCACTTTATTCTTCTTTACAAATTCCTTTGTTTATTCTAGAGTCTTTGGATTTCCATACAAATTTTGCAATAAGCTTGTCTATGTCTACAAAAGACAGTTCTGGGATATTGAAAGAAATACCATTTTAGGAGAATTAACACCTTTAATATGTTGAGTCATCCAATCCATGAACACAGTATGCCTCTCCATTCATTTAGGTCTTATCTGATTTCCTTCACCAACATTTTGTAATTTTCATATTCTTAAAAAAAATTGTAACTATGTGAGGTCATGGATGTTAACTAAACTTATTGTAATCATTTTACAATATATACATACATCAAATCATTGTGTTTTACACCTTAAACTTATACAATATTATAGGTCACTTATTTCTCAATAAAACTGGGGAAAAAACACCTGTTTTGTTAAGTGTAGACACATAAGTGTTTTATTTTCTTTGGAATGATTTTTGAGTTGCAATACCCAATGAAAACTTTGAACTTTTAGGCTCAGGCAAGTTTCCTTGACAGATGTTTTACATATGCAGTCACAATTCATTGCTGGAGGAATTAAGTGCATCCTGTGTGACTCCACTAGCAGAAGACTCTTAGAAGCTTGTGCCTGGTTTCCTTCAGACTTTGTGCCATACACCATTCCCTTTGCTGATTCTGCTTTTTATCCCTTCACTATAATAAACTGGAACCAGGAGTATAAAAACTTGAGTCCTATGAGTCCTTCCAATGAATCACCAAACCTGTTTCTAATGTAAGCATTTTGGTGCTATAAATTTTCCTCTCAGGACTGTTTTAGATGCCTCTTACATATTTTGGTGTATTGTATTTTTCAATATAATTTGGTTCTATATATTTTTTAATTTCCTTTGAGATTTTTTTTACCAATGAATTATTTAGAAGTGTGTTATTTAACTACATATTTAGAGATATTTATTTCCATTATGGTCAAAGAACACATGTTGTTAGATTTCAATTCTTGTCAATTTATTGAAATCTATTTTATGGTCCAAGATATGGTCTGTTTTGGTGAATGGTTCACAGGCACTTGAAAAAAAAATGTTTATTCTGCTGCTGTTGAGTGGAGGATTTTTTTTTAATATGTCAATTAGATACTGTTGGTTGATTATGTTATTCACATATCTTATATGCTTTCTGATTTTCTATCTAGGAATTCCATTATTTGCTGAGAGGAGGTGTTGAAGTCCTGAATTACAGATTTAACTATTTCTCCTTTCAGCAACATCAGTTTTTGCTTCATGTATTCTGAGGTTCTTTTGTTTAGTCTGTACACTCTAAGAATCATTATGTCTTCCTGGTGGATTGATCCTTTCATATGTAATTTAACTCTTTTTCCACTTTATCAGGTATTAATATACCCACATCTGCTTTTTTGTTTTGTTTTGCTTTGCTTTGCTTTGCTTAATGTTCTCATAGCATGTCTTTTTCCATACTTTTATTTTTGATATAGCTATGTCATTGAGTTTGAAGTGTATTTCTTATAAACAGTGTAGAGTTCTTATGTACTTTTCTAATCAGCTCTGCCAATCTTTGCCTTTGATTGGTGTATTTAGACCATTTACATTTAAGATAATTATTGATGTGCTAGTATTTAAGCCTGCCATTTTATTATTTGTTTTCTGTTTGCTTTCTGTGGTTCTTCTTTCTCTTTTTTTTTCTTGCCTTCCTATGAGTTATATGAACTTTTTATGATTCCATCTTGATTTATTTACAGTGTTTTTGAGAGTATTCCTTTTTATGGTTTTTGTAGGATTTCTTTGGGTATTACACAGATCATATATGGCACATCACATTCTACTGGCATCAATCTTTTACTACTTCAAGTGAGGTGTGACAAACTTTCTTCCGTTTAGGTTCCTTTACCTTCCTCACTTTTAAATATCATTGTCTTGAGTATTAGATGATGTTAGAATTTTTGTTCAATAATCATTTATGATTTAGAAAACTCATGAGGAGAAGGGTAGTCTATTGTATGTACTCATATTTTTGCTCTTTTTGCTATTTCTTTTTCCTCTCTAATACTCCAAGATTTTTCTTTTTTTATTGTTTCCTTTCTGATTGAAGAAATTTCATTAGCTGATCTTTAAGGGTAGGTCTGCTAGCAACAAATTCTCCTAGTTTTTCTTCATCAGTGAATGTCTTAATTTCCTATTTATTTTTAAAGGACAGTTTCACCTGATAAAAAATATTCAGTTGACCGTGCTTCCTTTGAACACTTAAAAAATGTTGTGCCAGGCTTCCCTGGTGGCGTAGTGGTTGAGAGTCCACCTGCCGATGCAGAGGACACGGGTTCGTGCCCTGGTCTGGGAGGGTCCCACGTGCCACAGAGTGGCTGGGCCCGTGAGCCATGGCGGCTGGGCCTGTGCGTCCGGGGCCTGTGCTCCGCAACGGGAGAGGCCACAGCGGTGAGAGGCCCGCGTACCGCAAAAAAAAAAAAAAAATGTTGTGCCTCTTTCTTCTGACCTCTATGGCTTCATGTGAGAAATCTGTAAGTAATGCCTCATTTCTCTCTGGCTGCTTTCAAGATTTTGAAGCCATTTTGAAAACTAGAGATTTTGTCTTTAGTTTTCAGATGTTTAATTATGAAGTGTCTTTGTGTGGATTGGGGGGAATTTATCCTGCTTGTGATTTGCTCAGCTTCTTGAATCTGTAAGTTTCTGTTTTTGCTTTAAGTTGTAACATCTTTGATTACTCTTTCAGCCCCATTCTCTTTTGCTCAGCTCTGGAACTCTGATGTTATGACTTGGGGTGTTTTTGTTATTGTCATACAAGTCTCTGAGGCTCTGTTTTGTTTTCTTTTTTCAGTCTATTCTCTTTCTGTTGTTCAGATTGGGTGAATTCTACTGATCTGTCATCAAGTTCACTGATTCTGTTCTCCATCACTTCCCTGCTTCTATTCAGCCCATCCAATAAGTTATTTTTTTAATGTCTGACATTTTATTCTTCAGTTCTTTAAATTCCATTTGGTTCTTTTTTGTAAATTCCATTTCTTTGCTGAAGTTTTCTCTTTTTTCATTTGTTTCAAGGGAATTTGTAATTGATGTTGAATCACTTTTGTGTGGCTGCTTTCAAATCTTTGTCAGATAATTCCAACATCATATTCATCTCCAAGTTGGTGTCAGTTGATTGTCCTTCTCATACAAGTTGTGATTTTCTTAATTCTAAGTATGATGAGTAATTTTCTATTGTATTCTGGACATTGTTTCTATTATGTTAGGGGAATCTAGGTCCTAGTTAAATCTTTTTACATTATCACTTTGTTTAGATTAAGCATGAAGGTAGGTTCTGGCCTACATTTTTGTGCTGTGGTTCTAATGATAGCATAATTTGCACAGCACTTTCAACGTTACTTTTGTCTGGTTTATGTGAGGATATTGGGGCTGGTCCCTGCTGGTGCTGCCTGAGGTGGTGGAAGTATTTCTCTGGGCTGGGCCGCTGTGTGTTCCTGGTGGGAGAGGGGAGTTTCAGGCCTATGGACACCAAAAGGGTCTCCTATCCAGGCACTTGTTGTGGTAGGACCCCCTACCTATGCTCCTCAGGTCCCCAGTGTCTCTGGGCAAGAAATGGAAACTCAGGTTCTTATTCTAAGAGGATTCCCCAGCTAGGCCTCTTCTTTTGGCTAAGTTTTTCTTCCTGCTTCCACCCACCCACACTGATGTCTCTGGGTAGCGGAGGAAATTCTCAAGTCCAGTTAGGAAGCCCACTTCCCTCAGCTGCTCCAGTTCAATTGTCCTTGCTGGTGATGTTTGGCACACCTGATGTTGTCATAGAGACTCCTATTTAATCTAGGAAAGAAGAAGTCTACCTGGGCTGCCTTCCATTGCTGGGCTGGAGGTTAGGAAATTCTGGGATTCCTTTTTCTGTTTTGGTGGAGGGGGAACTATATGAGAAAACTTGCCACTGTGTTTTTCCTCCAGTCCTGGGGTTCTAAATGAGTTTGCCTTTTTCTTACCACCTTTTAGAGCTCTCCTTTTGGTTGCTTTTTATTAAATAATGTAAGAGGGTTTATACTTGTGCTTAGTGAGGAGGAACACAATCTATGCCATCTTGTCCAGATGTCATTCTCTTTTCATCAATAAGCCAGCTCTAATCTTAGCTGATCTCTTTCTTATAGAGCTTTTCTGGAGGCCACGTTAGTCAGTAGACTCTAACATCATGAAAAGTACTGCATAGTCCCCAGAAGAATAAAGGAACTCTTTCTGCCTTTCATCCAACTCAGCCAGTTCTACTTTTTTTTTTTTTTTTTTTGGTCAGTCACTTGCAACATCTCACTTCCTGGATTAATTTCTATATCCCTTAGGACCATGGCATAAGCAAAACAAATTGATTAACTAAAATTTTTAAAGGATTTTATTGTAAGAAGAAGGATCACTTGCAGAATTGAAAAAAGAGGGGAGCGTGTGGAAGAATCAGGCTTGATAGGTCATAAACAGGTAATCCCAAAAGTCTCAGTAGGAAAAACATCCTGAGGACTTCATCAGTCTCACCACTGAAATGTGAAGAGGAAACATTTCTTCTATTTTGGGGTTATACTATTAAGACTCAAATTACCAGGAAAAAAGGGGTCCGTTTGCCTACATTTTTCACAGACCTATTCCTTGGTCAAAAGATGGCAGAGCTCTTTGATTAACAGCCTTTCTAAGACAATGCATGATGGAGGAGAGATAATTCCCTAAAAGAATTTTGCAGGGACTTCCGGGTAAGATGGCGGAAGAGTAAGACGCGGAGATCACCTTCCTCCCCATGGATACACCAGAAATACAGCTACACGTGGAACAACTCCTACAGAACACCTACTGAACGCTGGCAGAAGACCCCAGACCTCCCAAAAGGCAAGAAACTCCCCACATACCTGGGTAGGGCAAAGCGGAGAGATTCCCGCACAGAGGAGCGGTGCCGAGCGGCACTCACCAGTCCGAGAGGCTTGTCTGCTTGCCCGCCGGGGCGGGCGGCGCTGGAAGCTGAGGCTCGGGCTTCGGTCAGAGCGCAGGGAGAGGACTGGGGCTGGCGGCGAGAACTCAGCCTGAAGGGGGCTAATGTGCCACAGCTAGCCGGGAGGGAGTCCGGGAAAACTCTGGAGCTGCCGAAGAGGCAAGAGAATTTTTCTGCCTGCTTGGTTTCCTGGTGCGCGAGGAGAGGGGATTAAGAGCGCTGCTTAAAGGGGCTCCACAGACGGGCGCGAGTCGCGGCTGAAAGCGCGGAGCCCAGAGACGGGCGTGGGACGCTGGGGCTGCTGCTGCCGCCGCCAAGAAGCCTGTGTGCGAGCGCAAGTCACTGTCCACACCGCCCTTCCGGGAGCCTGTTCAGGCCGCCACTGCCGGGGTCCCGGGATCCAGGGGCGGCTTCCCTGGGAGAACGCACGGCGCGCCTCGGACTAGTGCAACGTCACGCCGACCTCTGCCGCTGCAGGCTCGCCCCGCACTCCGTGCCCCTCCCTCCCGCCCGGCCTGAGGGAGCCAGAGTCCCCGAAGAGGCTGCTCCTTTAACCCTGTCCTGTCTGAGCGAAGAACAGACGCCCTCCGGCGACCTACACGCAGAGGCGGGGCCAAATCCAAAGCTGAGACCCAGGTGCTGTGAGAACAAAGAAGAGAAAGGGAAACCTCTCTCAGCAGCCTCAGAAGCAGCGGATTAAAGCTCCACAATCAACTTGATGTACTCTGCATCTGTGGAATACACGAATAGACAACAAATCATCCCAAATTGAGGAGCCAGGAGTCAGTGCTGTGCCTCTGAGGTGGGAGAGCCAACTTCAGGACACTGGTCCACAAGAGACCTCCCAGCTCCACATAATATCGAACGGCGAAAATCTTCCAGAGATCTCCATCTCAACACCAGCACCCAGCTTCACTCAACGACCAGTAAGCTACAGTGCTGGACACCCTATGCCAAACAACTAGCAAGACAGGAACACAACGCCACCCATTAGCAGAGAGGTGGCCTAAAATCATAAAAAGTCCACAGACACCCCAAAACACACCACCAGACGTGGACCTGCCCACCAGAAAGACAAGATCCAGCCTCATCCACCACAACACAGGCACTAGTCCCCACCACCAGGAAGCCTACACAACCCACTAAACCAACCTTAGCCACTGGGGACAGACACCAAAAACAACAGGAACTACGAACCTGCAGCCTGCAAAAAGGAGACCCCAAACACAGTAACATAAGCAAAATGAGAAGACAGAAAAACACACAGCAGGAAAAGGAGCAAGATAAAAACCCACCAGACCTAACAAATGAAGAGGTAATAGGCAGTCTACCTGAAAAAGAATTCAGAATAATGATGGTAAAGATGATCCAAGATTCTATTTCCCAGATCCATAATCTTGGAAATAGAATAGACAAAATGCAAGAAACAGTTAACAAGGACCTAGAAGAACTAAAGATGAATCAAGCATCGATTAAAAACACAATAAATGAAATAAAAAATACTCTAGATGGGATCAATAGCAGAATAACTGAGGCAGAAGAACGGATAAGTGAGGTGGAAGATAAAATAGTGGAAATAACTGCTGCAGAGCAAAATAAAGAAAAAAGAATGAAAAGAACAGAGGACAGTCTCAGAGACCTCTGGGACAACATTAAACGCACAAACATTCGAATTATAGAGATTCCAGAAGAAGAAGAGAAAAAGAAAGGGACTGAGAAAATATTTGAAGAGATTATAGTTGAAAACTTCCCTAATATGGGAAAGGAAATAGTTAATCAAGTCCAGGAGGCACAGAGAGTCCCATACAGAATCAATCCAAGGAGAAATACGCCAAGACACATATTAATCAAACTGTCAAAAATTAAACACAAAGAAATCATATTAAAAGCAGCAAGGCAAAAACAACAAATAACACACAAGGGAATCCCCATCAGGATAACAGCTGATCTCTCAGCAGAAACTCTACAAGCCAGAAGGGAGTGGCAGGACATAATTAAAGTGATGAAGGAGAAAAACCTGCAACCAAGATTACTCTACCCAGCAAGGCTCTCATTCAGATTTGATGGAGAAATTAAAACGTTTACAGACAAGCAAAAGCTGAGAGAGTTCAGCACCACCAAACCAGCTTTACAACAAATGCTAAAGGAACTTCTCTAGGCAAGAAACACAACAGAAGGAAAAGACCTACAATAACGAACCCAAAACAATTAAGAAAATGGGAATAGGAACATACATATCGATAATTACCTTAAATGTAAATGGACTAAATGCTCCCACCAAAAGACACAGATTGGCTGAATGGATACAAAAACAAGACCCATATATATGCTGTCTACAAGAGACCCACTTCAGACCTAGAGACACATACAGACTGAAAGTAAGGGGATGGAAAAAGATATTCCATGCAAATGGAAACCAAAAGAAAGCTGGAGTAGCAATTCTCATATCAGACAAAATAGACTTTAAAATAAAGACTACTAGAAGAGACAAAGAAGGACACTACATAATGATCAAGGGATCGATCCAAGAAGAAGATATAACAATTGTAAATATTTATGCACCAAACGTAGGAGCACCTCAATACATAAGGCAAATACTAACAGCCATAAAAGGAGAAATCGACAGTAACACAATCATAGTAGGGGACTTTAACACCCCACTTTCACCAATGGACAGATCATCCAAAACGAAAATAAATAAGGAAACACAAGCTTTAAATGATACATTAAACAAGATGGACTTAAATGATATTTATAGGACATTCCATCCAAAAACAACAGAATACACATTTTTCTCAAGTGCTCATGGAACATTCTCCAGGATAGATTATATCTTGGGTCACAAATCAAGCCTTGGTAAATTTAAGAAAATTGAAATTGTATCAAGTATCTTTTCTGACCACAATGCTATGAGACTAGATATCAATTACAGGAAAAGAGCTGTAAAAAATACAAACACATGGAGGCTAAACAATACACTACTTAATAACGAAGTGATCACTGAAGAAATCAAAGAGGAAATTAAAAAATACCTAGAAACAAATGACAATGGAGACACGACGACCCAAAACCTATGGGATGCAGCAAAAGCAGTTCTAAGGGGGAAGTTTATAGCAATACAATCCCACCTTAAGAAACAGGAAACATCTCGAATAAACAACCTAACCTTGCACCTAAAGCAATTAGAGAAAGAAGAACAAAAGCATCCCAAAGTTAGCAGAAGGAAAGAAATCATAAAAATCAGATCAGAAATAAATGAAAAAGAAATGAAGGAAACGATAGCAAAGATCAATAAAACTAAAAGCTGGTTCTTTGAGAAAATAAACAAAATTGATAAACCATTAGCCAGACTCATCAAGAAAAAAAGGGAGAAGACTCAAATCAATAGAATTAGAAATGAAAAAGGAGAAGTAACAACTGACACTGCAGAAATACAAAAGATCATGAGAGATTATTACAAGCAACTCTATGCCAATAAAATGGACAACCTGGAAGAAATGGACAAATCTTAGAAATGCACAACCTGCCAAGACTGAATCAGGAAGAAATAGAAAATATGAACAGACCAATCACAAGCACTGAAATTGAAACTGTGATTAAAAATCATCCAACAAACAAAAGCCCAGGACCAGATGGCTTCACAGGCGAATTCTATCAAGCATTTAGAGAAGAGCTAACACCTATCCTCCTCAAACTCTTCCAAAATATAGCAGAGGGAGGAACACTCCCAAACTCATTCTACGAGGCCACCATCACCCTGATACCAAAACCAGACAAGGATGTCACAAAGAAAGAAAACTACAGGCCAATATCACTGATGAACATAGATGCAAAAATCCTCAACAAAATACTAGCAAACAGAATCCAACAGCACATTAAAAGGATCGTACACCATGATCAAGTGGGGTTTATTCCAGGAATGCAAGGATTCTTCAATATACGCAAATCAATCAACGTGATACACCATATTAACAAATTGAAGGAGAAAAACCATATGATCATCTCAATAGATGCAGAGAAAGCTTTTGACAAAATTCAACACCCATTTATGATAAAAACCCTGCAGAAAGTAGGCATAGAGGGAACTTTCCTCAACATAATAAAGGCCATATATGACAAACCCACAGCCAGCATCGTCCTCAATGGTGAAAAACTGAAACCATTTCCACTGAGATCAGGAACAAGACAAGGTTGCCCACTCTCACCACTCTTATTCAACATAGTTTTGGAAGTTTTAGCCACAGCAATCAGAGAAGAAAAGGAAATAAAAGGAATCCAAATCGGAAAAGAAGAAGTAAAGCTGTCACTGTTTGCAGATGACATGATACTATACATAGAGAATCCTAAAGATGCTACCAGACAACTACTAGAGCTAATCAATGAATTTGGTAAAGTTGCAGGATACAAAATTAATGCACAGAAATCTGTGGCATTCCTATATACTAATGATGAAAAATCTGAAAGTGAAATCAAGGAAACACTCCCATTTACCACTGCAACAACAAGAATAAAATACCTAGGAATAAACCTACCTAAGGAGACAAAAGACCTGTATGCAGAAAATTATAAGACACTGATGAAAGAAATTAAAGATGATACAAATAGATGGAGAGATGTACCATGTTCTTGGATTGGAAGAATCAACATTGTGAAAATGACTCTACTACCCAAAGCAATCTACAGATTCAATGCAATCCCTATCAAACTACCACTGGCATTTTTCACAGAACTAGAACAAAAAATTTCACAATTTGTATGGAAACACAAAAGACCCCGAATAGCCAAAGCAATCTTGAGAACGAAAAATGGAGCTGGAGGGATCAGGCTCCCTGACTTCAGACTATACTACAAAGCTACAGTAATCAAGACAGTATGGTACTGGCACAAAAACAGAAAGATAGATCAATGGAACAGGATAGAAAGCCCAGAGATAAACCCACGGACATATGGTCACCTTATCTTTGATAAAGGAGGCAGGAATGTACAGTGGAGAAAGGACAGTCTCTTCAATAAGTGGTGCTGGGAAAACTGGACAGGGACATGTAAAAGTATGAGATTAGATCACTCCCTAACACCATACACAAAAATAAGCTCAAAATGGATAAAAGACCTAAATGTAAGGCCAGACACTATCAAACTCTTAGAGGAAAACATAGGCAGAACACTCTATGACATAAATCACAGCAAGATCCTTTTTGACCCACCTCCTAGAGAAATGGAAATAAAGACAAAAATAAACACATGGGACCTAATGAAACTTCAAAGCTTTTGCACAGCAAAGGAAACCATAAACAAGACCAAAAGACAACCCTCAGAATGGGAGAAAATATTTGCAAATGAAGCAACTGACAAAGGATTAATCTCCAAAATTTATAAGCAGCTCATGCAGCTCAATAACAAAAAAACAAACAACCCAATCCAAAAATGGGCAGAAGACCTAAATAGACATTTCTCCACAGAAGATATACAGACTGCCAACAAACACATGAAAGGATGCTCAACATCTTTACTCATTAGAGAAATGCAAATCAAAACTACAATGAGATATCATCTCACACCAGTCAGAATGGCCATCATCAAAAAATCTAGAAACAATAAATGCTGGAGAGGGTGTGGAAAAAAGGGAACCCTCTTGCACTGCTGGTGGGAATGTGAATTGGTACAGCCACTATGGAGAACGGTATGGAGGTTCCTTAAAAAACTACAAATAGAACTACCATATGACCCAGCAATCCCACTACTGGGCCTATACCCTGAGAAAACCATAATTCAAAAAGAGACATGTACCAAAATGTTCATAGCAGCCCTTTTTACAATAGCCCGGAGATGGAAACAACCTAAGTGTCCATCATCGGATGAATGGGTAAAGAAGATGTGGCACATATATACAATGGAATATTACTCAGCCATAAAAAGAAATGAAATTGAGCTATTTGTAATGAGGTGGGTGGACCTAGAGTCTGTCATACAGAGTGAAGTAAGTCAGAAAGAGAAAGACAAATACTGTATGCTGACACATATATATGGAATTTAAGAAAAAAAAATGTCATGAAGAACATAAGGGTAAGACAGAAATAAAGACACAGACCTACTTGAGAACGGACTTGAGGATATGGGGAGGGGGAAGGGTAAGCTGTGACAAAGCGAAAGAGAGGCATGGACATCTATACACACTACCAAACGTAAGGTAGATAGATAGTGGGAAGCAGCCGCAGAGCACAGGGTGATCAGCTGGGTGCTTTGTGACTGCCTGGAGGGGTGGGATGGGGAGGGTGGGAGGGAGGGAGATGCATGAGGGAAGGGATATGGGAACAGATGTATATGTATGACTGATTCACTTTGTTATAAAGCAGAAACTAATAAAAAAAAAATTTAAAAAAAAAAAAAAAAGAATTTTGCAGGGCTCCATCAGCCCCTTACACTCACTAACTAGTTCTCTTATTTGTAATCATCTCTTGGTCTATACCTAAATCCTGCCTTCATATTTTCTTCCCTAAAATAATATAGTCTTTGAACTAACTGATCTTGTCAAGATTCTTTACATTCCAAGTGATAGAAATCCAACTCAACCTAGCACATGTATACAAAGAAAATGTATTAACTTAGATAACTAGGAAGTTTACAGGAAAACCTCAGATAAAACTGGCTCTAGCAGTTCAAATGAAGTGACTAGGATCCAGCCTCTCCTTCTCTCCACCTCTTACCTCTCCTTGACTCTTCTTCAAATGTAGGATAAGCTTGGCTCCTTACCACGATTTCTTATCACAAGGTCTTGATGACCTGGTACTTTTCTAGCCTTATCGCCTGTATTTTGTGACTCTGACTTCAGATTCTGGCAACAAACTCTCCATATTCCACAAAGATGCTACACCTAAAACACTTTGCTTACCCAACCCGTCTTCACCTACTAACTCCTCTGACCCTCTCCTTCCTGTGCTAGAAAAAATAAATCCCCCTTCCTCAATGCAGGTTTGTTAAATTATTAGTTACTCTGCATGCAATTTACATAATGTCCTAATTTGTCCTTATGTATTGTTCTAAGAATACAATAACAATACAGGTAACATGTAAGAACCTCTGGAGCCAGACTGTCAAGGTTTGAATTGCAGATACACAGCTATGGACTGTATGACCTTAGAGAAATTATATAACCTCTCTATGCCTCCATTTCCTCATTTGTCAAATTGAAACAATACTATTATCTCTCACAGAGTTGCTCTAAGGATTTAATTGAGTTTATACATGTGAAGTTCTTAGAACCGTGCCTAGTACATAGGAAGAGCTCCGTAAATATTATTCTTATTGTTATTGTTAAGACCTCGTTATGTGCTAAACACTTGGGACTATGTCATATAATCCTCACAACAGACCTGTGAGTTAGATAATATCATTATCCACATTTTAGATATTAGGAAACTGAGGCTTGAAGTGATTTAATAACTTGCCCAAGATCACAGAGCTAGCAAGTGATGGAGCCAGAACTGGTACAAATCTGCCCTGGGACATCCTAATGATCTTGGAGTCTTGGTTGTAGTGTGCAGAGGGGCAAAACTAGATATGTTCATAGAAGGAGGATTGTCTACATAACACTTTCCTCAGTCTGTGTTTGCTACATCTTGCTCGTGAACTGGTCTCTGCATATATGGGCCTTCTCATAGCCTCTGAGTGTGTCCTCTACTTAGCATACTTTGAGGTCCATTTCACCAAGGCAGCCTGAGCAGCAAAAGCATAAATCATCCATCTTTTCCCCAGCCTCAGGAGTAAAGACCGAATGTGTGTGTTAAATACAGCTGTTGTAAGTTGGCCACATCCTGGGTAAATCACCTTTACAGACAACCTACTGCTTTCCCAAGAAAGCATTAGCTTTAAAAAACCAGCATTAAGGATTATTTTTCTTAAAACAGTTTCATGATGCATGCCTCTTTGTTGAGGATCCTTATTTGTGGAGATTGTGTTAATCCTAACAGTACCTTGACCCTTCTAAAGTCAGTGATCTAGTGGGATGCTTTATGAGCCCCACAAAGTGGTCCATACACAGATATGTATGCATAAAGATTAAGTTAGGTTGGATGTTTGGTACTATGTTATAATAACCAGCTAAATTCTTCATTTTCTACCTATTACACTGTCAACTGAGGCCAGACCACTTTGTGGATAATTTTTATGTCCCAAGATTACACGCTTTGATCACACAGAAGGAGTCCATTGTTAAACTGGTCAGAGTTGGCTCCAAGGAGAACAAAACACAGGGTGGTGGAAAGATCCCAGGCTGCTAGGTTAAAACCTTGGCTCTAGCAAATATTTAAATTACTTGTCAACTCTAAGGCCTCATTCTTCTTTTATGATTTGTGTAGGTGAAGGTGTATTAGGTAATATCTAAGGCCCCTTTCTGGCCAAAAATCTATGGGTGCAGAACTCACCATCCAGGTAAAGAGTAGCCCAAACCAAATGAGTTTCAATTAACACTTTGGAGGTCCAGAAGAAGTTCCTGACATACATATATTCTTATGTTAATACACATACAGAGATATGAACTGTGCTTCAGAAATGAGAAGCACAGTTGTTGTTGTTGTTGTTGTTGTTGTTGTTGTTGTTTTGGGGGTTTATTTAAATTTATTTTATTGAAGTATAGTTGATTTATAATGTTGTATTAATTTCTGCTGTACAGCAAAGTGATTCAGTTACACATATACATACATTCTTTTTCATATTCTTTTCCATTATGGTTTATCACAGGATATTGAATATAGTTCCCTGTGCTATACAGTAGTACCTTTTTGTTTATCCATCCTATACATAATAGTTTGCATCGGCTAATCCCAAACTCCCAATCCTTCCCTCCCCCACTTTCCCTCCCCCTTGGCAACCACAAGTCTGGAGAATAGCTCTCTCTTGTCTTCTATCAGTGGGTCCATTTCTTCTGGTGTTTTATTTATTTATTTATTTTGTTTAAGTGAAAGGCTTGCCCACAGCTGTTAACACTTTCTCCCTTGGGCCACACAGAAGGGTGGTTAAAGAATTCGCAGAAGGTGATGGGATTGTGGAAATGAGACCATAAAATGTGTAAAGAGCAATCATGTCTCTGTAGGAAGTGCATCTTCTCGCACATGCCGTCTTATTATCATCTCTGATGATTTTCTTTTTTTCTTGCCTTGTATCTAGACAAAATAAAACTGCCGAAGGTTTATGAAATAATTTCCAATCCAAAAATTTTCGTTTTCAAGATATAGCCCAGAAGGGTTATTTTCTACTTCAATGATTTAGACCCAAAGAGATATGGCACACAAGCAGGCACTTCATGGCTGAAGCATACATCATATGCTGGCAACACAAACAGTAATAAGCCCAGGGCTTCAAGTGCCACTGTGTATAGAACATTTTTGGATTCACTCACTGATTTCCGAGGAATATTTTCTTGCTCAGCCTTTACTATGCTCCCAGCAACTCCCCAATCCTAATGGGCCTTAGAGAGCTTACAGGAAGCATGATAGATGTGATGTCAAGCTGTTAATTTAGCAATGCTCCAAGGAGGAAGAGAGAGTGATTAATTCTTACACTTCAGAAATTATCCCTCTGGGTGGGGAGGGAGGGGGGAATCTCAAGATGCCATTGGAAGAAGAAAGAGTTAGTGGGAATAAAAAGCTCAGGCAGTTGAGATTACATACCTTCTTTGATATTGACCTGGCGTTGGTACTTCCCAAAGGTTCTACCATCATTTTGATTAGTAGCCCCAGACAGTGCAGTCCCCAAAGGAGTCAGCACGAACCAGAATAAAAACTAAAAATCCCACCCTGGTCCAGGACTATGTATTCAAGCTGTCCATCTGTCAGCATTGAGAGAATGGTTCAACCATTCCAGATGGAGCTGCACACAAGTGAGGGAGAGAGAATAAACAGCCATACGTCTAGTATTACAACAATGGAAGTAGGCATGAAGTGCCCTGCATGTCCTCCTCTCCTTCTTGGTCTCACTTCTCTATGTCCTTCTGGTTGCTTCTGGAAACACTTCCTTTAAACTGGCTTCTTTAAAACTGAATTTTTGCCACCTGGTCTGCTTCTGGGACCACAACCCAAGTAGGGAACATTACTTAGAAAGAATATGGAAAAGGAGATGACACTAAAGGCCGTGGCATTGATGACTTTAGACTGGGAACTGGGAGATGCTTTCCCATAGCCAATTGGTAACCTTGAAAAGCACCTCCTATCTCTGGCCTAAGTGTTCATACACAGAACTTTTAATTTGGTCCAGAGGAACTACATAACTAAATACCCGGTAAGATTTCATTGGAAAAGATAATTTAGGGCAAATGGATATTTATAAAAGACCACACATATAGACATGTCTCAGTAATATACATGTTAAATCTCTTACATTGATATCAATTTTTGTAGCATCCTTCTCCATCCAGTTGGCCTTGACAGAAAGAGCCATACCTATATTTTCAGAATAAAATAAAATAAAGCTGCCTGGATTCCAATATCTTTCTCTGCCTTAAACGGGGGTTGTACTTGTTCCAATACTTTTTTTCTTCCCCTCTGGGTTCAGTGAAGACTCAGGTGTTTTTGGTGGTAGTCTAGTGGTAGTCTGAGGTGGTGTTAAGGGATGCAGTTGAAAGTGTTGACTAATAGCCATAAAACAAAAATTGCCTTCCCTGGACAGCTTCCACCACAGGGAAAGAAGAAAGGAAAATGTCTTTAATCTTCAAACTTTTTAGAGAAACCAGTAAATCTTTTCAAGAAGCTTTAAAAACTCTATTGTAATGTTTCTATTATACAATCTTTGGATTTTCCCTGGTTTGTCAGATGCATCATTCCCTTTTCACTGTATTTCCCTGCTGGGTTTTTGACTTAAAGAATTCCCTGCATAACTACTCCCTACATCTCAGGCCAGGAAATTTTTCCTAGATATTTCCAAGAGAAACAGCTAGCTCTGCCTCACATATTTAATCATTGGATCTTTGCAAGAGTCCTGAGAAGCATACTTGATCATCCCTCTTACAGGACTGCATCGTGTTCTCTGAGTCCACATGGGCTGTGTATACCTCAGTGCCCAAGAGGAACAGAGTTTATCAACCATATCTGTCTGCCAATCAGTGGACCCTGAAATTAAATCTTACTGTCACTAACCTAGAAATTCAATGTGCACATGAGGAACCACTGATCCCCAACCAAGACTCAACTGGGCTTTTGCCTCAGTTTCCTCAACTTGCTGGTCCCCGCACCCTGCCTCTTTGCAAGGCCCCAGGAGTCTGCTGACCTCCTGCCAGTTCCATTCTGGGAGCAGTGTCCTAGCTGAGACCCTGAGTCACTATGCTGTACACCAGAAACTCACACAACATTGTAAATCAACCATACTTCAATAAAAATAATTTTTAGGAATTCCCTGGTGGTCCACTGGTTAGGACTCCAAGCTTCCACTTCAGGGGGCATGGGTTTGATCCCTAGTCGGGGAACTAAGATCCCACAAAAAAAATTATTTTTAAAGAAAATGAATTTAATATTAATGACAATGATAATGATTAAAATTCTACCATTTAGCAGAGAATTACTCTCTTCCGGCTCCTATTCCATTCACTATACAAATATTTTCCCATTTTACAGATTAAGAACTGAGGTTTAGAGAAATCAAGAAATCTGTTCCAGTATTACTATTATAACTGACAGAGTCAAAATTGAATCTAAACATCTAATTCCAATATCTGTTCTTTTTTCCACTTATACCACAAAATGTATAAATTCTTATCTTATTATTTAGAACATTTTGAGACTTATTGCCCTTCTTTCTCCTAGTGACAAATAGCAGTTATACAAACCATTTGCCCATGAAGATGAAATGAAAAACTGGACCTAGACATCAATGAATCTACTGTAATTCTTGCAATAGAATGCTGTGCCATTGGCAATTAGATTGTATTAGCACTGAAAATAAAATCATATTTGTTTGGGAAGTCCTTTAGTATTCTTAGAACTGAAATAATATGTTTGCCATTCACGATATTTATCTTTACTGTAGTGTTTTAAAAATATATATATGAGCATTGGTTAAAAATAGACCTTAGCCAATGAAGGGCATGGTTAAATAAGCTCTCTGAGGGTATATTTCTGCTTATGCTAGATAAATTAGATCTTCCAGGGTAGCAGAGTTTTATTTGGTCATTTTCCAGGAGTACTAATGAATACTCTGATCGCCTGAAAGAGTTCATTTTCTTCACCCAGGATGAGCATTACACTTTCAAAGAACAATCACACTTTGACCTAAAATGTAATACTATGGCCCTTTTACGGTATACTAGCCTAGGTTTAAATGAATGAACTCTAATCCTTTGTTCTGAAAATAGCCTGCCCCTTCTCAAAAATGTCCAGTGGCTCTCCACTTTCAACAGAAGTCCAAAGCTTCTGTCATTCTAGTTTCTTCTCAAGACCACCACCAACTGATTTGATTTCTTCCCCACCTCATGTATCCTAGACCACAGATCTTTTCTGCCCAAAATAGTTCCTTCCTGCCCTTGCTATGCCTTTCTTAACCTGGGTCTCCTCTCCTACTCTTTACCATTTTTACGTATGAAAAACATACCTGTCTTTCAAGGCTCTACTCAAATTCCTTCTTTTTCATGGTGTCCCATTTAATCTCTCCAGCTCTGAAGTCCCTGGGATACTTATCTCTTTCTTATAGTACAGGTCACAGGCTACCTTGTATTTATTAATTTATGTCCATGTCTCCTCTGTCTCTTTCCTGTTAATTCTTTGAGGAGATGTACTGATTTTAGACATCAAGATTCATTTATTTATCCAACATTCCCTAGATATCAGCTTTGTGCCTACTATTTATAGAAAACAGACACCAGTGAAACACTAATATTGGATCATGAGATAGAAAAATGAGACATGAAAAAAGTTCAGTCCCTCGTGTTAGTTCCCTCTCCTGGGTATAGCTCAAATGCTGTAGATGGCACTCATCATTCAAAGACCTCATTATTTCGAGAGAGCCGGCTTTCTCCTCTGGTAATGAAAGTCACTTCTTGTAATGGCATTCTTGTGGAAACTTTTGGCTCCAGTCAGTAGCCATCTTTGGATCACAACCCAGCTACTAGTTTTAAAGGGCAATTCAACCACTAGCCCCAAGCAGAAATGCCAATGTCACTGTGCCCTTCTCCAATTCAAAAGAGTGGGCGTCATAGAATTCCAGGGCCATTCCAGCACCGAAATTGAGGTGGTGAATGGCATGCTTTCAATATACACAAGCCAGACCCTGCAGGAAGTTGTCGCCCAAAAAATTTCAACAAGCTAAGCACAGGATTGACTTTGGTGACGGACTGCTTCTTAGTAAATCAACAAATTGTTCTTTCACCTGGGGAAAATATGAAAAATAAAGAGAATACTTAATGTCACAGAAGGTCAAATCCCATAAAAAGCCCGCGTGATATGTGGTTCAAACTTGCCATGTTGGTGGATGGAAAAACTGAGCCTCAGAAAGAAATGGCTTGCTCTGGGTCACAGAGAAAGCCAGGGGAAGTGTTGGGAGCCTCCCCACAGCCTGACCCCCCTGATTCCCAGTCGTGGGGTCGTTACAGTGCTCCTTTTATGTCCCTTTTCATTTGCACCTTCTCTATATTTTTTCCTTGAAGAATCTTATTTTTGTAAAAACTCAGACTTAATTAGGCCCTATTATATTCAAGCCAGTATTTGATGCTTCAGATTTACCTTCTCTCTTAGTTTGGATTTAGTCTGTGTATATTCTTGCCTCTGTTTTCTGAGCAGGACCCATTTATTTGTGACCTTAGAAGCGAGGTGAAACTAGAAAGGCCTTATAATTAGTAGGTGCAATAGTATTCTCTGTGGCCTGACAAAGGAGAATAAACAGTGGATGGTCAGTGTGATCAGTGTCACCAGTCACAAGTGGTGATGGGAACCAGGCCTACTATGGCTAGTTGCCACTGTCCCCTTTATGTAGGTCTGTGGGCCAAGACCGGGGTTCTAGTGCCCATCCTGCTGGTGAGCCACCGCGTATCTCATGCAAGTAACTCTCCCCCTCTCTGGGCATCAGTTTCCTCCTCTGTAAAATAAGGTGCCTCCCAGCCTTAGCAGATTATATGCTGTGATATAATGCTTTATCTAAATGTCAAAAGAAACTATTGCATTTTCTATTTTTTTGGCTTACTTTTCTTTGGGCAAGACTGAGTTCATTTTCACCAGGGATTGTCAAGTGTGCCCTAAGCAGCTAAGATATAAAGAAGCAGTCAGAAGCCCTGGACGTGAGAGCCAACTCTGACACTTGCTAGCCCAGTTATTACGTAACCTCTGTGGGACGCTGTCTGCTCATCTGCAGACATAAGATGACAGACACCTTCCTCCTTGCTCTTCATTCAAAACCCATTTATTGAAAATCTACAGTGGACCAGGGTTGGCGTGAGGTTTTTGAGATGTAACTATCTAAATAATCTATAAATTGTGAAACAGCTTATAGATAGAAAATGTTACCAATATTTTTATTCACCTCTAATTTAAAACTTTTTATGTGTCTAGCAGACTTGGATGACTCAAAGGAGGATAAAATACATGCTAAGATGGTAGAAAAATAAATGCAACCAAAAAGCATGAAACTGGCAAAGACATTTATTCTTGATAGCTTAAAAATTCATTAAAGTTGCAATCATATCACCAAACTTCATCTTCTTTTGGCTTTCTGATACTTATTTTATGACCTAGGATATTTTCCAATTCCTAAAGATGAGAATATTTTAGTTTTTCAATGTTTGGGGCCTCTTAAGGACATAACCAGCCCTGATACCCATCAGGTAACTCAATTCCCTTCAACCGTTGTTTATGGAGCACCCCACTAAGTCAGAAACAGGCCTCTAAAGTTGACATTAATGACCCAGAAGGATCCCAAGCTTAGGGGAGGGGTGTTGATTTTTATATCAGAATCCAAATTATTAGGCTTGAGATTTATGTCTGGATTTGTGTCTGACATTCAGCATTTTAAAGAAATAAACACACCTGAAGCAACAAGGACAAGATGACTCCGTGTGTAAAGGTGAGGGCTCTGTGCAAGGCAGTTGCAGAATCTGCTGGGTTCCTCCCCCATTTGAAACCCTAGCAGAGAGTAAGCTCAGGTGGTCCAAAAGAAATTACTCTTCTCTGCCGGCAGAGAGCCCCATCACCAGGTAATAGGGCAGAAAATTGCCAACATCTGTGTGAATCACTCAGACGAGGAAGTTCCACCTCCCCACTTGAAGGTGGCAATTGATGCCATGAGCACCTCACCCGTGCCCTGTGTGTGATTTTGGTTTGCTCCCTAATTAATAACAGAAGTATCTCCCACATATTGGATGCTCCATGACATATGTTACTTAGTTAATCCTCACAGTAGTCCTGTGAATTAGGTAGTATTGTTAGTCGCCTTTGACAGATAAGGAAATTGAGACTGAGCATGGTTAAGCAATTTGTCCAAATCACACAGCTAGAAAGGGACAGAGTCAGGATTTGAACCAAGGCTGATTTCAAAGTTCAAATTCTTAGCCATAATGCTGTGTTTTCCCTGTTACCTGGATAACTCAAGCAGCTTTTAGTTCATCATCTTGGACCCGGCACTGAGTTCAGAAAATGTAATGACCATGCTAAGTGAAACTTCAGCTTGTGAAATGATCCAGTTTCTAGAGGAAGGTGAGCTCCTCTTTAACCAAGTGAGAGAAAGCAGAAAAGGGAGGAAGGGAGACTGGTGCTGTCCTAAAATAGCTGTGGCTGCTCTGCACTTCAATAACCCCTCCCCCATTCTGTTTTCATCCATCATATCTAGAGCTGTGATGTTATGCAGATAAAGGGCAAAGGGGTCCCAGTTCAAGCTGCAGCTACTTTCAGCCTAAAATTGAGACAAGTTTGGAGACGCCCAGACTTATATAGAGGGGGTGCTCAGGACTGAACAGACCTGAGGAGTCTCCTGGGAAATAAGTCAGTCTAAGGAATGTTGCCAAAACCCAGGCAGAGATACTTGAAACTGCATCTGAACTGGAGAGAGGAATAATATTGAAGACCACCCAATGTTTTCCCTTAGACTCTTCACTCAGCTCAGTCCCCAGGAACTTGTACCCAAATCCTGGGGAAAGAAGACTTGCAAGTAAACCTTTAATGGGACTTTTCACCCATTGTCGCCATAAAGTTTTGGGTGTAAGGGGATACACCACCATGGGAACAGTGTAAGAGACAATAGCACAAAGAGGGGGAAGGGATTTTCTCCATCTCATAGACATCAGCAGGAGTAGCACCAGTATCAGTAGTGGTACCAGCTTTAGAAGGCAGGCACAGAAATGCTCTTAATGGTGGACAGAATGGCATTTTGATTCCATTGGTGGATGCCAGGGGCCTCAGCCACAGCAAGAAGCAAAGCAGTTTGCCTGAGGTGGGATTTAGAGGACAAGAGAAAAGCCCAAGAGAACTTGGCATAACTCTCTTGGCACCATCCACAGGGCATACCAGCAGCAGGGACAGTGATGAAACTACCAGGGAAACGGGCACTTTGGCAACCATGACTGAGGAGGCTTATTTTTGCATCCGTAGGTGTACCTCTGGGGATGCTTAAAAATAATTGGTGGATGGTTAGAGAGTAGAGATCCAAGATCTCACTCTTTTCTTGAATTTCTAGGGAGAGAGAAAAGTCAATTTAGTCTTCATTAATATTAATTCATCTTCATTAAAGTTCATTTTATTCCTCACCACAATGAGGACATCATGTGGAAGATAAGATTTATAAGAAATGTGATCTCACTTCACAGAGGGAGGTGAGACCCAGGAG
This sequence comes from Hyperoodon ampullatus, assembly GCF_949752795.1. Classification (NCBI taxonomy): domain Eukaryota; kingdom Metazoa; phylum Chordata; class Mammalia; order Artiodactyla; family Ziphiidae; genus Hyperoodon; species Hyperoodon ampullatus. The sequence continues at coordinate 41,947,717 of NC_136918.1, forward strand.
TTATAACCGGGTCCCAGGGAAACTCTCTTAAGGATGGGACAATGTCTCTTAAAGGAATGGATCAATGGCCTGATTCCAGTAGATTCTTGATATTAACTTATTAGGGAATGGATATTCGTGGAGAGAACTCCATAGCAGGCTAGAGCTATGTTAGTTAACTTTTTGGAAGCCACTTCCAGCTCTAATGTTCTGTGGTTCTTTGAAAAACTAAAAAAAAAAAAAAAAAAAATCTGGAATGAGAGGGAGATATCTGAGAATGATCTCCTTTCTGAGGTTCCCTCTGAAGTGAGACAAACTTCACTTATTTTCTTGGTTTTCCTGAAATGGCAGGAAAACAAGGAAAATTTTTGTTTTAATAACTTGGTGTTCAAAACTAGATTTGTGGGCTTCCCTGGTGGTGCAGTTTGATTAAGAATCCCCTTGCCAGTGCAGGGGACACGGGTTCGAACCCTGGCCTGGGAAGATCTCACATGCCGCAGAGCAACTAAGCCTGCGAGCCTCAACTACTGAGCCTGTGTGCCACAACTACTGAAGCCTGTGTGCCTAGAGCCCGTGCTCCACAAGAGAAGACACCGCAAAGAGGAGCCCGTGCACTGTAACGAAGACTAGCCCTTGCTTGCCGCAACTAGAGAAAGCCCGCACAGCAATGAAGACCCGACGCAGCCAAAAATAAATTCATTCATTCATTCATTAAATTAAAAAAAAATCACAGATCATTACTTAAAAAAAAAAAAAAAAAACTAGAGTTGTGCTAAAACTGAAAAAACTTTGTGGCTCTTGGTACATGTTTTCACAGCCATATTCACTTATGGAGTTGCTTCCCTTTCACTATGCAAAGGGAAAGAGCAGAAGGGGGTCTCCAAACTTCTAAACCTCCTGTCTGCACTCGGAGATATCATGGATTTCTCTTATTTGGCTGTCCCTGAAACCTATATTCTATCACCACCATCACCATTCCCCTGGGTTAAGAATTGCCTTCATCCTGTGCTAACAACACTTTTTTTAAATGCTCCACTATATTCCTAATACTTTTGATGTATTTAACTTCCTAGATAGTTTCCATAACAGAGCACTGAAAAGTTTGGAGAGTGCCAGGGAAGGGGCAGTATATGGGCCTTGACAGTGTCCTAGGACTAAGGTAGAATGGGGCAATTACACTCCAGATTCAGCAAGGAATACAAGCCTGCAGACTCAGGATAGCCTGCTCTAGCTTTATTATGCTTTGTTTCTTGCTGTTGTTTCCACCAAGCAACATCTCCCGACCCAAACTATAACGCTCTGACTATCCTTGTATATGCCATCTATGGCTCCGTGTAAGTTTCTGTAGGGTATAGATCCAGAAGAGGAATTTCTGGCCATGGGATTCACACATATTCAATTTCCTGACAGATTGCTCTACAGAATGGCTCACCAGTTTACACTCCCACCAGCAGTGCATGGGGATTCTCATTTCCCCACATCTGTGTCAACAATGGTACCATCTGACTTTCTAATTTTTACCAATCTGGTGGGTGTAAAATGAGTCTCATTGTGATTTTAATTTATATCCCTCTCATTGCTTGTGTTGTTGGGGATCTCTTCATGAACATGTAGGTAATTTGGGTTTCCCCTTCTGTGAATTGCCTATTCATAGTCTTTGCCAATTCCTCTCTTTTTATTGTTGGTTTGCAGGAATTGCTTAATTATTCTAGATATTAATCCCTTGTCAGTTTTAAATGCTGTAATTATCTTCTCCCAGTCTGTCTCCCATCTGCTACCTTTATGTACAGTGTCCCTTGCTGAACAGAAATTCTTAATTTTTAATGTAGTCAGATCCATTTTTCTCATTATGGTTTGGACTTTTTGGGTACTGTTCAAGAAACATTTCCCACCCCAAAGTCACCAGGCTGTCGTCCAACATTTTCTCACTAGCTTCTAATTTATCTATACATTTAGGAGTTCAATGCATTAGAAATTTTAGCAATTCTTATTTTTCTCTATTTATTAAGCCACTTTTGGCAATACTATATGCTAAAAAAATCCATCTTTCCTTCACTGATTTATTGTATCAATCTAGTACATATAAGGACATCTAATCATTTATAATCCAAACTGAGAGAGATTTGAGAGTAAAGGGGGATATTATTTGTAATTTTAGTAGGCCAACAGGCACAAAGTTAGGACTTTGCCAGGCAAATTGGAATAGTCACCTTAATTTTATACCATATATCATATGGGACTGTTTATGGCTCTTTAATCTTTTCCATTATTCTATTTATCTGTTAATGTTACAGGCCTCATTGTTTCTTTTATGGTTATGTAGTAATACAGAGTACAATAATTATGCCCTTTTGCTTTTCCTTTCCAAAATTGTCATTTACTTGTGGACTTTTATTTTTCAAAATATATTTTAGACCCAGTATTTCAGATGTCTCTGCAGAAGTCTTGCTTACAATTTCAAGTGCAGTTTACTTAAGTTGGGAAAATTTGACATCTTTAAAATGTTGTTATCCCATCCATGAACATGGTTTATCTCTACACTTATTTAGATCTTCTTGTATGCCTTTAGATAGAGATATTAATTTCTCCAAAATCATCTTATACAATTTTTATTAGGTTAATACACATATCTTAAAGTTATATTGGCATACTGTGAATAACAAACACATTTTACTTATTTATTCCTGGTATGAAGAATGCTGTTGGTTGTTGTATCCATCATTTATCCAAATTATGATTCTACACCAAATAGCATAAAAGATTGTACTAGTTTCCATAAACGGTTATGTCATCTGAAACTCTTTCTCTTTCCAATATTGATAACTCACTGTGTTTCTTGCTTTATTATACCAGTTATATTCTGTAGCATTAGGTTAACTAGTAGTGTAAATAAGGCTTTCTTGTCTTATATGAAATATGTCTAAAGTTCCTTCTTTAAATAAGATGTTTGCTGGAAATATTTCATATATAGCTTTTAGCTAGTTAGTGATGTACTTTCCTATGCCTATCTTTGTGAAAAAAATTGTATAGTATGTAAAATTTGAATTTTATTCAGTAATTCTCTACCTCTATTGAATTAAGCATATGATTTATTTACTTAGTAAACTAATATGTTATTTACATTGATAATTTTTTGATGTGAAAAAGTTCTTTCATTGTTGAGTTAAACCACATAAGATCATAATGTGTTTTTTTTAATTAATGTAATTTGTGATCTAATGATTACTTTGGAATTTTTACATCTATGTTTATAAATAAAACTGGCCTTTTTTAACATATAACATTTTTATACAGTCAAAAATCAATGCTACACTAGCCTCAGAAAATAATTTAAACACTTCAGCCTTTTTTATTTTTTCATTATCTAGGACACCTGTATAAAGAGGATTATTTGTTTCTTAATTTTTATTTTAAGAAATCACTTACAAACCATTTAGTAGAGGATAAAGGTTGGGATGGGGACTTTTCCAAGAACCATTTCAGTTTCTTTTATGATGTTTGAATGTTTATTTATTTATTTATTTTTGGCTGTGTTGGCTCTTCTTTGCTGTACGCGGGCTTTCTCTAGTTGCGGTGAGTGGAGGCCACTCTTCATTGCGGTGCACGGGTTTCTCATTGCAGTGGCTTCTCTTGTTGTGGAGCATGGGCTGTAGGCACGTGGGCTTCGGTATTTGTGGCAGGCAGGCTCAGTAGTTGTGGCTCGCAGGCTCTAGAGTGCAGGCTCAGTAGTTGTGGCTCAAGGGCTTAGTTGCTCTGCGGCATGTGGGATCTTCCCGGACCAGGGCTCAAACCTGTGTCCCCTGCATTGGCAGGTGGATTCTTAACCACTGTGCCATCAGAGAAGTCCCTATGATGTTTGAATTTGAAATTATTTTAATTTCAAATTTTCTATTTCTTTTTCTGCTGTTTGTGGATTTTTTTACAAAAATTTAATTATTCCATCTAGGTTTATCAGTTTATAGGTCTTCCATGTATTTACTGTTTTTGTAATCTCCTTTACATGTATAATTATATATTATACCTATAATTATAACCATACATCTGCTCATTACATCTATAGCTATATCTTCCCATTTTGTATTTTTCTAACTTTTCTCTTCTTTTTTTATCAATATTACCAAGTACCTATATATATTATCTTCAAAGAATTAAAATTTATTTGTTTATTTGTGCTCATTTATATATTTTTATTGTTTCTTATTTCATTAATTTTATTTTCTTCTTTTTATTATTTCTTTCTTCCTCATTTATATGGGATAATATTATGTTGTTGCTATTTTTCTTCTTCAGTGGAAAATGTTGTTGTTCTTTTTTTTTTTCTTGTGGTAAATGGGGCTCTCACTGTTGTGGCCTCTCCCGCTGTGGAGCACAGGCTCTGGACGTGCAGGCTCAGCGGCCATGGCTCACGGGTCTAGCTGCTCCACGGCATGTGGGATCTTCCCAGACCGGGGCACGAACCCGTGTCCCCTGCATCGGCAGGCGGACTCTCAACCACTGTGCCACCAGGGAAGCCCAAGTTTTTATTTTTATAGATGTTTTTAAAGCACCAAATTTCCTTCTAAATGCTGTTGTTCCGACCTTTTATTCCTTTTCTTCCTTTCATCTGTTTTAATTAAGAGTTTTCAAGGACTGCCCAACTCCAGATATTAATTTACCTTTATTCCACCATAGTTCTGTCAGTTGTTGCTTTATACATTTGAACATACATTGTTATGTTGGAAGCAAATATGTTTATGATTGTTATATATCTTCATCTGTTGTTTGGGTTACCAGGATGTTACATCTATCTTTTTTTCCTGATGATAATTTTTCTCTGTTTCTAATTTGTTCAAGTTTGAAATTGCTATTCTGACTTACTATCAGATTGTATTTGTCTAGTTTTTTTTATGCCTTATTTTTAATCTTCCTGTACACTCTTCTTTAAATGTAGCTTATATAGATAACATAATGGTGTTTTTAATCCAAACTGAAAAGGTCTGTTTTTGGTGGGTGAGTATAATCATTTATATTTATTGTAACTACTACTTTGTTAGAACTTACTTCTACCAAATTGTTTTGTGTTTTTTATTTATAAAAATTTTTATTTGTTTCCTATTTTCCCTCCCAATATACCTGTCATTGTATATGTCAAAATTTCTTCTGGTTGTTTGGAAATTATGCCTTATATTTTTAATATCCTGAAGTAATTCTTAAATTTTCAGGACACATACCTGTATTTAAATCACCAACAATTTAAAAGCTAATCAATATCTGTATATTTTCCTCAACCAGACAAATGCTTTAATGTGCTCTGATGAACCTTTTGTCTCCCCCTGCATCTCCCCAAACCTTGTGGGTATCATTGATAATCTATAGATAGAATATTCTACACTTTTTTCTTTTATTAAGAGGGATAGCAATTTTACTGTTACTTGCTTAGTTGTCTCCAATATCTATTCTCCCTCTTTCCTATAGTTAGAGAGCATTGGCTTTTAATTGAGCATACAGTGATTCAAAATAAAGACTACATTTCCTAGCCTCATTTGTAGCATGACTATGTGATAAAGTTCTGGCCAAAGATATGTGAGAAATTATGTGTGCAATTTCTGGAACGTTTACTTCAAGAGAAGGAACATGATTAAATAAGTGGTGCTGGGAAAGCTGGACATCTACATCTAAGACAATGAAATTAGAACTTTTTCTAACACCATATACAAATATAAACTCAAAATGGATTAAAGACCTAAATGTAAGACTGGAAACCATAAAACTCCTAGAGGAAAACATAAGCAGAATACTCTTTGACATAAATTGTAGAAATTGGGGGTGGGGGGTGGGGGGAGGGAAGAATCTGTCTCCTAAAGCAAAGGAAATGAAAGCAAAAATGAACAAATGGGACCTAATTAAACTTAAAAGCTTTTGCACAGCAAAGGAAACCACTGACAAAGCAAAGACAACCTACTGAGTGGGAGAAAATATGTGCAAATGATATGACCAATAAGGGGTTAATATCCAAAATATATAAATAGCTCATACAATTCAACCTCCAAAAAAAAAAAAAACCTAATTTAAAAATGGGCAGAAGAACTGAATAGACATTTTTCTAAAGAGGAAATGCAGATGGCCAACAGGCACATGAAAAGATGCTCAACATCGCTAATCATCAGGGAAATGCAAAACAAACCCACAATAAGATATCACCTCACATCTGTCAGAATGGCTATCATCAGAAAGAACACAAATAATAAGTGTTGGTGAGGATGAGGAGAAAAGGGAACCCTGCTACACTGTACGTGGGAATGTAAATTGTTGTAGCCATTGTGGAAGACAGTATGGAGGTTTCTCAAAAAACTAAAAATAGAACTACCATATGACCCAGCAATTCCACTCCTGAGTATATATCAAAAAAACCCAAAAACACTAATTTGAAAAGAGACATGCACCCCAATGTTCATAGCAGCATTATTTACAATTGCTAAACTATGGAAGCAACTTAAGCGTCCATCAACAGAGGAATGGATAAAGATACGGTATATATATATATATATATATATATATATATATATATATATATATATGCACACACACACACACAATGGAATACTACTCAGCCATAAAAGAGAATGAAATTTTCCCATTTCATTCTGGATGGGCTTGCAGGGCATTATGCTAAGTCAAATAAGTCAGAGAAATACAAATACTGTATGATATCACTTATATGTGACATACAAATATAAAAAATAAAAGAAACTAGTGAATATAACAAAACAGACTCACAGATATAGAGAACAAACTAGTGATTACCAGTGGAGAGAGGGAAGAGGGGAGGGGCAAGGTAGAGAGAGCAGTACAAAGATAGAGGTAAAAAGTATTATGTATAAAATAAGTTAGCTACACGAATATATTGTACAACACAGGGAATATTGCCAATATTTTATAATAAATATAAATGGAGTATAACCTTTAAAAATTGTGAATTACTATGTTGTACACCTATAACTTATATAATATTTTATGTCAACTATACTTCAAAAAAGAGAGAGAGAAGGGACATGACCTTTCTTTCCCTTTTCTTTCAGCCAGCTGCTTGAAACATATTTTAGTTTTGAGACATTTTTGATCATCAATGTAACCAACATTTTTAAGAGAAAAGATTAACAAGGAATAAGCAGCCAGGATTCTTGACAATTCTGTGGAGCAAAACCATCCCACCAGTCCTATACCACCTACCACTTGATTCTTCTTAGGAAAAAAATAACTCATACCTTGTGTATTAGTTTTCTATTGTTCCTATAACCATCACACTCTTAGTGACTTAAATAAATTTATTATCATACAGTTTTGAAGATCAGAAGTCATAAAGTCATGGTGTAGACAGGGCTATATCCCTTCTGGTGGCCCTCAGGAAGAATCTGTTTCCTTGCCTTTTTCAACACCTGGAAGTTACTTGCATTACTTGGGTCGTGGCCCCTTCTTTGTATCACTCCAATGTCTCCTTCAGGTATCGGACCTCCTGTTCTGACTCTGAGCCTCCTCCCTCCTTATATTACACCGGGCCCATCCACATAATCTATGGTAATCTCTTTATTTTAAAATCTGCAACATAACCCCATCTGCAAAGTCTCCTTTGCCACGTAGTAACAATAGTCATGTGTTACAGAGATTAGGATGTGGACATCTTTCCAGGCACCGTTAAAATACCTTATAAATAATACCTTATTTAAATAACTGTTAACTTTGGATCAGTTTTACACATAGCTAGACCTAAATTCTAATATTCCCTTTTTTCCCAAAGTCTATTAGATTCTTCTTATTATCCCTTGTTTTTGTTATTTTTTTGCTTCTTTTCTTGTTAAGATATTTCTTCCAAGAGTGCTTGCAGAGAAGATTGTTGTTTGGAAAACTCTCTTTGACATGTCATGTACAGTCTCTGTCTCCCCACTTCTCAAACAAGAGCTGCCTGAAATTTCCTCTCTTGGTCTTGACCATCCCTCCACAAAGCCAATCATCAACAGTATTAATAAAGAACCCAGTCTGTGCATATTTATATTTCAAGAGCCTAAAACAGTGCCTAGAACACAGTACTTACTCAGTAAAATTTTGCCAAATGAAGCACTGAATTTGTTTTTATGTGACATCCACAGCAAAAAGAGAAAAGCCAGCAACATAAGGGATATGGCAGGAGAGACACTAGAAAAAATATTCAGTTACCTCTCAATATTGTATGCCTTGACTTCCAGAGATATGCACATCTATATAAAAAGGCTTGACATAAATGTATAGATATATATAACATCACTCATGCACATATCAAGTACATGTGTACCATATATCCTGTAGATAGGAGTTGTCTTGCCCACTTTTCAACTTTACATAGTTTTCAGTGCCTTTTTTAAATTTTGTATTGAATGTTTGCTCCAGCAGTTGGTGATGGAGTATCAACATTGACAAGAGACCTCTAATATTGTGGTCAAGGGCACAGACACTGGAGCCAGATAGTCTGGGTTCAGGTGCTGAGTTTGTCTTTTACTAGCTATGTGACCTTAGACAAATTACTCAACATTTGTGTGCCTTAGTTTCCTCATCGGTCAAGTGGGATGATGGTGATAAGAGAAGCTAATTGATAGGATTTATGAAGGGTTTAAATGAGTTAATAAACATAAAGCATTTAACTAGTTGCAAGTAGTAAGCTCTATAAGTGCTATAATTTTTTAATGGCATTTATGAAGCCTTCAATCAATTTTAAATGAGTAAATTAAATCGCTTTTCCCTTATACTTTATTGTGAAGTTTGCATGAGCAGCAGCGAAATGGAATCCATCCCATCCCATGAAAGATTGTCATAGACGATAATCTGCCCATTAACTTTTATTTATGCCTCTAAGAGGAGTGGTCCACTCCTCTCCCTAGGGTGGACTAGAGTGGGGTGGGGCATGGGAGCACGTTTGGAGTAACCCTTCCAGCTCCTCTCTTTGCTTCTTCCCCTGCAGGGGGATTGCCTGCATTTAATTTTTAGTAATTTTAATCGGGAATAATCGTTGCAAGAATGGGAAACTGGTTGTAACTCAAAGCCAAATTATCCAGTCCAGATTTATTAGGGAAAATAAAAAGTTGAGCCCAGTGTATTTTGACTCCTGAGTCCAGTGACTATTCAAAACTCGTTTGAGAAAAGGGTATGATTGACACTTCAGAGACAGTGTTGCCAGATAAAATACAGGATGCTCAGGTATATTCGAATTTAAATTTAACTATGTGGTGGTTTTGTTTTGCTTTTGTTTTCAGCTTTTGCTAAATCTGACAACTCTATTCAGAAATTCCAATAATCATCTTACTCAATTCCCTCATTTTATGATGGGGAAACTGTGACATTGATGATGAAATAAAGTCTCTTCCATCTAGCAAATGGGGTCCAAGAGTCAAACCCAGGTCTTATTATGTCTTTTCTTAAGTGAAGCACAAAAAATGTCAGGAGTATTGAGGTTAAAAAGCAAGTAAAGGGGGGAGAAACATCTCTGGTTTCTACCTCTGACGTAAAAATATCTTAAATTTGGGATTCAGCTTCCCAGTCATTTGTGAAGCCCTATACTACCTTATTGTTGTTCCTAAAATCACTAACCCATTAACTAAGATCTTGTAGGCCTGCTCTGGAAAAGCTTATTGAATTGCTTTTGTCTGTTCTACAATAAACGACAGACAGAGGCAGTTTGGCATTAATTACGTTAAAGCCCTATCCATCTCTATTGATGTTAGCTCACGTGAAATGTTTTATAACATCAATATTTTATACTGTTTATTCCCTGCTCTTTTCATCAGAAGCAACAGCATCATAAAACACTGCACCTCTAAGTGAACCACATTTCCACGAGCCTGTTTTTGACTGTGAAATCACACCTCACACATAAACTGATTCTCTGTTTTTCTCCTTGAACAAATTTAAATTTCGATAAAGAGGTATTATTTTCTCTGGCTCCCTTAGCACAGGCTAGTGGACATTATCATATTAACAACTTTAGGATAGGAAAAAAAAGGTTTAATTTTCATTGAACTTCTTCCACAACTGTTCAATCCTGTTCAACCCACCTAAAAAAAATTCTCACATCCAACCCACTAAATCACTTTGTTTTTTCCATCGAAAACACTTATTCGATTCCATCTTCAATAAGAAGTAGACCATGACTGGGGACATGCAGAAAGTTAAATTAGTCTCCCTTCTCCTCTATTCTAAGATTCTTGCTGTTTTCTCTAAAACGCTTGTCATAATCTGCTCTGTAGGCAAACTATTTACGCATGTGTCTACCTTGTCTGCTGGAATGGGAGCTCCCTGAGGGCACGGGCTCTGTTGAACCCTAACCCACACAGTAAAAATAAATTATTGTATTTGTTTATCACTTCTCTGTTTACAGAGACAAATGACTATGCTAACTGCCGTTCATTGAGCTTACCATACTTCAGGCAATGTGCTCAGCATCTTATCCAAAGTATATCACAACAATACTGAGTAGTAAGAAATGTTAGCACACCTCCCTTACAGGTTAAAGAAAACAAAACAAAACTGAGGCTTCAGGGATAATTCAAAACAACTAGAAAATGCTAGAGCAGGAATTTAAGTCTAGATCTCTTTGCACCAGAAGTTCTTTGTTTGCTTAATCATTAGTTATAATGGGTGAAGACCTCAGATGTGAGACCATGACTGTGACCCTTCTCCATCCTTCACTTAGTACCAAGGAGTGCAAAAGCAAATGCATAGAAAGTGATGCTATGGCCCTGGAGAAGAGATCATTAAGTGACATGACTGATCATCTTCCAAGGCTTGATTATCTGGCCTTTCATTATTTTCCCCACCTTTATACAGTGGGCAATATGAAGAATGCCCAAGGGTCTACCTCAAGCGCCAGTGTTACGTGGCAAGTAGGGCACTGGAATGGGGATCAGAGAGCTGGAAGCCTGGTCCTGACACTATAATTTACCAGAGTTTCTCCATCTGTAAAATCATGAGATCAAACTGTATAATCATAATATAGATAATAGCTGTATCTTCCTATAAGCCATGGGAATCTGAGCTTCCTGAGAAACCCAGCAACTGGCACACAGTAAGTCCTCAATAATAAATACTTGGATAAAGTAATGAATACATGAGTGAATAACAAAAATATGGCTCTTACTCCAGTTCCTAGGAAACACAAATAAGGTTTTCCTTCACTTCAGTGCATGAGAGAGGATGCGAGCTCACTGTTTGCAATGCTGGTGTTTTTAAGCCTTCCAACACACTTCCATCTGGCCCTGGTTTTCCATTTTTCCGATCTGAAACAACTTTTCCCACTCACTGGAATCACTTCTTTTCTTATGTTTACAAAACAGATGATTTGGTGATTTTACATAATTCATCCTAAACATAGACTAACTCAAACTGAGTCCAAGTACCATCCACCAGCAGCAGGGAACATTGCATTGGATGTAAAAAAAATGATTCTGTATGCCTTTGAAAACCTAGTGACAACTGCAACCTGACAATATTTTTAATCTCAATAATGTTGCCTCTGTGAGCTTGTCCTGCATACACCCTGCATGTGTTTACATTCTTATACAGGGTTTATAGTGTTTTGGTTCATTATAGACTGGTTGTTCAAGTGAATCCAGAAAAATGAGATTTTTAAGCATAGTTCTGGCTTTCTATTTACTTACCTTACTTAGTCCAGATGTAAACTTTTAGAACAGCTGCATCCCTTAGATGCAAAGGATTTACGGTTGCTTACAGGCATTTTGGGTTTCTGGTGGGGTATATTTTGAGTTTCTCTTGGCAGGGTCAGTGGAGGCAGAGTGGAGAAGGCTGAAATATAGTTGTTTACAGAAGTAGGCCTGAGAGATAAATGTAGTGGAACCACAGGCGTCATTAAGTGAAAAACTTTTATTTTCTGGTTGGTCAGGGAAAAAAGAAAGTGTTGATTTGGGATTTTTGTCTAGTGCTTTCCCACCTTCACTATATAAGCAAACATTTATAGAGCATGCCAGGTACTTTTCTAAGCACCTTACACATACTGACTCATCTAAAAGTCATAACACTTTGATCAGCCCTGCCTTTCTTACAAAGAAACAAAAACCCCGAAAAGTAATGCCATTTGCCTAAAGTTATTCAGTTATATAAGTGGTATAACTCAGGCTTGAAACCAGACAGCCTGGTTGAGAGTCGATGCTCTTACCAACCATACTGTACATACAAAGCTGTGTCTGGACTATCCATTCTTGATTATTTCAGTGGCTTCCTAACCGGCCTCCTTACTTCCCACCTAATACCCACACCTTCCAACTCATCCTTCACCAGCATAATCTGCTTATAATGCAGCTTTGACCCATGTCGTTCCCCAGCTCAAAATTCTTCAGTGGCTCTCAGCCATCTTCCCAAGTCAAGTGATACATCCTCACCCTGCTACTCCAAGGCTCTATAACTTTGCCCCAGCCTCCTTTTTCAACCTATTTCCTGTATCTCTACCTCCACAAGTATGCTATTCCAGCTAAACTTAAACCCTACCTGCCATTCCCAAAACACAGTTTTGATTTTTCTATGTCCATGATCTTGTCCATAGGGCATAGAAAACCCTCCACAATACCAAGGCTAATATAAACCTCACCTGCCTTCCAATGTGCAAAAATCACATGTTCTCTGTCATGGTCTGAATTAAATCCCCCTAAAATTCATATGTTGAAGCCCTAACCCCCAATGTGACTATATTTGGAGATAGGACCTCTAAGAAGGTAAGTAAGGTTAAATGAGGTCATAAGGCTGTGTCTAAATCCAATATGTCTCATGTCTTTATAAGAAGAGGAAGAGACACCAGGGATGCACACGCAGAGGAAAGGTCATGTGAGGACACAGCAAGGAAGTGGTCATTTGCAAGCCAGGAAGAAAGGCCTTCCAAGACCTCTCTGGCATCTTGATCTCGGACTTCCAGCCTCCTCAAGTATAAAAAAATACATTTCCGTTGTTTAAGCCACCCAGTCTATGTTATATTGTTATGGCAGCCCAAGTAGCCTAATGCACTCTCCCTTACTCCTTAAGGTAGGGATTCTCAATCTTGTGTTCAGTGACTGTTTTTGAGTCCTTTAAATTTTGGTAATGCCCTAATAGCAGACTAAAAATTAAAAAACAAAAAAAAACCCTCAAAAAATCACTATTAAAATCAACACGATCACTTCTGAGGAAAAACAGTGTCTTTGAATGTTTAAATATCACATTTTTTGCACTTTTTCTGGGTCATTGTACTGAACTGTATTTGTTTTTATTTTAGACACGTTGACTGATCTGATAGTACTTTCTTAAATATTTGAAAGACAACATTCTTACATATTCTAGAGAACATTCCAGAAAGCAAGCACAGGCTTGATTATGCCAAGTCTCTTCCTTCTCACTGTCAGTAAGTTTCTCCCTGCTCTTACCCTTATTTCAGGTGAGATGTCAATCACTGGAGTGTATGTAATCACTAAGACCACAATTTAGTTTAACACTGTTCACATTTCATCAGCACTCCTGAAAAGCACACCAGCAAACCAGTTAAGAATTACTGCATTTGGGCAATGACCATCTGAGAATCACAGGATAACACTATAGGTAAATATTAGGCATAAATATTAGATTTATTTCTCTTGGCAAAGGACTTTGCATTAATAAATGAATAGAAACAAAGGACCAGAAAGTGTTGGTAAGTAGAAGGAAAGATTACGGGGTGATTTTAGTGTAGTTTTCTTTTTTTAATGTCTCTCTGCATTTCCAAATTTTCTCTGGTGATCAAGGATTACTTTTAGAATCATGGGGGTGGGGGAGGGAAGGAATTTTTACTGAATAGAATTCCTAGCTCTCTAGTCTCCAGGGTCCTTCCTTATAGGATGTCAATGGGTCTTCCTTCCCTAATTAGCGCGTTTCTTGTCCTGCTCCTTGGTCTAGCATCCACCCTTAAGCATCATTTACATTCACCAGGTCAATGTCCTTTCCCTCAGGTCAGTCAAATAATTGACCATATTAATGGGAACTAGTGAATTAGTAGGGTTCAGTGCTCTACAACCCTGATTAATACATTTGAATTTTGATCATGCCTTCAAAAAACACCCCCCCCCAAATTTGAACTTTCTAGCCTTAGTACTAGCCAGTGGTCCATGAAAGTATGGGTGGGGCTAGACCAGCCTTCTAATCACTAACCAGAATGTGGTCACTTATTCAGTAGCTCTTCTCTGTGCCAGAATAAATCATTAGTCCTGTGGTATCAAACAGACAGCTGCAGCACCACGCCAAATTGCAAGGCTCTAATTAATTCCCATAACCTTTCTCGTAACCACTTTTGCTGATCCACTCACTGTCAATCTGGAAAAGTCAAGAGGCCTTAGAGAGACAAAAGAAATTATTGAGATGTCTATGCCTTACCCTGCTGGGAGACAATATAGCATAATGCTTAAGGACTCTATTCAAACAAACAGATTTTGTTTTGATTTGTTTTGTTTTACTTAGCACATCTTAAATTCCAAATGGACTTGCCCCATGACTGTTTCCTTTACCGTACCCATTTGATGCCTTCCAGAGTCCATAAACCCTGACATGCATCATGCATGGAGCAAGAACAATCTCTGACAGCAAAGAGCAAACCCAAAATGAGAATGACATTACTTTAGAGCCTCCCAGGCATCCTCCCAGCCCAAGGAAGACAGTAAAAATTCTTGCTTTGAAAGAAGGCATAGGATACCAGTTAATTTCTCATTGAGACATTCCACTATTTAGTTAAAATAAAATAGTGCCAGAGCTTGGGTTAGAACTATATTTCAGAAACCCAGGCCAGGGTTATTGTCACCACATTAATGATTCTCAACCTTGGCTGCACATTGGAATTACCTTTAAAGCTTTAATAATTACCAATGTCTAGACACACCCCAAGAGATTCTGATTTAATTGGTGTGGAGTATGGCCTGTGTATCAAGACCTTTAAAAGATCCCCAGGTGAATCTGATATGCAGCCAAGCTTGCAAACCACTGATCACAGTGTACTGCCTCTCCTAGTGACTAATGGCCAACAATCCAGGTCCCATAGATATAGTGAATGAAATAGTAGATGGACCTACACTTTTCCCCCCAGCTTCCCCTTTCTGCCCCCTCTCCCTATTCACATATGTGCATGTACATACTTAACATAACGAGTTGTTTATTTAACCAGTGGCTGTTGCATGTGTCATTGCATTTGGTACAGTGGCTTTAATTTAATAGATGCCCAATTAATGCTGAATGAATTGAATTAGTTTACTAATGATTTGTTTATATAGGCCTATATTTAAAAATTCCTTCTACTCTTAACCCTTTTAAGAGTAATAAAAATTATCCCCAAGGGTAGAAGAGAATTAGATGACTTTTTTATAAAAAGACAACACATAAAGGGAATTTCCTTCCCAACTCAAAGGAGAATCTCCTTGGCCAAGTGCACATGCCCAGAAACACTTTTGTTAACTACTTAAAATAAGGGAATATAACTCCCAGCTGATTTCTCTTCCTTATAGAATCATTAATGCTTAAAAGGTCACAAAAGCAAAGCTGTCAGCAGGATTTTCCTGGATGAGTAGATGCTCAACTTTGGCTGAATCATCAGTAAAAATGATAATTTCCTCTTCATTTAGAATTTTTCTCGGAACACACCTCAAAATACCCCTGGAGCGCTCTGGAGAGGGTCATAAGTTCCGTCTCAGAGCTTGATTTGCAGATACCTCACCCCAGCTCCCCAGTCACCTCTCACCTGCTCCACTGGGAAATCAGTAATTGCTTAATTAAGACTACGAGCCCCCACTATGCATCAGACACTTTACCGGACACCGAGGTGATGAAAGATCTATGAGTTCAAGCAGTTTATGATCTGATGAGTAAGAACAGATGTACAATTCTGAAATGGACTCTAAAGTATTCTACGGGGTGTTGGCTTCAAATTCCAGACAGACAGACAGACAGACAGAGCAAGGTGGGCCAGGGTAGGCGGAGAAAGCTTCCAAGGGCAAATTCCCAGCTCTAGACTTCTAGTGGTACATGTATTTGCACTGAGTACAGGCCTCTGGGCAGGCATTTGAGGAGATAATGGCTAGATGAAGAGGAAGAAGCTTTACTAGCTGGCTCAAAAGGACATCTGAAGAGCAGGTTCCTGAAGAGTTCTGCTCCATACAATCATTGAGGGGTCCATGCTATCTTGTGACTCTCCCCTCCTCTGCATCCCTGGGTTCCTCACCATTCAGACAGATGGTGAGTCCTAGGAGAGACAGGATCAATGAGAAAGGTTCTTAAGGGCCAAGCCTGGAAGTGGACACATCACTTCTATTCTTATTCCATTGGTCATAACTCAGTCATGTGGTCACCCTGGACCACAAGGAAGATGAGAAAAATTTGTCTGCATGCTCAGAAAGAGGAGAATAAATCAATATTAAAGACTAGTAACAGCTTGCACCACAGTGTGCTGTTCTGGCCATCAAACTTCCAGTTTACTTTTTTTCAACATATTAAACACACTTACATCCTCCCCAAAAAACACAATACAAAGTCCCATCCAGTCACTGCACCAAACTCAAAGTCCAGGATGTCTGAATCCATCCTCTCTGTCCAATCTGGATATATCTCCTTGTGGTCCAGTGACCTACAAGCTACATGGAATATATAACAGTGAATAAGGAAGGATTACCAAAATAGAAATACTCATTTAACAAAAAAGAAGAATGGGAGACATGCAAAAGTGACGCATCCATATTAATTCCTAAATCTCTCTAGGAAGGCATTTTGAAGGCCTCCTACTATGCGGGTGGGGAAGATTAGTTGACTAGATGTTGAAGCTGCCCTTGGGAAGAGCTCTCCTGTCTATTTGTTTCTATGACAGCTGGCTCCCTCTCTGGGAAGTTCTTGCCTGTCCACCACCCTATGGCCATATCTGAAGTGAATGTTTGTGCTCTTTTGGAGCAGTCCAAATTTCACAGCCAATTTCCTGCTGGTATAAATATGAGAACCTGAAGAAAATAGAGCAGCTTTTTCAGTCCTGGATCATAGTTTCTCTGACATTACAATGCACTAGAAAATTTGATAGGTTTATAATCTATTTGCTTCTTGTTAGTTCCTCATGCAAATACACACACTCTAAGTCGTTCCTAGAGAGAGGAGAGATGAATGTTGGTGAGCATTACTGGTTTCTGCTATAACTACCCAGTGTGGAAGAAAGGGGGGAGATAAGAATATGCATTTATATTTACTTGTTATTTTAAAAATAAGCAGTAGAATGATAAGTACAATGAGCAAGGGAACACAAAGTGAATAGAGACAGGCTGGGAACCAGATTCTCAGTTTATATCTGTTAACACTGTTTGGATTTTTGAAACACATAACTGTAATATTACCATTATGCAAAAATGTATTACTATTTCTAAAAAATAGCAACTTTTAAAATGTACTTAAAGAAAACCTGGTGCTCACGTACATCCCAATAGCCTGTCTTCCTTCAGCTCTTCAGAAGCATCAGTTCTCTTTGTGGGCTTCACTGACAGTGTTTATTTTCCCTAAATTTTGCTCAGATAAAAATGTGAGCACATTGAATCAGGGGCAAGAACCAGGTGGTAAGATTCACTCCTAAATCCTCAGCCTCTCTCCAGCTCCCCAGAGGAGTGATGGCAAGAACTAAACATACAGCTACAGGTGCACCTAAAAAATTACAACAAGGACAACTCTGAGGAAAACATAAGCCATGGCATTCTCTGGCATACATGAAGGGTCTTTTTAAAAAGTTACAATTGGGGAATTCCTTGACAGTCCAGTGGTTTGGACTTGGCGCTTTCACTGCCAGGGCCCAGGCTCAATCCCTGGTCGGGAACTAAAATCCCACAAGCCACTCGGTGTGGCCAAAAAAAAAAGTCACATTTGGATAAGTAGAGGAAAGGAGAAAGGACTTCTCAGACTAGCCTGCAAGACAAGAGGAAACTGTGAAACCAACCCATCCAAGGATCAAATGAAATCGCTAATTCATACCCAGACACCAAAAATGAAGCAGGGTTTACACAGGGTCCTGCTCTTAGAAGGGCCCAATCTTGGTTTAGTGCTCACTCTACCATCTTGAAATTCTTAACAATTTCTGAACAAAAAGCTGTATAGTCTCATTTTGCACTGCCCCCCACACATTATGGAGCCAGTCCTGCTCTTAGATAAAATTTTCATATCTTACTATAGCTTATAAGACTTTCATAACTAGGTCCATTTTCTCTGTCTTGTCAGCCACTCATCTTGCTCTTTCTGACTGAAAACACACACACGCACACGCGCACATGCACGACTCAAATATTTGCACCCCATCGCCAACCCTTTATTAAAATACTATTCAATCTGTAGATCTCTGTTTCAACATTATTTTCTCTGCCTTATCACACTCCATTCCATAACTAGTCCCAATCACAGGCTATCTCTGCTGCTCCAATATGTCACTCATCTCCCTCTATGGCAACTGTTATTTGCTTTTCTGTATCTTTCAGAGAATGCTAAGATCCATGCCACTGTGTACTACTTCATCCACAGTGTATTATATAGTTCCTAAAATATTATGGATATATGTACCTAATACTTCATAGTGAATAGTTAACAAACAGTAATTGCCGTTTTTAATTTTTTTCAAAAGAAATAAATATGTAAATGCTAAATAAAACAAAAATAATGAAGCAGGGGACTAGGCAACACAAAATGACTCTGAAGTCAGTCAATATACTAGGCGCAGCTCTGCAACAGCATTGCACAGTGATTAGCTACAATAAGTCTCCATAAGTTTTGAAGGGCGGTGTTAAAGAAGAGGGCAGAAACTTGGTCTATATGGTCCCAGGCAACAGAAGTATAAGCCTAGATGAAAGTTCCAAAGTGTCCCCAATTAAGAAAGTTTAAAAACAGTGGTCCAAGGGCTTCCCTGGTGGCGCAGTGGTTGAGAGTCCGCCTGCTGATGCAGGGGACACGGGTTCGTGCCCTGGTCCGGGAAGATCCCACATGCCACAGAGCGGCTAGGCCCGTGAGCCATGGTCACTGAGCCTGCGCGTCCAGAGCCTGTGCTCCGCAACGGGAGAGGCCACAGCAGTTAGAGGCCCGCGTACCGCAAAAAAAAAAAAAAAAACAGTGGTCCAGATACGGAATGGACTGCTTTGCATTTTGAGGAAAGAGTGCCACAGAGGCCTGGGGCTGCACTAGCTGGAGGAGCTGCAGGAGCCCTTGGGGCCAGGTGGTCTCTCAGTCCATGCCAACCCTGAAGCCCGGGGACTCAACACCTTGTGGGTGACTTTGGCACTGTAACTCTCTCTCATTCTCTCCCTTTCTGTGCCACTGCTTGAACACTATGCCTGGGACGTGGTGTGGACCAAGTAGTAAGTAGTACACAAACACAATCACTGTTTCTGAAACCACAGCTGCAGGCGACAATGGCATGTGAAAACAAAAGTGTTTGTTTCACTTTTAACACAACTAAGGGGATAAGCTGTGGGGAACATATTACAGAACTTCATTTGGAAGATTCAAAAGCCATTAAAAAGATAATAATAATAACAGCTGATATTATTAAACTCTTAAACATATATGCTAGGTGTGGTTAAGTGTTTTTTATATTTTAAGTCATTTAATCCTCGGAGGAAGTGGCCTTTGAGCAAGTGCTTAAAAAATAAAAAAAGAAACTGACATTCAATATAGTGGGCGGGTAGAATATAATGACTGAATTCAGGTCCTGGGTGAGGCCTGTGTTGGTTCAGAGCAAGGTCCCAATAATGTCCTCTAACCCTTTTTGGTACTGGAGAATTCTGGCTCAATATTCATCAGATGAAGGGCGACATCTACAGACATGAAAAATGTAGATTTAGAAAACTCCTTAGGGTCATCATTTATCAGCGTGTAGCTACAGGGAGAATGGAGTAAGCAGAGTTTTGTTTTGTTTTTTGGTTTTTTGTTTGCCTTTTGTTTGTTTGTTTTTAAGTTCTTGAGTTTGGAGAGACATTTGGAGAGCTTGGTATGAAGTATTCTGTTCTATAGCTGGAGCTGCTAAACCTTCATGGATAGACTTACATGTTTGTGTTGTGGTTGTTGAGCATGAAGATAAATAGATTGAGCCAACCTGATTGGCAAGACTCTCCACAGTTCAACAACTCGTATCTAAGAATTACAAATAACTCCAAATCACAAACTCCTAAAAAAGAGTTTGTAGTCTAACAGCAAAGGAGAATGGTAAAGACAGGGACTAGAAGCCAGAGAATCCTGCTTTCAAATCCAAATTTTGCTACAACTGTTGATAACACTTGGACACAATCTCTAATCCTCCCATTCAGCAAGGCTCTGGTGATGGATGTGAAAAGACATGTCTTTGATCCCCCTGAAAGGAAGGTCTTTTTGACCCAGTTGCTGGGATTGCTGTCACAGGTCACATTCAGCAGTCAACCCTCAGGGATTGCCTCCCATGAAGAGCTGCCTTACCCAAGGTGACACCCTTCCTGTTGTGGCACATATCCAAGAATGGAGGCTGGGCTGTAAAGGCCTGGCCATTGCAGTCAAGGTGGGACAACTCTGATGGACCACTTTAGCTTCAGAGCTCCTTGTGGTATTAGCTGAAACTATCAGGCAACTGTGTTCCCTTATGGCAGATCCACTTCTCCCTCTGCCTACTCCTGCATTGGCCCCCTCCCTCCCACAGGCACTGATCCCAAGGATGATCCCTAGTAAATATACTGGTAACTAATCTCTGTATTAGTATCTCCCTCCCAGAGAACTCAATCTTCCATGGTCACTAGTATTTATCTGCATCATCCTTCAATAAAACAAAGGTCAAATTTGCATGGAATGACCTTGAAAAATTAGTTTACCTCTTTGGGCCTCAGTTTCCATCTATAAAATGGGGGCACTGCATATAAGGGCTCTTCTATATGTATGAGCCCATATAATATGTGGAATTTGCCCAGTGACCAGCAGAACAGAAAGCCCTACCTACACAGTGTGAATCCAGAAACTGAAAAATTCACCTTGATTTAAAATATTACATTTCTGACCCAGGTCTCTAATGCCTAAAGAGTCACATTTCTGCTCTATGATTTAGACTTCAGATTTGTCAATAGCTAAAATACATTAAACTCGTATAAATTCAAATAAAAATGTTATACTGTAGGATGTAATACGTAACCTTCATGGTAACCACAAAGAGAATAGCTATAGAATACACACAAAAGGAAATGAGAAAGAAACTTAAGCATTTCATTACCAAAAATATAATTAAACACAAAATAAGAAAGCAACACAGGAAATGAGGAACAAAAATGTATACCACATACTGAAAACAAATAGCAAAATAACAGAAATAAGACCTTACTTAGCAGTGATTAAATGTAAATGGAGTCAATTCTCCAGTCAAAAGAGAGACTGCATCAGAATTGATGAAAACTCATTACCCAACTGTATGCTGTTTATGGGAGACTCACTTTAGCTCCAAAGACACAAACAGATTGAAAGTAAAAATTTTAACAAAATTGACAAGGCTTTACCCACCTGTACTGAAAGATAAGAGAGAAGAATCTAATCACTGAAATCAGATATGAAAGTGGAGACATTACTATCTACTCTATAGAAATTATAAAAGGGTACTATGAACAATTGTATGCAAACAGATTTGTTAACCTAGAAAAAATGAATAAATTTTAGAAATACAAAATCTACCAAGACTAAATCATGAAGAAACAGAAAATCTGAATTGAATCTATAACTAGTAATGAGAATCAGTATCAAAAATCTCCCAGCAAAGAAAACCCCTGGTCCTGAGAGCTTTACTGATTAATTCTAACAAACAAATAACTAATACCAATCCTTCTCAAAATTTTCCAAAATACTAAAGAGGAGGGAATAGCTTCTAACTCATTCTATAAGGCCAGTGTTACCATGATTCTAAACCCAGATAAAGTCACAACAAGAAAAAAAAACACACAGATTAATATCTCTTATGAACACTGATGCAAAAATCTTCAATAAAATACTAGCCAACCAAATTCAGCAGCATATTAAAAAGATTATACACCATGACCAAGTGGAATTTATTCTTGGAATGCAAGGATAGTTCAAGAGATGAAAACTGATCAATAAAATACACCTCATTAACAGAATGAAGAAAAAAAAAATATGAGTATCTCAATTGATGCAGAAAAGCATTTGACAAAATTCAACACCCTGTCATGATAAAAATGCTCAACAAACTAGAAATAGAAAGAAACTATCTTAATATAACAAAAGTCATATATGGAAAACCCACAGTGAACATCATACTCAAGGATGAAACACTAAAAGTTTTTCCTCTAAGATCAGGAATAATGCCAGGATGTCAAATTTAAACATTTCTAAATAAAGTAAAATCAAAATGCAATAAAATTGGAAAGGAAGAAGTAAAATCATCTCTGTTCTCAAATGATATAATCTTATATGTAGAAAACTCCAGAAATTCCACACACACACACACACCAAAACAAAACCTGTTGAAACTAATAAATGAATTCAGCAAAGTAGCAGGATCCAAGGTCAACAAGCAAAAATCAATTGTATTTCTATATACTAGCAATGAAAAATCTTAAATACAAAGACAAGTTCATTTACAATAGAATAAAATACTTAGGAATTAACCAAGTAGGTGAAAGATTTGTACAATTAAAACTACACAATAGTGGTGAAAGGAATTGAAGACATAAATAAATGGAAACACATCCCATGTTTATGAATTGGAATATTTAATATTGTTAAGATATCAATAGTACCCAAAGCAATCTACAGCTTCAATGCCATCCTTATCAAAACTCCCAATAATTTTCTTGCAGAAATAAAAAATCCACCCTAAAATACATACGGAATATCAAGGGACCCCAAATAGCCAAAACAATCTTGAAAAAGAACAAAGGTGCAAGACTCCTGATTTCAGAACTTACTACAAAGCTACAGTAATCAAACCATGTGGTACTAGAATAAAAATAGACATATAAACCAATGGAATAGAATAAAGAGTCCAAGAATAAACTCTTGAATATATGATCAAATAATTTTTGGCAAGGGTGCCAAGACGATTCAATGGGGAAAACTATTCAACAAATAGTTCTGGATATCCACATGCAAAAGAATGAAGTTGGATCCTTACCTAACACCATATACAAATATTAACTCAAAATTGGTCAAAGACCTAAATGTAAGACCTAAAACTATAAAACTCTTAGAAGATAAAGTAGCACAAAAGCTTCATGACATTGGATTTGACAATGATTTATTGGATATGACACCATAGGCACAGGCAACAAAAGAAAAAATTGATAAATTGAAATTCATGAATATTTTTAAAATTTGTATATCAAAATATCAACAGAGTAAAAAGGCAACCCACAGAAAAGAAAAAAATATTTGCAAGTCATATATCTGGTAAGAAGTTAATTTCCAGAGTATATGAAGAATTCCTAAAACTCAGCAATAAAAAGACAACTCAATTCAAAAATGGTCAAAGGACTTGAGTAGACATTTCTACAAAGAAGATATACAGATAACCAATAAGCACATGAGAAGATGCTCAATATCACTAATCATTAGAAAAATGCAAACCAAAACTGCAATAAGATACCACCTCACACCCATTACAATGGCTACTATCAAAAAACAAAAACAAGTGTTGGTGAGGGTGTGGCAAAATTGGAACCCTTGTGCACTGTTCGTGGGTGATTATAATGGTATAGCTGCTGAGAAAAGAGTATAGCAGTTCCTCAAGAAAATTAAAAATACAATTAACATATGGATGATCTGGCAATTCAGCTTCTGTGTATATACCCAAAAGAATTGAAAACAGGATCTCAAAGAAATATGTGTATATCCATGTTCATAGCGGCATTATTCACAATAGCAAAACATAGATGTGACCCAAGTGTCCATCAACAGATGAATGGTTAAACAAAATGTGGTATATACATACAATGGAATGGCATTCAACCTTAAAAAGGAAGGAAATTCTTCAATATGTTATCACATGGATGAAACTTGAACATTATGCTAAGAGAAATAAGCCAGTGACAGAAAGACAAATACTGTATGATTACACTTATACGAGGTACTTAGAGTAGTCAAAATTATAGAGACAGACAGTAGACTGGTGGTTGCTAGGGGCTGGGGAGAGGGGAGAATGAGGAGTTGTTTCATGGGTACAGAGTATTTGGTTTTACAAGACGAAAAATGGTTAAGGAGATGGATGGTGGTGATGGTTGCACAACATCACCAATGTATTTAATACCCCTAAACTGTACATTTAAAAGTGGTTAAGATGGTAAATTTTATGTGATGGATATTTTACCATTGGGAAAAAAAATTTCTTCAAGGGAAAACATTCTTCTCCTTCCCCTTCTTTCGGTTTCTTTGTTTTATTTTTGATTTTGTTTTTGCTGTTTCTCTTTCTAGCTTAAATATCTCAACACAAATTTGTTGAACCTGAGGAACACCTAAATGAGTGAATACACATCCCTGGTTGGGAAGATTTGATATATTATGTTGTTAACATTCTCCAAAATTTATTTTTACATTTAGTATTATTCCAGTCAAAATTTGAAGGTCTTTTTGAAACGAGAGTTCTTTGGAAGACTTATACACCCAGAAATAAAAGGGGATTAAAGAGCTATAATTCTTTAAATAGTGGAGCAGGAACACAGAGATGGGTAAATTGAATGGAGAAGAAAGCTAAAAAAACAGAGCCAAACACGTACAATAATTATGTATTTACATTAAAAACGAGGTAGATGCATTGCAGTTTTAAAATCCAGTCATCTGTATACTTATATAGGAATTTTTGCAGGTATATCTCAATAATTTGAGAGGGCAAGCATTTTAAATTAGAGAAGAAATAAAAGATTCAATGGTTAAAGTGTATTGATCAATTTAACTATTTTGAAAAATAAAACCTTAGATATTAAACTTATACCATAGACTAAAATAAATTTTAGTTTAATTAACCCTTTAAAAATATGACTGATATTTATATGATATCAGTATAAGGAAGGCAGCTGTAATATAGTAAAAGATGTACACATTGAATCCAACAACAATCCACTGGTCAAATAAATTAGATTGAAGCATATGTAGCAGTAAACAGTTGTTACAAATTGAAAAAAAAAAGTCAAACACTCCAATAGAATAATGGCCAATGGCTAATTTTTATATATAACTTTCAATCTACTCAATACTTTTTAAATATCAGTTTAATCAGTAGGGACATGTTATTTTTTTCTATCAAATTGGTAAATTTGTTTTTCTTTTTCTTTATGATAATGTCCAAATTTGGCTACAGTGTGAGGAAATACACAACTAGTGGAAATATAAACTGGTATAATCTTTGGCAATATGTAGCAAAAGCCTTACGTCTTGCATCTTCCAGAGTATTTGAGCCAGCAAATTCAACTGTAGGAATTTATCTTAAATAAATAATCATATGGAAAAATAGGTATGTATGTGAAAATTGTTTATTAGAGTACTATAGCTAATAGAGATTATTGGAAATAATCAATGTTTGACAAAGGGGAAGATCAATTATATAATCTATAATATATTCATATAATGGATATCATACAGCCATTAAAATAATTTAATAAATGCAATAACTTTCATTTCTTGCCAGACATTTTCCTAAGTGCTTTACATGTGTTAATTCATTTAATCCTTATGAAATCCTATGAGATATATACTACTTATCCTTCATGTGGAAACGAGCAAAGAAGTTAATTTGACCTACATCCATGGTTAGGAAATGGCAGGATGGAGTACAAAGTTGAGCAGTGTAGCTCAAGAGCTACAACTCCTAACCACCTTGCACAATCCCATATTGTGGTGAAGGAATATTTAATACTCTGCACAAATGCTTTGCTCCCTTCAGAATCGTATCTCTTTTTCAGTAGCTCTTATTATAGGCATGCCATGAGTGCTATGATCAATGAAGAGTGTTCAGACACCAAAAGCCACTTTTTTGCTCACGTCAAAAATCCAAGAGGCATCCTTAATTCTTCCTAATCTCCCACCCCTATGCCATCTAGTCCAACAGCAAGTCCTATTATCTGTACCTCCAAAGTATGTCCCAGATATGACCACTTCCTTCCTTCACTGTTCCCACCCAACAACAAGCCAGTTTTTACATTCATTTGAAAGATCTCAATACCTCCCTAATTTGGTCTCACTGCCTCTACTCTTAACTCCTATGATCTTTCCCACACAACAGTCAAAAAGATATCTTTCTTTTTTAATATTTATTTATTTGGTTGCTCCAGGTCTTAGTTACGGCAGGTGGGCTCCTTAATTGTGGCATGCGAACTCTTAGTTGCAGCATACATGTGGGATCTAGTTCCCTAACCAGGGATCAAACCCAGGGCCCCTGCATTGGGACCTTGGAGTCTTATCCACTGCGCCACCAGGGAAGTCTCAAAAGATATCTTTTTTTTTTTAACATCTTTATTGGAGTATAATTGCTTTACAATGGTGTGTTAGTTTCTGCTTTATAACAAAGTGAATCAGCTATACATATACATATATCCCCATATCTCCTCCCTCTTGCGTCTCCCTCCCACCCTCCCTATCCCACCCCTCTAGGTGGTCACAAAGCACTGAGCTGATCTCCCTGTACTATGCGGCTGCTTCCCACTAGCTATCTATTTTACATTTGGTAGTATATATAAGTCCATGCCACTCTCTCACTTTGTCCCAGCTTACCCTTCCTCTCCCGTGTCCTCAAGTCCATTCTCTATGTCTGCGTCTTTATTCCTGTCCTGACCCTAGGTTCTTCAGAACCTTTTGGGTTTTTTAAGATTCCATATATATGTGTTAGCATATGGTATTTATTTTTCTCTTTCTGACTTACTTCACTCTGTATGACAGACTCTAGGTCCATCCACCTCACTACAAATAACTCAATTCCACTTCTTTTTATGGCTAATATTCCATTGTATATATGTGCCACATTTTCTTTACCTATTCATCTGTCAATGGACACCTAGGTTGCTTCCATGTCCTGGCTATTGTAAACAGAGCTGCAATGAACATTGTGGTACATGACTCTTTTTGAATTATGGTTTTCTCAGGGTATATGCCCAGTAGTGGGATTGCTGGGTCATATGGTAGTTCAATTTTTAGTTTTTTAAGGAACCTCAATACCATTCTCCATAGTGGCTGTATCAATTTACATTCCCACCAACAGTGCAAGAGGGTTCCTTTTTCTCCACACCCTCTCCAGCATTTATTGTTTGTAGATTTTTTGATGATGGCCATTCTGACTGGTGTGAGATGATATCTCATTGCAGTTTCAATTTGCCTTTCTCTAATGATTAGTGATGTTGAGCATCCTTTCATGTGTTTGTTGGCAATCTGTACATCTTCTTTGGAGGAATGTCTATTTAGGTCTTCTGCCCATTTTTGGATTGGGTTGTTTGTTTTTTTGATATTGAGCTTCATGAGCTGCTTGTATATTTTGGAGATTAATCCTCTGTCAGTTGCTTCATTTGCAAATATTTTCTCCCATTCTGAGGGTTGTCTTTTCGTCTTGTTTATGGTTTCCTTTGCTGTGCAAAAGCTTTGAAGTTTCATTAGGTCCCATTTGTTTATTTTTGTTTTTATTTCCATTTCTCTAGGAGGTGGGTCAAAAAGGATCTTGCTGTGATGTATGTCATAGAGTATTCTGCCTATGTTTTCCTCTAAGAGTTTTATAGTGTCTGGCCTTACATTTAGGTCTTTAATCCATTTGGAGTTTATTTTTGTGTATGGTGTTAGGGAGTGTTCTAATTTTATTCTTTTACACATAGCTGTCCAATTTTCCTAGCACCACTTATTGAAGAGGCTGTCTTTTCTCCACTGTATATTCTTGCCTCTTTTATCAAAGATAAGGTGACCATATGTGCGTGGGTTTATCTCTGGGCTTTCTATCCTGGTCCATTGACCTATATTTCTGATTTTGTGCCAGTACCATACTGTCTTGACTACTGTAGCTTTGTAGTGTAGTCTGAGGTCCAGAGCCCGATTCCTCCAGCTCCGCTTTTCTTTCTCAAGATTGCTTTGGCTATTTGGGGTCTTTGGTGTTTCCACCAAATTGTGATATTTTTTGTTCTAGTTCTGTGAAAAATGCCCTTGGTAGTTTGATAGGGATTGCACTGAATCTGTAGATTGTTTTGGGTAGTAGAGTCATTTTCACAATACTCATTCTTCCAATCCAAGAACATGGTATATCTCTCCATCTGTTTGTATCATCTTTAATTTCTTCCATCAGTGTCTTATAGTTTTCTCTATACAGGTCTTTTGTCTCCTTAGGTAGGTTTATTCCTAGGTATTTTATTCTTTTTGTTGCAATGGTAACTGTGAGTGTTTCCTTAATTTCTCTTTCAGATTTTTCATCATTAGTGTATACAAATGCAAGAGGTTTCTGTGCATTAATTTTGTATCCTGAAACTTTACCAAATTCATTGATTAGCTCTAGTAGTTTTCTGGTAGCATCTTTAGGATTCCCTATGTATAGTATCATGTCATCAAAACATACGTATTTTTAATGTGATTCAGAACACATCACTCTCTGACTCAAAATCATGTAGTGTCTTCACCCAAATTCTTTACCATAGCCTTCAAAGCCCTAGCATGCTCTGGTTCCCTTCTATCTTTCTAATATCATATAATAGCATATTTGCTTCCTCTGTCCCAGCCATATTGACCTTCTAGATGTTTTTCATACAAGTCAAGCTCGTTTGCATTTAGGAATCTTCATGTACACACTCTTCCTTTCTCTCAATCTTTTCAAGACTGCCTCCTCCTCATATTTCCAGCTACAACTCACATTCTACCTCCTCACAAAGGTCTTTCTTTAAAACCCAATTTAAAATACACCTCATTACTCTTTATCCACCCCACAATTTTATTTTTATTTACATCTAAATTATGTTACTCTTGTATTTCACACATTTGTGTGTTGGCTGTCTACTCCCACAAGAATGTAAGTTTCACAAACTTTAAACCATCAAACCCCCAGAACCTCAAATAGTGTCTGGCGCATAGTAAAAATTCCATACATTTTTAGTTGAACAAATGAGTGAATGAATGAATGTGAATGAATGTGAATTTTTTTATTTGTCCCTGAATTGTTTTCACTCACAACACTTCCAACACTGAATGTGTGTTTTTTTCCTCATGCTAACCAATTCTCACACCAACTGGATGTCTTACATTTCAATTCTGATGCTAACTACCCCAAGTTAGCTTTCAGGGCTCAGTTCCACAAGACTGTCCCCACTTCAGATGCCAGCCCTAAGTATTGGATCCTCAAGTTACCCGTGCTTCTGTCTAACTTGGCTACAAGTTTAAGGGTTCCCATAACCACCCCCCCAAGCCCATCCCCCCTGCAAGTTTCAATATTTGCTAGAACAACATACAGAACACAAGAAAATGCTTTACTTACTATTATCAGTTTGATATAAAGCCTACAACTCAGGAACAGCCAAGCAGAGGAGATGCATAGGACAAGCTACTGCAGGGTGATGTGGAGGCACAGAGCTTCCATGCTTTCTCCAGGAACACCACCCTCCCAGAACCCTGTTGTTTTCACCAACCTGGAAGCTTTCTAAATCTCACTGTTCAAAAATGTTTATAGAGCTTAATCTCCAACCGCACCCTACCCCTTCCTGGAGGTTCATGGGTGAGGCTGAAAGTTCCAACCCTCTATTCTCTTGGTCTTTCTTGTGACCAGCCCCATCCTTAAGCTGTTTAGGAGCCCTATCCTAAATCTCTTCATTAGCATAAACTCAGGTGTTATGAATAAATAAAAGACATTTCTACCGTTCAGGAAATTCCATGGGTTTTAGGAGCTTTGTGTGTCTCAAGAACTGAGACAAAGACCAAATATATTTTTAAATTATATCACAGTCTCTAAGAGTAAAGTTAAATCCTGGTGTGTAGGAAAAGGGTATATCTCTAAGGTAAAGCAAACTGAGGGAGAAGAAGAATCATACATCTCAAACAAGACACTGGGGGAGAAAGTGAAGGGCATCCAGGGATGGCAGGAGGAGGCAAGGAAGATTGCAGATGAACTGCAGAGGGGAAAGTCTCCCTCTTTTGAGTTGGTAATAGGCAACAAGATGTATAGGAGATCACTCCTGAACTGTAGTCATTCAGATGTTCCTTCCCTGGATATATTACCAGGAGCTAGAAAAATAAGAACTCTTTTCAGGAACCTGAAAGTTTGTGCTAGTTCTTTGAGGCTGGAGGGTAGGTATCTCAGACAGTGAGCTAATTGGGCAAAATATAGGGTGACCAACACATCCTAGTTTACCTGAAACTGTCCCAGTTTTAAAACTGAAATTCCCATGTCCCAGAAACCTCTTCAGCCCCTGGCAAACTAGGATAATTGGTCACCCTAAAAGATCAGAACTTTGCACGTTCATAAGCAAAACTTTATATTTTTCTATCTTTGACTTGAGTTCCCTATAGCTTTCCTCAGACTTTGATATATTTAAAAATCCCAGGAACAACTTTCTGCAATATACAGAAATTAAGAGTGTTTAAAGGGGACCACCTGATGGTGTCAGTGTGATTATAGTGAGTGAGCCCCAGGGGAAAAATGACATATAAGGAAACAGAATTTGTGCTTCTTGGCCTAGCGATTCTCCTACCTATGCCAAATCTTGAAGACATTTTGCCAAGAAAAAAATGAATGGAGAGAAGGAGAAAAACATAAATGATTTGAATTAAAAAGCATATTAATCTGGCACTGATGAACCTCAATTCCTTTGAGTTGTTTTACCATCAATAAAGATGGAATTTATGCCAGTTAATCTGCCCTCTCACACCAAGTCCCTCTTGTGGTCAAGTTGCTCATAGCTAAGAGATGCCAGCAAGACCACCTTCTCAGAGTTTAAGATTCCATTTCATTTGAAAATGTATTTGATAAATTCCAACATTCTTTCCAGGTTAAATTTTTTTTTCAGTGGATGGTATCTCATTTTTTTAATAAGCTTTTAAAAAATTAAGGTATAACATGCATACAGAAAAGTGTGCAGATCCTAAGTGTACAACTCCATGAGTTTTCAAAGTAAACACACCCATACAACTAGTAAACAGGTCAAGCAACAGAATATTAACACCATTTCAGAAATCTCTCTTGTTCCTCCCACTTCACTGCCCTCACTCTCACACAAGTGTCCACTATACTGACATTTTTTTTAACAGCCTTATTGAGATATATTGACACTTAGTAAACTGCACAACTTAACATTTTGATAAGTTTTGACATGTATATACCTGTCAAACTATCATCACAGTAAAGATAACATGTCTATAACCTTTAAAAGTTTCCTCGTGTCCCATTATAATCCTTCCCTTCCAGTCACCAATTCCAGGTTAAATTTTATAATAAAATCGGAAATAAGAAGAGATGGATATACCATTTTGATTTCTGATCCTTTGTATGTGACATTTTCTATCATCTAGCAGCTTTTAGAAACTTCTGTTTGTCCATGTTATTCTGGATCTTTTTCATTCATTATGATAGGCACCACAAGCACACTTCCAACCTCAAATGTCATGTGCTTTGGATTGGGGAGATTTTATAAAATTGATACTTGAATAATTTCTTCTCCACTGTTCACTCTGGTCTTTCTGGAGTGCCTAGTTGTTGGGTGTTAGAGCTTATGGTTTGACCTTCTAATTTTCTTTTGTTTTCTCTTGTATTGATGGTCTCTGTGCTTTTATTCTAATAACTGGCTTATTTCCTTAATTTTATATTTCAACTATTTTTCAGACATTTTTATTGTCATATTTTTAATTTCTCAGAAGCTCTGTCTTATTCTCTGGTTGTTTTTGTTTGTTTTGTCTTTAAATATATTAATATAAAACATCTTTGTCTTATTTTCGGGATATTTTATTTTCTCTTACCACTCTGAGGAAACTATTTATAATATTTTAGTTGGCTTTTCTATTAAGCCTGCTTGTTTCAAATTCCTTTTTATTTGCTATTTATTTATTTATTTATTTATTCTGTTTTGTGAGAGACTTTTCTCATATGTTTATCTTTTTCCTTGGAATTGTCTGTTTCCTTTGCCAAATTTTCTGTTAGTCTGAGAATTTCTCTTGGTGCTATTAAAGAACTCTTTATATATTAAGGACATTGTAGGCAATCATTTTCCTACTGAATAATCATTTGTCTTATTTGAGTATCTGTATAGAAAATTTTTAATTTTATGTGGTTAAATTTAGTTGTCATTTTATTCAGAAGTTTGGATAATACTGAGGCAAGCCTTCCATAATCCAAGATTGTATTTCATAAAATGTTACATTTTTTTCTAAAACATTTATTTTTTAACATTTACATTGTTATTCCATCTGAGACTAACTCTGGTGTAAAAAGTGAAGTAAAGGTTCCACTTTGTTTTTTCCCAGATGACTAGGTACATGTCCTAACATAATTTATTGAGAAATTCACTGATTTGGTACATTTAGCTGAATATCTTAGAAACCTGATCAAAGTGATTAAATCAAGTAGATGTTTTTCCCCATATTTAACCAGAAAGCTGAAAATAAAAAAGTCTCATAGCAGGTTTTGTAATGTCATTAATATCCTAGTCTCTTTCTATTATTCTCTTCCTTGAACACTTTATTTTCATGGTTGCTTCAAGTCATATAAAGGCTGTCTGACCCCTTACATAAAATCAGCTTATTCAGGGAGGAAGGGAGAAAAGAGAGGATAAAGAGAATAAAGGGAAGGAGAAGTATCTTATGGATCTTCTTATGAGTATCTCATGAACAATATTTGCTGCAAGAGAGGCTAGAAAATAATTTTTTAAACTATATGTGTTGCTGCCCTAAACAAATATTAGGCTTCCATTAATAAAAGAGAAAGGGAGAATAAATTTTGGATGCACTACTAACAGTTTTGTGTACTAAATTGTTACCTGTGGACTTGGTAGATGACCTACTGCATTTGACTACATATAAAATAATAATGCAGAGCATTTTATAAAGTTGTTAGAGCACATGGGGATTAATTAGTTATATGTACTTTAAAATGAAGAAAATTAATAAGGCAATCATTAACTCCAGGAAAACCAAAGAACTGTACACAAAAACTCAAGCAATCATGATTTACTATTTATCTCAACAATAAACCTTGCTTCTATAATCATGATAATGTAAATACTGAAGTCCTTCTGACTTCAGGAGAAAAGAAAAACCATTCCAAACAGCCTTTAAGGTTCCCATTTTTCCATCCTTGCTCATCTCCTGGGTTCCAGGTTACAGTGCATCAAGGACCTCTGTGAGGAGACTAGTAACAACAGGAATATCACAGGCTCTATGGATTCAAGTGGACTTCACATCAATTAGGACACTCTCCAGCTTAACTTTTCTCTACAGAGTCCCTGATAAATGGTTACTTGCCTTCTGCTTGAACATATCCACTGACAGGGAGCTCACTATTCCTCCAGACAGTCTATTCAATTCCTGGACAGCTCTAATCACTGCCAAATCATTTCTTATAATTAGGTTAAGGTCAACCAATTCTACTTCACTCTACTCACCCTTTTCTGCTCCATAAAGTTTTACAGTATATGTTCAATTCCTCTTTCACAAGAAAGCAATCAGTTATTTGAATATTATTGTCAAGCTACTCACTCATAATCCTCCCCATGTCAAACTCTTCCCCAGGCCCAATCATTTGATATGGTTTTACATTCCAGTGACATTTTGGACATCTTCTTTTGGATGCACTTCATCCAGTTAATGTCCCTCTTAAAATACGGCACTAGAACAGAACACATGATTGCCAGATGGAGTGGGAAAAAATATGAAATCCAAAGTTTCTGAATTTCACATTATATTTAGAAGGTACCTTGTAATATGTTTCCTTTTGGGGTCTTTTTGGAGATTTTTGGCAAAAGATACGACTGTTTGTCTTTATAAAAACTTATGGAAAACCACGCATTTCATCCCCCAGACTTTTACCAAAGACATCTGTCCCTTTTCACTATCCACAATGCTTAAAAAAATGCCAAAATCTAGGCATGAAATGAAAGAGAACGGGGTCTGAGTGAGCCATCCTCTCTTTCAGGAATCAAAGGAGAATTGTAAACTAGGATTCTTTTAACAATGTTGAATATCAAAGAAGTCCAGGATGAGATCTTTTTCCAACACCCTGCCCTACCCACAAGAGACCATGTCCCAATTTGCTGGATTCAAACAGCCAGAGTCTGTTTCTGATCTGCAGTCTCTGTCAGTATTCTTTTTCTTCGTATCTACTCATTCCTCTTCTTTATACTCATTTAGAATACAGTAATGGAAGTAGCCTGCCACGAGGCTTTCCTTTTTGCCACTTTTTCTCGGGAAATGTGATTAAAGAACTTGGAGTGGGCTGTTTTACGCACAAATATTCCGACAGTCTCTTAGCAATAAATGGCTGTCGCTTCTATTATCTGTCTGGCTTTGAGCTCTATTATCTGTTGTGAATTGTTGCAGGGCTCTGTAAAACAGTGTTTAAGCAGCCTCATTACTCCCTTCCACACCTTCTGCTCCATCTGAGAGTGCTGCTGCTGTGATTGCTGGGTAATGTTTGCCATTAGACAAGGCACATAGAAGAATCAAGTTATGACTAATTCACTTGATGGCTGTGTGCCCTGTGTCACGCTCATTAACACCTCTCGACTTCATTATTAAAGAGAATCACAGAGCAGATCTCAGTGGGCTCACATTTATACTATAGTATGCTTTATTTTTCCATCTGAGCCACATCCTTAACACCAACTTCTCCTGATCACCCTTACATTCTACCCCAGGCCTATTCCACTCAGCCACACTTAACTAGGTCTTTCACTGAATAAATAAATGTTTATGGGGGTCTGTTGCCAAGAGGCCTTTAGGTTATCTGGAAATGTGAGTTTATGCCCTCTGAAGAATCATCCAACCAACTTTCAACTGAAAGTCATCAGACATGCTCCTGATGGAAGTCCAAAGAGAAAACAATAACACCTTAAAATATTGAAGTCTACTCAGCCCTTTTGTAATTATTATTTAATTTGAAGTTTACAACAACTTTTTGTGGTAGACTGAATAAATAGTACTCTATCAGTAGCTTGAACACTAGATTTTCTAACTCTGAAGAAGCATCATATAGAAGACAAACAGGTTATCTACAGTTACAATGCTGGGCAAAATAAAAAGCAATAGTATTATTTATGCTCGACTTTCCCAAGCTTAGTGATCAAAGTAATAGCAAAAGAAGAGAGAGAGTATTTTCCTTAGTACTGTCTTATAGTGTTCTCATCCAAGACTATAGCGGCGTCATACTTAGCTGCCTTAATCATTAACTCCAGCTGAACAGTCATAAGTTCATATGGTAACTATTACTATTGTTCACTATTATCTAGGTGTCCTCTACTTCTGAGTCCATGGAGGATTGCACTGATCTGCCTCTTGAAGTTGGGCATGGCCATGTGATTTGATTTGGCCATGAAATGTGAGTGGAAGTGACAAGCATGGTTTTCATGTGGAAACATTTATTTGCAGATACTTTAATCTGTAGCTTAGCTCTTCCCTTGCCATGAGAATTACAGAAGCATGTAACCATATGGCGATACCATAAGATCTAAATAGCCTAAGATACTGAGTTAGCACATGGGAGACAGTAGCTCTGGAGGAACACTTGGACTTTTAGTAGAATTTGAATGAGCACTAGACAAAATTTTGTTATGATAAATTACTATGATTTTGGAGTTGTTTGTTATCACAGAGTGTATAGCCTATACTGACTGATGTAGTTTTCATTTGCTCTAGATGTATCATAAAATTAAGCCATTTGTGGAAAAGAAAAATAGATGCAGCATGGCTGAAGGCAAAAGGAAATAACTGAACTTAAAGTCAAAAGTTCAAATCCACTCTACGACATGAACTCTGCCGGGTACCAAATAATGGTTGGCAAGGTTTTACAATGCACAAGGACAACCATCTGGTATGGACAAGTGACATCTGAAATCTAATCCATGCTTTTCTCATCATGGTTCAGTGCTATGCCCAAGAGCAGGTACCTTTCTCCAATTTACACAAAAGTGCTTTATGTGAAAGCCGATCTCACTTACTTTTAGATGTCCTATGAGACATCAATTAACTTCTCTAAAGTTTTCATTTTTTTCTCATCTTTAACACAGGAACAAAAATCTTCACCTCTTTGTCTGTTAGGAAATTTAAATTAAATAAGAGATATAAAAGTGCATATATAGTATCCATATGATAGACCAATAGCATTCAAACCTGAAGCGTTAACTTTGATTGTTGAAAGACCCCTTCAGAAAATGTGGAGGTAATGTTTGTATCACAAATGACCACTTTTCAAACTAAGTGGTTTGGGAAGCTTCACAAATGTGAGTTACATTGCACTTGTTCCAATGTTATGATAATATGTGTTTCCAAGTGACAGAAATCTGGTTTGAACTAATTTAGTAAAAAAAGAGAAGGGGGGGTGAGTGGGAAGAGAGTGGTAATTGGTTCACATAAACAAAACAAGATTTGAGTAAGCAAACCACCAGAAGAGGAGAGATGAAGCTGGACTTTGAAACAACTAGAATCAGGGACTTGAACATGATCATACACCTCTCTTTTTTCACGTCTTTTTCTTTTTTGCTCTTTTCCTCTCTATTTGTCACTTTCCTTTCCTCTCACTGCAAACTTGCTTGTTCCAGATAACAAGAAACAGAGCTGCAAAGGTTTCTTGACTTACTCTCTTTCTCAATAACATTTCAAGAAATTCTAGAAATAATTCTGATGGCCTAGTCTGATCAAGGACACACACTTAGACCAATAAATCATTTCCACATAAGAAAACACCCTGGGACTTCCCTGCTGGCTCAGTGATTAAGAATTGCCTACCAATGCAGGGGACACGGGTTCAATCGCTGGTCTGGAAAGATCCCACATGCCGCAGAGCAACTAAGCCCATGCACCACAACTACTGAGCCTGCACTCTAGAGCCTGTGAGCCACAACTACTGAGCCCACGTGCTCTAGGGCCTGCATGCCACAACTACTGAGCCCGTGTGCTGCAACTACTGAAGCCCGTGCACCTAGAGCCCGTGCTCCGCAACGAGAAGCCACCACAACGAGAAGCTCGTGCACCGCAGCAAAGAGTAGCCCCCACTCGCCGCAACTAGAGAAAACCTGCACACAGCAATGAAGCCCCAACGCAGCCAAGAAAAAGAAAAAAAGAGTACACCCTGACTGCCCCAATTTGAGTAATATACCATCCATGGACCAATAAACTGGCCAAAAATGGGATCAGGGTCATAGAAAATCATGGCAGCCCCAAATAAAACCAATCAGTTGGAATGGAAGAAGAAACAAAGAAATGAAAGATATAGATTAGAAAATACTATAGATGTCCAGTTTAGATAGTAATTTAAGGTAAATCAGTTGGGTAATGTGAAAGTAACAAAAACAAATTCAACATTCTGATGGGAAAGGAAGATCAAATTATCTTTATAATGGGTTCAGTGGCAGAATTTAGCAATGTATTTCTAGTTGTTTGAGTAATTTTCCAGAAAGACAGATTGTCTGGGCCAGCTGGATGTTTTCCCATCCATTACTTCTCCCATTATGGGGCACTATCCATTCATCAGGGAGATTTAGATGAACCAGAAGCCATTTAACTACATTTCTCAGAATCCCCTTTGTTCTATAGTTCTAGATAGAGTTTATCAATAAGAAAAACTCACATGAGATTTTGGAAGGCAGAAGTGATTTAGGAGGTCAAGGTGGCCACACAGAAGGCCAGAGGAAAGTAACATAGCCAACCAAAATACTCGATTGGGAGCTTTCCCTGAGACTCAAGAATTGCAGCAGTTTCCTGGTGAAATTTTTGAAACTACTCATTATAGGGTTTGAGGCTGTTTCTCTGATATTTTAACTGCACCCTTCCTAATCTTCCCTTTCCCAGAAAACTCTCTAATTCCTATATTAAAATATTATTCTATATTCTATATAGAATTCAAAAACTCTATTCTTTATATAATTCAATATTATATACACTTATATTCAATATAAAACATATTCCTGCATTGCTTAGACTGACTCTGTTTTCCTGTCCTAACAAGACTGGTACAGGTGAAGATCCAGTTTGGTACAGGTGAAGATCCAGTTAGATGCAAGTAAAGAGATTCTAGGCTGGTTCACTGTAAAGTACAAGAATCAGAGTGAGTTTAGTGAAGAAAAGGAATGAAAGATAGAGAGAATCGGGGGATTGATCACCCAGTAAAATAATACAGCAAATCTCAGGATGCAACCTGACAGAAAGAATATACTTACCTATAAAATGTCCAAGTTTTTTTTCTTGTGCTACAAAGAATGTAAGTGGGACAACTGGTAACTGTAAGATTAGATAATATTGTATCAATGTTAATTTCCTGATTTTGATAATGTACCACGGTTATGTAAAAGAATATTTTTGTTTTCAGGGTATACATACAGAAGTCGTTAGGTTTTGCAACTTATTCTCAAATGGTTCAAAGAAATTGGGTGGAAAGAGAGAGAGAAAAGAAGGAAAAGAAAAGAAAACTGGAACTCCCAATTCTACCCAGCAGTAACAAGGAGCTCACCAATTGTGTGTCAATGGAGACCAAGTTGGGAACCTAGCTTCCAGCCCTACATGGCAATAGCAATGCAGCGTCCTACCCTCCCCCTGCCTAAGTGGACTCAGTAAAAGAAAGCTAAAACAGAAGGTTTTAGTAAGATCCAGTTTCTCATAACATAGTTCAAAAATGTCCAAGTTTCAATTTAAAAAAAAAACCCACTCATGCCAAGGAAGATCTCAAATTGAATGAAAGAAGACAATCAATAAATGCCAACACTGAGATGACAGTGATGTTAGAACTATCTGACAAATGTTGTAAAGCAGCCATCATAAAAATGCTTCAATGAACAATTATAAACACAGTTGAAGCACATGACAAAATAGGAAATGCCAGCAAAAAAATAGGTCCCAGCAAGAAACAGAAAATAACTCCCCTCCCCAAAATTAACATTTTAGAACTTAAAAATACAATAACTGATATTTTAAAACTCAATGGATGGGTTTAACAGCAAAATGGAGGGAATATATTAATTAGTGAACTTTAAGAACAGTAGAAATTACCCAATCTAAACAAAAGAGAAAAACAGACTGAGAGGAAATGAGCAAAGTCTCAAGTACCTCTCAAAGTCTCAAGCAAAGTCTCAAAGTCTCAAATATAACAAAAGATCTAACATTTGTGTAACTGGAGTTCTAGAAGGAAAGAGAAAAAGGGTGGGACTGAAAAAATACTTGAAGAATTAAGCCTGAAAACTTCCCAAATTTGTCAAAGAAAATGAAAAAAAAAAAAAAAACACAAAAACAACACATAAATTTCCAGATTCAAGCTGAGCAAAGCCAAAGAAGGAAAAAAACAAAGAAATCCCCAACAAGATGTATCATAGTCAAAGTTATGAAAATTGAATACAAAGAAAAAAATATTTGAAAGCAGCAAAAGAGAACCAAAAGCAA
Source organism: Hyperoodon ampullatus (assembly GCF_949752795.1). Lineage (NCBI taxonomy): Eukaryota > Metazoa > Chordata > Mammalia > Artiodactyla > Ziphiidae > Hyperoodon > Hyperoodon ampullatus. The sequence continues at coordinate 41,987,236 of NC_136918.1, forward strand.
ACCTCTATGAAAAACACCATTCAAATTACAGTGGATTTCTCAGCAAGAGCAAGTGGAAGCCAGAGCAAGTTGCACAACATTTTCCAGCATAAATAAAAGAACTGTCAATCCAGAATCCAATGTTCAGTGAAAATATTTTTCAGAAGTGAAAGGGAAATCAAGACATTCTCAGAAACAGGAAAATTAAAAGAATTTGTCATCAGAAGACCTACCATAACAGAATGGCTATGGAAGTTCTCTAAACAGAAAAGAAATCATAAAAGAAGGAATACCAGGAAGGGAGAAAGTACATGTAAGAAAAAATATGGATAAATAAAAATAGACTATCCCTCTCCTCTTTTCTAAATTATTCTTGTTTTCTAAATTATTTTTGACAATTGAAACAAAAAATCATAACACTATGTGATGAGTATCTAAAGGTATGTAGAGAAAATGTTTAAGAAAGTTATATTTTAAGTGGGGGAAGGCAGAGAAATATAAAGGGAGGTAAGGTTTCCTATGTCACTCAAACTGGTAAAATGACACCAATAAACAGTGATAAGTTATGTGCATATAATGTAAAACCTAGAGCAACCACTGAAACAGCCATAAAAAGAGATAACATTCAGTTATAAGTCATAATTCTAGTTATTACTTTAAAATGTATATCTCAGAAATAACTAAATTTCCTTGTCAATTGCATTATTATGAACTTTCTTCAAATCTTTAACCATGGTCATTTTTAAGTCTTTTGTCATTTACAGACAGTTCTGGGTGTACTCTGATGCTTTTGCAAATATGTTCCTATAAAAGGGTTTCATCTTCAAGGAATTCATGGAAAAGACTCTGACAAGTACATGTTTCTGGTAACTGACTGTACTGCTGAACTGAATGAATAAGCATTTTCAGAACTCTAATGGAAAACTGATGAACTCATAAAAGTGCTAACAAAAGATCAAGATGAAAGAAAAATTAATTACATGGGACTGAGTGAACTGATGAGGATGATTATAATTTTTGTGACTTTCTGTTTGAATTAAAAAAAAAATCCCACAAGGACTCAGAGGCAAAAATTATACAAATCCATTTTCACTGCAAAGTAAAGGAGCTGTTACAGTGGAGGATTACTGGACTGAATGTCAATATTATGACATAGTATGAGTGTGTTTTATGTTTGGTAATTGCAATCATTGTTGCTTTTGTTGTGGTAATCCATTTACAGTGCTTGGTGTCAGTCTATTTATCTCTTGTAAAAATAAAATACAGTGTGTGTGTGTGAAAAAAAAAAAGAGAGGGCAGGATATTCACTCCCAGAAAATGAAGAGGGGGTTGGGGGAAGGAAACCAAGAAAGGATGAAAATCAAGGACATAGTCTGCAAAACAGATGGCTAGCATTTCATATTTTTATGGTTTGGAAATAGAGGTCTTCAGAACACTGGGGAAAAAAAAGAGATAACATTCAAAAAAGCTATAGAAAAATCAAAATGGAATTCTAAAAACTTTCAAGTAACCCAGAGGACATTAGGAAAAACAAAAACAGAAACAAAAAATAGAATAAAAAGACAACAAAAAAATGGCAATCTTAACTCTAAGATATCAATAATTATAGTAAATGTAAACAGGCTAAATACATTAATAAAAGGCAGAGATTGACAGAGAAGAAAAGAAGAAAAAAGTGATATAAATCATGCTACTTGATATTAAGGCTTAGTATATACTTTCATTAATCAATTCAGTTTAGTATTCATAGAGGAATAGACACATAGATCTGTGGAACAAGATAGAGAACCAAGAATTAGATTCACAAAAATATGCCCAGCTGATTTTTGACAAAGGTACAAAAACAATTCAACGGAGGAAAGACACCCTTTTCAATGTATGATGCTGGAGTAACTGGACATCTACAAGCAAAAATAAATAAATAAAAAGAACTTCAATATAATCCTCACATCATCTTATATAGAAATTAACTCAAATGGACTTAAATGTAAAATAGAAAACTACAAACTTTTATTTTAAAGAATAGGAAAAAGTCTTCAGTATCTCGGGCTGGGCAAGAATTCTTATAATTGACACTAAAAACATGATCCTTAAGGGGAAACAAATGATAAAGTGGACTTCATCAAAATTAAACTCTTACTCCAGGAAAGACTTAGGCTATAGTAGAACAAGATACAGACTGGGAACAAATATTCACAAACCTCATAAACAACAAAGGACTATTATCTAGGATATATAAAAACTCTCACAACTCAATAGTAAAAACAAACAAACAAACAACCAAGCATATAAAAGATGTCCATTGTCATTTGCTAAGAAATTTAAATCAATACCATAATGAGCTATCACTACACACCCATCAGAATGACTTAAATAAAATGTAGTGACCACACCAAATGCTGGTGAAGCTGCAGAGAAACTGGATCACTCATACATTACTGGTGGGAATGTAAAATGGTACAGCTACTTTGGAAACAGCTTGGCTATTTCTTTCAAAACTAAACATGTAATTACCATACAAACCAGCAATTGTACTCCTGGGCATTTATCCCAAAGAAATGAAGACTTGTATTCATTCAAATCCTTACACACAAATGTTTATGGCACTGTGTTAGTTTCTAGTGCTGCCATAACAAAGTTGCACAAACTGGTGGCTTTAAAAACAAAAATTTATTATCTCACAGTTTGGGAGGCAGAAATCCAAGATCAAGGTGTCAGCAGAGTTGCTTCCTTGGGAGGGTTGTAAGAGAGACTCTGTTCCATGCCTCTTACCTAGCTTCTGGCAGTTTGCTGGCCATTCTTAGTGCTTCTTGACTTGTTGAAGCATAACCCCAATCTCTGACTTCATGTTCACATGGTGCTCTCTCTGTGTGCATGCCTGTGTCCAAATTTACCTTTTTTATAAGAAAAGTCAAACTGGATCAGGGCCCATCCTATGACCTCATTTTTACTTGGTTACTTCTGTATAGACGCTGTTTTCAAATACAGTTATATTCTGAGGTACTCGGGGCTAAGACATCAACATACGAATTCTGGGGAGATGCAATTCAATTTATAACAAGCACCTTTATTTGTAATATTCCATTACTGGAAACAATCCCAATGTCTTTCAATAGGCAAATATTTAAACAAACTGTGGTATGTCCATACCATGGAGTATTACTCAGCAATGAAAAGGGGGAGGGGGATCTATTGATACACACAAGAACCTGGATGACTCCCCAGAAAATTATGCTAAGTGAAAAAAGCCAACCCCAAAAGATTACATACTGTATGATTCCACTTCTGTAACATTCTCAAAATTATAAAATTATAAAAATAGAGAACAGATTAATGGCTGCCAGGGGTTAAGGAGGTAAGAGGGCGAGCCAGAAATGGGTATGGCTAAAAGGGGAATAAGAGGGATCCTTGTGGGAACGGAATGTTCTGTATCTTGACTCTATGAAAGTCAAAAATCCTGGTCATAATATTGTGCTATAGTTTGGAATGTCTTACCATAGGTACAAACAGGGTAAAGCATACACAGGATCTCTCTGTATTGTTTTTTATAACTGCATGTCAATTTTAAGTTATCTCAAAATAACTTTTTAAATATATACATAAATACATAAATTGTTAGTTTTAAGTTTGTGCTATTTTTCTCAGATTGCAATAATCATATATGACAAAAGCTGAAGACTTAGAAAATAAAGGATAATACATGGGGAAACATTTTTAAATCACTCATAATACACATAAGGTTGGACTGTTATTTCTAAAAAGTAATGAGGTTACAATACATACATCTGGGATCACCCTGCCCCTTAAAGGGTAGATAAGATTGAGTCAAGTACATCCTTACTTCCATGTCCCTTTCAGTGTTCTATAAAAATTGAAACAGTCTCCCCAGATTTCTGTTCTTGCCTGGAGGTAGGAGCAGGAAGTGATTAGAGCTCACAGATGCCTGTGTTTCTGAAGTCCTGCTTCAGTTGAATCAGTTCTGTTTGTGGATCATCTACCAATTCTGCTCATGACATATCCAAGTTGTTGCAGTCCCACCCCTTTCCGAATATTCTACTCTCTTGAGATAGGTGTGTGCTTAATATGTTTTACTAGTGATCAAAGGAAGGTAACTGAAGAGAGAACTACATCACACCAACAAAATTGTATTCAAACTGAACACCAGACTTCTTTGCTCTAGAAAGCCTTTGATTCTGCCACAAATGGATATTGTCACTGTCCAACTTTCTCCTGAGGTCTTCAGCCTTATGCTACCTTCTAACATCTTGTCTTTTCCCTCTTATTTGTTCACTTTTCTTCCCACATTCCCAAATTCCTATTCATCATTTATTCAAAGACGGTTTCCTTCTCCTTTGTTGTTCTAACTCCTGGTAGCCCATGACCTCTGAGTATCACTTTTCCAATAAGCATCTTGTCAAGGATTTTTCTAAACTAAGACATTATTTTCCTTAAGAGAAATTCCTGTACCATTTGTTAAGGAAACCCATTTATTTCACTCACCACAGTACAAAAGTGTATGCTCTCAGTGGATTCTGACTAGCCATGTGTCAAGGGACATTATCTAGAGACAGAGGTGATCAAATACTCTGATCTTTGGTTTCTCTGTATCATTTCTAATATTGGCCTGTTCCAAACTGGTTAAGTTTGGGGAAATGAAGGATTTAAACAATCATTACATGAAAAAATAATAATGCTAATAAGTGAGGATATCTGTTACAGTCATTCTTCCTTCTTTCTTGTTAACAAACCCCAATGTTGCCTGAGCAGTAATATGCCAAATCCCAAAGTATCAATCATAATGGATATTATGAGCTGGATTGTATCTCCCCAGAACTCAGACTATATTGAATCCCCATTACCTCAGAATGTGACTATATTTGGAGATAGGGTCTTTAAAGAGGTAATCAAGTTGAAATGAAGTCATTAGTGCATTAGAGTGGGCCTTAGTCCATTATGACTGGTGTCCTTATAAGAAGAGGAGATTAAGACACAGACACACATAGAGGAATGACCATATGAAGCACAGGTAGAAGACAGTTATATACAACCCAAGAAGAGATGACTCAAAAAATAAATAAATAAAAAATAAACAACCCTGTGGACACTTTGACCTTGGACTTCTAGCCTCCAGAATTATGAGAAAATTCATTTCTGTTCTCTGAGCCACCCTGTCTTTGTTATGGGTGGCACTCTGTTATGGCAGCCTTGAGAAACTAATACAATGGCTCCAAGTCAATCATGAAAATGTATTTATATTTTGCATATGGCCTGGTTATGAAAAATTAGGTATAACAGGAAGTCTTTAAGAGCTTTCCAAAAACTCTTATGTTGTGCTTTAGACATTATTCTATGAAGATATGATGCTTGGAACTGTAATAGCCATCTTGAAAGCATGAAAGAAATACAAAGAAAATTCCAGGAACATTGGTCTTAACCTCTGACACTGATGAATTGCTGACCCAACCCGAGAGCTGTTAATCTCTGGATGTCTTATTTTGTAAGTTTTATTAATAAATCTGAACTGTTTGGATTGGTTTTGAGAGGTACTCACTATTTGCAGCCAAAAGCATCAAACTGCTACACCTGTAAGCATTGCTACAACTGTTTTCATGTGAAGTCAGTCCCATTCTTTGTCTAAAATCTGAAAGACTCATTTTCAGAGGTAATATTAGTATAGCAATCACCAGAATGAATTTCAACACATTTCAGAAAGTGGAGGGAAATGGATAGAGGTACACTAAAAAAATACCATTAAATTGTATCTAAAGCCTTTTGGTAGAAGGTATTCCCTCCCTAGTCTTGGCATATTAATTCCTTCATTCCAAAAACATTTCCCGAGCATCGTCTACTTATACTATGTTGGTGTCGTTTCCATTGAAAGAGATATTGGGCTTATTTATACTTTTTCCTGACTCTGGTTCAAGATTGTTTACTGTGTATATGGAGACTAAATATTTCAGCAAGACCCATTTGGCTGACGAGTAGAACCAACTGAGTGAGGTAAAACCTGGCCTGGTGACTTTGGCTCCAAAAGCAGCCAGACACTGTTCCTTCCACTTTCTTCCCCACACCATGATAGAGCATCCACACTGGTCCTATCAGAAAATACCTGAAGAGACAATGTTAAAATGCACAGTCAGTTGGTGGCTACAGAGGGACGGTGCAGCTGTGAGTCTCTGCTCCAGGGAGCATCCCAATGACACAGACTGCTTTCCAGAGAACAATACCATTTGTAAAAGCATTCTGGCGCCACCAAGACATGGTCAAGCGCCATTCTCCCTTGAGTCTTGCTGCTCCAGAGATGAGAAAACAGCTGACAAAATTGATGGCAAGTTAACTCATCCTTCTGAACCAAGCAATTCATAGCTGGAGTGAAGAGGGAAAAGTAAAATAAGCCTTGGGTTTTTGTTTCTGTATGTATGTGTGTGATGACAGCCAAGGAATCATTATTTTCTCTCCAGGTGCCCAATAACTGAACAGCCACTTTTGAGGGCGCCAACGCTACCAGCTCAGTATTGTTGTTACCCCATTAAGGGGTGGGTAGAGGCTGGCAGTGAGACAGACTGTTTTAATTGGCCTCCTCCTGGAAAGGAAAGAGCCAAACGTTTGCGGAATGCTTATTCGAGCCAGTTTCAAAGTAATAAAAGTGCATCTTTGATACACAGAGAGTTTATGTTCTTCATAAAAATGCTAATTGCAATCTTTGCAGAAAGGAGTGGCTTGAATGCTTACCCCTTCAGCTTTTTAATATGAATACGGTTTACTATGTGGATGACCTTGTATTCATTAACAAGGGACAAGGCTTAAGTCCTCTCTGCAGCCTTTCAAAACCCACTTCAAGGATTCTACCACTGCGAATCTGAGAGCATTCAAACTCTTTTCATGGAAAACTGGAAAGCAATCTATTTGTTTCTTTAAAAAAAAAAAATTTCTTAATACAAATACAGAGGGGGAGTTTAGAATATTTTTTTCCTTCAGTGAGTATGTTTTTCCAAGGTCAATTTGGAGATTCTTCCTATTTGGCTGAGAAAAACTGGAGCCCCAGTAAGCGTGTTCACAGCCCTCTCTGTGGCTTGGAAGCCTTCCCCACCTACAGATGCTACAAGAAGTTGCTGATGTTTTTCCAGGGTCCCACTATTTGCTTCTCTCGCTACAGAGAAGGAAGACAGGGTGATGAGTGAGGTTTTATTTATCCTGTGGGATGACTCATTCAACGAGACTTTCCAACCCAGAATCCTCATCTTTCTTTGCTCTATTCATCCGCACCCCCAGCCCCTTTTAGTTTTTGGTCCTTGGGTGGGTTTCCATTCACCCTCTCCTGTCGAGCTCTCCCTCCAATCTCAAAAAAATAATAAGAATTTTTTTTTAAGTTAAATTTCCCACAATTGCACTCAATTTACTCTGGGAACGCATTTAGAGGGCACGGGTTTTGAAACATAATCAACAAAATAATCAGTCTGGGTTACATTAAATACCATCTTTCCAGACTAAGCCAAGCCTTAAGAGGGAAAACAGCTCCCTTCGATCCCTCCCACCATGAATGGGACTCTGTTTCTCAAAAAGGTTTATTGAATATTTCCCGAAATGATGTCGTCTTTCCAACCGGGCCTATGCGCAGTCTTTCTCAGAACGCCGTCCCATCTTTGGTCCAGCTGCAGGCAGGTGTTACCCAACAGTGTTGGGCTTCTCTGCTACTCACAGCGTCTCCACAGCAGATGCTCTGTATTCTCAGGAATCCTGCTCTTTTTTTTTTTTTTTTTTTTTGAAAAGGGGTGGGGTGAGGAGACACTAAACAGAAGGGAATCAAAACAAAGTAGACTAACTGGACCGACAAAACATCACATCATCTAACCAGTTTTTATTGCAGCCACACATCCAGGAGATCAAATGTCAAAATCTGGGTTCATAAAACCAATTTCTAACTTCTCTATCATCTTTTCTAATTAATTATAAAACATACAAGATATTGCTTTTTAAATTTTGTCCTTCCCCATCTGCAAATTGGACAAAGAGAAAGAAGGAACACAGAGCAGTAATATTTCTTATGAGATGCTGCTGCCCAGTCACATAATAAAATAGTTATATGGAAATCGTCTCTTCTGCCTGTTCTAGATCTGGCACAGTCCAGTACTGACCAAGGAGCCCAGGTTAATAGTAGCTTCTGTGGACTGCATCTTATAGGAGGTCAGGCTCTACCCCAGGCAAAAGTGACCAAGGCTGGGAGTGATCAGACAAATCAGACTGTGTGTTAGGGAAAGGAGGGGGGTTTTTTGTTTTGGTTTGTTTTGGGTTTTTTTGGTTTCTTTTGAGTGTAACTGCTTTACAATGTTGTGTTAGTTCCCGCTGTACAACGAAGTGAATCAGCTATATGTGTACATACATCCCCTCCCTCTTGGACCTCCCTCCCACCGCCACCCCCATCCCACCCACCTAGGTCATCACACAGCACCGAGCTGAGCTCCCTGTGCTATACCATAGGTTCCCACTATCTATCTACTTTACACAGGGTAGCGTATTTCAAAGCAGGGGTTTTAACTCAAGGAAGACATTCTACAAATACCAAATTTAGGTCAAGGCTAGCATCACAGAGCCAAGAGTTCACAGCCAAATTAATCAGTATCAAATGCTACCATGCTCTCCTAAAGAGAGGACAGGTACTTAATGGGGGGCGGGGGGTGAAGCTGGTGAGTATGTTATAGTTGTGAGGAGTGGAGAGGTCTTCCTAGAAGTATTGATACCTGCATTAATGAAGGTGTCTTTAATTAACCAAGTGAAGAATTGCTGGGTGTCACGAGATGAAAAAAAGTAACAAAGGAAGAAAGAACCACAATAGCAAGAGTATGGAGACAATAAACAGCATTGCATGAGGGAGAAGCACAAGAATATATAAATGATGAATTAATGCATGGCACAAAATGAGTAAGTAATGGCAAAGGACACTGATGGCATTTGAGAAGGAAAGCAACACAGTCAGATAAATAAATATAGCAAGAATGTGTTGCAGGATCTTGGGAGAGTCATAAGACAGAGAAACCTGTGACCTCCCCTGTTTTACTCCTGTGGTCACACTATGTGCAGTTTTATAATTTAAAAATTTTAATGTATATCTTCTCCCAGGTACAATTCTTTTTTGTCTTCACCATGTCGGTATCCCCAACACCAGCTAGATATCTAGCACATAGGAAATATCCATCAATGTCTGTGTTAAACACATGAGTATATGGATAAATGAATATATAAAGTGTATAGAAACCCAGAGCAATGACAGCCACGATAGACACAGAGAGAAACCCAGGCAAGTCTCTATGAGGTGTTAAAATCCATAGCACTTGGTGATTGATTCAATTTGAGGAACAAAGAGGGAGAAGTCAAAGGTGACAGTTTAGGAACTAAGTGTCTGAGTAAATGCCACAGGTTTGGGTGGAGGTGATAGGAGGCTACATTCTCAGGACCCAGAGTAAGACCAGGTCCAGATGGAGAGGAGGTTGGCTTTGGTCCTGTTGAGTTAGGGTAGTGATAGTTTTTGCTGAAATGTCTAAAAGAGCTAAAAATACAGAACTGGGGCTCAGAAAAGAGGTCAAAGCTAAAGAGAGAGATTTGATTTTACCCGTGGAGAGTTTGTTCGTTAAAGCTGTGGGCAAGGATGAACTTGTCCAAGAGGGTGGAGAGAGAAAAAAAAGCAAAGACAGAGCCTTAGGGAGGGTGGCAAGATGAGTTGGTGTCTGAAGCTTGGGGACTGTGTCTTGATATCCTGATTCAGTTATCTGATCTCTCAGCCACCCAACCAACCCAGAAAACAGCATAGATCCTTGTCCTGCCTAGGGAGAGGAGGGCTTTAAATGCATGCGGCATTCCAGCCCTTCACTACAATCAACAGTTCCTGCATTAACAATTAACAGCCACAGAGCAGCTCAAAGATTGCCACTCGAGCCTGTACCTTGCAAACTTATTTTTCCCTCTGATGCTATTTAGTGTCTGACAATGTTATTAAAATGAAAGAATTTTTTTTAATGAGCTGGAAGGAAATCCATTTAACCAAATTGTTCGAAAAAGGAATAAAACACATCAAGACTCTTTGCTTTGCGCCAATCCACCAATATAGGATCCTGCAAAAACTTTCTTATGTAAATATTTACAAGGAGAGTAAAAAAGGAAAGTGGTTTGGGGAGCAACCAGATGGAATAATACAAGAACAAACTTGAATACAGTCAAAATGGGATTCGGCAACAACAGGGCATCCTCTTAGGGATCTACTATTGCCTGGGGGGAGAGCAAAGAAAAATATAGAATTAAAAACAAAACCAGCTCTGGGAGAGCATCTCTTGAGCCCCATTTCAGCTAATCTCTGAAAACTGGGTTTTTGTTTTTATTAAAATCTTCAAAAACCAATTACAGTAGGCTCCCTAATAATAACATGTATGAATTAATTCATTATTCATCACTCCTCTGGAACCAACTTCTACCCTCTCCGAAGTCTTTCAAAAGATGCCATTTTGGTGCCTGGGGGTCCATGAGCAGGAGTGGGGCTTCCCCCTGGGTTGTGAGCCTATGATGCTTTCTCAGTTTTCATTTCTACATCTGCCTTGGGTAGTTTGATTACAAAGAAAGGGTCATTAACAAATATATCAACTATATAATGTTTTTGTAACTGCTTTCCTGCCCTCCCCTCACCTCTCCCTGGGTTCCCAATGCAACCCTCTTCCAACTCAGGGAACATTTGAAGCAAGCTTGGCTCACAATGCATTTTGCAAACAAACCACAGAATAACATGATGGTAAAAATGTTAGCTGCAAATTTAATAAATAAGGAAATAAATAAGTGCGTAACCACAGAGGCTTGTCTGGTTCCTCGGCCCTCTGACCACAGAGGCCCTCTGCAGCCTGTCCTCACTAGTGGGGAGGCCAGGAAACTGGGAAGACACTTCAGCCTTGCCCAGGGGTCTCAGAGGTGGAAGTTACACAGAAATAGATTTTTTTCTCTCTCTCTCTCTCACTGTGAGGTAGACAGTTCTATGTCAAAGCTATCCAACAACAAAAGACATCACCAGAGAGTGGGAGAGGTGGGCCTCTTGCCACCGTTGTCTCAGATTCACCCACCATTTTTGAGCACATAATAGGGGTCTGTGTCTCAATGCGTTCACAGGACATCTCTTTAGTAAGCTGGGGAAGAGGATATGATTAGTTCCATTATGCAGATGAGCAAACTGAAGCCATCAAGAAACAAGTAGAGGTCAGATGACAACATTTCACAGATGCTATAAAATCTCCCTAATAATTGGAATGGAGGAAGGGAGCATAGAAGAGCCATGTGTGATTTTTAACCCTGCTTTCAAGACTGGCTGCTGACACTATTTATAATAGCCAGGACATGGGCAACCTAAATATCCATCAACAGAGGAATGGATAAAGAAGATGTGGTACATATATACAAGGGAATATTGCTCAGCCATAAAAAGGAATGAAATTGGGTCATTTGTAGAGACGTGAATGGACCTAGAGAGTGTCATACAGAGTAAAGTAAATCAGAAAGAGAAAAACAAATATGTATATTAGTGCATATATGTGAAATCTAGAAAAATGGTGTAGATGACCTTATTTCCCAAGCAGAAATAGAGACACAGATGTAGAGAACAAACATATGGATACCAAGGGGGAAAGGAGTGGGGTGGAAGGAATTGGGAAATTGGGATTGACACATACACACCATTGATTCTATGTATAAAATAGACAACTGATGGGAACATACTGTACAGCACAGGGAACTCAACGCACTGTGGTGTCCTAAATGGGAGGGAAATCCAAAAGGGAGGGGATATATGTATATATACGGCTGATTCATTATGCTGTGCAGTAGAAGCTAGCACAACATTGTAAAGCAACTATACTCCAATAAAAATTAATTTATAAAAAGTAAATGTATCCAGAAGACAAAAAAAAAATAGACTGGCTACTGAGATTTCGTCATTTACAAAGATTTTGAGATGAAAACACCAAAGTCAAAACACCAGGCTTGCCAAGTTTTTTCCTAACTTTTACTTTGAAATCCTGATGGCCCCAAACTCCTCTTCACCAGAAGACTTCTGTGGCTGATGGGTTCTGTTAAGAGTATGACCACTACAGTCCAATCAAAGATGCAATGGGAGGCTGAAGGCTGGGCCTGAAACTGAATAATAGAGTGCAAAATTTTTGATTCAGGGCCCAGAATCCAGTATTCACTAATATTTTATGCCCTAGGACAGGGCTTAAGTATCAGGAATAGAAAACAGAATCCCTCATGTTTAATATTCACCGAGACAGCAGCCTGCTAGGCACTTTAGTCAGACCTCCTGCATCACACAACCATAGAGGACCCCATTCACTGCATGGTCATATGAATAGTGTTGGGCAGTGTACATGACCTGCAATGCCATTCAGGAAAGTCTGTCTTCAAGGAGATACCAAAAAAAAAAAAAAAAAAAAAATCAAGAAAAACACAACCTCAAATAAGTTAACAATCAAATGAGGGAGACAGATGTGGATGCAAATGATGCTTAGAGGTGGGGGTAGTTATAAGCGCAATGCATAGGCTGAGAATGAAACCACTGTCCAGTTTACTAATCTCACATCAATTAATACCTTTGGTTGTCACCTCCATGAATAAGAGGTATTATCCCCTTTTTTTCCAAAGAGGAAAACAGAGTTTCAAAGTAGGAAAGTGAGAGACTTCCCTGGTGGCGCAGTGGTTAAGAATCTGCCTGCCCATGCAGGGGACACGGGTTCGAGCCCCGGTCCGGGAAGATCCCACATGCCACAGAGCAACTAAGCCCGTGAGCCACAAATACTGAGCCCATGTACCACAACTACTGAAGCCCATGGGCCTAGAGCCCATGCTCTGCAACAAGAAGCCACTGCAATGAGAAGCCCACACACCGCAATGAAGAGTAGCCCCCATCTGCCGCAACTAGAGAAAGCCCGCACGCAGCAACGAAGACCCAACACGGCCAAAAATAAATAAATAAATAAATAAGATTCAATGCTTCCTTGTAAAAAAAAATAACAATAAAAAACATAACAATAGAAAAACAAAGTAGGAAAGTGATTTTTCTAAAATCTCTGGCTCTTAGGTAGGAAGCTAAGCCCAGCCCAGGTCCCGAGGCCCCACCTCAGACCCCCTCCCCTGCCCCTCCCCACCATGTCGGAAATGCTGTAGATGAGGGAACAATAGCATCAGGGTGCCTGCTGCTAAAAGCCACAGTCAGGGAAGAAGGAAAAGAAACTTTAAGAATGCAGGAGGCATAGAGATGATGCAAAGGAGACTGGAAGATGGGGTTGTGACATACCATGACTCACAGCACTTCTGGATTTATTAAAAGCCAAACCACATTATTCCTTGTCTAGAAGGTAGCATTCCAAATGCTGAAGCTTTCTGGCTTTAATACAAATTTTATTGTAACTCAATTGGGAAGGAACTCTTTCTAAAATCGATTATGCATTTGTCTGTATTCTAAAACAAAGCATAAAGAATATAAATTAGCCGTTTCTGAAAGGACTAGAGGCTGTCATTTTCTTCACTGAACTCTAACGTCAGATGACATTCTAGAGGACTCTCTCAATTTCAGGACTGCCTGACTCCACACTCGACCCAGATTGCTGTGATTTTTCCATTCTTGAGGATTTGTGGTAGGGTTTTGTTTTGATTTTCTGTCTCCTCTTTTATCAAGCCATTCCCCTTGTATTTCTCTCCATTTTCAAGAGCCTACCTGTAGTAGCCCCTTCTCTCACTTTTAATTTGCTGGCTTTGGTCTCCTATGTATTTATAGGTGACCAAATTTATTAGCAGTTTGTATAAACTAAAAGTAATCAAGTTCTGAGTGAAGACTACAGCCCATCAGCAAACCATAAACATTTGTGCATTAAGCGTGAGCCCTTCTTGTGGCTGTGCCCACGTCCTTTGCTCTTATTTGCCGGGTTTACTTGTGTTCTTCAATGAGTGGCCTTCAAGATCTAAGTCAAGTAAAACCTCCTTCAGAAAACATCCCATGAGTCCCCAGCAGAAATCACCTCTGCCTCTGAACTCCCAAACCACCAGATGTGCCTCTGGGGCGGGGCGGGGGGCACACTGCCTACCTCTGGGTTATTGTCAGTGGGGCTGCTCCCTCTACTACAACAGAAGTGTAAAGACATGATTTGCATTTGACTTGTCTTTAATATCTTCCCCCAACCAGGGCTTTGTCCATAATGAAGACATAACCTGTTGTCTTTAAGGGGATTTCATCCTAGTAGAAGAGGCAAAAGGGAGGAGGAAAAAGGGGAAAAGTTGGTAGGGAAGGAAGATAGGGAGGAGATGGGGAAGGGAAGAAGAGAAATAAGAGGTGGAAGACCCTTTATTCCCTCAGTTCGTTTTCCCAAACCAACTATCAGCAGCACCAAGTGGGACCATTTCTGGCATTTCCTGAGCCTCTTGCTAGATTCTGTCCAGTGGCTGCCAACAAATGTAGATGGTTGCCACCAGAGCTAGGACAGAGGACTGAACGTGGGCACCCAGGTGAGGCCCCCCCAGGCCTGCCTGAAAGGACACCAAAGGCCAGGAGGCACACACACACACACACACACACACACACACACTGCCAGGAGGCACACACACACACACACACACACACACACTGCCAAGAGGCTCGCGGGAGGAGAGCGCTGCCCCAGCTGGCAGGAGGCTATACAGTCCGGTCACTGCAGGCTCTGCCTTTTCCTGGCTCCATAGCCCTGAGCTCATCCTGGGGTGAGCTCACCAGAGGCCCTCCTGCTTTCTCACAGTTATTCAAATGAGCGAATGTTTTATTTTAAAAGACTTTGTTTAAAAACATGGTCTCAGAACTTTCTCTGTTCCTCTTGCTCTCGTGCTCACCCATGCCAGAGTAAGAAAACTAGGCCAGTTTGAAATCAACAAAATGAAAGCTGTTAAACATTTGGTTGGACTCCCAATATATGCCCTATGAATATCCCCGCTTTGGAACTTCCACAACCTGTCTTCTTCCAGATTTTTTGTTGAGTGAATTGATATTCTGATTCACCACGGTATCTTCCCAATGTGCGAAGCATGGTGTTGCCACATAGCATTCGCCTTTTAAGCTCTTGTGGCTTGGATGTTGCAAAGTCTCTCTGTTGTTTTGACCTTTCCAGTACCTACTTTCTCCTATTCTGGCAGCAGCACTTCACTTTTCCTTTAGAGAACCACCGCTCCGGCTCTCAATCCATGTGGTTTATGAAGAACTGACCTCAGTCCTCTAGGCTCTATTTGTGGAGGAGACCCAGGCTTGGCCAATCAGCATATCTAAACTTGCTGGCCACAGTGGACGACTTAGAGATGGGCACATGCCCGTGTCACTCCATGGAGAGTTAATTGTGGAATTTTTGCCAAAATTACTTGGGGAAAATAAAACAACTTTCTGTTACCGTTTGTGAACTGATAGGATATAAACCTGCAGCTGCTGAGAAACACCAAGAAAAAGATGCTTGATAAAGAAGCCAACACAGAGAAAACCATAGCTGATGGAAAAAGAGAAACATCGTTCTGATTTTCTCACTGGCTATCTGTTGCAATTATTTCGTTAGGTGGCCAAAGCATGATTTTTCACTTAGTCGACTTTGAGTTGGGTTTGTTTGTTGCAACCAAAAGTGTCCTGATTAGTACAGGTGCAGAGACACATGTAATATAAAATTCTTATTGTTATAATGTTTTATAGTTTGTAAAGTACCATCATATACATTATCTCATTTAAATATCATAAAAATTCCCAAAAGTGGCTATTATCATGTTCCCTATTTAATAAATGAGAAAATGAAGATTAATGAAATTACCTAAGCTCCAGTAGCCAGCAGGTACCAGAGCCAGGACTGAAATCTTGTGTTCCTGCTCTAAATCCAGTGTCACCCACCCTTGTTACAATCAAAAGGAGGCAAGGTGAGCCCGTGTATAACGTTAAACAACACAAAACATGACAGTCCGTTCGATGGTAAAATATACCAGATAAGGCAGCATTTGTTTGGCGGTAACATTGATGGTTCTTAGAGTAAATGATGTGTGTCCTCAGAGGGAAGAGAGCTCTGAGGACTGGCCAGCATTAGGAGAATGTATGGAGGGGAAGGGATTGCACTGCTGGTAAATTTTCCTAGAGGATTTTAAGGCATCTTGGGGTATCACATTCAGAAAGACCTCTAAAAAATCTTCTAGTCCAATCCCATCTTTTTACAATAAATAAATAAATAAATAAATAAATAAATAAAATAAACAAATAGTAGGATTGGTAAGAGAAAGGGGTTTGTTATTATTATTATTGTATTATTGGTCTTTCACTGACTATCTACCGACTTCCAGGCTCTATTTATGTACATTATCAACACTGCAAGTTAAGTATTATTATCCCAATTTTCCAGATTTGAAAAGCAAAACCCAAAAGTTTTTTCCTTGGTTCTTTTGTACAAGCTGTGCTTTTACCACACATGCCCTTCCTTTTTTATCCAAATGAGGAGCACCTTCTTATCTTCCAAGATGTCCCTGAGGACACCTTCCACAGAGACTTTTCTACCCTCCACTCAAGCACCAATGAACCCTGTCAAAGCACAACACTTCATTAGACTTAGAGGTTTGCATTCACCACCTCTACCAGACTGTGGGTTCCTTGAGGTTAGATACTCTATTTTATTTACCTTTGCATACCCAGTACCTGGCTTAAAAGCTGGCACCAGAGCTGATGAGAGGAGTGAGAGAATGAGAGAAGAAAAAACAGAGGACACAGCCTTAAGTTTAGGGATATGCCCAAAGTTAGGAGGCTGTGAAAGAACTGAAGACGGTCAGGATGGAGATGTTTGAGTAGAACCAGAGTAACGTTGGGTCTCAGGAAACACTGGGAAAGAATGTCTAAAGTATGCAATGCTGCCAAGAGATCCAAGAAAACCGACTGGAGAGAAGGTCAGACAGTGGATAACCATGCTGGTTTTGCAACCTGCTGGTAATTCTTTGGAACAAATTATCAGGGCTTTTAGATTTATTGAGAGAAAAGCTTTCTTCTGCAAGCAATCTGGAGGATTTATAAAGTTGAGTAATGGTATAATTACGCTTCTGTCTGGTTTGCCTAAATGACCAAGGGTGAAAGACCTTTGGGGCTTCCGGTTTGTTTCCATCTTCAGAGCAGAGAGAAGGGTTGTAGCAGCTTAGCTCTCCAGGGGGAAACCCAGCACAAATGACAGTGAAGCACATTTCGTATGCCAAGGATATCAGGGTTCAAAGCCAAAGTGTAAGCCAAACTGATAATAAGCTTCACCAGGGTTTAGTTAAACTCATAGGTGAGAAATTCTTAATGGATTACTAAAAAAAAAAAAATCTAGAAATACGGGAGCGACTCCCCTCGTTTTAATTGTTGCAGTGAGAGAGACAACCCAGGTCCTTCTCCAGAATACTCTCCCTGGCCACTATCAGAGACCCAGTCCAGGGTGGATTAGCCTTGGGTCTCTTCCTAGGGGCAGGAAAGAACAGTAAACCAGAAGACCTAATTTCAGTGTTTCTTCTGACCAGAGGTGTAGTGGTTATGCAAGACATTCCCCTGCTCTGAACCTCGATGTTTCTACCTGTGAAGTGGGTAGTGTAATAATAGCTGTCCCACAGGACTGGTGTGGGAATCCAGCAAGATACTGGCCTTAAAAATTATTTCTAGGGGCTCCCCTGGTGGCGCAGTGGTTGAGAGTCCGCCTGCGGATGCAGGGGACACGGGTTCGTGCCCCGCTCTGGGAAGATCCCGCATGCCGCGGAGTGGCTGGGCCCGTGAGCCATGGCCGCTGGGCCTGCGCATCCGGAGCCTGTGCTCCACTACGGGAGAGGCCAAAACAGTGAGAGGCCCACGTACCGAAAAAAAAAAAAAATTACTTCTAAACTCTAAAGTGTTATCCCAATACTACAAATTTCCAGCCTGGTAGAACTGCTTTCGTTACCAGTAGAGGTAAACAGTGGAAAGGGCCCCAAAGTGTGAAGTCCAAGCCCACACAACTCAATCTTTTTTCCATTTATCTTTTGACCTTTAGGATTCATTAATCTCAGTATAAGCATCTGCTGAGATAGGGACTTAACATTTTTATTCTTTCATTACATATTTACTGAATACCTATTATATGCTAAACAGTGTTCTAAGCACTGGACATATGAAGGGAAGAATAACAATAGTAAAAATAATAATAACAACAACAACAACAACAAATACCCAGTATTCCTTGAGCATTGTCTATGTTCCAGGCTCTGTATTAAGCAGCTGACATGTACTCCCACATTTAATCTTTTTAACACAATAGGAGTTGGGCATATTTATTAACTTCATATCACGGATGAGAAAACTAAGACTTGAAGACATCCAGTAATTCACCCAAAGTCACACAGTAAGTGGCAAAGCCAGGGCTAGACCTAGGATTGCCGCAGCCTGCTTGTCCCTAAAGCCTGTACGGTCACCACCGTGCTAGAGTGCCGCAGTGGACAGACAGGACCCTTCCTCTCACAGCACTTGCAGACTAACCGAGGGTGCAGACAGGTCATCGGGCAATGACAGTAATTGCCCCCATGGAGAGCACCTGGGGACAGCAACCTCTCTCAGGCAGGGGAACATGCAGGCCTGCTGCCCTGTGCCTGCTGGCCAGGGTCTGAGGCAGAAGGCAGCACCTGACTCTAACCGGACACTTTCAGTACAGAATATTTTCCTCTGAAATGGTTACAACCTTTTAGATCTAATCATAATACTACTCCCTCACATTTCTGTAGGGCTTCATGTTTCTGACCTCTGTCTACAAGGTATTTTACACTCATGATCTCATTTGATCCCACAGTGATGTAAGATGGGCAGGGCTGGAACAGTTAGCTCCATTTTACAGCTAAGAAAACGGAGGCCCTGAGAGAGAAGGGTCCCGAGTCATTCCAAGTAGCAGACCGGGACTTCAAACTAAATCATCAGACTCAAGTCCAGGCTCCACCTAATACCATCTAGCATCTTAGTCCAGAAGATGTGACAACACTGAATTACCTCTCTTGTCAAACCTGCAGATGTGTTACAATAGACCTCAGAGTAGGGTTTTGAAGTTCTGCTTTCCATAGACCTATAATTTTTTAGGTAAAGCTACTTTGTAGTTATAGAGTGTCTTTTGTTACTTCTAAACACTTTCAGCCTCAGAGCTCAGAGAATTTTGTACCCCCAGGATTACTTAGCCATTAACTTTGATTTCCCCTGACCTTGTCTCATGTGATCATCTAATGTGATGACCTTAGTAATTTTAAAACATTGCTGATCACAGTACATATCACTTAGGGATGCCTGGCACACACAGAGCACATCAGTATCAGAAATGCACTGTACTTATTCTCTGGGGCAAGGAGAGCCCTCCAAGCAGATTTTTCCATGGGCCTGAGCTTAAGAATAGCATTAGGATATGAAATCGATTTCCAAGTATCATGAAAAAGTCTTCAGAGACTTTGAACACATTTTCTACTTGCTGAATATAGTCAATATAGTTTTAAATACCAGAATATGTTATTTATTTCCACCATTTCTCTCTCCCTCTTGTCCTTCTTCCCCAAATGGCACCCAGCCATCTTGCCAGGGGAAACTCCATGCAGGCTGCCACTTTTATAGTGATTAACGCTTGGTAAGGACAAAAATTATTACCACTGACTCCTATGTGTCTTAGTAGTTATGAAGAATAAGAAGGTGGTGAATGAGGGGGTTCTATATAGAGGTCTGAAAGCTATTAATGTAAATTTAAGGCTCTTTCTCTTCTAAATCTTATCCAGGATTGTTCATGTAACCAAACATCCTTGAGTTTGATTTCTGTTGGTCCTGGGCATGTCGGAGAGTTTCTGGGATAACCAAGCTGAACCACAGATTCCTTTTCTTAGGAGACTCAGGTTGAAATACTTTGTTATTCATCAAACTCAAAATTTGAATATGTGATCTGAAATGTATACGTGTCTTTACAGTGACAACAGAGCAGAAATCCAATGCAACCTGTAAAACCCTGGGCATATGATGATTGCCAGGAGGAGAGGGTGTGGAAGGGAAGGCCCAGCCAGACTGCAATTTGAATGTGTATCTGGAGGACTCAAGGCTACTAGGGCAAGCCACCAGACGTTGTAACTGTGTAACTGAGGGCTGCTGAAATCACTACTCTATCCTCCAAAGCTATCCTTTGAAAAGAGCACAGCTCTGATCATGGTACTCAGCAGTTCAAAATGCATCCCTTTCCATCCAACTCCAGAGTGGTCCATGTTGTTTGTCACAGATGTGATTCCCTCCACCTGGAATGCCCCTATCAGACTTTTTCTCCCTGGAAAACTCCTACATCCTGATCTCCAGCAAGCTCAAATGTCACCCCCTCTGAGAACTCTTCCCTAACTACCAGTACAGTTAGTTGTTTCTGCCTCTGTGCCCCCTTAGCACTTTGTACATACCTCCAGGCTAGAAGTAACTGTTGCATTGTAATATTTTATAGGTCTCTCTCCTTGGCTACATTAGACAAATATCATACTATATATATATATATCTTCTCAGTGTCATACACAATGGCTGACACATAGCAGGCACTTAAATGTTCAATGAAAGAAAGAAAAGAGAAAAAAGGAAGAAAGAGAGGGAAGAAATCAGGGAGGAAGGAAAGGAATGGAGAGGTGGAAGGGAGGGAAAGAAAGGAGAATGAAGGAGGGAGAAGGAAACAGAAGAAAGAATGAAAGGAACTCTGTTTTCCCAACTGATAATCCTACTGTGAAATAGGAATAATCCCTCCTCCCTCTTTGCAGATATGAAGAATCCATATTTATTTCACATTCTCTCAATTAAGTTGCTTATTTGGATCTACTAAGACACTTATTGATTATTGGTTTTCTATTTTTTTTTTTTTTCGATACGCGGGCTTCTCACCGCTGTGGCCTCTCCCGTTGCGGAGCACAGGCTCCGGACGCGCAGGCTCAGCGGCCATGGCTCACGGGCCCAGCCGCTCTACGGCATGTGGGATCTTCCCGGACCGGGGCACGAACCTGTGTCCCCTGCATCGGCAGGCGGACTCTCAACCACTGCGCCACCAGGGAAGCCCTGGTTTTCTATTGATTCTGAAGAGATCCGTAGGAAGATTTGATAAGTGTAGAAAAGATAAATAAGTGTACAACTAATAAACTCTGGATTACATAAGCAAACATTACTTAATTACATTCCTATTAATACACAGACTCTGTAATGAATTTTGAGGCATTTAATTATCAATTTGACAAGATAATCTAGGGGTAGTCAACGATTATACCAGTAAATTGTTTTTAAAAAATCACTGAAAATTATTAAGTCTTGTAACAGACATCAAATTAACTTGCTGGAGCTGTCTGGTTAAATAGACAGCAGTTAATTATGAGGTACTTACACATGCCTCACATTTTAATGTGCAAGCCTTTTTAATTGTGTAACGTCAAAAATGTTGTGTAGGGGAACAGTTTACCCACAGGGGATATTCCTGTTCTGTGCAGTGTGGCCACTGGACAGCAGGAGCATTATCTGTGATGTCCAGTCTGGCTTGTCCCACTTTTCATCTTGGAACTGAAAGACAGAACTCCCTGAGAAACAATGATTGTCATATGCAGTCCGGCCTCTGGGGCCATTCAAACTTTCTCTCTCAAAAGGAGCGATGGAAAAGTGCTCACATGACAAAAGTTTAGGATAATAGTGGTAACATTTGCCACCTTATGAGCACCAGCTATGGGCCAGACACCATGCAAGATGCTTTACGTGGACTATCTCTTTTATGGTCAAAAGGTAGAAAATCCCATCAATAGGCAGGTTTCCCTCGGAACGCTTAGTGGAGGAGGAGGAATAAGAAATTACATGTACCAGGCCACTGAGATGACTTCATCTTAGCTCAAAAGAAGGCTGCTGGCCACAAGGTCTGGAACCAGACACAGAGCAATGGTCCCAGTGTTGAAGACATAAACCCAGCCAAAGATCATTTACTCTTCAGTAATCCCAAGTACCTATTTTTCCAACTCTTCTCCAACCTGGATTCTGTGGTCCCAGGAGACACCTCTTTCCCCATGGCTGGGCCGCTTTTTTTTTAATGAGCAGAGGAAAGGTGAGACTTTATAAAGCATCTTTATTCTGACCCTCACAGTTCCAGATTTGACATTCTTTCTGGAGACTGACTTATTCACCCTATATCTTACTATCATCAAAACTCACAAACTAAACACTGGCACAAACTAAACACTCAAGAGAGTATTTCTTGAATTGCCATGAATTGAACTGAATAGGATTGGACTGGATTGGATTGGATTGAATTGGATTGATAAGGTTGGATTGGATTGGATTGGATTGGATTGGATTGGATTGGATTGGACTGGATGGGCCTGCATTAGATTGCAATCCATTGGACTAGACTAATGGAATTGAACCTTGTAAGGAAGGAGAACAGACTCTAGAACCTATGTTTCTTTACTTTTAGGCCAAGGCACTTTCACTGATAATAAAGCAGCATGAGAACTATGCAGGGACTCTGTCGTCAGACTACAAAGTCCTAAGTTAAAAGTTCTAAGTTCCTAAGTGGTGATCAGTGCCACCACTTATCAGCTCTGTGACGTAGGGTAAATTCCTTAATCTCCTTGTACCTCCCTGAGTAAAGCTAGGACAATAGTTGTACCTACTTTATAGTACTGCTATGAAGATCTATTCAGTTAAGTCCTTGGAATAATGCCTGGCACATAGAATGCACTATATAATGTTTTTAAAATAAAAATAATTTTTAAAAAATCATCATTTTGAATTGTATTCCACTTTACCTTTTACACAGCCCTTTCACATATGGCAACTCACATCACAGATGCATTGGAAGGATTATCCCTATTAATCCCCATCTTGCGAATAAGAAAACCAAGGCTCATAAAAGCAAGTGCAGATCAAGAAGTCAAGCAGAACGTAAATAACCATAGGACTTGAGCTCAGTTCTGTCTTATTTAAGGCATATTTTTAGTTCAGTTCAGTATGATATCCCTGATAGTTTTCATATGTAGTCCTGACTGCAGTGTATGCTGTTAGTTGCCTGATAGACAAGAGTTAAGTAAAGTCATAGCATCCTCAGTGTTATTGGAATAGGCTTTTTCTTACTCAGTACTCAGCAAAGCAAAGGATTGCAGCCTGGACTAAGGTGAAAGGTCTGTGATGTAGTGTGATAGAAATAGCTGGACTAAGGTGAAAGGTCTGTGATGCAGTGTGATAGAAATAGCTCCACTGAAGGAGTCAGGAAACCTGAATTCTGGCCTTGACTCAACCACTAACTTTTGTCATACTGATAACTAACATTGATTGAGGGCTTACTCTGTGCCATGCCCTGTATGTATGTATGTATCTTTTAAACCTCACAGCAAACTGTGGGCATAGAGACTTTTATTATTCCATTTTTCAGGTGAGGAAACCAAGGTATAGAGTAAATAAGTAACCTGTTCAGGTCAAATTGCTAGTAAGTGCCATAATAACTCTTATTTGTAGAATGAGGGCATTAGACCACTATGACCTCAAAGGTACTTTCCAACCCAGTCCATCCATAATTCAGGGAGTTCTTGCCTAATCCTCACTCCCCTGGGGGGTAATTCCGTGGTTCTGAGCAATGCTACATCAAACCTCAGACATCTCAAGGTCTCCCAGGACACCAAGGTTGAAAAACTGGTGAATTGTTGCATAATGTGGGATTTTTCTAATCATTGAAAGAATGAAACTTAAGTGAAAAATAGTCAGAAGATAAAAAACCCAACTCTTCCCCCGCTTACCAATTTCATGTATACATTTATTACATTTGTAATCATGAAGTTCATTCTATTTTGCATTTTTCTTTCTTCCCTTAATTTACTATCACAAACATTTTTCCAATAATTATGGCTAAAATTCTTCATAATTATCATTTTCATGACTATATAAACAATCAGCAATAACTACCAGATGATATTTGACCAAAATATCATAATAAAATGATTACCCCTTTGCACAATTATTTAAGCAGTTTGGGGTGTATTTTTTAAATATATAATGCTGCAATGAACTTATTTGTGCAGTTCATTTTTCTCCTCAGATATGTTGTTTCTATAGCATACATTCCCCAGAAGGCGAGGCTAAGCAAAAGGTGTACCTATGTTTGTGGCTCATACACTCTGTAAAGACAGAGTGTAATGTTGATAGTGACCACAAATGGCCCTGCATTGATGAAATCTTAAGACAATGAACAGTGAATCTGGTTCCAGATTTTGAGTGAGTATTACTGGTTTGCTAAGGTGAGCAAACATTAATTTAATAGAGGTTTTGAATGCTGAATTCTTGGTGCTTGGCTTCAAGGGGGAAAAGGTCTGTAAGAAGCGCTTACAAGAAACAGACTTACAGGAGTAAAATGAGATTTTATGGGAAGTTTAAAAAGGCAAAACCTTCAAGAGATTAGTACTCAGGAGACATAAGCAAACCAGTTCTCTTGGACCCCACTGGGATATTTTTATCTTAATACTAAAGAAACACACTGCCATCAGTGTCAGCTAATCAGAAAATGTGGTAAAGTTGGGAATCATCTGATATATTTTAACTTAAGACATTCATTTGCCAGTCAGTAGGCCAAGTCCTTTCTTTAAGCATACCTTTTCCAATTCCAGAGTTCCTTCTCATTTTTCTTGACTAAACCACTCCCATAACATATACTCCATTATTTCCAGTTTCAAGTGTTTTTGTTTTTATTTTGTCTGCTTTTGTTTTATTTGTCTTAATGGAGGAAATCTTTAAAAACTTGCAGAATTCTTCTAGATTTTAATTTTTGTCATCCTTTACAATTGTTTCACCCACAAATTAACTATAGAATATTTTTTGGCAACTCATCCCCTTTAAGCCTTTCCAAAGCAATTAATTATCATTGAAACAATCTCTTTGTTTTCACACTCATACTTCATTTGTTTGCATAATATTTAAGTTATATAATTACATTAACTAATATAATTAGCATAAATAAGTTTGGGGGGAAAAGGTCAACTGATCCTTGGTAAGCATACAGTTCAACTGATGGGAGGAGATGGGCACAGGACACCAGACAGCAGCCTCACAGCCATGACTATTTAGTGTGCTGTGGGCATCTGTCAGAATGCTTTACAAAGGGAATTGAGGGCTTCTGGCAGCTAAGTGGGAGTTACATCTACTGACTAATGAGTGTTCCTCAACATGGAAGAGAAGGAAAGAATGAGAACTGAATTCCTGGACCCTGAATGCAGAAGCAGTGTATATCTGCTGTCTCCATGTCAACAAGGGGCTAAAGAGACACTAAGTGTAACTCTATGAAAAGAGTTAGAGCTTACGTCCTTCACTTTATTGGAAACCTAATTCTAAGGTTAACTTGGCGATTTATATGAATTTTGGGGTGATCCTAGACCCTTCTGGTGAAATCTAAGGAGGTTTTTTCTCTCTCTCCAAGAAAATTCACAGAAGCGTTAACGACTACATGCAACTTCAGAAAGCTCATAGATCTCCTGGTGCAACCTGGTCCTATAGGATTCTGAAGATCCCAAAATAGGGATTACTATTCTAAAAGGGAGGAGTGCTTTTGTAATGGCAACAGTGCCACCATTTGGGAGGAACTCTGCCAAAATGCAATGTACACTTGAAAATCTTAAACATTAGCTCTGGACCAGCCCTTAGAGATCACGTAGTTTCCCTCGTCTTAATAAATTGGGGCTCAGAAAGGGCAGCAGTTTGTCTGAAGTCATCTGTCCATGAAACAGTGCTCAGAACAGAATAAATTATTTTTCTGTACTCTACTAGCTTAAGAAAATAACCTCTCTAATGGCTAGTGAACAGGGCCGTAGGTGTATTTGAAGCCTAAATATCTGGCCAGAGTCCACCTTCCAGATTCACTGAAGGTGAGAGATTCTGGAAGGTGTAGGAATTGGATCCTGAAACTAGAGCACCAGCAAAAGGTCCTGGGCTCCACTTCAAGCTTTACTACAAAGTCACTGATGCTGGAAGTCATTTCTATTCATGTTTAATTAGTCCCATTAGATAGTTTGACTAGGAAATTTCTAAGACTCATTACCAATTCCCCAAAAGAAGTCTGGGTTTTCCTCCTTTTCTTGGCCTTTTTTCCCTTTCGCACAACCCAGAGATGATGGCCACTAGGGGTCAGACTTGCAAGAAAGAGCCCAAGTCTTGGATTTTTTTTTTTTTTAATTGGGAGGAAATGAGAGATCTCTAGCCTGGCAAGTAGCACCACATTTAAACTCTTTCAACATGGGAGACTCTATTATATTCTTAAGACTTCTAAGAAACAGAGGTTTCCACAACCCTCTCTTCCAAGAAAGTCTTCCTTATAGTTAACGTAGATCTCTCAAATATAATTTGAAACTCTTACTGCAGTGCTTCAGTGGATACTGGTAATTCCTGGCTGTTATCCTCTGGGTAAGATGCATGTTCTTCTGAGCAAGCATCAGTTTATGTCTCACTCTTTCAATAAATAGCACCTAACCACCTGACACTGTTCACAGGATACACAGACATGGACCAGCCCTCAGAGAGTTTTGATGATCTCCAACATCTCTGGTGTTGGCTCTAAAGTTCAGTGATGAAATGAGATTATGTGTCATTTTCTTACGTAGGGCCTCATTTTACACTTTTCAAAATAGAGGAGTCACAGTAAATGTCCTTTAAGCCTCTTTCATGTCTATGGCTGTAGGATTCTATGGTTCTACTTGCTGGGCTATTCTAATCCTAGTAGCCTTCTTTCAGAATTCTTTCTTTCAACCATCTTAATTATGCTTTATACTTTGTTTCCCCTCAAAACGTGTCCATATTTTATGCCTCAGATGCACCTTTTCTCTAAGTATTCTTCTCACCCAGAGTTTACCATCTGCACTCATTTTCCAGGCTCTGTTCACCCAGGAGCACAGAGGGTGCCCTGGCAGAAGGAAAGCCCAGACACATGCTCCTCAGCTGGACACAGCACAAGACCCACAGCCTCTTCCCATCCCACAAGGAGCTTAGTTTAGTTGTTGTCTTGTTTATAAAATACTTGTTCTATATTATAAAGTCTCTGTATATGTGTAAAAATTTCAACCAATAAAAAAGTGTCTAGGGCTTCCCTGGTGGCGCAGTGGTTGAGAGTCCGCCTGCCGATGCAGGGGACACGGGTTCATGCCCCGGTCCAGGAAGATCCACATGCTGCGGAGTGGCTGGGCCCATGAGCCATGGCCGCTGAGCCTGCGCATCCGGAGCCTGTGCTCCACAACGGGAGAGGCCACAACAGTGAGAGGCCCGCGTACCGCAAAAAAAAAAAGCGTCTATGTTCAAGAATAAAATTTCCCATTTCTTCCTCTTGCTCCAATTGCATGTCTCATAGGTAAAGACTATAAACATTTTGGTGACTTTACCTCCATATTTTTTCTTTTTGTACTCACACACGCAAGCTTTTTGTTTTTACCAGTTCAGAATTCTCAAGGAGGTACGCGCACCACTTACTAAAGATAGCTTTTTAGTGGGAATGAACAAACTGCCAATACATACAGTAACAAGAATGAGTAATTGAAAACATTATATTGAATGAAATTAGACTTATACAGACATGTACAGACTATATTATTCCATTTATATGAAGCTCTAGAACAGGTCAAAATAATCTATGGTGAAAAAAATCAGAATAGAGTTTCTCTCTAGTTGGGGAAGACAGGGATTGACTGGGACGGGACACGTGAGAACCTTACACGGTGATGTTAATATGCCATATATCCTAGTAGCGGTTTGGGATACACAGATGTACTATTTGTCAAAATTCAGTGAATGTGTAAGACTGTTCATTTCATTGTATATAAATGTATATTAAAAGAAAAAAGTCAACAAATATGGATCTCTAGCTAATGATATTCATGCTGAAGAATTTAAGAAGTGTACTGTTATCTGCAAATTACTTTGAAATACATAAAGTGTGGATTGATGGATAAAGGAATGGATAAACAGATAAATGATAAAGCAAGTTTGGTAAAATGTTAATGGTAGACTCTAAGAAGTGGATATATGGGTGTTATGAAATTATTTCATCTTTGCTATAGGTTTAAATTTTTTCACAATAAATGGAAAAAAGAGTACCTTAAAAAATTTTAAAACATACAAATAGAATAGACTATTATTGATAATTGATTATTATTATTGATAATAACAATAAGTCATCACATTTTTGAGCCCTTAAGAAATAGCATAAAAGCGAGAGGCCCAATGCTGTCCTCTAGATCCTCACAAATTAGTAGCTACATCATTCACATAGGCTCCAGGAAGAAGAAAAAACTCTCAGGAAATAATAGTAATAGCTATGACATATTGCACACTCCTGCTATAAACTTCCAATACATTATGTTGCTAAACCCTTTCACTTTGAAAAATATTAGTTTTCCTACTTTAAGGAAAAACACGATAATAAGGCTTGGACTTAAGGCAACTAATTCAAAAATCACATGACCAGTGAATGGCTGGGCCAGGATTAAAATTGAGTCTTACATAACCCCAAAGCCCATGTTCTGCTCACTAGAATACACTGTCTCTCACACAATGCCCCTCCTGGCCTCTGCCTGCCAGGGAGAACCACAGACCTGGCATCAAGGAATGCAGAGGATGCAGAGAGAGGGGTCCCCAAAGTTGTAATGGAGCAGTAGCTGTCTTGGTCTCTTGGACCGCTGTGGTGATGGCTAAAGTTAGCTCCAGAAACCCTCAGAATCAATCAGTGCAGGCTTCAACATGAAGTGACAACCTTCAGGCTTTGTAGAGGAAGTTAAAGGCAGTAAACTCTAAGCCAGCAGTAAAAATTAAATGTGTTCTGATGTGTTGGATCAAAACTTGGAAACCTCATGGATTCCGCCCTCCCCCTTCCCCACATAACAGCTGCAAATGTTTGTTTTATTTCTCTCACATCTGGCCAGCCCATGTGTAAACAGAATGAAGGGTCAGTGTGAGGATCTGAACTCCTCATTTCTCACAGCCTCTTAAGGATATAGTGGAATGGGACAGAGCCTGGGTTAGGAAATGTTTTTTAATTTCATTGGGATTTAAGCAGCAGTTTCCAAAGGCACATTAGGATCTCTTACATATGGGTCCTTTTTCACGCCTTTGTAGGGAAGCAGTGTTGGGGAGTGGTGAGACCTCTGGATTGAGAATTGGATGACCCAGCCAATCTGGGCTCCTCTAATAACTGCCCTTGAACTTTGGGGAGATTTTTTCTTTCTAGGTCTCATTGTACCATCTGGGTTATAAGAGGGTGAAATCCTCTCTAAGGTTTCATCCAGCTTTAATATTCCATTTTTCAGCATAATTTCAGTGTTTACCACATTACTGCCTCTATTTATTCAGTAAGTATATTCCTAGCCACTGCCTTTCCATTGTCTGCATGGTACTTCAAAGAGTATCAACCCCCAAAACTTTTTAAAGTTTGGTAACTTTCACCTTGTTTCCCTCCAAAGAAAATGTTAGAACTAAACTCAATGCTAAAGACAGGGTTCAATCTACCAATTATTGCTTCTGTTTAAAAAGCTAATTATTTAAGCAAGGTCTTTTGCCTTGTTCAAAATTATAAGCAGATGAAGTATTTGCTGAGCCTGATTTTTAATGTGAAATGTATGACTTTGATATTCAAATATACTTTTAAAAATTTCAATACATTTTCATTTCCTAAAAACTAGATCAAGGTAAAGTTCTTGTTTAAAGTAAGCATGCTATTAGCCTTGATAAATGAAATGTAAACAAAATAATGCATTATGAATTTATAAATATACCTTGAATATAAGGTAAAGACTGTTGACTTAATTTAGTGAGCAATGAATGGCTGATGACAGTTTTTAACCTAAGGAGTAATACAATCTGAGATTAGAAATTGAGTTATTTTAAGAAATTGCCCTTTGAAACCCAGCCATTAGGCCTCAAGAAAGTAGAATCTATAATTTTATGCCCATTTCACTAGACCCAGTTTCCCCTCTTTAAATCCTATTTTTCCACCCCAAGATGATCTTTTAGGCTGAATTACCACGGTGGCTTCTTTCCCCAAATACTAATCAGCAAGATGAGACAAAAGAAAGGAAATTGAAATAGAGGGAATGAGAAATGGAGAGGCAAGAGAACCTCGGGAAATGGATCCATCTTATTTTGAGCTTGTATTTAAATAGGGGGAGCTCGGAGCTTCCCCGAAGGGGAACCCAGGTCTCAAGGAAATCCCAATCCTTTTTCATCCTTTCAGAGTCCCTGTTGGCCCCATTTCCAAGATGGTTGAGACTGCTGGGGCCTGCTCTGGTCCAGCAGAGGGCACTCTTGGAACAGAATTAAGGACAGTGGTGGGAAACTCTGGGAGGACAATCTCAACCTCCTTCAACGCAGGGCTGGCTGGTGTTATCTGAGCCTTCTGTGCTGACCTGAAAGA
This sequence comes from Hyperoodon ampullatus, assembly GCF_949752795.1. Lineage (NCBI taxonomy): Eukaryota > Metazoa > Chordata > Mammalia > Artiodactyla > Ziphiidae > Hyperoodon > Hyperoodon ampullatus. The sequence continues at coordinate 42,017,655 of NC_136918.1, forward strand.
CAGATCATTGGTCCTTCTTGCCTTGTCATATAGAATTCTGCCATAGTCCAGTTAAACTGCTGAAGACCCCATTTTCCAGTTCTACCTCTCTTCCCACTACCAAGAAAAAAAAAATGACTAACTGATCCTTAAGAGATAGGAAATGAGTTAAGAAACGTGGCATCCAGGTGACTGCACAGAAAAGCTGCTGAGAGCTGAGAAATCAGAAAAAGGTTAACCAGGCTTGGTATGTGTCAGAGAGAGTCAAAGCAGCTTAAGCAAAATCACCTGTCTGGCTCTCCTTACCTCACCATCCACAAGAAAATACCTACATTTTTTTAAGTGGTGGCAGATATCATGGACAGAGCCCAAATAATGACACAAAATGAACCTTAAATTAGGAATGGGTAGCAGAAATCCACAAAGGTTTTTGAGCCCAAGGATGATGCAATCAAAGCTTAGCAACTGGGTCGCCTAGCAGAAGATTTATCCATTGCAACCCAGCTAGTAGCAAAAAATAAGCACCAAGGAATAGTGCAGATCTGGGGTCCAGCCCTGGCTCTGAGGCTTCTTGGCTCTGTGTCTTGGGCCAAGTCCCTTGGGTAAGTCTCTTTAAGCCTCATTTTCTTTGTCTATCAACTGAAGGAGTTGAATCACACAATCTGTCAGATTCGTTTCACATTTTATATTCAGAGTATGGGTTTCTAGCATCTTAGAATTACAATTTAAAATATTTGGGGGGGGAATCCATGTATGGCAGGTTAAGGGTAGCTGTCCATTCATTCAATCACTCATTATTCAGTGAACACACAGGTCCTTCACAGGACAGAAGAACTTGTGTCAGACTTTCAGCCACATCGCCACTCCCCTCCAGATATGCCCTTCATTCACCAGCAGTAGGGGTGTGGTGTGGGGCTACAAGTAAGGGAGAAAACATCAGTTTCTTAGCTGGTTTATAGACTCTGAGGTGGATTGTGGAGCTCCGTCAGTCAACTCATGTAGAGACTTGTAGGCAACTAGAACACGAGTACTAAAAGGGACCTCAAAATTCAACTGCTCTCCCCCATCATTTGATAAACGCTCAGACACAGATCTCAAGACAACATAGTAATTGATAGAATCAACCTGGATTATTTAGCCCTTATGGGTGAAATGTCACCTTCACCATATAACCTCCATACCTGCTAATCCCATAAACTCACTAGATTATTTAGATTTTCTTCTTCCAATTATTATTGGGTCCTTGCACTGCTTACAGAAAATCACAATCCCTTCAAAACTTCTGACACAAAACTGCAACTCAAACAAAGGAGCACTAAGAAAACAATTTGAGTAAAGGATGTTTTCACTAGGGATGCTCTGATATTTTGATATTTTGCTTCAACTAAAGTTAGGAGGGCTTCAGTCAGTTCATTAGTCATAAGTGGACTTATTTCTCCACTTCACACAATGACTCGGATCAAGCTGAACCCTCATTTATTTATTTATTCACTTATTTACATAAACTTATGTGGAAAAAAATTTTAGGAAGCTTACAATAAAAAGCATATGTATTTTTGGGCTTCCCTGGTGGCGCAGTGGTTGAGAGTACACCTGCTGATGCAGGGGACACGGGTTCGTGCCCTGGTCTGGGAAGATCCCACATGCCACGGAGCGGCTGGGCCCGTGAGCAATGGCCACTGAGCCTGCGCGTCCGGAGCCTGTGCTCCGCAACGGGAGAGGCCACAACAGTAAGAGGCCCGCGTACCGCAAAAAACAAACAAACAAACAAAAAAAAGTATTTTTATAAGATTTTTTAAAATTAATTTATTAGTTATATTTGGTTGCATTGGGTCTTCGTTGCTGCGCGCGGGCTTTCTCTAGTTGTGGTGAGCGGGGGCCACTCTTCGTTGCGGTGCGTAGGCTTCTCATTGCGGTGACTTCTCTTGTTGCGCAGCACGGGCTCTAGGCCGTGCAGGCTTCAGTAGTTGCAGCACGTGGGCTCAGTAGTTGTGGCTCGCAGGCTCTAGAGCTCAGGCTCAGCAGCTGTGGCACACGGGCTCAGCTGCTCCATGGCATGTGGGATCCTCCCAGACCAGGGCCCAAACCCGTGTCCCCTACACTGGCAGGCAGGCTCCCAACCACTGCGCCACCAGGGAAGCCCAAGCATACGTATTTTTAAATCCAACTATAAGACAGGAGCATACATTCAATTATCCCTGAACCTAAAGGAACTATTGCAAACCTCAAAATGGCCCCCCAAAACCCCACTTTTAATAATATATTCTTCTTTACTATATGAGTTCACCAAGGGTTTTCTATGTGGGTCTTTACCTAAGAACCATTAAATAATTTAACAGATGATGTCCCAATAGCACCTTCATAATAAAGAATCTTCTAGGTGCCATTCTTATAGTGGACCTGGGTAAATGGCAAGGCATATTGTCAAGTCGTATTTTAAAGGCAGAGTTCTGAGGCCACGAACCATGTAGCCCTGGTATAAGCCTTCCTGGAAACATAACACAGGAGAGGGTGAGATCCAAAGCATCTTGAGGGGCAGCCGGTTAGCATGAACCTCAATTCAGTCTTCTCAGACAGCAGCTGCCTCAGCCCGACTAGGAAGTAGGCAGCAGACAAGTCTAGATAGAGGTTGCTGACCAGGCCTTAAATCCAGATGTGCTGTGTTGGGACCTGAAGAAAGATCTCTAGGTTCTGGACACACAGGGAGTCCTCCAGACCTGCTTAAGCTCTTAAGACTGCTCAGGCTTCCTACCTGAAGACCAAGGCTGCCAGACATAGCTTTGTGTCTAACAGAGCAGTTACCACCTCCCCACCCCCTCACACACACACGCGCGCGCGCGCTATTTCCTGATGGTCTTTACTGTAGCATCACAGCATGTTCAAGTTATTCAGGGCCATTTTACCCATTTATTTTACAGAGATGGAAACAGAAGCTCAGATGGAGGAGAGCCGTCATTTGCTTAAAGCCAAACTGGGATGTGACAGATGCCAGCTCCAGAGTCTGCCCCTCCATCTGACAGATGTGTCTCACTAAAACACACTGCAGATCGTGCCGTGCCCCGACTCAGTCCCCTCCACTGATCCCCCGTGGCCCTCAGGAGACAGTGCAAATGTCCCCACCCAGCATTAAAGCCCTCCGTACAACAGTCCTGTTTGCTTTTTATTGCCATCTCCCTGTTCCCCTTCTTGATTGTTCCCATGACACTCACTCCCACTCAAACAGCCCAGACTCATTCCCACCTCCATCTTGAGACTGATTCTCCCGCCCACTTCCAGTTTCAGAGAGGTCGTTCTCAGTGAACTGAGGTGTTCCAGAAACTAAAGCAGCATCCTAAAATGGCTTCACATACCCTCCATGTGTGCCCCTCCAGAGAGTCCAAAATACACTGACAGGACATTTTTACTTTTAATCATACTTTTTTGTATAATTACCAAGGCCTCTTAAAGCCTCAGCCCCCTCCTGTGTGGTAGGAGTGGCCAATACACCCATTTTATAGGGGAGATGAAGGAAGTGAGACCCAATGCCGAGAAAGGGCATATGATTCATGCTCCAGAAAGCAGTGAGTCAGAGGAGAAGGCGAAAAGAAGACCCAGCCTTCCTGACGCTGGTGCTCCATTCTCAAAGCCAGGCATCTTGCCTGCTGTTATTTCCAAAGGCTTGGTGTCTTTAAAAATAAGTCAACAAACACTCAGCCCAACAGGCTGACTTTTGAGAAAACTTATGATGCAAAAGGCAAGAGACCATATCCTTCCTACCCTCTGAGCCATACCTAGAATGTTAACTACATATTTTGTAATAAAGCAACTCTGAGCTTTCCAAGTTGTGACCTCCTAAGGCAACTACATAAATGAAAGTAATTCTGAAGAGTGGGACTGTTAAAGAAATTGGGCAAGACCACAAATCCAGCTGAGGCTGGAAATGAGGGCTTCATCCCACAGACCGAGTGACCTTCTCTAGCGTTTGATACATATTTCCAACACCTGGCAGCTCTCCGACTACTGAGGGACTGAGAAGCATGGGAAGAATTGGAGTAAGCCACTTCTAGTTGGGTCAGAACGTCTGTAATCTTGGAAAGGCTCGTCAAAAAGAAAGTGGCACTAAGTCCTGTAGTTCTTCCCGAGGGAAGAAGAAGAGAATCAAATGCCTCCAGGCTGGAGAAAAAGGTAGGGCTGAGAGCCCCCAGGGAATTGGGTAAGAAACAGCTCTTATATATTCTTCACAACAGTTCACACATTTATTAAGTCTACTCATGTGCCAGGTACTTGGATAGAGACCCGAAGTAAGGTAACCACAGAATTTACCCTCCAAACCAGAGCACTCCAGAGTGAAAGAGGGAGCCATTAATTATACTAGGGCAACGGGCATAAAGTAGGAAGGCAAACCAGGATATTTGGTCACCTTAACCTTCAGAGTTGAGATCAACAATAAAGGGTCCCTATTCATAGAGAAATGTCTACCCCATAAGAAGGATATAATAAGCACAGAGACGGCTGGTTATACTGAGACAGTATTTAAAAGTCCCAAGAAGAGCTGAAAGAGAAAGATATCACATCTCTAGACTCTTTCTAAAGAGGAGTTGTCATTTGAGCTGAGTTTTGAGGGATGCAAAGGATCTGCATGTGTGGTAATGAGAGGTCAGTCTTCCAGGTGACTGTAAAAAAGCAGCTTTGGTCAAGCTCCAGTGACAGGGGAGCGTGGGCCTCCATGGGACATGGTGAGGAGGCAGAGTGGATCTGCTGTGGCCGCAGTGGAGGGCAGAGTGAACCCAGTCAGGGATGGGACAGGAAGAATGCTGATGCCCGGTTGGACTCGGTTTTAATTTTGTGAACACCACCAGGGATGAGCTGTCCTTTCCTAAGTGGGGTTGCATAAATCAGCTTTCCCGGTCTTGGACTTGGGGTGAGACTACCCAGATGTTCAGACTCACAGGGCATAGGCTGCTGCCGTTGTCACCAGGCCAACTGTCTTCCCTCCACTACGTAAGGGTGTCTCATCATTTGAGGAACCGCTCGACCTCTTCTGGTTTCAGTACCAAGCACTTTCTCCCTCCATCCAGCCGCTGGAGAAGTGGGTTTGGACGTTAGGAGGAAGTATCTGTTTGGCAATCCAACAGGGCTAGGCAGCTTGAGGGGGGTGGATTTTAAGGGCTTTCCCCTTGTGAGTATTCAAACCTTTGAAGCTTCTTGGTGAGACTACTTATATTCCTATTTTTCAGGAGTACACACAAGTCCAGAAGAAGTTTGGACCTCGGGGCTTTCAGAGGAGTCAAGAGAGACAGAGAGAACATCTGTGTATCTGTGACACTTAAGCAGAGCTTTGCAGTTTGTAGGTGACATTCACATTTGAGCCTCACAATTTTGCGAGATAGGTCAGGAAGGTGTTATTGTGGCCGACAATTGACATATAAGGGAATGAAGGAGCAGAGAAATGGGTGACTCATCCAAGGTCACGCAGCAAGTGACAGAGCTCAAGTCTCCTGGAGCCAGGCCCTGTATGCAGGCAGCCACCCCACAGCCTGTTCTCAGAAAGGAGACAAGAGAGGAGGGGAAAGAGGAAGAGGAGGCCGAGTGGGAGGAGGGAAGGAGGAAGAGGAAGCGTCGCAGAAGAGGGATGGCAAACCCTTCCCTCTAGTCGTGGGGTCTGGGACGGACCTAAAACCTTCTCCCTTAATCCTTTCCCACCCCAGTCCCATTTTCCCTCCTGGACCCAATAAAATGGGCCCGAGGCCGTGCGGTAGGGAAGGGCTGCCGGGTAACGTCGTCCCAGAGGCGCGAGCTTGGCCCCGCGGGGTGGCCCGGCCTTTCAAAGGCCACTTGTACACTGGGACGCGGCGCAGGGGCGGCCGGAGAGCCCGGGCCAGGAGGAGGGGCCAGGCCTGCCTTTGGTGCCTAGAAATCAAAGCAGCCAACCTTGGGCTTTTTCTTCCCCTCACACTGAGGCACTTTTATTGGCGAGATGAAGGGAGGCAAAGCGGGCCTACAGTCCTCGCTTTGCTTTTGGAGGTTAATGACCCAGTTAGCAGCTCTTGGCTGCGTTTCCGACATTTTGCAGACATCAAGCCCCGCGTCTCTGCCAAGTACATTCTGTTCCCTGGAGCTCATCCAATGCATCTCAGATTACTATGTAATGCGACAAAGAGGGAGAGGTAGCTGGGAGGGGCGGCGGGGAGGGCGGGGGAGCGGGCGGGAGCGGGGAGGGCGGGACGCCGGAGCGGCGGGGCGGGGTAAGGGGGACGCCAGCCTAAATATAGCTCTCCTGCACACGCAGCCCCAAGGTGAGGATGCGGAGGGCGCCGGGGTCCGGGCAATAAGTGAAGGAATCCTGCGGCCGGGAGCCAAGCCCCCGACCCGGGGCGGCGGCGGGGTGGGGGCCGCCAGGGACTCCGGGCGCGGAGGGCGGGGAGAGGAATGATAAGGGGAGGGCCTAAAGGAATAGGCCCCGCCCCGAAGCCCTTCCCCCTGCAGCGCCAGCTGTGGCCGCAGCCCGCGCGCTAATTATAGACGTGAATGGAAAGCGGCAGCTTTTGAATGATCGTGTTGCTCGCGCTGCCTTTGGAGGCTGAGGAGCAGGTGCTGCCCCGCTAGATACAAAGTGATTCATTTAAAAGCCCTCTGTCACGCACGCACGCTCACCGACGTGCACAAATCCTCTGGCTCTCTCCCACCACCTCCAGGCAGTGCTTCCAGAATTGGTTTTAAGAGGCCTGGGCCTCGGGGTGTGGGACAGAGACTGGCGGGCGGGGTGGGGGGGGGCTTTTCCTGTCTCTTTCAACCATCCTTCGAAAACTCCCCGTGAATAACAAGAACCTTAGGCCTTTTCAAGCCGTGGGAAAGTAGCATCTTGTTTTACGGATGGAGAAACTGAGGCTGGGAGAGAAGCTGGGATGTACCCAGGGCACAGGATGAGTCAGTGCAGAGCCAAGAGAGCCCGGTCGCCTGACGGCCTCTCCCTTTCCCTTACCAGGGTGGAACCTGAGCAGAGTTCACTTCCGTGACATTCACTTCCAGGCATGGATCCTTCCTACGTCCATCCATCCTCCCCCTCCTTTCCCGCTTCAGCTCCTCCCCCATCCTACCCCGCACCTCCACCCACTCCCACACAGAAAACTTGCTAGCGCCATCTGATTCTCACTGGTAGGTTTAATACTTCCAGGCCTGGGAACTGGGTAACATGGAAACCATGCCCATCTTCCTGTCAGGATTGTGGGAGTCAACCTGATGTGCCCTCTGTCAGCATAACCGTGGCATAACCACGTCGCGAGGAATTCCAGAGGCGGCAAAACCTAGACGCGTCTTCCTCAGGGTCTCATGTGCCCCTAGCACCCACAGTGGGCTGGATGCTCTCACTAACATCATGACCTAACCCAGGCCACACAAGCACAGTAGAAAGTCGTATGTCCCTGTAGAAATGGGGTGTCGGAAGGGGAAGTGACCTGCTCACAATCATCTGCTGATGAGTGGCCAAGTTGGGAGCCAAACCCCAGACCCCCACCCATGCCCTGGGGTGTGTCCAGTACTCGTGCTGTGGTCTGCAAGGGGGAGCAAGGATCCACTTAGTCCTAGAGAGGGGTCGCTCAAAGTGACCTGGGCGTCTCCAGCATGACCGCTGGCCTCCCCTCCCCATGATCTTGGGTCACTGCCCCAATATTCTTGCCTCCATCCTAGGCCATGGCATGAAACTGGGCACAAACAGCTGCTGCTTTCCCTAGGGCCAGAAGTCTCCAAGCCTACTCACTGCTCCTGACTCAAAAAAAAAGGCCAGCCTCACTCACTCTGGGACTTATTCTAGCCCCTTACCTTTGCTGACCACTCTGGACATAACTCTTTGCCTGTGTCTCCCCGGTGCCTTCAAGATCTCCACCAGATGGATGGATAAAGGAGCAACAACAAGTATCACGCTGAAAAAAACGAGAGAGGGAATAGGTGTGCATGATATTTTAATTGTTTTGTATTTGCCTCTTGGAAGCAAGGCACTGTATCCTAGTCTTTGTAAGTCTCCACCCTGCCCAACATACACAGGGTCCAGCCCAACGAACTGAGCAGAGCAGACCCACAGATGTTAAAGAATCATAAAACTTTCACACGGCGGAGGAAATTTGTATATACCTAGGCTGGCCATTGTCATGTGTCTCTGACAACACAGATGAGTGGTTCAAGAACATGAGCTTTGCATGTACAAGACCAGGCTCTGCCCCGATCAGTTGTATGATATTGAGAATATCGTACAATTCTAATCTCTAGTTCTCAGTTTTCTCATCTGTGAAATGGGCATGATTATACTTCTCTAGTTCTCAGTTTCTCTCTAGTTCTCAGTTTAATCTCTCTAGTTCTCAGTTTTCTCATCTGTAAAGTGGGCATGATTATACTTCATAGAGGTCTAACCGAGCAGTACTGGCAGTGCTGATCCTATGTGAATGATTGTCTACCTAGTTTGGAACACACATTCAGCTATGGGTAAGTTTTTTAACCTCCACATGCCTTAATGTCCTCATGTATAAGATGAGGATGATAAGAGTACCTCTCTTATAGTGTTGCATGAATTAAATGAGCTGATAGATGCAGAGGGCTGGAAATTGTGCTTGGCACAGAGTAAGTGCTCAGTACACATGGCTGTCCTTTTTATTGGAATTAGATCTAATATATGGATCTAATATATGGAAAGTCCCTAGCATATTGCCTAGCAGAGTGTCAGCACCTAGTAATAATAATAACTATTATTATTTCCTCATCTATAAAATGAGATTGTAATAGCTTCTCTCACACAGGATTGTTCTGAGGATTAACTTAGATAATATCAATATATATGAACTCTCTTTGTAAAACTATACAGGACTGTTCACATGCTTCATTATTAACTGTATTATTGGGGCAGTGATTCAACACATATTGTGTGTTACCTGCACCTCTTATTTGAGATTCAGAGATAAATAATATCCATGTGTTCAAGGGGCAGATAAGCAGGTAAGGCCTAGGATGGGTATAACTATACATAACTATCCCACACCAGGCAGAGGGTGATGAGCGCTCTGACTAGCACAATAAAGTGAATGCCATGAGGCATCAGGGAAGGAAGGCAAGCAGATACACTGAGGCAGAAAGAGGAGTTCAGGAATGGCTGCAGCAAGGATACAGGTGCATAAACAGAACCTGGATGAATGAGCAGGATTTGGACAAGTGAGGATAGAGATGAAAGAAAGACATTCCTAGTAAAGGGATCAGAAAGAGCAAAGGCCCAAAGCAGGAATAGAAAGGGGGTAATTGGAGAACTGCAAGCACGTCCGTGTTCAGAGAACAGAGCCTGACAGAGAAGGGCCGGGGAGGTAAGCTAGGAGGCCAGGCAGCATAGTCCCAGGGAGCCCAAGAGGGCCCTGTGATCCTCACTGATGACATGGAGGAACGATGTGCTGGGGACAGTCTAGGGATGAGGATTCATGGTCAAACTGAAGAATCCCATGTAGCAGAAGTGCAGACAGAATGGAGGAATGCTTTTGCAGGGCCAGAGCTGAAACGGCAGGAACTGGGATGGTTTCATAGCTCCTTCATAGCACCTCTCAGATTTCATAACTGTATATTTACTTTTGTGTTTCGTTCTTTATTTTGACATGTAAGCTCCCTGAGTGATGAGAGTAAGAATCTTTCTTTTCTTATTTATCCCCAGTGTCTGCCATGGTGACTGACACATAGTAGGAGCTCAATAAAGACTCACTGAGCAAATGTATGCTCCCTTGATTCCAAGGCCAAAAGCACCACCCACGTGGTCCAAAAGCAGTCAAAGGATTCTCCGAGGTTTTTCCTACCTTTTGCTTCAGCAAACAGGTGTCCCCAGGGTTAAAAATTCGCTGAACAGGAGAGCCGGACTTATTTCACAATCCTTCAGATAGCTCTATTTTTAGAAAATAAAATAAAAAAAAGAACTGGGAAAAAAGGGAAAAGAAGAAACCTGGAGCAGATACAAAATTCCTCCTGTAACTCTCCATCTCTTACCTAGTTACCTTAATTAGCATCTTCTGTTTTTAGTCCTTGCTTTCTAAAAAAGTAAAAAAGAAGAGGAAGGGAAGAAAGAAAGAGAGAAGAAAAGAAATTATCCAAGAAAGCTATGAGTGTGATCAACTGGTTTTGTTGCCTTCTCTACCCCTGGATCCCTTCCCAGCTCAAGTTGGGAAGCAGAAAAGAAATCCAACTGGTTTCAGTTGTTAAGGATTTGGGACAAGCATCTGGCTGATAGAAACTTTGCCTACTCTCTTATTTCAGCCTTCTTTAAAATATCAATGTCATTGCCTTTCTTCCTCTCTCTTGGGATGGCAATTTGGTACTATGATTCCTGATCAGAGGCACAGAAGGCCAGAGGTGGAACAAACAGAACCTAGAGGTTATTTGGTTCAACTCCTTTATGTTATAAATGAGAAAACCAAAGAAAAAGAGAGAGGCAATGAATTCTCCAAGATCATCCAGCTCATCTGTGATGGAGAACAGGACCCAAGACTTCAAATTTCAACTTGAGTCTCTTTCTATACTCCATGAAACCCCCTTTAATGAAGTAACATTCATATGATAACATATATCACATCATATCTCCCTGAAAAAAAAAATAAAGATAGCTTTGAAAGAAGCAGATCTGGGTTTGAATCCCAGTTCTACTATACACTAGCTGTGTAACCTTAGGCAAGAAGCCGGATCTTCTACAATAATAATAGCCATCATTGCTGGGCACTGATCTTGTGTCAAACTCAGAAAAGTTAAGAAACTGGTCCAAGGTGGTACAAGTTTGAACCCAGTCTGTCTTATTCTAAATCCCATGATTTTTCCGTTGTACTACACTGCTTCTCTATGCTTCAGATTTCTCATCTGTAAAATATGGGATATTTTTAAGAATAAATGAGATTAAAAGTGCCTAGAACTGTACTTGATGTATACAGTAGGTGCTCTATAAACAGCAGCTATCATTATTTTGAACAACACATCTTGAATACATGTTACACCTGAGGTCTTACCATTTTGATTACAGTGTATTACTCAAGAATGTTAGCTACTATCAGTCATCATCACCATACTCATCAGCCTCCCCCCCTCCCGGTCTCAGCTTTCCCCTGATGTGTTCTCTCAAGGGGTTGGGTTCCAAACATGGAAGATCTAAGCAGAACAGGTAAGGCAGTGTGGGACCTGAACCCGCCTACTGGTGCTGGAATGCTGAGCAGACAACTCAGGTCTGGCAACAGAGCTACAGCCATTCACAGACCAGGCAACTGAGTATCCAAGTACAGATACTCTGGAGGGCAGAGTACAGGGATTTGAGATGGGCAAAGCCAAAGGCAGACAGACCACGGCTTCAAAGACCAAATCATGGGAGCAAGGTCCAAGTTACCATTTCTGGCAAAAGCCAGACAAGATGTTAGCTAAGAGGAAATAAACCTGGGTAGGAAGATCACCAGAAAAAGAACATAAAAACCAGGATTAAAGCAAAAACCAGTTGGAAGCAATCGAGATTAAATGGACCTAGGGGAGCTTCCCTGTTGGCGCAGTGGTTAAGAATCTGCCTGCCAATGCAGGGACCCCAGGTTCGAGCTCTGGTCCGGGAAGATCCCACATGCCACCCGTGAGCCACAACTACTAAGCCGGCACTCCAGAGCCCGCGAGCCACGAGTACTGAAGCCCGCCCCCCTAGAGTCCGTGCTCCTTAACAAGAGAAGCCACCGCAATAAGCCCGCTCACCTCAACGAAAGAAAGCCCACGCGTAGCAACAAAGACCCAACGCAGCCAAAAATAAATTAATTAATTTAAAAAAAATTAAAAAATAAGGCTTCCCTGGTGGCGCGGTGGTTGGGAGTGCGCCTGCCGATGCGGGGGGCGCAGATTCTTGCTCCGGTCCTGGAGGCTCCCGCGCGCCGCGGAGCGGATGGGCCCGTGGGCCGTAGACGCTGCGCCTGCGCGTCCGGAGCCTGTGCTCCGCAGCGGGAGAGGCCGCGGCACAGTGAAAGGCCCGCGTACGGAAAAAAAAAAAAAAAAAAATTTAAATGGACCTAGGTCTTCTGAACATGACAGATGAGTCTTTTATTTCCCCTCTGATTATAAAATCTAATAAATAACCATGAAATTGTCTTGGTTATATAAATAACCATGATATTATTTGTGGATACATCGTTTGGAGTGAAAGTAAGAAAACATTCGTGGGAATGATACCTACCAAATTCAAATGGTGTTTTCCTTGGTAGAGAGTAGGAGGGAAAGAAGGAGGGAGGAAGAGGAAATGGCAGGTGGGGGCTTTAACTATGTGTGTTACATTTAATTTCTTTTACGAAAAAAGAGATCTGAAGCAAATATGGCAAAATGTTAGCATCTGTTAATTCTGATGGTGAGTACATGACATCTGTTATATCTTTTCTGTACGGTTACATAGTTAATAACTTAAAATAAAAATATAAAGCGTAAATGTATTTAAAATCTAATAAATTGTATTAATATGTAATCACTAGAAAATCTGGGGATTTCATGAATAGTAACATAGGCAGATAATGAGTTTTAAAAGTTATGATGTTGGTTAGCTGATGTGATATTTCTCAGGTAAGACAATAGGTCTTAATCCAATGAGATTCATAGAAGAAATTCGTGGTAGGTTTGCGCACTGACAGTCCATATATGTGTGTTAGGAGGAAGACTTCAGGATTCTTCAAATCATACTATCTGGCCAACTATTCCAGAAGTGCCCAACTGTTGATCCCTAACCTGGCTGGCCAGAAAGTCCCACTTTAAGATAAGAACCAAGATGTTATACTCTCATATGGAAAGAAAATCTAAAGAGACTTCTGGACCATCAAAGCTAATGTTACAAACTTCACAAACTAGAATTCATGGATGGAAACCCAGCAAGGATATGAAGAACAGAACATCCCCCTCAACCACTGCATCTAATTGACATTTACAGAACACTCTGCCCAACAAGAGCAGAATACACATCCTTTTCAAGTGCACATGAAACATTCACCAAGATGGACTATATCCTGGGTCGTAAACCTTCTGGATGTCTCCCATGAAACAGGGACCTTCAGACCCTCACTCAGAAATGAGTCTCATTTTACATAAAATTGATGGACCATCTGGAGTCTCTGATCACAGCATGACAGAAGAGAAAAACAGAATTGCTTCCCGATGGGCGACACTCATCAGTAATAGCTGGCTGCCAAGCCATTTGGGAGGAGACAAAAGAGCTATAAAATACAGACACAAGGGCCCAGAGCTTAGCAGTTGAGGGCCATCTAGTTCAGGGCCAAAGCATAACAGGCCCAGAGGTGCCCGAGGCACTCCTGTACTAATACACTCAGTGGTTTAGTAGAAAGAGCATATGTGAGTCAGCTGAAGAGGGTTTGGGCTTGGCTCTACCACTAACCCACAAGAGGCTGTGGGCTGGTCCCTTTCACTTCTCCTTTCTGGGAACTGGCTTCCTCTTGGGCAAAATGGAGTCACTAGAATCTAGTGGCTAGGTCTGCAAGTTGATTTCCACTTCTATCTCTCTGTGACTATTTTTGTGTTCATTCTGATACCCCTGGGTCTTCAAAGAAAGGATAAATAATTCTTGGTGACTTTTGTGTTCGAAAGCAGGGCACAGTGTGAGACCTCAGAGGGCGTGTTTGCTTTCATGCCCTGGCTTGTTCCCCTCCACAGTCATAGGCATGCTCACAAGTATCCCAAAGGGTTCCACAAGGACATATTTACAAACAGCTTCCAGAAAGCAGTAAAATGGCAAAAACAAGCCTTGCAAGAGAAATTCTGTATACCAGACAATTTAATTCAGAACAATGAACCACATGAGGGTGTATAAATAACTAATTACGCTGGACAACATGAACAGCTTTTGGGGATGATTGCAAAATTGGGGAGGAAGGAAATGTGATGGGTATTTATATATTTGGGCTTTAGTCAAAGATTTCATATTCACTCTTAAGCAATTTGACTTGCAAAATTAGCTCAAACTAGAACACGGTCAAACGACTTGAAACTGGCAGAAGGTCTGCTATCAAAGGGGGATGTTTGTGCCCAAGCGTCCAGGAGACTGGAATGGAGGGCTGGGTGCATGCCCGTGCCGTCTCTGCAGGATGTTCCGTGAGAGGTGCCTTTGTCTCCACAATGACCCTGAGGAGGAAAGACTATTCAGGGACATTTGTAATAAGTAGTTTCAATGGGAAGTCGAGCTCATCTTGTTATCACACAAGCACATATTCCTGGATGCTCAGTTCCACATTTTTCCTGAGTCTGTACTGTGTGATCAGTACTCTGCCAAGTCCTGGAGATACAGCGACTGGACCTCTGTAAGAAGCACTGCGATACCTCACTCACCACTGTATGTCTGGTGCCTACCTCTGCCTCTGGTACCTGTATACCAGGTGTGCAGAAATACTCGTCTGACCAGTGAATTGTTGAATGAAATGAGTAACACACAGTCCTTACCCAAACAGAATGCTCGGTCTAGTGGATGACATAAAACTGGGCAGTTCTCTCTAATACAGAGTGGGTGTCAATAGTGCGATCACCAAGGTGCCAAGGGCTCTGTGAACACAGAGGAGAAGGAGTAGTCAATTCCGACCTTAGGGGTTGGCAAGGCTCTTTCCTTCCTGCTGCAGTGTCCTCACACACCCATTTCCCTGTTGATACTCTCTGCTAAGTCCTATTCATTGTCATAACATCACTTCCAGATTTGAGCAGGACCTTGAAAAAGATTCTGACAAAGAGAGATTTAGGAGAATTCCAAGAGGATACGGTAGCATGACCAGAAGCAAAGAAAGAGAAAAATGCAGATAAGAGCGACTGAAATGGTCCCCAGGAGCAGACCTGTCTTCCCCACAAATGACACACTAAGGAATGGCAGGGGGAACCATCAGTGATTTTTGAGGTAGAGAAATAAAAGCACCAGAGCTGGAACTTAAAAAAGTGGCTCAAGAAGCTTTCTGAAGGATTGATTGGTGGAAAGAGAAACTGGAGAGAAAAAGATAGTTAGAAGGCTGCTAAAGTAATCCGTGGAAAAAGGGATGGGGATCTGACCAGGGCAGCCCTAGTAGGAATGAAAAGAGCAAAGACAACGCTGCAGAATGATTGGAAGGAATCAACATGTGAGGAGACAGGAGAAGGAGAACCCTCAAGTTTCTGCCTGGGAGACTGGCTTCAGGGAATTGAACTGTGAGCAGAGATTGCAAAGCAGCAAAAGGAGGACGAGTTTGGGAATGAAGTAAAAGAGTTTGATAGGGACAGCCAGCGTTGGAGGTGCTGAAGAGCCATTAATGGGAACCAGGGAACCACCCCCAGACACGAGGAGATCAGGACTAAGATGTGGACTTAGGCGGCACCTGCCCAGAGTGGGTACCTCCATTTTCCCTGCACAACAGCTCAGCCTGAGCCTCAGACAGTGACCCCAATCCTCCAGGATGCTAGAACCCTCCTTCTGCACTTTTGCTGGAAACAGCGGAGGCACACCCTGCTTGTTATTCAGTCATTGGCACAAATGGAAGCACAGCTCTTGGATCCTGGAAAATCACCTCTCTAACTTGAAAAGCTATTGACTGTCTCTCCTTATGCTGGGTTCTTCCAACCAGTGCATGTAGCCTGGGCTGTCCCAGCCCACACTCCTAGTGAGACAGGAAGGAAGGCGGCAGGGCACAACCATTAAAAGAACAACACAACCGTTAAGAGTGGGATACGACATAAACTGGTTAGAACCTACTAGGTCCAAGATGGCAGAAGATTCCACTTCCGGTAGACCTTGAGCCTCATTCTACGCTCATTGTAATAATAAGCATGCTAAATACACACCCGCAGGCATCATGACAGTTCCAAGACTGACCATAAAAGGCCAAAAAGTGGGTGGTGTCCCAATTCCTGGAAATCCCCACCCTTCTCCAAGGTAGACTATTCTTCCCACTCGTTAGCCTATGAAATTATCCAGCCCATAAAAACTAACCTCCCCATATTTCGGGGCCACCTCTTGCATTGTGAGATGGCCCACACTCTGCCGATAGAGTATGTATCTCTCTAAATACAACCGCTTCCACATTACAGTGGATCGATCTTGAATTCTTTCCTGTGGGAAGCCAAGGACCCTCACTTGGTGGCCCGTCCCAGGGGCTCACCCAAGACCTGGGACATGACCACCCTCTTGCACCCCAATTTTCCAGCAACACAAGCAGCCAAAGCTAAATTCCCCCTCACCATGTTGAGCCAAAGAAAAAAAATGGACTTGGCAGAAAAAGAACACAAACAAAATCCCCACATAGCTAGAAAATATTCTCCCCCCTAGCAGAAACTTTAGCTTTGACTGACAGAAAGATTACACCCCTAAGTTTTTCCAAACGTAAATAATAAGGAAACGCAGCCAAGTGCCAGATGGCTATGAAGGAACTGCCCAAGGTGAGGGGCACCACAGGGTTAGTTGGTCATGACAATGGACAAAGAGAACATTGCTTCTCACCAGATGTCCAGGGTCAGGCACAGGGAGGGCGAGGCCAGACCGATGCAGACACCCTCAGCTCTCAAGGAGTTTTTCCTTGAAAGAGAAAAACAAAGGCAGGATGAGAACTCCCCCAGCTGCTTCCTCCAGGAGATCTGCTGCGGCAGAAGTCGTCCTTCACAGATCTGCCAAGAAGGAAGCTTTGAAATTACTACTGACGAGGACACAGGGTCAGAAGTTCCTAGAATTACTTCCTACTTGAATCAAAGAAGCGCAGGAAGAGAAGGGGGTCTGCCGTCAGATGTGAGTGATTTTGAAGCCTGGCCCACGCTCCGATCCCCTGGAGAGCTTGACTACCTCTGGAAGTGAAGGGGGATCCTGCCTAGCAGCCTGACAATCAGCACAAGCCATTTGCTCTTTTTAAGGCCCCAAAGGGAGCAAGAACATTACTGCCCTAGGGCAGGGCCACGGCACCCTTCTCCACCTCTCTAAGGGATGCCCATTATTTTCGTCTTAATTTCAAAATTATTTCTCGTCTTTGATGTTGGTATTCTTCTTCTTACTGTGGGAGGCAGCAAATTTGGATTTGGAAAAGGCCCGAGGTTAAAACCCACTCTGGGGCCTCCCTGGTGGCACAGTGTTTGCGGGTCCGCCTGCCGGTGCAGGGGACACGGGTTCGTGCCCCGGTCTGGGAGGATCCCACATGCCGCGGAGCGGCTGGGCCCCTGAGCCATGGCCGCTGAGCCTGCGCGTCTGGAGCCTGTGCTCCGCAACGGGAGAGGCCACAACAGTGAGAGGCCCGCGAACCGCAAAAAAAAAAAAAAAAAAAAAAACCACTCTGCCACTGGCAGGCCTTTTGGTTTCCCTGCTGAGGGTTCTCAGGCCCTTCTGAGGAATAGATAATACTGTATGTGCACATGGGAAAGGGCTTTGTGCCTTTATGCTCTCCACACATCAGAGATCATAATCAGGCACTGGCTAAACCTGTCAGGTGAGTTTTCTTCCTCCTCAACTACTGCTCCATTTCCCCTGAGGGTCATGCAGTGTGGTAAATGGCCGTCACCTGCCTTCTCCGGCTGCTTTCTCTCTGTCTCTGGCTCTGTCTCCGGTGGAACTGACATGTCTACGGAGCACGAGGCTACTGAGCATCTCCAGTCTGTGAGAGCTGCTTGCGTGGCTGATGTTAGAGCAAATTAGACAGGAAAATAAAGCAGAATGATTCCCACCATTAATATAATCCATAACGAAGCACAGCCAAGCTGATCAGACGATGCTAGATCAACCAACCTTGCCTAGAATATTTTCAAATAAAGGGAGTTCATTCGGATGGATGGGAACTTGGAGCCAGATCGTCCTGGGTTCCAGTCTCAGAGACAGTTCTGGCTGGGTCACTCCAACAGGGACACCTAACTTCTCACACTGTCGTTATCAATATAATGTGGTTAATAATAATAACTAATGAAAAGAGTTATCAATATTAAATTAGGGGCTTCCCTGGTGGCGCAGTGGTTGAGAATCTGCCTGCCAATGCAAGGGACAGGGGTTCAAGCGCTGGTCTGGGAAGATCCCACATGCCGCGGAGAAACTAGCCCCATGAGCCACAAATACTGAGCCTGCGCGTCTGGAGCCTGTGCTCCGCAACGAGAGGCCGCGGTAGTGAGAGGCCCGTGCACCGCGATGAGGAGTGGCCCCCACTTGCCGCAACTAGAGAAAGCCCTCACACAGAAACGAAGAGCCAACACAGCCATAAATAAATGAATAAATAAATAAATAAATAAAAATTTTTTTAAAAACAATATTAAATTAAATGAGATAGTAACTGTGGAAGTGTCTGTCATATAATAAGTCCCCAGACTTATGGGTTTCCTTCCTTCCTCACAGGACCAGAGAAAAAAAGTAATAGCAACAATGACAGTAGAAGCTAATGTCTATATAGCATTTGTGATATAGCAGGCGCTGTTCTAGGAGCCTTACTTGTATTGACTCAATCTTCACAACTCTTTCCATCCTCATGTGACAGATGGGTGAGCTCAGTGAGATTAAGCACATACTTGAGGCCAAGTAGCTCTCAGGAGCAGAGTCAGGGTTTAACGCAGGTAGTCTGACACTCAAGCATTGTGCTTACCCACCATGCTCTAGTGCTTCCCATGATCACGGATAATAACCCACAAGGGCGCTTTCTGCTTTGTTCTGAGATTTGATGCATAGGCTTTCCCCCTCTCATTAATAAAAAATGGCCTTCTAGAAAATATATATTCTAATTAGTTTTTTTAATATTGCAAATGTGATTTCCTGTCATTTATAATGACTCAGCTTCTGACAAGCTTGTTAATTGAATGCTATTTTTCCCCCACCTAAACCTCCTTGGCAAAGTTCACACGCGTCATGCAGTTATTTATGGTTTCAATATCCTATATGTAAACTGAAGAATGTTTACTAAAGTTAGCATTAACAGTGATTGATTTAATTTCACTGAGTAACTGGGGAACTGAACAGGTAATTTAGTATTTACAGAAGAAGGTCAGGCGTGGTTTCTGGGAGGGGCCACCAGATCTCTTCCAGAAGACTTTGCTCAGCCTTGCCTCTCCCAAAACTACCCCACTGTGGATCAGGAAAGAAAAGCACCGCCTCTACATTTGCTTCTGGCTGATTCACTTTTCTCACTGTGATGGGATCTACTCCGACACCTCCACAGACACTGTTGCCTGTGGAATAAAACCAAGCCTCAGCTAGGCCTCAAGTGTCCTCCACACTTGTCCAATATTCCAGACTGTTTCTCCAAAACTCTCTTCTACCACACTCTAGACTCTGCTCTTCCCCAGTCACTCAATGATCCCTCCTTCCCCGGGGCCTTTGCACAGGCGGGGCCTTCCCCTTCCACTCTGCCAAAGTTCTAGTAAATGTTCAAGACGGTTTAACCTGTGCCTTCCCCACATGTATGTCCCAGATACCCCCAGTTCAGAATTATTTTTCCTGCTTGAGTTTCCCACTGCATAAAACTTTGTTAACATTTTAGAATTCATCCCTGATCATCCTGAGTTGTGTGTGTGTGAGCTGAGAGTCCACCCCCAGAGGCTAAACCAGCCAAGGAACTTTTTCCACAGTGACTATGAGACAACTTCAGCCATCAATCTCTGAGAGCTGGAAAGAAAACTCTTCTTCAAGCATCTGGGGATTTACTTAACTAAAAGAGTCATTCCTCCAGAACGTGTGATTGTGATTTCTCTTATTATCCAGAGTATGAATAAGAATCATTATCATGATAAATTAGTGGCAAGAGTCATTGATTTATACAAAGGAAAATTAATAATGCACCATGAAATTGTCTTTATAGAACCTTATTCAGGCATTCTTTGCACATACTCTCTAATAATAAGAATTTGGACTTCCCTGGTGGCGCAGTGGTTAAGAATCCGCCTGCCAATGCAGGGAACGTGGGTTTGAGCCCTGGTCCGAGAAGATCCCACATGCCGCGGAGCAACTAAGCCCGTGCGGCACAACTACTGAGCCTGCACTCTAGAGCCCACAAGCCACAACTACTGAGCCCACGTGCGACAACTACTGAAGCCCGTGCGCCTAGAGCCCGTGCTCCGCAACAAGAGAAGCCACCACAATGAGAAGCCCACGCACCGGAATGAAGAGTAGCCCCCGCTCACTGCAACTAGAGAAAAGCCCGCGTGCAGCAACGAAGACCCAATGCAGCCATAAATAAATAAATAAATAAATAAATAAATAAATAAATAAATAAATAATAAAAACAACCATATGAATATTAAAACAAAAAAAGAGTTCACTCTGTAGCATTTTACAATTGGTATATCAACATATGATTTCATCCTCATACCAATCTAGAGAACCTGGACTCATTGACAATTTACAGATAAGCAAATCTAAGTCCAGAGAGACAAAGAGACAAAGAATT
Source organism: Hyperoodon ampullatus (assembly GCF_949752795.1). NCBI lineage: Eukaryota > Metazoa > Chordata > Mammalia > Artiodactyla > Ziphiidae > Hyperoodon > Hyperoodon ampullatus. The sequence continues at coordinate 42,037,985 of NC_136918.1, forward strand.
ATTTAGTGCTAGAGTTGAGCCTCAAACTCAGGACCCCTGACTATATGCTGGATTCTCTTCTCCCAGATGTTGTGTTATAGACTGAATGTTTGTGTCCCCCCGCAAAATTCATATGTTGCAATCACGATGGTATTAGGAAGTGGGGCTTTTGGGAGGTGAATGGGTCGTGAGAGTGGAACCCTCATGAATGGGATGAGTGCCCTTATAAAAGGGACCCCAGAGAGACCCCTTGCCTCTTCCTCCAGGGACATGACAGCCATCTATGAACCAAGAAGCAGCCCTTCACCAGACACTGAATCTGCCAGTGCCTTGTTCTTAGACTTCCAGACTCTAGAACTCAGACACAAATGCCTGTTTTTTAAGTCATCCAGTCCGTGGTTTGTTATAGCAGCCTGAACAGACTAGGACACATTGCCAAGGGTGGAACCTCCAAAAGGTACATTAGTCAGGTGAGCAGCTTCCTCTCCAGGCACCGGGGGTCTTCTCCGAGGCCTGGGTGTATATTGTTTGTGCCACCCTAGCTACACTTGGGCAAGCACACTTTAGGTGTCTCAATGCTGTGGAATTGCTCATCCTCAGGTGTTTCAGTATCTATGGCTCTCCAGACTTCTGAAGACATCTCAGGGACTTACTTTCAATTTTTGTTTCCAAGTCCCCTACATTCAAGAAAAAATGTTATATCCTTAACTCTCTAAACCCCTCCTTCTCCCTGTCACCTTCACCCTGCACCATAAACTGCCTTCTTCTTTCAAATTGAAATTAGTGACATAACTGTACCCAGAGGAGGGGTTATTCTAAGTGAGCTCAATCTGCATCTAACTCGGTAGAACATTAGTTCACAAGATAAACTCCCCGGTTACATAGAAGAGAGCTCGGCACACAGAAAGCACTCGGTACATATTATTGCTGAGGAAAGTTAAATAAACAAGAAATAATAATATTAATCAGCATGTTATTTAGATTTGGGGAGGTAATCACCATCAAAACTAGAGCCAGGGTCTTCCCTGGTGGCGCAGTGGTTGAGAGTTCACCTGCCGATGCAGGGGACACGGGTTCGTGCCCCGGTCCGGGAAGATCCCACATGCCGCGGAGCGGCTGGGCCCGTGAGCCATAGCCGCTGAGCCTGCGCATCTGGAGCCTGTGCTCCACAACGGGAGAGGCCACAACAGTGAGAGGCCCACGAACCGCAAAAAAAAAAACTAGAGCCAGGATGGTTCGACATCCTTGCCTCTGAGTAAAATGACTCATAGTGGGAGGGACATAAATCAGGAGTGTATTGCCTTTATTATATGCCTTCCGCAGTATTTGACTTCAGGGAGGAGTCAGTCTAATCCCAGCCGAAGTCTTTTTTTGGCCTTTCTACCTGTTAACCACATCTTCCCCACCTGAAGATGGAACACCACCCACTGGGGAGCCCGATGTTTGCACCTGTTTTAACCATGTGTGGCTGTATTAACTTTAACAAAAATTCAAACATTCAATATATTTTACAAATCAGTCTGTTTATATGCTTTGCACCTGTGGTTTCTGGGTTGCATAAACAAAGGACCAAAAGCCTCTAGCAAGCATGCTTCCTTCACTCTCCTGCCTGTAGCCTAGAACAATGAGGCCAAATGGAAGAAATAAGCAAACACCAAAAGAGAGACGCACAGCCCTTTCACAAGCTCAGCAATGTTTCTTTCAGAATGGTTTACTAAGCCATCTCCCCATTAATTTTCTCATGATCCTGGGCCCAGTGTCCACTGAAGTCCGAAATCACCCCTTATGTCTCCTGCTGTCCACATTGAATCTCAGGCCTCCTTAGCCCGGGGCAGCCTTGCCCATGCAGAGGGCAGAGGGAGCGTCCCTCCAGCCTGGTCTCATAGAAGGATCCCAGGGCACGTCTGTAGGGCTTCTGATTAGCCGGATGCTGAGGCTGAGTGTGGATGACGTGCCACACTGGAAATGACACAATTTAAATAAAAGCCCCAAATAACTGTTTAAGTCTGAAATTAAACAAGAGTGACAAAGAGGAGTGGGTAGAAGGAAGATGTGGGCTCTGGGCCTGCCTCTGCTGCCCAGTGGCTGGGGGTCTCTGAACAAGTCACTCCTCTGGACCACAGGCTGCGACTCCTCACAAGAGGAGGACAAGACCCTGCCTCGCCAGCCTCATAGGCTGGCTGTGATCCTCAGAGGAGATGGAGGGTGTTAAAAAGTTTGGGGAGCTATAAGCCTCTGTATATTTTGAAAGCTTCTGTTACCATGCATTGGGTTGGAAAGAGGAGAAATTATTTTAGTTTTCCCTGGTCTGGAACTTTGAGTCACAAAGCAGCTAGCTCAGCAGCTTTGGGGCAGACCTCGGGTAGGAATTCTGGCCTCCTGCCTCTGGTCCTAGTTGTTAAAATCCAGCACATTGCTCTAGAATAGAATTCATCATATACATGTCAGCTTTAAAAGCCAGCCCAGAGGGGCCGAGGGCTGCTCGCCAGGCCCTCCCCGCAGGACCCCAGAGGACAGTCGCGCTGACTCTCTGAAACCTGTGCTTTCTCCCCAGGCTTAAACTTTCAGTCAGGTTCAGAAAAGAGGCATTCAGGGCCTCCTGTTTCTGGGGAAGGTTCATGGCATTTAGCTGAATCCCAACAACCTGTGAGGCAGGAATAATTAGCACCCCATTTTCAAGATGAGGACTGGGGTTGAGAAAGGTGAAGTGAGTTACTCAAGCCTACCTGGAATTCCAGGCCCAGATCTCTTCAGCCTGAGCTCCTGGGCTTTATGGTGACTGGACATGGGGCCAGGAAACCAGCTGTGAGGTATCAGAACCCAGCTCCAGGCTAGACTGGGCCAGAGGTGGTGGATATCCCACCATCCTCCCTCCCTGCAAAGCACTTACTCTCCAGGCAAGTTCTAGAGGCTTCTGGGAGGAGCTTCTTTAACCCAGCAATAAGAGTGCTGCCAGCTTAGGGGAGACATCGAGAGGGCCTGTCTGTTTCTCTGCTCGAAGGGGCCCTTGCAGGGGATGGTTATACCCACCATAAATCTCCAGGGTCTTCGTCTGGCAGGGTACCCTCTCCGGGTGACCTGCCCACGTCAATTGGACTCAGGCTGAGTGGGCATGGCCTGCACAGGTTCCCAGCCAGCCACGGCCTCGTCTGAGACATCCGAGTTTCCGGTATGCACCCGGGAACAATTACAATAGGTTCTAAGAGAGGGTCTCTTGGTCTCTGGTCAATACAGGACTCAGGAGAGAGGGCTGTCATCCTGAAGCTGAAGCAGCCCTTATATTCTCTAAAGATCTCTGGAGGCCACGCAGTCTTTGTCTCAGGGTTTGTTCTATCCAGCTCAGCATTTGATATAGGTTCCAGCTCAGGACTAGGGGATACTGGCTCTAGGACACCCTTAAGCTAAGAATTGCATTGAATCTCTGGATCTGGAGGAAGCTCTGGAGCCAAGGCTGGGGTCCCAGATAGAATGCACTCTTCCACTGATAGTGGATGCAATTGTTCCCACAGGCCTAACAGATAGCCCTGGCCCTGCTCTCTCCAGGTAGCTCAACCTCTTACAGTTATGCTTCAGGGCAGCCCCTGGGCTCTTCAGCTCGCACCTGGGCCACAGGGAGGTAGGTGGACCTCTGGGGGGTGAGAAGCTCACAGCCTCCTCCCGCCTCTCTGACCATGGCCTGGGACTTCTGGGTCTGGGTTTAGGAGAGTCAGTCTGTGGCTCTGGGACCAGGGTTTCGGAGAAGCACTGAGGCCTGAGCCTCTCACCCGGAGCCAGGCACTGCATAGGGAGGGGCTCCAGGAGGGCTGAGGGTATGAGGGGCCAGCTCAGGGTTGCTGTGGGGGAGGATGGCAAGCTACGCTTAGGCTTCTTGTCTCCTTAGCCTCTGGGCCTTCAGGAAGGAAGTTGCTTGGCTTCCCTGACCCCTGGCAGTGGGCTGGCAGGAATCAAATTCTGATAGTGGCATTCTGAAAGGGCAGCTGGATACAGCCAGGACAGGCAAGGATCCTCCCTGGGCCTCTACACATACGCAGGCCATGAAAGGGATCTGTGGGGCTGGAAATGGGTAGGACCTCGACAGGGTGAAGGCTGCAAGGTTGGGGCAGTCAGATTTTCAGGCCTCAGAGTCTGAGTTGTCTTGGAGGGTTCTGGGCACCAACCTGAACTGGAGGTGATTCAGAGAGAATTTGTGTATCCTCCAGAGCCAGAGAGCGGGAGAGAATTTGGGAAGGCCTGGAACCTGACTGGGTTTGGTTGGAGAGCTGCAAGAGCCACTTCCTTCCCTACTGTCTCTGGAAATAAACCCATGGGTTGGTCTCTCATTCTGGGCTTTCCTGGGTCTAGCAGGAGAGGCCATTGCTGGGCAGAGGCCTGCCAAATTCTTCTGGCACAAATCCAGGAGCCACAGGTGGAAGGACTAGGTTGTTAGAGCAGCTGTCCTGAACAGATTTGGAGGGCCTGGAAGGTTCGAGTAACCGTCAAGCCCTTCCACTCCACAACCCTTCCCCCAAAGGCTACAGAAAGGCCAGGCTTGTGGGCACAAGCACCTTGTCAGGAGAACACAAATCTAGGCAAAGGGAGAAGGCTGCCAGGCCACCTACTAATTCAGGAAGGTCCTTGGGGGGTGCTGGGAGACAAGCAGAGCATGGCAGTGTGGCTGGGGACAAGCAGTGAGCAGAAATTCAAGTAGTGATGGGGGTCAGGGGACCTGGAAGAAAGTACACGTTCCCACACCTGGGTCAGCTTTGGGGGCAGGCCAGGTCCCGCTAAAATGGGAAACGTGAGAAGTCAAGGATATTAGCTGGAAGGTAGGATTCCACTCCATGAGTTTATAAAGGCAGGGCCCCAGGCCGAGGAGGAGCAAGATTGGCCCCAGGTTCCAAACGCAGGCAGAGGAATCACAGCACCAGGGCCAAAGGGGTGAAGTAGCCACGGTGACTTGGTGCTTATTTCCCAGAACTACTGATCCCGGGCTTCTTAAATTCTAATTGATTTTTTCCTTAATAAAAATAACATTTATGCACCAAAGAACCTAGGGCCAGGCTGAGCCATTCCAGGGTCTACATGGAATCTGGTACAAGTTACTGGAAAGAGGATGGAGAGCCCAACTCCATCACTAAATCCCTGTTTGGCCTTTAATAAACCCCATCACCCCCTTGGGCCATCGTGACCTCATGTGTGAAAAGAGGGTGTTGGATCACAGCAGAGGTTTCCAAACTGCTGTCTGTGAAGGCCAGCGATCTGAGGAGAGGTCTCAAGGGGTCAGATAAGACGGAAGCTAGAAAAGGAGGCCAAAGCCCCATACCCACAACTGCCTAGAGCACTTCCATTTTTAAGTTTAATACGTTAGATTTCCATATAAGATTTTATGTGGAAGCCGCAACAAGAAAAGGAGTGAAAAGGAAAGGAAAGGGGGAACTAAAGACTAGAAAAGAAAAGGAAAGAAAGGAGACAAGACAAATAAGGGTTCTGAGCTGGATGATCTCCAAGCTCTTTCAGTCTTGTCCTTCTCTGACTCACCATGACGCTCTCCTGCTCACATTTTCAAGAACCACTTCTGTTCCTTCCTGCCACCCTCTCAGGGAAGCATCCATACATAAGCCCAGAAAAAGCCACTGGTGAGATCTCATTTCCCAGCTCGGAGGAGTGCTGGCTCACAGAGGAGGAAACTGGGGGGTTTATGTGGGCTGGGAGGGAGGAGATTTGAGGCCCTGAGCTGTAAATCAGGCTCAGAGGTTTGGATTCCCTGCCGCGTGACCTTCAGATGCCCCCTCCACTCCAGAAGCCAGCACGCTAACATCCAGGCCGAGGGAAACATGCCCAGCTCCCAGGCTGCCCCTGAAAGCTGGGCCCACTCTCAGGAATTGTTTTGATTTTTCAGGGAAAACTAGTCCAAGCCAAACCTTCCCTCCCAAAAACAACACAGGCAGGGATTTTCGATGTGCTTGGGAGATGAAGCCTTCGGGCAGCTCTTTGCCATTGCCCCCGGCCAGTAAGACCAACAGATAACATCCATACCTGAATCAGTACAGATGGCTCCTAATTGCGATTTCTTTCTATTCTAAACACCTCCCACTCCTGCCGAGTCTCGGGACTTCCTATTTTAAATGGGTTTGCTCTCCCATTTGCCAGCCTGGCTGCATGGTTGCACATCCATCAATAGCCAGCCCACGAGTCCAGGAATTCCACAGTTGCTTGGAGATGTGGCAGTCCAGCTTGAACTGGGGACCTCCTTTATGCGCACACACGCCACCCAGCCAGGGCGCTCTGCTGCCCTCTCACACAAGAGGAGGGTAGGTGGAAACTACCTGACCGTGTAGGATGGTGGGATGAAATCTGGATTCCCTGGGGCCATCACAGCTGGACCCTCCCTCCATGTGAGCCTCGGTGGATCACCTGCCCTTTCCAGGCCTGTTTCCTCCTTTGTGAAATGAGGGAGATCCCTCACTCACTCAACCAGCATTTACCATGTGCCTGCTTTCTGGTGAAGTGGTTCTCCTTGACCAAGGTCACAGCCCAAGGAATGGCATGAAAGCCACATCAGTCAAATTAACTCTGGAGTTCAGTAGGGTAACTGATGTTAAGACAGTTCTGCCTGTGTAAAAGAAATGAATTAGACGTATTCTCGTCCCTGGGAAAGCTAACAGTGTAGGGAAGGAGAGTGTGACATCGAGGGATAATCACCTAACAGGCTGGTAAATGCTCTGAGAGGTTGCTCTTACAGTGCGTCCCAGAAGAAGTGACAGCTAAGTTGAATTTTAAAGGCTGAGCACCAAGCAGGGGAAACAAGGTGGAGAGAAGAATATGGGAAGGGGCGAGTTTGGAGAATTTCAAGTAATTAACCAAGGATAGGATGCCATTGGGTGAGAAGGGCAGAGGAAGTAAGAGATGGAGCAAATCAGATCTCCAGGGGCCTGTGTCCATCAGGCTATGTGTATTTCAGGTTATGGGCTACTATTTTTGTTGCTGTTGTTGTCATTTCCTGAAGGCAGTGGGGAAACACTAAACTGCAGGGGAATAAGATAATCACATTTGTATTCTAGAAGTCTCACTCTGGCCGTCTTGTAGGCCATGGTTTGGAGAGGAAGAGAAATGGAAGACAGGGAGATCACTCTGGAAGCAAGAGCAAGAGGAGATGGTGTCACAACCCATGTCAGGCAGGACGGGAGTGAAGAAGGAAGCGCAATCCAAGAAAAGAGTAAGGGCTGTGACTAGATGAGCATTCTCCACTGCTGGCTTTCTAGGACTCGACAGCTAAAGAAGTCTCCCGGCACACATTCCACCTCCCATTTTTATCCATCCCTCCTCCCACCTCCCACACACCGCGAAGTCTGGCCGGACCCTCCCACTCCCAGGCTTGGATAATAGGTGTGGCAGCAGGCCCAGGAGTTCCCGCCATCCCTTCCACCAGCATGTTCTGCTGCCTGAGCAGTTGGCTGCCACCATGAGTGTTAATTGGAGAGACATCTGAGGTGACCAGACTGGTGACGCCGCTGCCATGATAGACGCACTCCATCTGCTCCAACAAAGCGCGTCTCCTGCACACAGGAGGCTGGTCCCACTCCCTGGGCCTGGGACTTGTTAGAAGTGAGACTCAAAGAAGTTAGATTCACGGGCTTTGAAACTGAAAAACGCCTCCGAGAACGTTGCACCCAAGCCGCTCGGTTGATGAGGAGGAAACTAAGGCCTATGCCACCCAGGCTTACTCTTGGAGCTCAGGGCTAGGACGGCTGCTGACCTGTCCCCTGTCCTTTCTTCGTAGGTGGGTAAGGTGGGAAGCCGGAGACTGAGCATCTAAAATCATGAGCTGACCTGTATAGGTCCCTCCACAGACCTGCTCAAACTCTCCACGAACTGGTAAGTGTAGTGACTTGACTTCAGGATGAAATTTTCATGGAATCTATCAATTTCTTGGAAAATTTTTATGGAAGTTTATTCTATCATCTAGCTGGAAGGGACTTCAGAAATAGTCCAGGCCAATGGTTTTCTCACTGGTATTCATTTATTTGGGTTTTGTTTTTGTTTTGTTTTAGTACTAGAGCCTTTTTCAGATAATGAAACTGAGGTTCAGAACGGGTAGCACTTGGGTAAGATGACATAAGTTTAAGTGATGAAGTTACACAATATGGTTGGAACTAAGCTCTTGGAACCCCAAGCACATAGTTCACATCCGTTATCTTATTTGGTCTTCGCGACTACTCCCACTGCTGCCCACCCCCAGTTCCACCATGGATGGGGACAGAGAGGAGAAAGTTCCGTGGTGAATAGTGTCTGTCTTATTTTAAGCTCTAAAATCTTCTAGAACAGGCTCTATTAATATTGCCTGATCAATGTATGGTATTTTCTAATTAAGTATTCACTTTCACGTATATAATCTCATGTTCACTGTGAAGAATGTCATGTATGCCATTTTACAGAAGGCAGAAAATAGAGAAATGAGGGAGTCCCATCCAGGGACCCCTATACCCGGGAGTGACCGTGCATCCTGAGAGTACCCCCACCCTCCTCAGTTGCCTTTTGTGGACTGAACTCCAGGGTGAAGGAGGAGAACTAAGCTGCTGAGCTGAAGAGATGCTAAGATGCAGCATCACAAATAGCACTGCAACTTCCTTGATCTTGGTTCGTCAACGGGGAGATAGAAGTCATCAAAGAGACCAATCTGAGATCTGTAATTAATGAGGAGCCAAAGCATCCTGAGGAACCAGCAGTGATTGGAGGTCTCAGTGAAGAGAAGAAGGATGTCTCCTTTCTGAGAGTCAGCCAACACGAGGAAGCCCCAGCTTGGCCTCCTCTGCTGCCCAGATGCTGAGAAGGTAAATACATTGGACCAGGCCTGCCGAAGGACAAAGGTGAAGCTACGTGGCAGGCCCTAACATCAGCAGGGGCGGCAGTGCAGGTGAGATTGGATGCCAGAGGACCAGCAAGGCGCTCCTAGGAGACCCTGGTCATCTGTGGGCCTGAGGCACATCCTCCATCTGGGTGGGGGATGGAGGACCATGCCTAGGAGGGGCTCAGGACTCTGTCAACACCCCTCCGCCTGGACAGTTTCAGAATAGGTTAAATCTGGCTCTAGTGACCCTGAGAAGGAGAGAAAAGCAATGGAAAATGCAGCTATAGTCAGGGCCATGGTTTTTCATGGAAGGGGGCTTCAAATGCATTCTAATTTAGCCTATTTTTGATCATGCAGTGATTGAGTCACTTGGCAATGACAGCTGCCTGATTCTTGGAAGCAGCTAACAGCCCTCCCACGGCAATAATAGTGATAAAAATAATAAGAATAGCAGTGGTAATTATTAGTATAAATATATATTAAAATAACTACTATTACTTTAAGGACAGTTAACAGATATAAACAGATTTTAGTCCACAGCAGTCTTTACTGTTCATTATAGCATTTGCTTTTCACAAAACTCACAGTTGGTAGGCAAGGCAGGGATGGTAACCACACCCATTTTACAGAAGAAGAAACTGAGGCCCAGAGACTAGGACTGGATTCCCTAAATTGCACAGTACATTAGTGGCAGAGCAGCCAGGATTTGGAGGTGGGAGAAGGGAGGAGGAAAGTTGAATAATCTGGACCTGCTAAGTCCCAATGAAGAGGGATGCAGATTTCCCTTTGGAAGGGATGCATAGTGTTCATCCTCCTGGGTAAGGTGGCCTTGGAAGGATACACTGTTGAATGGGGAGTCAATATCCCCAAAGATCCAGCTGTGTATGTGGAACGTGCCTTAAGAGGAACACCTTAAAAAAGGGAGATTCCCGGGACTTCCCCAGCCATCCAGTGGTTAAGGCTCTGTGCTTTCACCACAGGGGGTGCAGGTTCCCATCTCTGGTCGAGGAGTTAAGATCCCACATGCCCCGCTGCATGGCCAAGAATGAATGAATGAATGAATGAATGAATAAATAAATAAATAAATAAATAAATAAATAAATAAAAAGGGAGATTCCGGTCTCTGGGCCTTGAGCACAGAGTGGACAACACTCACAGCTGCCCTGGCCTCACCTACGTGATAGATGCCACAAGACCAATGGAATAGAATGAATAAGCTGCTTATACACATCTCCGGCATTGCTCTTAAAGATCGCGCTTACCCCCTGCCCTGTAGGCTCCCACTGCTCTGATGGGAGGAGCTTCTTGATGTCCAAGACTTGTTTTCTTCTTTGTCTTTGGCGCCTATTACATTGCCGTGATCAGTACATGTTGATTTCATTGTGCATAAATAAATAGATGGATATACCAAGAGGCAACTGACCTGGAGGCTGGGGAGACATGAAATGCAACTCTTGACGGAGATAACCTGCTTTTTGGTGCCAAGAACTTTGTCTCTGTGTGTCTTCCCCTATGAGACCACTAATATTTACTCCCTTGGAAAGTTCAGTGGAACAAAAACAACATGGAGTCTGAGAGACAAAAGGTTAAATAGCGGCATGAACCCCAAGGCATCACTGATAGGCTCTGCTTAATAAATGCCACACAGATGCTGCCCCCCTCCACATTCGGCCTGGCATCATTTCTAACCTGATGAAAACGCAGCTACCTGAAATGATGCCCGTTTAGCTGTTCCAGCCCACCTGGCTTCACATGTACAACAGTTTCAATCTAGTTCTGGGACTTCACCCAAAAGACCATTTGGTTTAAATGCAAATACCCCAAACAGGGCATTTGATTTAAATTCAAAGGCATAATAGGCATCTACATGTGCAGAGCTCTGTGTTAGGCACCCAGGGGATAAGACCATTAATCTGATTGGTCCTTGCTCTCAAAGAGTTTGCAATATTACAAAGGACAAGATAGTACCAGGCAAATAATAAATAAATGCTAAGTAGAGAATATTAGTTTCTTCTTGCAGCTTTAAAAAATTACCACATACTTCATGGCTTCAAATGACACAAATGCCTTATCATATAGTTCTCTAGGTTAGAAATTTGAAAAGGGGCCACTGGGCTGCATTTTTTCTGGATGCTCTAGGGGAGAACCTCCTTCCTTACCTTTTCCAGCTTAGAGAGGCGACCTGCATTTCTTCGCTCCCGGCCCCCTTTCTCCATCTTCAAAGCCAAAAGAATGGCAGCTTCTCTTCTCTCTGATCTTCTTCTGCCCTTTTATAAGGACCACTGTGATTACACTGGGTCCACCTGGATAATCTAGGATAACTTTCCCATTTCAAGATCTTAATTGCATCTGCAAAGTTCCTTTTGCCATGTGAGGTGACATGGTCACAGGTTCTGGACATTAGGACATGGGCATTATTGGGGGCCATGATTCTGTCAAGCACATAAAGGAACAGTTAGAAGCTTTGGGGGTACAAAGAAAGCCATGGTAAATTCCAGCAAGAGGCTTGAGGGTCAGAAGGGCGTCACACAAGACAAAACATTTGAACTGATCTTGAGGGATAGGTAGGATTTTATAGGGTGAGAGGACAGAAGAAACGACAAATAATCTGGTGAGAGTGGAATATAAGATCTATATGGGAGGGAAGCACTGGGAGAAGAGGCTAATGGTATTGTTTAGGCCAAACTGAGGAGCACCGCCAATGCCATGTGGAACACTTTGTGTCCTCTATGCAGGAAGACCTCAAACATTTTTTAGAAATGTCCTGTCCTTCTGAAAGATCATTTTCGCAACAGCATGGAGGATGTATAAGAGAGGAAGAATGTACAAGAGAGGGTAAGGTGACCAGTTTGAAGTTGTTGTCATAGCCAATGCAATAAAAATGACGACCTTGGCAACGGTCTGGAAAGAGGGGAAGATGTAGAGATACTGAAGAAGTAAATTTGTGAGGACTTGGTAATTAATTATATAGAGAAGGTTAGGAACATGGAAGAGGTAGAGCTATAAATGCAGTAACTTGAACTGATACCCTTATGTTGATTGTTAATGAGATGAACCATTAGCTAAAATGCATATGGGAAAAGGAGCAGGTTGAGGGAAGGAAGGGGATGGGCTCAGTTTAGGACATGCTGTTGGATCCTAGGTGCCTGTGGGGCTTCCAGGGGGAGATGCCAGCAGATAGGCAGAGTTTCAGAATTGGACAATAACTGACAGAACAAGACCCCTTACATCTGGCTGCCTCCCATCTCTCCGGTACTAGGGTCATAGCTACACACTGCCACCTCCAGGCTAGTGATTCTCAGACATGAGGTTTTCACATGGCACAACGAGGGAGCAATTGTGGGTGCTGTCCTCAAAGAATCAGGAACAGAACCCCTGTGTATCCGTGACCAAAGCCAGCCTGTGTGGGCCTCAGGTTATGAGCAGAGGCAGAGAAGAGTGGGTGAGAAGACAGAGCTCTCTAGGAGTGGGCTTACTCTCCTCCATTTGTACGTGTTCCAGCTCAACCCTCCTTCTACTTTCCTGCCTCTATGACTTACGACCTCCCCTTCCACTTAGATTGCTTTTTCTTCTTCCCATCAAGGCTCAGCTCAAAGGCCACTTCCCCTGGAAAGCCTTCCATGGTTCACCTCCAAGGACATAATACTCTTTCCTTACCATTGGTTGTATATTTTTTATGATTTCCTGCCTGTAGTATCTATTACAATCATCTGTGTTATAAGTATTATAATTAGTATTATAATCATCTGTGTATTTAAGGCTCTCTTTCTCACCTAACTCAGAATTTCTTGAGAGTGCAGATTTTGCCTGATCTATTTTTGTGAGCATGCCGGCACCTTACGTAATGCCCTACACACTGTCAGTGCTCCGTAAATGCAGAATGAATGGATAAAAATAGTTGTTTAGGCATTTACGTTATTCCCTCCTCTCTCCCCACCCTTTGATAAACAGACTTTGAGTGACATCCTTGTGGGCGGGGGTCAGTTCTTACTAAACTCCCAAAGCCTCTCTTATGGATACCTTTCAAATGACCGGAAATCCATCAAACATTGTTGAACTCACTTGGGTTGATGACTTATGACTTTAGCAAAGAGACATAGAATAATGAGGCCTGGGATATACTTATGTTGAAGCAATATGCCATGAGACATATTTAGGGCAGGAACTCTGCCTGTCTGATTCTTATCAGTAGCCCCATACTTTGTGTTTGTCATATTCTAGGTACCCAATATTTGTTGAGTATTTGACTACCTATAAAATAGAAAAAGGTTGGGGAGTAAGAAGAGATGATTTCTAGGAGAATTCTGTCTCTCCTAACTGTACAACTGTACATGTCAATCTGTATACCTCTGATGCCCTTGGAAATCCTGAAATGAAATATAAATTTACGTCTCCATCATTATTGCAATGACATGTTCTTTGATATGTAGTTGGTGGCCTAATTCTTCTTCAAGCCTTTTGAAAATTCTACCAATAACATTTTTTGTTTTTGTTAAGGACTATAATTTAAAATGCATTTCCTCACTTGATCCTACAAGCACCTATGGGGAAAAGTATTATTATCTTATTTTACAAGTGAGAAAACTCAAAGCTCAGTGGGGTAAAGTGATTAGCCCAGGGTCACACAGCTTGGCTGTGGCTGAGGCTCCAGGTATCTTGATCCCAAGTTCTATGCTTTCCCCCTAGATCTCACTGCATCTTACCCATCAGTAAGGTAAAGCTCTATACTGTATGAAAAACAGTATATGCAAGACAAATTCTCCAGTCTGCAGTTGCTACCTCGCCCATGCTGGCATAAGCAGGTGGGTTCACTGGGCCAGTGAATTCTTCTCTCTCTCAATGCAAAGTCAGTCCAGCTGTGTCAATACTCTGGCCTGTGAGGCCCAGGGACTCTGGTCACGGAGGTAGAGAACTTTACAGTGAAAAATAGAAGAGTACCTAGATATCACCTACTTTTACCTGAGGCACGAAGAGGAAGTGCCTTCTGAGTTCTCCTGAGTCCAGATCTTTAAGTCATTGTACCATAACTACTCAGTGTCTCATGAAGACACGTGGGGCAATCAAAAGTGGATTCTCTGCTTTAGGAAAAAAGTGAGCCTGGCCTGCATTTGCCCTGACCTGGTGGGGAAACCCTGAATTAATGAGGCAACAAAGACTAAGAGCCCCTTCTCTCTGGGGGTAAAGGAGAGTGCACCCCTAGGTCCTTCAGAGCAAATCCCACAGCAAAGATGCTCTCAGGAGCCTGGGGGAATTGAAGCCTCATCCCTTAAGGAGTATGACAACCTGAGAGTCTCTGCTCCAAGCCACAAGCTGCCTCTGCCTATGCAGGTGGGCTAGAACAGGCCAGGCCCATAGGTAAACCTGAGTGGTGCCCCAGGAGAGGTCTTACCTCAAGACCCCCAGATCTAGATGGCCTCTAGGGGACACAAGGTATGGGACTTGATTTTTCCCTAAACTCGATAAAAAGGTCAAGCTCAGGTCCTCCATTTTCTCCTCTGTAGAGTATGGCAGGACAGCCAGGGGAATTAAGTGATTTCATCATTGACAGACACTAGCCCATTGGAACATTACCGTTTTATCTTTACTTCTAAAACAGCCGACCACTTAATCCATAAACAAGGCAAGAGAAAGGTGTTTTCTGACTTTTGGCATTAGATAGGATTTTCTCCGTTAGTGCTTAAAGCACTCTACACACCGTTGGCATGTTGTAATTTAGTAAATGCTTTCATAGTCATTATATCACTTCACCCTGCTAGTAACTCTTGTGAGGGAGACAAGCCAGGTTCTCATTCATTCACCGGGTAGTTACTAGGTAATGAAAAGGCTTTGCTCTGTGCCAGCAGCTGTGCTAGATGTTGGGATCACGTGTGCAAAAGGTGACAGAAGGGGAAACTGAGGCTCAGGAAGAGAATGTGATTTTTCCTAGGAGTACAGAGGTACTCTGCAGGGGAACTGGAGCCCAGAGCCAGTTCTGCCATGTGGCCTTTTCCTTGTCTACACACACCTCACTGCCCATTTCTGCACACAGAAATTCAAAAGGATGATCATCTCTCCCTCTTCCTTTCTTCTCCTAATTTACATATTGCTAAATGATGAAATTATACAGTACATAATTCCACACCAACTCTGCTGCTTAAAAAAAATTGGGAATGGAGTAATTAGGCAGAAAGTATTCTCAATTAGGCAGTGGATTCTGTTTCTAAAGCAGTAAATGGGGAAGAGATATTTTTTAACTGTCTCTTGCATACATTGCCACAGAATGATTGCTGCCTTGGAGAGCAGCAGCACGGCTCTGAAATGGAACCCTCTGGTCTGGCCTCCAAGCAGTATTTTGTATCTGAGTTTCCTGCCTAGTTCCAGACTCTCAGATTTCAAAGGTAACCTCACACGTTAGAATCTTTGGAACAAAGTGGCAGTCAAGACCACCACTTAATTCTAGGTGTCTTCTCTAGATTTCTTTGTTTATTTTGAGGTTGGAAATGTGAAAAGTCCAGTGGTCTTGCCAGAACCCTTTGTGCTGGGAAGCAGCAGAAAATGATGGAAAGTATCTGGGTTTTCCGGAGCTGTTCTTGAATTCCTGAGCTGCCACCTCCAAGTTGGGTGGTCTTGAAGAATTCTACCTCTCTGAACTTTAGCTCTCTGGGCTAATGAACACTGGGTAATTCCAGCCCAAAAATAATAGTGAGGATGATGGGAGGTAATAGTAGTAAGTGTAAGGACGTGATTTTAGTTCCAAACAAGTCCTTTCCTGGTCTTATCCACACCGGAACATCTATAATCCCCTGTAACGTTCTCTCAAACTATTTCTGAGCAGCCTGAGGGGGTGACTCACACATGCTCTCACACACAGCATCATTTGGAATATGTCATTTTGGCCCTTCTAGTTCCTGCTGTTGACTCTAGCAGTGAACTGAGGCAGAATCTCCACACTGCCACCCCAAATTCAAGTTCATGTAACTGTCAAAGGTGCAGACACCACTCATAGTGGTACCCTCAAAGCATTAGAGCTACCTTGTGCTGCCTCCTTCTATGTTTTGTAGGCTGATGTTCCATGGGCCCCTACTGGAGCTGCCTGGCGTTCCTAATCCTTACAGACTTTAATGAAACATTGCTTCAGATTTATTACAAGCATCCATTCTCCTGAATTCTGGCATGAGTAGAGGCAAATGGGTACAATACTCTGAGAATGGCCCCTCTCCTTTCCCAAGGTTCACATTCTATGGACCTTTGTCCTCATCCCTCTCCCATCCCTTAGAAGCCTTCCTTCCCAGCAGGTTTCTTGGTCACCACTGCAAGTAGTCACCCGCTGACGTATCCCACAGACCTTCCAGTCCTCTGCCAACAGATCTGCATCCTAGGCTAGGATGAACTCAGCCTAGCTGCATGTCAACATTTCCATATCACAGATGTCCACACTATATACATACACATGTATATATACATATACATAAATATACAATATACATATATATATATATAAATCCACAGATAATAAATTGTTACATTGTGCTATACTGGCAACTGGAGGATACAAGTAACTATGGGGTAGATTTTTAGACTGTCAGGCTAAAGTTGCTTTCTCTCAGATCTTGAAAAGTGCAAGAATCATAGTCTGTTCCAGGGACATGGAATGGGCATCAGCTGTACTGCACTCTTTCAAGTATAAGTGCCACCCATGTGAAATCCATTTCCATAATTCAAATACTCAAGCCAAAGGCTCCTGGGGTATCCTGAACCTCAGCTGGACTGGGACCTCTCAGAGGTGGGTCCTCTCATTTGCAGAAGCACTCAGATATCCCTCGCCAGAGTCCTCTCATTTGCAGAAGCACTCAGATATCCCTCGCCAGACCAATGGCCATCAGCCCAGCAATGCCTGGCAAGGTCTGCAGCATCCTGCTTGGAGGTTTTTCTCTTAGAAGGTGACGCAGAAACTCCTTAAATGAAGAGAACTGAAGACAATAGATCACTTCCTATGTCCATTTCACAGAGGAAGACAGTATTTCAAGGAAGCGGATGTTTTATGTCTACACAGATTTCCACTTAGCCTCTGACCTCTTCTACGGTTGCTGTAAATCTGATGACTGCCCAGCTGTCAGCTTCCCAGATGGCATTTCTCTGCCATGCCCCTTTAGGAGAAGAAAAAGTGCACCAGAGGAGAGAGAGACTGTCTCAGGCAAGGTCTCTGTGAACAAAGCAAATGGCTGTAGCATGACATTAATGAGAAGCTGAAGGGGGGTGAGGAAGAAAGGGGGTGTGCGTGTGCAGGCACATGTGCGGATGTGTGTGCCCCTTGAAGCTCTGTCCTTCTAATGATCTTTTCCTCTTGGTACCTCAACTGGGGTGGGAATTGTTGCTTAGGAATCAGTTCTGAGGTTGCAGTTATGGCAATAATTTTGTTTTAGGATTTCAGAATTGGATTTCAATCTTATCCCTAGTCACCAACCGACTAAGTGACCTTGAACAATTCATATAACCCCTCGAGTCTCATTTTTTTTGCATAGCTGAGAAAAATGTATTTATCCCACAGCATACATGGAGCACCCACTCTGTACCAGGCTCTCTGCTAGTTGTGGAGTTTTGCGGGGGGAGGGGAAGAAAGGAAATAAGCAACACTTTCTATCAAGTTCTAACGGGACTGCTTGATTCTTAACACTCTCCTCTCTCGGCTTGCGTGGCACCATTTGCTTTCTCTGTGATCAGAACCTGTCTGGCCCCCACTCCCGATCTCATCTTTCCCTGCACAAGCATCTTTCATGTACACGTCTATAGACTCTCTCTCCCTTATGCTACCTTCCATATTCTCGCTCTCCTGAACTATGAAGTATGTGTGCTATTTAGATTACCCGACATTTTTCTGTATACACACTCCCAAAGAACCATTTCTTTCACCTTCTTATCATTAGCACAGTTATAATTTTATCTTCATCCTTATTCTTTAATTAATGACTATTTCACTCATTTGACTGAAACTTTTCATGTAGATAAGACTCACATCTGCTCTTCTTCACAACTCTATCTGCAGAGCCTAGCACGTTCCCTGATACCAAGCGGGCACTGAATATCTGTTAAGTGAATGAAGTAATAAACAGTTTGTTTCTACCCTGCTCTTCCATAGATTCTCCTTCGGGTTTATTGAGCCCAACTGCCTCATTTTACAGATGAGAAAACTGAGTTCCTGGGGGAAAAAAATTTGCTCAACATTACACTGTGCCTTAAAGGCTGAGGGAGAACTACACACCAGACTTTCTGACTCCAGGGAAAGAAGATAGAATACCTATCATGCTGTTCTTCCTTTCCTTTTGGAGTGTAATTGAAATGCCTCAGGGCTTACCAGTCTGTGACTACCAAAAAACAAAGAGGTAGGGGGAGACTTATTTTTTACTGAAAGTATGATAATACAAACTCCTAGTTGCCAGAAAGCAGCTTCCGTTAAGGTAACTCCCATCTGTAGTTGGGAGTCCCCAAAAAGGATAGTCACAGGGACCCACAAAGCAGAGTGTCAGGAACAGCCACCATTCATCCGCCCTACTCTTTGCCTCTCCGCCCACTTGTCCACAACCGATTCCTACAGAATGAATTCTAGAAACCTCCCGGTTTCCACCCACCATTGCAAGAACATCAATTTTGGTGTCAAGCCTTCTGTCTCCAATGTTTTTAGTCTGCAGGATGCAAGACCGTCACTTGTTTCCTGCAGAAGGAAGGAAAGCAACTCCTCCCTCCCCCATGCCTTATGTACTGTTCTCTGTGCTCAGTCTCACAAAGGCTTGTGTCAATTCTCCAGATCCTATCAGTCTCACACTCTTCTCTCTACAGGAGCCACAAATCAGCCTGAGGACCAGTGAGGGACAGCAGGTACCACTGATAACCTGGATCGTCTTCCTCAGCACAAGCCCCCAACCAAGTCTCTCAAGGGACCTTGATGAGGACTGAGACTGGGGAATGTGACGTGGTGTCTCTCTGCGCTGCCTTAGTCCGAGCTTGGCAGTCAATAATGTAAATTTTCATCAGTACCTGGGCTGAGAGCACACAGAAACTCAGACGTTTAGACAGCAAAGCTGATGACCTTGCTTCTCCGTTGTAACAAAGGCACTTTTTGCTGAAATCAAAGCATCGCAGGTAAAATTACCTATTATCTGTCAGGGACTTCCTTTATATTGTAGTGCGTCTCTCACTGAGTGCAGCCCACTGTGCTTCTCATAGAAGACCCCTAATACATGTGCTTTCCATTTATAGCACATACAGGGTAACTCAATTATTTTGATGCCATGGATTTTGTCAAAACAAACACGTAGCTAAAAGTCATATGCCAAGTTCAAAGGAGAGTGAAATGGAACAAAGTGCTACTTGCTCTCTCCCAGCAAGATCCTAGAGGGTGATGGAGTTTCTCTGCTCTTTTCTCCACCCCTTCATTTATTCATTCATTAGGATTTGGGCTGGGACCTGGGGCTCCCAACATAATAAGACCCAGGCCTTGGCCTCAAGGTGCATTTAATGTCCAACTCTACTGGACACATGAAAACAGAAACAATCTAGCATCCGGCTTGCTAAAAAAAATGCTGGCCATGGGGATGTCTGGGGGAGAAATGGCTAGAATCCAGATATCAGAGGAGCACAAGTTAATTCCAGAAAGATCTGAAATAAAGAGGAAAATGCCAAAACAGGAAATTGGATATAATATGGACAAACAAAGTCCTGGAAACTGAATGGGAAAGCAGATGGCCAAGTATGTCCAGACATTAGGTAAGATCACCAAGCCATGTGTATTTGGATGGCAACAGAACCAAGCCAGGAGGAAAGAGAGAGCACATACAGGATCATAGCCTCTCCAGTCCAGGCAGGCTCCCGGGTAACTTGGGCTGACACAGCCAGGAAAGCGGAGGGGCAGCTCAGACCCTCTGCTGGGCCTCAAAGACCTTGGAGGGCCCTTTGTGGACTGAGATTTGATGTGTGACCCCAATTTAACAATGTTCCCGTCTTGGGGGGCAACTCTCAATCACTTGATCAAGGTCATATTGAAGAAGATTTAGGGCTAAAAATAGGGCCCCCAGACTCCACAAATTCTCCTGGTTGTCTGAGGACTCACAATTCTGCAGAAGACAAGGCCCAGAGAGCTCCCCTCAAAACTACGGATGTGGTAGGGAAGTGGAAATCAAGCCGACATTTGGTGTGTTGTAGCATTCCCAGCTCTGGTTTAACACAAGTGATGTGTTTCGCTCACAAACTGGCACTGAGAGCTCATTTACATTTAAATAAGAGGCTTGTTAATGCCAGCAGGAGGACGCTGTCAATGCCAAGCCTGGCTCAGGATTCCTGCCAAGGAGTTTCTAAGAGCATTGCTCTAGGAAACTCCCCCAGAAGAGAAGAAAGCATGCCTTCTCATTAAGACAACTCCACCACAGTGACATTTGCCTCAGAGCGGCAAGCCTTTGGCTGGGCTGGAAGCAAGTTGTCAAGTCTCAGAAAGTTATTTGTCTCCAAGACTGTCTTTTAGCTCAGTTTGGCTCCATACACACTCCAAGACCACCTGGCACATGTAGGGTGGCCTGGTCAGGAGGGTGGCAGGTTCATTCCTGACCGCTGGCCCCTCCAGTCACATCAGGAGTTACCAAGAAGCACATGCAGATCATCTTGCTACATAAAGAGAAGACCTACCCCATTATTGGACAACTCTTATTATTGGAAGTTCCTTCCAGGCATTGACAGGAAATATGTTTGTCTCTTGTAAGGATGGTTCATTCAAATACCTACGTATGCCAAGCAGGGAACAAAGAGGATGAGACGGGCTGTTTACAAAACCCTCCAAAGTGGTTGGGATTGTAGCTGTCTAGTCTAAAGGGGAATGCGCTACTCAGTGAGAACTGATTTTGGTTTTGTAAACATGGATCTTGTTCTCTGTGGCTTAAAAACTAATGGGGGGACTTCCCTGGTGGTGCAGTAGTTAAGAATCCACCTGCCAACAGAGGGGACACGGGTTCGATCCTTGGTCCGGGAAGATCCCACACGCCACGGAAAAACTAAGCCTGTGTGCCACAACTACTGAAGCCCACACACCTTAGAGCCCGCGCGTTGCAACTACTGAGCCCACTCGCTGATACTACTGAAGCCCATGTGCCTAGAGACTGTGCTCCACAGCAAGAGAAGCGACCACAATGAGAAGCCCATGCACCTCAACGAAGACTAGCCCCCGCTCACCACAGCTAGAGAAAGCCTGCACGTAGCAACGAAGACCCAACGCAGCCAAAAATAAAAATAAAAATAAAAACTAACAGGGAAGTCAGATAATTAGACAAGAATCACAACACAATTAATGAGATGCTATGATGGGGAAGTAAAAAGTGCTGTGGGGTACACAGGAGTAATAGGGGTACCTAACTCATAATTTAAAGGTCATGAAGGGATTGATGTTTAAGTTCAATCTGAAGGATAAAGAGAAGTTACCTAGAAAAAGAGGTTTAGGAGAAAGGGAGGGCCAGGTACCAAGGTCCTGAGGCCATAGCGAGAACAAACTACATTAGAGAACCTAGAGAAATTTTGTATGGGGAGAGCTTAAAATTCAAGGGAGGGAAAGGATGAAGAGGTAACTAGGGACTAGACTGTGAAGGGCTTTCCAAGCCACTGAAGTGTTTAGGCTTTAACCTAAGAGCAATGAGTTTAAGCAGAGGAGTAACAGGATCAGGGTTGATGCTGGCTGAGTCTTCTAAAGGTTAAATACCCCCAGTTCTGGTAAAGGAGGCAGCACAGTGAATAGAGAAGAGCTCAGGACTTGGAGTCAGAAAGCTGTGGTTCTGGATGTAGCTCCATCACTCTGTAAACATGGACAAGCCTCATATATCTCTCCTGTAAAATGAGAACATATACCATTGCTGGTGAAATAATGGTGACAGGGTACTGTCTCACTCTGTTGGTGGTAACGATAAAAGCATAAATTATTATGAAAATGTTGTCAGGGCTGTCTGACAACATGTATCAGAAGCCTTAAAACGTGCATTCTCTTGGACCTAATAGTTCCATTTCTAATATTTAGCCTAAAGAAAAAATTAAGTATTGTTTGCAAATATTTAACTACAGTGGTATTCTATGCAGTGTTTGTAAGAGCCAAAAAAAAAAAAAAAAAAGAGTGTAATTTAAGTGTCTGCTGACTGGACATTCTTCAATTCCTTTCTCCTGCTGAGGTCATTTTGGCCATTAATATTTAAGCAAGTTTGGCTCAGGGACTCATCTCAAGTGCAGGGAAAACCCTGGGACCCTGATCCCAATATCTCTGGTAGTTCTCGTTCTCCAAGTTGACTCTGCCTCCAAAATCTGTTTAATTCTCCATCCCTGCTCTGTTTTTGCATCTGCCCCTACTGTCGCTTTTCTGTCAAGTACAACTCTGCGTAAGACAATCCACCCCAAACATCTTTCACTCTCCTATGTACCTTGGCAAGGAGTACACAGCAAGGAGTGTGGTCAAGTTTTACTAAGGGTTTGGACAGTGAAAGGTTTCATGTTCAGCAGACAACTACCTTTCTCAGTGCCCTCCTCCCCCCATTCTAAGCCTATTTCCATCTACTCTCTTCTTTGCTTTCCAGGATCCTGAATTCTTGGCCTCTTCTTCGGCTACCCATGCCTAAGCTATTTCCCTTCCCTTATACTTTTCAGATTCATCTGGCTCTCTACTCTTCAATTCCTACCCCGTACTAACCAGAGATTCCTGAATGGACTCTACTCAGTATCTTGTCCATTAACAGCACAGAAGAGCCTTAACTTAAGATTTCTTTCCCTTTCTTGCTTCCTCAATGGTGTCTGTGAATGAAAAGACACACCAGAAAGATTTATTTCCCCATTCAAATTCATTATTCCAAGCTCTTCCCATTTTAGAAGGCAAAAGACGCACAAAAAATTGGTTTTGGTTTTCATCTTCTTACCACCCTTGGAAATAATCTCCATGTCCCCAAATCAAGGATGAAATCAATCATGTTACAACTGTGCAATGGAGCACAATGAAGATGGTAAGATAACATTGTAGAACAGATATCAACATGTGAAAATGTTCAGGATCTTTGGTTCAGTGAAAAATGAAACTAAAAAACAATATATGTATTGCAACTCCATTTAAAAAATATGTATCACTTGTTTGCATGTAGGAAAAAAGACTGGAAAATGGCATTACTGCTTATCTCTAGAATTTTAGTTTTTAATGGGAGTAATTTTGCTGCTAGAGGGCATATGGCAATGTCTCATGACCTGTTTGTTGGTCCAGTGTGGGGAGGAGACAGTGTACTACTGGCATCTAATGGGTAGAAGATGCAGGGATGCTGCTAAACATCCTACAGTGCACAGGACAGCCCTCCAGCTCTGCATGTCAGTAGTGCTGAGGTTGAGAGAAACCCTCCTCTGGATGATGGGCTTATGGAATACTAAAACTTTCTTTTTTGCTTGTTTTTATTTCCTACTTTTTCTACAACGAGCATGTAGTTCGTGTGTAGTTTTTATTTGTTTGTTTTTGTAAAACACATTAAGAGAATACTTCTGAAAAAGATTTGGAGCAAATCCCTATATTTTTTCTATGGAGATAACTCATATGAAGGTACTTAGCACAGTTCCTCAGGTCTCCTCATCACCACGGTGACTTTCTCTAAACTCACGCTTTTAAACTGGGGCCAAGGGGCAGGGGACCCTCTACCCCAGAAGAAGCAGATGACCCTCTCCCCAGCTGTGCTTCTAGTCAGTCTCCCTACATGGCCTGAGCCTTTGGGCACTGTCATCACACAGCTGACCCAGTGAACTTGCTATTCACAAGTTTGTCATATATGTGGTCTCCGAAGGCATCTCAACAGAACTAGAAGTGAGGCAGGGTTCTGGCAGAGGAGACAGGGTGCCTTGCACACCCAGAGTTCCAGGCTACCAGATCCTCCACTCATGGAGCCACGTCTTGGGGATGCCATTACCTGGGAGAACCTTTGCCAAGGAATGGTTCTTGTGTAATCAAAGTGTGTTTGCTTAGAAGCTTAATCACTTGAAGAAGTGGTTTATTGCCCCCCACAGACTCCTCTGCTGTGAACGTTAGTCCTAATTAGTAGCTGAAATAGTGATGATTTAGCAGAGCCTCTGTATTTGATGGCTGTGGTTTCTGGGCCACCAATCACAGTTGAAAAGGAAAAGGCAATCATCTCTGCCTTGTAATGAATCCTTCATCCTAACTCCCAGGGAGCTAAAAGGCCCTGTGAGTGGGAGATCACCTTGGTGCTTTGTGACCACCTAGAGAGGTGGGGTAGGGAGGGTGGGAGGGAGGGAGACACAAGAGGGAAGAGATATGGGGATATATGTATATGTATAACTGATTCACTTTGTTATAAAGCAGAAACTAACACACCATTGTAAGGCAATTATACTGCAATAAAGACGTTAAAAAAAAAAAAAAGGCCCTGTGGGGACTGGCTTTTCCTTTGACCCTAAACCTGGTAGAAACTGAAAGGCTGTAGAAATGACTTGCCCCCTGAGAAAAGTGAATCCAACAGCTGGAAGGGGCTTTGGTTGATTTTCGGAGCAGCGCTGTGCCTTCCTATGAATGCATCCAGCTTCTTTCAAAGAAAGGAGCAAAACCACAGAGAGGGGAGATGTAGTATGGGAGAGTTAATCTCCTCTGCCACCAGACTGGTTGGGGGAGAGAAGTTGAGTGGAAGCTAGGAGGGCCAGCAGCCTGGAAAAGTTGGGTGAGGCATGGGCTGGCATCTTCTGATGTTCTGGAAGGAGAGAATGAATGGAGAAAATATTGGGACTGAAAAGCTTGGGTTAGACGATTTCAGCTATCCATAATCTGCCATGATGAGGGAGAAGGGACTCTTCTGATCTTCCAAAGACACATTTGGTGGGTGTCCTTCCTCTCTGTTTCCACTCTTTGAACACAGTTCTTGGGCTTCGGTTCTACTCACTTCTCCATTTTCTCTCTGACAGAAGTCATTACCAACCTGTCTCTAGTGATCTAGTCCACATGGAGAAGGCTCGGGACCTCTTTACTCTCTGTAAACACCACTCTGCAAAAAAACTTCCCAGAAGGCAGAACTAAGAGGAATAGTCTACAGGGAGATGGAAGGAACTGCTGGCAGCCCAAAGGTGTGAAGGCTTGTTTTGGAAGGAACAGAGCTCCCGAACTAAGAAAAAGGGTGTTTACATCGCGCCTGATGGGGGGTGGGGGAAATGTCTTGGTGTCCCAGGGACACCACAGATCTCAGGATGGGCAAGGAAAGTGTTGAATCCTCACTAGATGGCCTGGGCAAGGTCCTTTCCAATTTGGATTGTGATTTTCTTTGTTGCTGTTGTGAATAACACAGGACAACAAAAACAAAAATGAAAAAATCCAAGAACAAAAAGCCATTGTTAAACTTAAGGGAACCCTTGGGAGGTTGTTTTTATTTTTTTCCCTCTTCCATTTTTTTCCCTTTCTTGAGTGGTTATGATGAGCAGCAAATTATCCTGTCCAGACAGCAACGTAGAACAGCCTGGAACGTTTCCATTCTACTGAGTCCAAAAAAAAAAAAAAAAAAAAAAAAAAGTGCCAGAGGAAGTAATATTAGTCAGTACTTAGTCACACTTGAAAACAATGGGATAGTTTAGGTTGGCTTGACATCACACATTTGCATCTGGCTATGGCCACGATGAAGTCCTTTTAGTGAGCAGATTTTGTCCCGGGTTTGAAGAGATTCCTCCCTGCCCCTGGATTACAGTAAAGCATACAGAATGGTTCTTCACAGCTCCTGAGAGAAAAAGGTTTGCATACAAACTCAGAAAGACTTGGGAATGAAAAAAAAAAATGGAGTGGGAAATCTCTCGGCGACAAGAAAAGGCAAGTGTGTACTGGTCAGGTCTTCCTCTCCTCCTGGAGAAGTGTAATTGTTTCCCTCCTGCTCTGCAGCCACACCTCTGTGTCCATTTCCTTTAGGGACCACTCTAGCAAGAGAGCATATCTTAACCCTTACCACCCCGTACAGATGTGCCCATTTACTCATTCATTCATTCATTCATCCAGGCTCCTCTTCATATGCATGTATTCCAGGCCTATTACACCTGGCTCAATGCATACAGGGACGAATAAAACACAGTTTTCAACCTTCAAGGTTTCAGTCCAGATGGAAATTTAACTAGAAGAAAAGAAAGAAAATTTTACTTTAGTACAATAAGTATGGGAGCTTTGCTCCCCATTTTCCATTCATCTGCATCTACATTTACTAAAGAAGTTATTTGTAGGATTTTATATAAAAAGTGCTGAAAAGTGCTTAGCCTTCTTCTAAGGCAGCCTTAAGGTCATTAAGGATGTATTGAGCACTTGACTCTGCACTGGAGTGGAAAAAAGAGTTATCAGAAAGCATTTCTTTTGGAATTCCCTGGTGGTCCAGTGGTTAGGACTCCATGCTTTCACTGATGAGGGCCTGGGTTTGGGGAACTAACATCCCACAAGTTCTGCAGCACAGCCAAAATAATAATAATAATAATAAGAGCATTTCTTCCTTTTCTTTCTCTCAACTATTATATTATGAAATATATGATAGGTATATAACACATATTATAATGTATAATAATAAAATGAAGGCCTATGAACCTACAATCCAACTAAAGAAATCTAATATTAATAACAGCACTGAAGATCCCTTATGCCATGTTTTTCACCAATCATATCTCCCTCTTTTTATCCTAACTCCACAACATAATGAGTTTTCTTGTTTTAAAATTTCCTATAAACGATATGATATGAATATATCTATTTGTTTATGAATGTTTTCCTCTAACATTGTTTCTGAGAATTGACCACATTGATTTATTCAATTATAGATAATTAGTTTTCAGTGTTATGCATCATTTTATTGCAGAAATATACTATTATTTACTTACCAACTCTCCTTGGAAGGACATTTGTCTTATCTTTAGCTTTCTGCCATTACAAACAGTATAGTGCCGTATGTCTTTGTACATGCCTTTGGGTTACATGGGCAAGAGCAGCATTGTTGTCATGGGATTTCCACATCATCATCTTTATTAGATAATGCTAAATTATTTTCCAAAGTGATTTTAACAATTTATACTCCCACCAATATTGTATATAAATATCCATTGCTCCATGTCATCTCCAATATTTGACATCATCAGCCTTTTAAATTTTTGCTGATCTGGTGGTATATGATACCACCAGATAACTTATATCTTATAACAAATGATAACTTATATTGGTTTTCATTTGCATTTCCCTAATGACTAACATAAGTGTTTTTCATATGTCAATTGGCCATTTGTATTTCTTTTTCCATAAAATGACTGTTCTTGTCCCCATTTTTCTATTGAATTTTCTTTTTCTTAAGAGTTCTTTGTATATTCTGGATAGTAATCCTTTGCTATTTTTATGTCTGACAAATAGCTTTTCCTAGCTTGAAGCTATTATGAGTCTTTTGATTAATTACATTTCTTAATTTTAATGGGGTTTAACTTATTGTTTTATTTACAGCTTTAATGTTTTTTATTTTGTTTAATAATTCTTTGTAACATAAAGATTCTTTTTAGCAGGTCTTAAAGTTTTGTATACATGAGGTAGGCTTTGGATGTTATTTTTTTCCACATGGAAAACCAATTATCTCAGCATCTACCCTTGCCATAGTGATCTGAAATATCATTCATGTCAAAGATTAAGTTACCATAAATGGATGGTTTTGTTTTAGGATTCTCAGCTGTGGTCCATTTAGATTATACATGTCTTTTTCTTATACAAATAATACATTGCCTTAATTACTATAGCTTAGAAAATTTTTATCTGGTAAAGAAAATTATCTTTTCTTGTTCTTTAAAAATTTTTTGGTATTTGGCATTTGGTTTTCTGAGTGAATTTTAGACTCAGCTTGCTAAAGTCCATAAAAATTCTGCTGGGACTTGGATTAGCATTCCATTAAATCTATGAATCAATTTAGGGAGAATTTACATTTTTATGATATTATTTTCCTATCTTTGAAGATGGTATATCTTTCCACTTATTTAGATCTACTTTAATGTCTTTCAATAAAGCTTTATGATTTTCTTCATTTAGGTATTTTATATTTTAAAAAAGATATTCTAGGGTACTTTACATTTTTGGTCACTATTATATATGGTTTATTCAAAAATACATTATCAAACTCTTTGTGGCTATTGCACAGAAATAAAATGCAGTTTCGGTATACTAATGTTATATCTAGCAAACTGTTATGTGTATAGCATACTGATTTGACAACCAAATACATTAAGAGATGATCAACCTGATAAGTCTAGTAACCATCTGTCACCATACAAAATTATTACTGTTATACTGACTATGTTCTTTATGTTGTACATTACATCCCTGTGACTTATTTATTTTATAATTGGAAGTTTGTACCTTTTAATCCCCTTCATCTATTTCACCCAACATCCACTCTCCTCCCCTCTTGCAATTACCGGTATGCTCTATCTATAAATCTGTTTAATGTTATTTATATATTATTTTGGGTTTCTATATATAGTTTTCTGTAGTTATATCATCTATGAATAATGGCACTTTGGTTTCTTACATTCTATTCTTTATATCTTTTATTCATGTTTTTATTATAACTGTACTGTTAGAATCTTCAGTACAAAGTTGAATAGAAGTGTTGATAGTGGGTATCCTCTTGTATAATTTAAAATAACTACTTCTAATGTTCCACCATTTGTGGTGATTTTTGCATAGATAGACTTTACTCAAGGAAGTTTCTTTCTACTCTTAGTTTGCTAAGGGGTTGTTCTTTATTATGAATGTTTCATTGTATTACATTCTTTTCCTGCATCTACTGAGATATTATGATCATAACACTACTATTTTGTTCTGTGAAAGTGGTGAATCACATTAATAGATTTTCTAATGCTCAACTACTCCTATATTCTTGGGATAAACTCAGGTTGAGATTGAACTGTATGATTGCCATTCTCTCTGCTCACCATTCCTTGTCCATCACTGATATTCCTTCCTGGTTTATTTTCTTTCTTCCTGAAATATGTCTTTTAGAAATTTTTTTAGTTATGCTCTATGGACATTAAGTCCTCTCAGTTTTTGTTCATTTTTTAATTGTCTTTCTTCTTCCTAGAAATGGAGATTATATATAAAACTCTTTTTCTACTCTCTTCCACATGATTAAAGCTGTCAGTATGATAGCACAGGACTCCGGGTCAGGCCAGGACACAAGATCCAGCCTTGTAATTAAATTACATTGTGACCTTAGGTAAATTCTTTCCTCTCTCTGGGACCTAGTATTTCCTCACAAAATCAGAGAACATGCTCTCTATTTGCCCTTTCTAGCTCTCACATTTGATGAATAGGGGCAAATAAATATATGTGCAGTGTTAAAACACAAAGCAGAAGGGGGCCAAAGAACATAAAGTGAGTAATTTGAGGAAAATAGGGAAAGGAAAGGCAAGTTTACATGTTGTTACATGCCCTTCTCTGTTTACAGCTTTCTGGCAAGAAGTTACGAATACGCCGAGCCCCAGTGATGTACCTACCATTTGTTAATTCAAAGACACACCTGTGTCTTGTACCTTTGAAAACGGTGGCCTCTTGCAGAGCTCTCAGACCCCTCAGCATTAGTAGGCTGAAACATGAGGTTGGAGAGATAAAACCCAAAGCCTAAGTGGGAAGGAGTTTCATGTACCCTCTAGTTCTAGTTGCTCTTATGTTTTAGACTGGACTAGGGGTCAGGGTACTGCGTTCTCTTGTAGATCTGTTTAAAAAGTTAAAAATGAGTGTTCAGTGAACGAATGGTGATCTCGGATTGTTAACTTTATTTCCCACATTCTTAGCATATTCATCTATAAAATGTGGGCAAAAATCCTTCCAGATCACAGAGCTATTAAAAATGATATGATAAATAATGAAAAGTTTTGAAAATGCTGACTTATACTCTCCCAAGTGTCTGATTCTTCCTGTATTCTTACCATGGTTATTTGTCAGCTTTACTAGAGACTTCTTGAAAGCAGGAGTTATGTCTGATTTATATCTGTATCCCTCAAGGAGCCTAGCACAGAGTAGATTCTCAGCATGGGAAAAGTATGCATAAAACAGGTGGAATAAAAGTGTGAAAAGTCAGCCAGCCATTAGTGATGTGAGTGGAGAACTCTCCATTTGCTGCCCCCCACCCCAGGAACTGATTTATTTGGATCCAACTTTAAAAGGGGAAAGTTCTTTACTTGAAAGTTTAAGACAAAGTGGTCAAGTAATTCCTGAACATATCTAACCTTAAGATCTTCTGTGCTAACAGTGGAGAAGAGTGGGTGCCTTCGTTCTCTTGTTGGCATCATATTTGCTTTGAGAGACGTTCCCTTTCTCAGAGGACCATATGGAAAGCAAATGATGTCAAAAATGAATCACAGTAAAGGAGGTTAGAAGAAAGGAGACAGGGATTATCCATCTCAAAAAGAATTCCACACGTAGGCAAGTAAATGTAATAACTTTATTGGATTTCTAAATATAATAAAGTAGTTGCAATTCTTTTACAGAAAAAAGGAATATGATTTTCATATTTATTCTTATAGAGCATTGGAAAAACATAATTGACAGGAAAAAATTGATAGAAGGTAAATAGAAACATGATTTAATATAGTTGGTAATGTATAAAAACAAAAGAAAATAACCCAAATCACTTGCTTATAACAGGTTTTATTCTCTTATTTTCATAAGGAACCACGAGGGCTATTTTGGATATGTCAGTGATGGTTCATGATGTAGTGGAGAGATGCAATTTGCTAAGAATAAAAAAGAGAAATCTGTATTTTGGGAATACCATGGTTCTGTCAGTATCATACATGTGAAAAAAGGCATATTCCCTATACGTTTTGTGTGTGTGTGTGTGTGGCTTTCCCTAAGTCAGAGAATGTTATTCAGACTCGCAGCTGATCATGGTGGGTCTATGACTGTATTTAGTTAGTAGGAAGTTCTTGTTCTTCGACACATTTAGCACAGAGAAAACCTGGTTTCTTCCCCTTTTCCCTTGATCTGTCTACTTGTAAGTACCATTTAACATTACATAAAACTCTCTCATAGTCACAATCAGATTGAAACCTGGAGCAAAGCCATGCTGTCTCTTTCCCAGTCCATCTTGTTTCCAAGGAGGAAAAACTCTGTAGTATCCCAATGCCCCTTTTGACATCACACAGAGATTGAACTCTTATCTAGTACTAACATCTGATTCTCTAAAAAAAAGAAAGAAAATGACTAGTGTTGAAACTGAATACAGTAAAAACGGAACAAGAACATCACCAGGAAGGGTAGACAGTTTTAGTGAAGAGTAGCACTTTTTCCAAGAAGACAAGTGGTCTCATAAAGTGATAACTAAGGAAGGGTGGTCCACACTCTGGAAATTATGAAACCATGATCCGTTCCACCCTCCTCCCTAGTTTAAGTAGTGGAGCCCCTTAGATGGAAAGCAGAATGGTGGCTGACTTCAAGGGCATGGGAAGCATCTTCTACTGCTTTGTCCCCCTTTACTTCCATTTGGTGAAACTAGGTGGCATAGGAGACAACTTTGTGACCAAGAGGATGCCAAGAGCTTCCTTGGGGAAAGGCTAAATGGAGGTATCCTGCCTTCCCAAAGCAGAGGCAGAATCAAGTGAATGTGGAGCCAACTGACTTGGGAAGAGAGTGACTTGGCAAGTGTAATTTGCCAGCTGGTTGAGTCAGACGACACATTGAGAAAGATCTTTTTTGGAAGCACGTCCTCCCTTCAACCCTTTCCCTAAAATCGTGCATAGTCTACCTCTTCCTATTTGTCCAGACCCTCTCCTATTGCCACACCTGGGTAAGAATCCAACTTTCTAGGCTGAGCTGCTGCTCCATTGACAATATCTACAGTTATAATGTCAGTGACAGAACCATGGAAACAAAAGCCATTAAATAACATGGGCTACTATTTTTAGGAGTCAAAGTAAAGATGCTCTAAGGATCTGGCAAGGGCCTTTGGCCCCCTGAGCCTCCAATTCTCAGAGCCAAGACTTTTCTTTAGTTTTCACTGATGTTATCCTGAGAGATAAAAGGAGAAGCAATGTGCTGACATGCTAAGCTCACCAATGCTTAGTTTATAAAACACACATATGACACATATCCTAATACAGACCCTGGCTCATTAATTCCCTTAAACAATTTTTTTCCTGACTAAATGTTCCAATTCCATAAAGCATAATATATTCCCTTGAAGTAGATACAGGAAACCTCAGCAATATGCCACCACCCAGTAGGATAAAAATATAAAGTGGCTGTATCAGCAAGGAATGCTCAGGGAATGTGCTTGCAGCCTGTTTCACGGTGCCACTTGGGAGGGGATATTGGAAACGAGGGACTTTGATTTGGCAAGGTTTCCTTATCTTAGCACCTACTCCTTTCGATGGTATGTTTTTGAAGGCTGCACGGTATGACTCTGGGTACCGTGTGTACATACATATGTAGGAATAACGTCTATGTTTCTCAGAATAGGCACTTTTTTGAAGGCAGTAAATCTAAAAGTAAAGTTAATAGAGCCTATATTTAGTGCTCATCTTCTCACTTTGCTGATGTGTATGCTGAACAGAAGATCACAGATTTGAGTCAGTCTCGCAAAGAGGCCGGAGTCGGCAAATGGCTATATTCAGAGCTGGGGAAGTCTTGCCAACTCAACTGTAGCTGTTAAAAGGCAGACTTGGAGAAGGTGCAATCGTTTTTCTCAAAGGTGATAGCACAGAAGGAGAAAAGCCTGTGACAAAGCCATGAAATAAAAGCTGGTGTGTACGGCTCAGAGAAAATTACTATCCTCCAGCTCTGCATCTTCATGTCACGTCTACTTCATGGCACAGATTTGCAACCCGAAAGTTCTTTCTTTTCCCTTCCTTTTTTTGGGGGGTGCATCTCATAATTGCACATATTCCCAGTAGAGAAAGAGACAGCCCCAAATCTGTTTAACTAATGATAAAGAATGATAAAGGTAAAGTTTAAAAGGCAAAACAAAACCAAAAAAGTAATTAATTGCATAGATACCAAGGCAAAAGTTCAATACTGCATCCTGCTGTGAAAGTTTTGCATTTAGTTTAAATTTTCACTGAAGGCACATTAAATCACATAATTTTATTCATGCTAAATAATCAGACAATCAATGCCATCTTTAATTCTATTTGCTTTTTCATATGTTTCCTGAAAATTAATGAGGACTACTTCAGATTTTTGGGGGGGAAATATTCTGACTTTGTTTAATAAGAAATAATTCTTGGAAAATTTGCTCATCAGCTTTCCCAAGAGAAAAAAATGGGTACTAAAAGGAAGAAAGTCATTTAAAAATGATTTTGCAACTAGTTAAATAGAAGCTAATGATGGGTGACAAGATTTAGTTTCTAGTGTCCTAAATCTCTTTCATCAAGGATACACCTCAGTTAAGATATTTCAGTTAAGTAAGAAGGCTGGTACGGTTTATCCCAGTTTCAACTTGCTACCCAGTGAGGAAGGTCCAAGGCACTTTAACACTTTTTGGCAATTTTGCCCCGATATGTTAATGTAATGACATTCATCTAAAAACTAAGCAGAAGGCATATAGGGTTAGTAAAATGCAAACACTGCCCAAATATCAACTCACCTTCTACTGTTTGAAAGTTAAAATATGAGGCCATTCCTATTGTTGGCATTTGAAAGATAAAATCCCTTTTCCTCTCAAAGTCTGTGTTTGAAGGAATGAAGCATGTTGGCAGATACATCATAACCTGGCTAAGCTATTCGCCTACTTCTGGTTTATAATTACTAAGTGATCATCAACTGTCACCCAAAGAGAAAGAGAGATGAAAAGAAACTGGATTTTTTCCCTTTATATTTGTCTCCCAAGAATGAAGAAAAATGGAGACATACATCCAGGAAAACCTAGCTCTCCCCCTTGTGCACTTTCTAAACTAGCTCAGAAATGGAGTGAAATAATTTGGTGAGGGAAGACATTCAGGCTTTAATATTTACTCCCTCGTGATGGGGGAAAAGGAGTCAAAAAAACAACTCATTCGTATGCCTCGGTAGGAAGCAAAGCAGGCACAGTACAAGGTGGCAACACAAATGCGTCAAATAATAATCGCCCAAGAATAGTTCTTACCCTTTTCCCAACAGGTAGAAATATAAAGAGAGCCTAAAGCAGCAGAGATAAATACCTTA
Organism: Hyperoodon ampullatus; assembly: GCF_949752795.1. NCBI lineage: Eukaryota > Metazoa > Chordata > Mammalia > Artiodactyla > Ziphiidae > Hyperoodon > Hyperoodon ampullatus. Next base: position 42,071,950 of record NC_136918.1, read on the forward strand.
GTCTCCACCCTCACCTCAAATTGCTTTGGCATATTTTAAGAGATAAATGGATGCGTACAAAATTTAAATAGCTTTTTCTTTTCTTTTTTAGCAGTCACTAAAATGGGTCAGGTCTAGGAATTATTAGTTTCTTGGCCTGAAAAATCCAAGTGTTTTAAAATAAGATTTCCTTTTTGAAGGATCAGCCTTCTTGGAAGATATCTGCATGTGTGTGTATGTGCATGTGTGTGTGTGCGTGTGTCAGAGTGTGCGCCTGTGTGCAAGCACGTGCATGGATGAGCATTTTGAGGACAACACAATTGTATTTTCCCTAAGTATGGGGGGTAATATTGTGTGTAGTGGAGGAAGAAAAAAAATGCATTCATAATTTCCTTTACATTATGTAAAGATAAATCAGAGTTTGTGGCTCCCTTGATTTTTTTAAAGGGCTGCTTTTTCATATTCACAGCTTCACTGTCCTTTTATTCCCTCTAATAAGACAGCACAGTTTCTACCCAAGTGAGTCTCAGCTCAGGTGTACTCACCCAGATAATTCTGATAAGTTCTCAGAATGCTGCTTCTGCTACTCCACTCCTGTAGTGGGGGTTATACCTGTTATTCTATGAGAAATCATTTTTCACTCTATCAGTCATCACATTAATCAAACCTCACAGCAAGATCAGCCACCTTTCCAGTGTCTAAATGTTGCCATCTCAGCCAAGGAGACTCGTCTGCTGGCCCCGCGGGCCCCGCCTGTATTTCCCAGGTGTGAAGACTGGAAAGGGGTGAGAGGCCATTTGTTATTTAACTTGGCCCTCATTAATCCCGGGGAATTCAGCAGAGGGATGATGAGACCAGCTTAATGGATGCAAGACTCTAGGGAGAGAAAATGCCTAGAAAGCTTATTAGATAAGCTCATTTTAAAGGTTCCCTGCAGTAGATTTAACTCAGATGAAGATATTTTTCAATCAGTGGACAGATTTTAACTTAAAGCCAAACAACTATAATGAGTAATGGGAGGAACTAAAAACCCAAGAGCACATATCAAAAGGCACAGCTTCCTAAGGGATGCAGCTCAAGAGAAGGCATGCCCAGTTGTTGAAATGCCATGTAGAGCAGGCTCTAGAATATACACGCAGGCTTCCAAGTAAGTATGCTGGAAACAACATAGTACCAAACACCTCATGATAAGCACACACAAATTACAAAACGACCACAGCTGGGTAAGCCCAGGCTATCAAATAGCAAAAGCCAAGTCGCAGAACGGCAGTCAATCCCATAGCATTTGTTCACAGACATTTCAAGGTCAAGGTCGGTTGGCTGGCTCGGAAATGCCTGATGCTGTGACATATACTTGGTGGGCCTCGATAAATGTGAACTGAGAGAAGAATATGCATTGTTTACCTACAGCAGTTCCTGCCTCTGTGGGGCGTAAATCGTAGCCCACAGGAGAATCGTCCTAAGGGTCAAGTCACTTCTGCATGCCACTGGATTCTGAATGACATGGTCTTGGTTGATAAACAGTACCTCACAGTTCCAGAGAGTTTTTCAGTTAATGTAAAGTAAACCATGGTCTCTGGGGAAATTTGCTACAGTGTACTTCAGTGCCACAGTGTTTGTTCTTAGCGGTGGCCCTTCCTCACCGGCTCCATCACACTGCCAATCAGAATACCTAGTAGTTTCCCACAAGATGACACAGAAAATGCATGCAAGCTCTAAATGATCTCAAACACCACAGTACACACATGGCTCTGCCACCTGATAGCTGAGTAACCTATGTGAATTTCCTTGGATGCCCTCAAACAGGGGGCACGGTGGTCTGTGAGAAGCATACAGCATGCTCTGAGGTATTCTGTGCCCTGAGAGCGGCCACTGGAGAGAGCACTGGACTTGCAAGACCTGGGTATGTCCCCAAATCTACCACTTACCAGCTCTATCGCTTTTGGCAAGTCACTTAACAATTCTGAGCCTCAGCTTTCTCTTCTAGGATAGGGCTATTAATAACCTTCCTCCCAGGGCTGTTTTATGTGTGAAAGCAGTTTGTAAGCTCTCTTAGGAATTATTATTTCAGAGCTCAGAAAGCCACCTCCAAGTCCTGCCCAGGAGGAGCCTGATGACAGGTTCTGCCGATAGGACTCTGGTATTTAAGGCTGGGATAGAAGGGCTGCAAGCCTTGTCCTCCCAAAGACCAAGGAATGGTATTGACACTAAATAGTAACTCGGGACAATATGGAAAGAATGTATAAATTTCTATGTAAAATCATGACATAATGTAACCTCCTTCCTTTCACAGAGGACAACTGGCCAGAGGTGATGCATTTCAATAGAACCAGTATTTTCTGCTTTTGACGTTTTCCTTGTTAGAAGTGGAGATCACACGCTGACATTTCCCAACATTTTAAGGTCATTATCAGCAGAATGAATAACAGGAGAGGGTTTCATGTGTTAGTTACTGGTGGAAGGCATGAAGCTATAGAACAACGGTCAGAACAGTTTGTCTTTTGAATAAGAAAGTAAACACAGCACCCCCAAACTCATACTCTAAAGCCTAACCCTCAGAAAACCCTTCAGACTATTTTTAAGGATGTTTAAAGGTTTTTATAATCTTCAGCTAAAACAAAAATCAAAGTTTATTTTTTGTAAAGTAATGTGTTGCCAAAAGCAAAATATATTTGGAAGGAAAACAGAGGGAGGAAGCGACATTTTATTATGTACTAAGGATTAATTTTGTATGGCACCAAGGAGCACCTAAGCCCAGAAGGCTGTTTCTGGGAGCTTGGAACAAAGCATGATGGAGGAAATAGAAGAGCTTAAGAAGTAATGAGCTCCTTGATGCAGGTGATGCTTAAGCAGAGTCTGGATTATCACTTAGCAAGAAATCTATAAGGGAATTTTAACACCAAGTGGAATAGATGAATGTGGAGTCCTTTCCAATTGTGGACCTAGAAGTAATAGGAAAATAGAGGTGTCCTGCTCATTGCCTTGTGGGATCAAAAGATAGGGGTGTTTGGTGCAAGAGTGGAGTACAGAGTTATGAGCCAATGCAAATGTGCATTTTGTATGTTATCAAAAAAGGTTCCTGTTGATACTGTATGGGTTGGATTATAATTTGACAACTTATCCCATCTTACATTTACATAGAGATGAAAACGCAAATTCAATCAATCTTGCTCTATGCTTTTCCCTTCTCACTGACCTTGAATATCTGGAAGCGTTTTCTCCTGTAAAGGACATTCCAGAATCTGTGATACTTAAAGCAGGTCTTCTCTGAACATAACCTATGCTTTCCTTTTGTTTCTGGTGCCGTCAATGTTCTTCTCTAAACTTCTAAATCAAGCCAATGAACCAAGATTCCTTAACAAAGTTCACTCTTCCATGAAGCCTTACTGATACCACTGGGGAGAATTACTTTTCCTGAAGCTATATTCCTTCCTGTGGAGTTCAGACTGAACCTATTTGATTTTACTGCAGTTAGCTTCAATCAAAGTTACTTAGGGGCTGATTCTCTTAAAGTGATTATTACATTGAAGAGATGAGTAAGGGGTAAAGATGTTAGAAGGACAAAAGTATAGAGAAAACATGGACTCCTAAGGGTAGTTCTTAACTGATCAAGTAGGGAAGCTGCTCACTTGGTCTAGAGTGCAACATCTATAGGTACTAACATTTGAGCCCAGAAGAATGAAAGCAAGTCTCAAAGCCCAACCAGCCAGAAATATTTATGTGGAACCTGTAAAGAGCCCAGGACTCCTTTTGTGTATTCAGTATGGGAACATGGACAAGAAATGTCTTATTCTTGAGAAGACAAGAACAAAGGGAAAGGGTTGAAGAGAATTTATGAACATTGACCAAGAAGTGGGAGTCTTATGGATGACATATATGCTAACTAGCTCACTTCCTCTTTTGACTTTTTGGTAACAACAAAAACAGTAAAGGACATAGTGTAAGAGGACTGTTTTGCACACATGGGAGATCTATCGTCATCAAGCTTTCACTCTCCTGGGTCTGAGTCCTTGGGGGAAGTTTCCACATCGAATATCAGTTTCCTTTGGATGATTCCAATTCCACTTACTTTCAACCCTGAAGAAAGTGTTTTTACCTAGCCTGACCCAAAGTGCTGGCCACATTTCACCAAGTAGATTGAAACAAAATTAGAAAATATTGTTGGGTCCAACTGTTCAAAGGAGAAGCAAGAGGGTGATTGGACTTGATACCATGTCAATCAATGAGGAAAAGTTGAAAGAGTTAGTGATATCTGACCTAGAGGCAACCATTTAGACATTAGACATTAGACTCCTTGTGCATAGCTCCAGAGCCAGAGTTTTGTTTAACACGGAAGAACTTTTGTAGAAAAAAGCTGCCCCAATGGTAGAAGGGACTGCCATGAATACTACTACATACTAGCCAGCTCTAAGAAGATGTGAAATGGAGACTTGTCAGGAAAATAACGGGAGATTCAGATCCTTAAAGGACGCATGATTTGTCTAGGAACAGCACTGGGGCTTGGGGTCAGCTATAGCCCTCTACACTGGTGTAGAACACAAGATGACATAATGACACCTGTCTCAGTCTTGGTAGATCATTCTATTCCTGGGGTTGAACACTGAATTTAGAAGCTATGTTCAGTTCCAAGTTGATTGCATTTGTGGGTCATTTAATAAGACTTCTATTTGGGCCTATTAGGTAAATGTCTAACAGAGTTAGATGAATGATGTTTTCTCTTGACCATAAGTGAATAAGTATCCTGGAAAAAGTAGCAAGCACACAGTAGGGAAGGATTAACGTAACCATCTTAAGGTATTACAAAAGAATTAGCTATCGGTTTCCCTCATCTTTCTAGTATACGTAACATTTTGCTTGTAGAATCCTACAAAATCTGTGCTATAACAAGGGCTAGGATAAGAGATATTTATTAGTGTGGTTAGAAACTGCTGTAAATTAAGTAACAATCAGGAATAAAGAGCGAAGATTTTAGTAATTTTTTTTTTGTATCTTCACAGGAGAAAAGTCAATGAGTTTAATAAAATGCATCTTCCACACAACTTCCCACAAAATAAGCCACACGCATGTTGGATAACAAAATTATAGAGACTACAACTTTTTGCACAGGGTCCAGGAAAATAAAAGAGGTAAAGGAGTAAGTGTCTTTCTATATTGAAGGAAAAATATGCCATTTTATATTTCTTCTTCTTTGAACTTAGTAAGCTAAAGTTAGTTTTCTGTGCTTGTAACTAAAAAGGAAAAAAGCAGTACAAATTAATTCTAGCATGGCTGTTTAGGCAGGGCCTTACAGGACGTGGATGACTGGATTTGAACAAGAGGCCCACAGACCAAAACAACGCCTGCTTACTGTGCTCACCAAGTAAGTACATCAGAAGGGATGAAATACTGAATGTGTGAAAATAGAAACCTCTAACCTTCGGAGATGCTTAGGGTGTAGTACAGCTTAACTAAGACTACGTAAGAATATGCATTGCCATCTGTCACAAAGAGAACGAGCTATGGCCCTCTCACAGAGGGATGAAATGACATGTATTATAAAAGTCTTGTGTAGTTATGGCCATGGGGCTGAGAAGCAGCTCACATTTTAATTCTCTCCTGACAAGGGAAAAATACATGGTTAGCCATAGTGATTTTTAAACACCTCATAAACTTGGAAATATAAATATTTTACTTGTTTAAAAAACTACAATTGCCAATCCTTAAAACCCTTATGAAAATTCTGAGTTACACTGTACAAGAATCTTATTGTTTAAATTGTGACCTGCCCCTTTTCTCAAATTCCTCCTTCCCCGCCAAAGCCCTCTCTTCTTGGAGACAGGTAAAAAAAAAAAACCAACCAAACAAACAAACAAAAACCCCCAAAATCCTCTGTCTGTTTATCAAAACAACACATTCACTGAGACTATCATTAATTCTCGGCTAATACATTTGTGTATTGAATTATGAATGTGTTAGTTATGCTTCTACTTTCCTCATATGTGACCCTCTATATAAAAAGGAAAATAAAGATCAACTTGTATAAAACAGAAGTAAGGGCAGAAACCAAAAATAGAAATGCAGTCCTAGAATTATAAGCTTTTTCTAAACAAATTTACAAAAAATGGACACGGAAGGCATGTTTTGATCAGTATTAGCCAGAGTTCAAAAGAATCTCAGACTCATTTTAAGACAATGTTTTACCGAAAGACCCAGATTGTTCTTCTCAGGTTGCTTTTTATAAACAGACTACAGGTCTGTAATCTGTGCTTCAGGAAAAACTGTTGCTGACCTACTCCCTGCAAAATACTGTGATTCAAGTATTAGGGTTTAATATTATTGTCATGGGAAAAATGCTGATATGTGTAAAAATTCCAGAAGGATAACAGCTTTCCCCTGCCATAAGGAAAGCTCTCAAGTTTCACTGATCTAAAATAACATGCCACCACTTAAAAATATGATTGTTTTGTTGGTCAAAATGCTTTGGATTAAAAAAATATCTCAACCTAATCTTAGAAAGATCACTTTGCCTATAGCTGAGAAAAGTAGGCCAGTCATAAAGGAATTTGCCAAGAACTCTGTGATCTGAGTCCCTGATGAAAACTCATTAAAATAAAACTGAAAGACTCTATTATCTCACCTCACTTTATGAATAAACACAATCTGGAAAAATAGGCACTTTTAAAGAAAGAATTGATGGATGACACATATATTTTGCGGTACAATTCTTCCTTTAATATGATCATAATTCCATATGGATTGTAATGCATTGATTTAACTTATTTATGAAAAGTCCAAGCACGATAACATTAATGAGTAGGAATGGGAAGGAATAAGTAGGGAGACAAGGGGTGGGGGGAGAGAGAGAGAGAGGAAGAACTCTCACCACGCCACACAGCTTTAATGAGATCACTTTTTAAAGGTTGAAATAAGAAGTGAACTAAACAACAGCTTCATGAGAAAAGTTATCCGTCAAGGAAATAACTTGACCTGAAATGTTCATGATTGCACCATAATAATGACTCAGAACCAAGATCCTCAACTTGTTCTGTACACTATTAAATTAAAAAAAAAACAACAAACAAAAAAATTGTGGCAATTAAAAAAAAAGTGGACATGCCGAATAGATGTTAAAGGCTCAAGTGGAAGTCTGTCTTCCTTATCTAACTAAAATGAGAGTAAGACCGCTAAGTCACTAACAACACCCAAGACATCACCTTGTGGCATAAGAATGTTTACCTAATTGAGGAATCCGTAAGGTACTTCTAAGAGATGGTGAGAACAGAAATACTGTTAGAATACATTAAGATGAAGAGTTCAGATTTCTCTGGATTTTGACTTTGTGATGAGTGTATCTTGGAGATTTGGGGATGGTTATTTAAGTGACAGACTCTTCAGTGGAGCATTCATAGTAGTGTAAAGATTCTTTAAAAATAAGGCACAAATACATGTTGCTCTCTGATTGTCTCCCATGAAAGTGCACCAAAAGAGCGATCTCAGGAAATGAACTTGAGGCACATTTTGCAGAGGTATATCTTTTCCAGCCTCCTGGTTTCCTACAGATGGCTAAAGCATGGTATGGAACATGCTGTCATATTTCATTCATAACACACATGTACTGTAGCTCTAGGCAACAGATGGACAATCGCTTGTTTAAACTACAAATGTGAAATACTAAGGTAGAATAGCAATATTTCTAGAAATGTATATGGAAAAAAAGCCTTTCCAAGCCAAGAGGAATGGTGAGAGGCTGTGAGGTTACATCAGTGTTTCCCTGATCTCCCTGGCAGCTGCCATAACTTCCCCAACACCCTGCAAAACTTGATAATGGAGGGATCAAGGGGCAGCCGACACAGATTTGACAAGAGAAGCCCAAACCATATCAAATAGAAATAACACTGTTACTCCTGGCTGGTTCACATTAATAGAATTTTTACTAACTAGGAAAACTGTTGGAAGTTGTGTTTTCAGAGTCCTGTCTATATTCCATAAACCCTCTATTATAGCCCCATGGTAAAATGCTCTTTTTTTCCCCCTGGGACCCAAATATAAAACACTTGAGAGTTTTATATGCTTGAAACGTCATCACAAACATCTCTGCAGAATCTTTCACAGTGAGAAAACAATTATACTGCTGATATCTCCACTGTATTAATCAGCATACACTCAATGTAGTAATTTTGATCAGAGAAGTTGCTCTTACAGAAACTATTTGTTAATGAAAGAAAAAAGAACCCACATCTTTGAGCTGCAGAGATGTTCAGGATCTCAAAGTCTTGATGCACTTTGCTGGGACACATGACTTATTTTTGAGTTTTAAAGGCCGATTTGTTTGCAGATGAGCCTCCACACTGAGTCGCCATGAGCTGGAGATCCCGGCAATGGAGAAATCTAACTGTGAAACGGTCTGCAGAGCCCAAGACACAGTGGGTTTCTTTTTCCTTTTCCATGTCTCTCATGTTACATAAAATTACCAAATATTTGTGTTGTTGACAATTTTTTTTAAAGCCAGTATATTTTTAGTATATTTTTACAAACTTTCTCTTATAGACTCTATGATTCTTTTCTATTATTTATGTATTTAAATGATTAACAATCAAGACAATATATCAAAAGACAGTAGAATTATAATCCTTAAGGTATTAGGTCTTTATATCTCTGTTATAGGCAAAATTTCATATAGCTAAAACAGTAAAATGTGATTTGGCATTGCTGACACCAAATGATTAATAGAAGATAAGAAAGCAATATAAATCATATATTTAAGAAATCCTGAAATAAAATATTTTAGGATCCTTTCCTTATTATACCTTGTGAAAGAAAAAAAAAAATCTAAATCTAAATATCTATATATGTAGGTGTGCACATTCATTATTATAAAAGTATGATAAGTCTATATTAAAAAGAGATTTACTTTAAAAATCTTTGGTAAAGATACTCTGAGGTTATGTGATAAAAATGCACTATAAAGATTGTAAGCAAGCAGTATTCTGGCAATGCCACAGTGAGGGGTCTGTGAAAGCATTTTTTTATAACTCTCTCTTTTTTTTTTTTGGCATGTAAACCTTCAGTTACATAAGGACTTAAATGTAACAAACAAGTAGAATGTTATTGCATTTTTATAGTATAAATATTTCATAAATTCTCCCTCCTTTGGCAAAATTCATACTAATAGGACTGCACTCCAAGAGATAAAATCTAATTCATACTAATAGGACTGCACTTCAAGAGATAAAATCTATCTCTCAATAAACTGGGCTCTTTGCTTTTGACCAAAAGACAATTTCCCCCCAAGTATTTCATAGAAAACAAGTTACTGAAACAATTCAAGCAGATTATATTATCATTATCACCTCAATTGTCTGATAGTCAGTATTCTTTGAGATCATCCGCATGGTCTGGCCTTTCATTTGGAAGACAGAAATTCAGAGATACAGGTGCCATTGTATCCTAAAATTCACATGCTGCCCGAAGTGGACCCCTTGTATTTCACATTATGAGAAATGTGAGGTCAAGGATAAGGGCAGCAAGGTAAGGAAAGGACAGTGGTCAAAGGACCCTTTGAAAAGCTGTAACTGTGGTGGTTCTAAAACAAAACCGTTTGGTGACCAAAGCAAATGAGCCACAGCTTAACTCAGAAGAGCTATAAGCTTAAGAATTTCTTACAGAAAAAAAAAAAAAAATCAACCACCTTTATGATTATCCCTACTAAAGTAAAATAAATTTAATTGGGACTCTTGAGGCCTGGGTTGCAATTCAAAACACGCACAATTTTTCATTTCTGAGAGTTAAAATTAAAAATTAGAAACAAAAGTCAGACTAGAAAACTTTATCACTTTCTAATCATGAAAAATATCTGTGGAATCAGGGAAGGGTATACAGGGGAATGTAGCTATATTTGTTATATTTGATTTCTTAAACTGGGTGGCACAGAGATTCATTATATTATTATTTATACTTTTGTGTATATTTAAAATACTTCATAATTTAAAAGTATATACTTGTGAAAAATTTGAAGAAATTTTTAACTAATCTTAATCCAAGATACTTAATTAGTTTACAAAACGGTAACCTGCTACTAAGAGAAGTGCCCTTCCTTAAAAGAAACATGTTAAAACGTAATAAAGTATATGCGGTCCTGGAGCTGCCAAGAAAGCATTTCACTGCCCAATAAGAGTCTGAATAAAGATTCTAGGCAGAGACTCTGCATATTTTTAGCTCAAAAAGGCAATTTTTTTCAGTGATTGTCTTTGTAAGTGTGGTGTAAATGTCACATCGATGATATGAAAATGTCTTCTGCAGTAGGTAATTTGAGTTGCAGAAGGATTATAAGCATAATGAGACTGTGGTTTCACAATCTTTTCAAGCTTTCCTGTCTTTTTAAAGTAAACTACACAAAACGAACACAATTTTATGTGCCCTGATTTGCAACTGTCAGGCAAAAGGGACCTGGGCCTGGAAAAAAAAAAATTTAAACTGCTCTTTATAGCTATTTTCCTCTAGAGAAAAAGTCAATTTTGGTACTTGTGTTTGGATATTTTTAAAAAATGGCAATATTTCTGACATGAAAAGCGAAACAGTATTGGAAATGTTATATTCTAGAGAAAACCAAGTTTGTCCATATTATTATGTCCAGGTAGCATGGAAAAGGAAAATCTTAAGATAATATTTTGGGGTAATAATGAGTTTTTCAAATATAACCCCAAAATGCTTTATCCAGCATACCCTATCTGTAATTTCTTTAGAAAAATATTGAAGTTTGGTTCTCTCTCACCAGTATCTGTTTTCAAATGAGCCCCAAACACTGGTCATTATAGATTTTGAATTAGGATGGCTGCAAATTCAATGTGAGCTTATTTTAACCTATGTAATTTACAGCTTAAATTCTTTATAGCCTGACATATAATTGTGCATGTTTTTTCCCCAAGGGACACGACTAGTTTAGAGCAACAGAAAGATCTATTTTTCAATACACAGAAAAAGAATGGCTATCTTTTATGCTTACTGGCAATGTGGAAGTGATAGGATGGAGCCTTCAAGCCTAAAAGCACCTGTGAGTTGGCAAACTCACCCAGGAAAAGCTGTGTGACAGCAAATACCACACTAAAAAAAGCCATTCAACCAGATGAAAAGTGAGACAAACATAGGGATTAAAAGTTAAAGGAATGCAGAAGTGAATGGGATGGAGCATAATCCGTGCAAAAATGTGCAAGTCCTTGGGAACAAAGGCCCATCAAGGTCCTACATGATTAAATGTGAAATGTGTATTTGGTAAGAACTTTAAAAAATCTCATACTCTATGTGTTTCTAAAGAAAGGTTAATAGTGGATGAAGTAGAGACCATCCCATAGCTTGATTGCCTTTCCTCTCTTTTCCTATTTCTCTTCTTATATTTTTCTTGTGTTTCATCCTTCTCAGAGCCACCAACTAACCGCTAAATAGGTGACTGGATTTAAAGGTCAGTGCTAGCCTTGGCGGTCAACACCCTGATGCGGGCAGAGTTGCAGGTCTTGCAGAGGATGTGTCCATCCAAAGGGTAGCAGCCTTGGTTATCTCCTTCAGACAGGAGACCACCACAATCCTGGAAGAAGGAAGACAGATGGAAAGGATATCAGTGAAAATGGAAACAAATTCCTTTGCTTTCCATTCAAGGCTTCCATAATGAGGCCAACTACTACCTTTCCTCTTCATACACCACCAACCCCTTCAAATCCTTCTGCAGGATATAACATGGTATGTCTTGCATTAAGCTTAAGTAGAGACTGGGGACATCAATATGAACAGGGTGAAATGACCCTCCTGAGATCACTTAATGGGAAATAAAGGTACAGGAAAGGAAGAACCTGAGGGTCTAGGCTCCCAAGTAGTAGTTTTGCTCCCCTCACCCAAACAACAAGAACAAGCACAAGAGAAAATAAAACAAGAATAGATCCCAAATCATTAAGTCATCTTTGCCATTTATCATTCATTTAAAGATCTCTCAAAAGTAATATACAGGTGCAGGGACAGAATCTCCTGGTAATTCCAGGGCAGAAGCTAAGTTGTAGAGTGACTCCTGCTAAGCAGAAGGGTCACCAACGGGCTGTACTTACTTATTCCAACTTTAGAAAGAAAATAAAATCTTAAGGTTTGGGGGCAGGGGGTGGAGGGAAATGACCTGCTGTACTTCCTAAAGGATACAGCCCAGAGGAGAGGACACTGTTTCTCTTTAGTCATAAAACCTAGTGTAAAAGCTGGAAGTCTTTTATTCTCTTTGCTCATGTGAAGGCCAGAGAGAGGCATGTAGGGCCAAACAAAGCACACTGCATGAAATAGGTGGTCATTACAGCTCAGGCGGTGAATGGAATGACTGCAGTCCTGGAGAGCAGGGGCCACACTGCCAACCCCGCCGGCCTGCGTCTTGGGAAAATCTCCTCGTGGGACTAGAAGAGCCAATCTCATGAGGATGTGGTAATAAAGAAGTTCATACTATCTCTCGCAGACAGCTAATGCTAACTGATGCACTCAGAAGAGCTGGTAGAAAACAAGAAAAGTGCTTTCAAAGAGGGGCTCTGGGCTTCCCTGGTGACGCAGTGGTTGAGAGTCCGCCTGCCGATGCAGGGGACACGGGTTCGTGTCCCGGTCCAGGAAGATCCCACATGCCGCGGAGCAGCTGGGCCCATGAGCCATGGCTGCTGAGCCTGCGCGTCCGGAGCCTGTGCTCCGCAATGGGAGAGGCCACAATAGTGAGAGGCCCGCGCACCGCAAAAAAATAAATAAATAAAAAATAAATAAATAAAAACAGAGGGGCTCTGGGTACGTCATAGGACGAGGATAAGAAAATGTTTTAAAATCATTCTCTGAATGTTTTTATACCTTTTCATACCCAGATTAGAGGAGAAAGACTTGCTGCCCTTTGCTGTATAAATGAAGACATGGCCCTTGGGCAAGAGGCTTCCCTTGTCACTTCACGCCTGGATTCCAGGCCTCTTGTAAAACACAAGTCCCATGAACACAGGCACTAGGGGCTCCCCCAGATTTAATAATTGCTATATTTATGAAAATTCGGCTCTAGTGGGCCTGGCAGGGTGAGGGGGCGCTGACCACAGACCTCACACCGGTAGCAGTGAACATGGAAATCGCGATCCAGAGCCACAATCCGGACAGTCTCTTCCTGGCCGGGGGCTGGCATGATAGGCTCCTTGCACACAGAACAGCGGGGGGCAAACTTCCTGAAAATGGAGAGATAGTTCTGGTTAGATACTGAGCATAGACACTGGCAAAAAAGATGAGACTTGGAGGTGAAAAGAAAAGAGCCAGGACACCTGGTCTGCTGTCTTGCGTGACCTTGAGCAAGTCACTTTCCTTGAGTCGGCTTCCTCAGCTTAAAATAAGAGACTCACACTTGGTGACTGTTGAGGTCCTTCTAGATGATAAATACCATGATATTTGGTGAGGTAGGGGAGTGAGTGTGTGAACTGCTTCTGCATGAAGAGCTACCGTGGCATGGGATTCACCTGTGGATAGATCGCAAACACAAACCCTGGGCTTGGGCAGGTCAGCCAGAGAGGCAAGGAGGCCCCTACTTGTTTCTGACTTCTGCTTCTAGACTTTTGTATGTGCTCCCCAGGCCCTACCCAAGTATCCTGAGGTTGGTAACTCTGCCTCATTCCCAATTATTAAGCCTCTTCTTTGAAATGTGTCTTGAATTCTAGGAATGAACACAAGAAACCTCAAATACGTATCTTTTCAAAGCAGCAGAGGTTAGCGAGTTTAAATACTCTTTATACCAAACTTCCTATGGCCAAATCTGCACTTCTTATATCTTGGTTGTGTTAAACTTTTGTTTAAAAAGAAAAAAATTATAAAGCTGTCCAGTTCTCTATTCTTCAAAGGATTTTAGAACTTCCAAAGGGTATGTGTATATGAATACACCACCCAACACACACACACACACACACACACACACACACATACATACACACACATATACATATGTTTTTGAGGTTAACTCTTGGTGAGGAATTTTAATATTTCCTAATCTCTTAATATTCCTTAATATGACCAATGGCCATAACATTTTTTTTTCTCATAACAGATTAATAGGCTGCAAATATAGGCTGTGCACCCATCTGTATCTTCTGGAAATTAGGTGTGGTATTTATGAAGGTGTGAAATGAGACGTGATTTGAAACGGACATGGATAAGAACTGAAAAGATTAAAAAAGAAAGACTGAGCAGCTCAGTTTGACTGAGCAGCTCAGTAATGGTTTTAAGATTAATGATGTTAAAATTTATCTATTTGTAGAGAGACTTAAAAAGAAATAATGATAGTAATCTAACTCTTTGCAGAGCACTTTATGGTTGTCAAAGCATCTTTACATACATTATACCCTAAATGTACATATTAATTTTCCTGGCAGCACCCAAAAGGCATCTGTATGGCTGCAATCTAAATAAATATGAATTAAGCAGCAGATCAATTGATTGCTATGAAAGAAAAATTTAAAGGATCATGGTACAATTGCGGCAGTAATCAGAGTTGTTATAATTGGTATTTTATGCAAGAAGTTCATACTCAGTGGCAAAAAAAATTGCTTTGGACTACTTGATTATTTTTGAATCTGGGTCATCAGTAGTGAAATAAGCAGCCTTCTGGAATCAGCTGCAAAATTTCCTTCCCCAAACCCACTGGGACTGTAAACTCTGTGAGGTCAGAAGTGTGCCTTGCCTATCACTTTATCTGTGAGTCTTCCCCAATGTCCCCAAGTAGGACTACTAACTCCTTGAGGATAAAATATTTTTCACTGAAATTGCCTATTTTAGCAGTAATTATCTGCGTATCTTTGGAGACCTCAAAACTGTGAGCTTCCAAAGGACAGGATTTGCTCTATTTCTGAGTTTCTAGAAATAACTAGTGTGACTGGTGCAGAAGGTAGAAGTCAGGCAATATCTAATGGAATGAAGTATTTGCCACATTTCGCATAAAAAGATGTTGCTTAGGCCTTTATGTTCAATCTCGAGGTTCCTCTTTGGAAAGGCACAGACTGTATTCTTGCTGAGTAATGATTTCTTCTTACCAATTGGCCTCATTTCTATGATGGGAAAAGGCAAAGTGAAGAGACAGGAAGTGGTTTCCACCATCCCCACTGTGTTCCTTGGCCGGCATTTCGAGGATTGTTAAAAATCCCAGGTGGTCTATTTCAAGGCTCAGCTCACTAAGCAGACAATAGTAATAAAATTAATTTGATAAAAACACTTCTGATGGTTAAAATTGTGTGCTTATTATTGTGCCAAGCCTTGTTAAGCACTCTATACACTTAGCCTTATTTTTTACTGATAGCAAACATTATTAAGAAATACTTTTATCATTTCTGCTTTACAGCCATGGCAGCCAAAGCTCAGAGAGGGATGATCTTAATCATGGGGTCCTGGCACATTTCTGGCAATCCACAAATGGATGCTGAGTAAACAAATAAATGGATGCATGTAACATCCCTGATAAGAAAGCACAGATAGTGGAATAAAGACTCAACACAGTGAAAGGGTCAGTTAAATAAATCTGCTTTTCTGAGCTCACTGTCCTGGCACTGGGAATACAGAAATAAACTCAAACTCCAGCAATCACACTGGTGAGGGAGTTCTACGTATTTCTGCATTTGTTCTATTAACATATATACATATCCTACCATATTGCAAAAATGATTTAAGGGGGTTACTGTAAAATAGCGTGTGTGCCTGTGTGTGTGTGTGTGTGTGTGTGTGCATTCTTTATTACTAATCAGGCTATGTAAAGTGCTATCTATAGTGAATTTACAAAACTATAAAACATAGAGAAGGAGACATAAATTTAAACATGGGTTTAGGGAGTGTTTGAGATCAGAGGAGGATTATTAGAGCAGATGATAATTGAGTTGGGCCTTGAAAGATGGCCATTTAGGTGAAATGGGAAAGTAAGTCTGTGTGTGTGTGTGTCTGTGTGTGTGTGTGTGTTTTGGGGGTGAGGGTGCGATACAGACAGTCTGCCAGGGAACCAGTTTGAGCAGTCATCTGAAATGACATATGGGAAAGAGTTTCTGCCTAATAGGATGGAGGATTTGGGCCAACCCTAGCTGATGGCAGTTATGGAGGGGATGGCCCATAAGCAAGGCTTTAAAAATAGCATTTCAGAAGCTTGTTACTCAGAGTGCAGTCCAAGACCACCTGGGACCTTGTCAGAAAGGCAGAATCTTAGGCACTCCCACCCCAGACCTCCTGAACTAAAATCTGCAGTCTAACAAGACCGCTAGGTGACTTGTAAGCCCACTGAAGTTTGGGAAGCACCAGTTTAAAGGACGGGTTTCTAAGCAGGAGAGATAAATCCCTTCTCCTGGGCCTCCTGCACCTCACCATAGCTTCTATTCGCAGGCTGTTCTAGTTTCAGCCAAGCGGATCTTTCTTGAAAGCAGAGAGCCTTTCTTCACTCTGGGCCCTTTGTTATTGCCTGAGTTGTCCCTTCTGCCAAGAATTCCATTTCCCATTTAAAACACTCTGCTTCCAGAAGCCTACTCAGATCCCAGGGCTGAGTAATATCTTCTGGCTCTGACAGCTCAAGCCCTTGCCTGTGCCTCACGTCGTCACCTTTACAGTCTTTTCTGCCTGGTATCACACAGAATCTGCACTTATTCTCTCCCTTCCTCCTGGCAAGCTCCTTGCAGACAGGGGCTTCTCTCTATGTATTTCTACCTATGCAATTTCTCTCCTTTAGCACTAAGCATGGTAATTGGCTCATAGAGGGCTCTTCATAGATGTGGTTGAACAGAATTGAAATACATCTCCCAAAAGCTCACAAATGGGAGATCTGTTCAGAATGACCAAGAATCTGCAGAAGGCAGCTACGTTCCCCTCTCTGCAGTCCACTCTTCTTAGCCATGCGATGTCCATGGCTAAGACATGGCTAATGGGTTGGACTTGTAGCTGCTTTTTATTCCAGTCCTTTCAAGACTCAGAAACGGAGTTCTGTAAAATGTATCTTTTATTCTTCCTTGGGAAATGGGGAAAAGATCAAAAAGCTTCTCCCCCTGCATACCTGCCAATCAGGCAGACAACATTATTGTTAATAATTTGTATTTTAACTGGCCACTGAATTAGTGGTGATGGAGAGCATTGGGGGTTTCAGATTCTTTTTCCCTTTCAGCTGCTCAAGTCTGCCTTCCTGGAGTGTTCAGACCCACACACATGTCACCAGTCACAAGTCTCTAATTATGCTCCCCACTCCTAGAAATGAAAGATAAATGGCATAGATATAAACTTACATTTGTCAGAAATGATTTCCTGTTTTAATTGAGGGGTGTAACATATCAGTCTTTTTCAGCAACAGAAACATGTGTGCTCTGATTATATCTATCAGTCTTTCTTGGATTTGGGTAAGTCTAAGAAAGGAGAGAAACAGTGACAGAAATACCCTCCCCAATGGTATCTTTTCACTTCCCTTAAATAGATGCAGGTTTTTTTTTTTCATGTGTAATTAGAAGCTAAAAATATCAATAACGTGAAGTACAATTTATGCTGCGACTGCCCTTTCAAAGTGAGCCCTTTCTTGTCTAATTCAGGTCGAGAATTCCTGCCTCTGGGTTTTTTTTTTGTTTTTTGTTTTTAATTTATTCAGCCTCACATCTTTTGGTGAGGTTTTCACTTTCCCTGCTACTTGAAAAGTGGTCAGGAAATTCTTTTTTTAAAATATGAGTCTCAGGTCCCCAAACTGTTTGTGGCAAGTACCTCCCAGTTGTTGACAATCAACAGAGCGGTGAAAATTAACCCACAAGACTGCACATCTGGAGGCCATAGAAAAGATACCCAAACTGGTGAGCCATATGAGCTTCATCTCTCTGAGATCCTCAGACTGTTCTTAAAGCCACTGCGAAGCAAACACGAGCCAGAAACCTCCGTGTCTGCCATTTACAAACCACATCTATAGCTGTCATATGGTTCCTAGAAATATGCAACAAATGTGATCAACTAATTAACCAACCAACAAACTGGCCAAATAAGAATAAGCAAAATGCAAAGCTATACAATTTTCATGAAAACTCCAGCTATAATAAAGAGGGATCTACAAATTAGAGAAGTGAGGAAGTGGTGACATAATTTTCCAGGCCCATCAGTTAAGTGGTCTTGACCTTAAGATTCCACTTTTTAATCGTCATCGAAAGATTAGAAAATATCCTGAGGAAGAGAAGACCTGGGTGGGGGAAGAGCTTAGCAGAGGGTGTGAATATGCTGATAATGGCATAAAATAGCCTCCAAATATGTGAGAGGCTGCATTAGCAAGAGGGGTTGAACTGTTCTCTGTGCCAGTCCCTCCCATAACCTTCTATATGCAGAGTGGCCAAGACGTAGAGGTCAGCTCTAGAGAGAACCCTAGGCTGTCAAAGATGGGAAGCTTTAAGACAGGGTCTGGTCTAATGACCAAACTGAAGAGCTCAGAGAAATTGGGCAATTTTTCCACTGCCACATATCTTGTTCATGTTTAGGCCAGGGAGAGCTACCCCAGGATCCTGCCTCTTTCCAGTACACATGTTCTGTGGCTAAGTCAACTTCCTCATAATTAGAGCTACACAAAGATGTGATGGATAAGCCCCAGGGAAGTCTTGAAGCAGAGGCCAGGCTGGAGGACCACATGGAGCACCTAATATCAATTCCTGCATTGGAGGAGGGGATAAATAACCTCTTTTTAATGTCCCACCAAATCCGGAGATCCTACAGCTCGGAGAGAGAAGAGTGTGAAGCCCAGATACAGGCAGTAAGAATAGACCCCAAGAGGACAATTAGGCTGCAGGAGGGAGAGTAGGTTGCCTACTTGTGGAAGTCTTCGATGCAGTGGATGAGGCCGCCAGCGTCCACAGTGAACGGGATCCCATCCAGGCTGCGGTGGCACATCACGCAGGTAAAGCAGTGAGGATGATACGCCTTCCCAGTGGCTCGGAGAATCCGCTCCATGATGGGCTTGGAGCACACGCTGCACTGCTCCAGGGTATTCTGAGGAGGAAAAGAAAAATGCCAACGTTAGGCTAAGACGTGAAGAGTTCCATTTATCTAGTAACTTACAGCATGACAAGCACTGTTACAGAACACAGGGGCTCATGTGCTTATCACAGTATTGGAGGAAGGCAGAGTATATATCTTTATTACAGAGAGAATGAAACACAGATGGATCAAGTGGCTTTTCTAAGGTCATGCAGGTTCTGGGTGGCAAATCTAGGATTTAGAACTCATGTTGTCTGACTTCTACTCGTGTTCCTTTCCAATACAGCAGGGGTAATAGCAAACTTTTATGTAAAGGCCCATGTAGTAAATACTTCTAGCTTTGTTAGAGCAACTCAATTTTTCTGTAGCAGCAGGAAGGCAGCCATAGACAGTGTGTAAGTAAATGGGCATGACTGTGTTTCAATAAAACTTTATTTACAAAAGCAGGCTGGATTTGGCCATGGCGATAGTTTCTTGACCCCTGAACTACACAATCCGGGTTCTCCACTGGAAGAATACTTCTCTATTACTTCTAAAACTTGATTAGTCATCAAAATCCTCGTGGGGTCACCAAGGACCTTAACATTTTAGAGTGGTCTTTCTGACGATCCAGACTTGTAGAGAGCATGCTGGTTGCAAAACCCAATCAGAGCTCAGCATAATCAATGAGGCTTTTGATCATTTAAAGCCTTGATTCAAACACCATCTCCACGCTTAGTGTTGTGAACTCTTGATGGAAATGTTGAACCTAGAGGGGTTCCAGTTTTTCGAAATGAATTAAGAAAGTCAATTTATTTGGCTTTAAAAATATGCTCAGCTTTAAAAATAAATCCCCCCCCCCCTTTAAAAGGGATACCATTTATTGAGTCAGGACTCACAAAGATTGATACAATTAGCTGTTAACTTTCCATCCTTGCCTAGAATACCATGCTCTCTTACCAACAGCCAGGTTTCACATGTAATATGTTATATTCCAACTGAGAAGTCTGGATTGACTCAATGAGTTTACGATTTAGAATAAACCTGGGATGGGGATCTGATTAGAAACATGCAGAACTCGAAGGGATGTGGAAATCAAGGAATAATTTCCCTCTTACCACTAGAACCTTTAAATGGGCATGAGGCAAGGCGTGCCTATAGGTAGATAACTAGTGCGATGATGACAACTACAGCAACAGTTCCTGACTGGCTTCTTGTTTCCATCTCTCTTCCTGTAACACTTGCCCATCCTCACAGTGACTTCCAGTTTCCTTTCTAAAACACAGATGTGACCAAGCAGCTTTCTTGCTAGACAAACTTAGATGGCTCCACAATGTGAAAACAGCTCATTCTTTACCTGACATGCAAACTCCCTTTTTAGGCTCAGATTCCCCTGATGTCTCAGACTGCTCACGTTTGTTCAAACCTATGAGAAACTTCCATATTTCTGTGCATTGGCTAATGCCTAGAAGGAATCACAATTTGCTATTTTGACCTTTCAAGGTACGTGTCAGAAGGCATCTCCCCGGTAAAGCCTTTCTCAATGCCTTCAGTTGGAATAAATTGCTTCTTTCTCTCCCCTTCCTGAGCACTTAATTCATGTTGCTTAAAGCACTTACAGTGTTCACTGTATTGAAATTATTTGCACATATGTCTATTTCCTCTACTATACTGCAATTCTTTAAGGGCAGGGACTATGTCTTAAGAATGTATTTCTCTGTTCCATGCTTCACCCAGTATACTACCTGGAATAAAAAGAAACTCAGGATGAATATGTGCAAAAAGAATGAAGGAAGGAATATTGTTTACATCCCACTTTGGCATCACAGTGCTGGCCTGATTCCCCTAACTCTGGAATCCAGAGGACAGTAAATCCATCACCGTACTCTCCTCCAAGTTGCGGTTGCTGGAGGTTCTGAAATTGCTTAGTATGCCTCTGGTCACAGTCTAAACTCATGGAAACTATTAACCTATTTTCTCCCCATTTTGAAGTGGTGAAATTAAAATAGCAGAAGAACATAAGATGAGAGTCTGGAGATGACGATGGTCTCGACAATGAAGGCCCTGGTTCTTTTCTACCCTGGTGATCTGAGCTAATGTGGCTGGAAACTGTCTTCCCAGGGTTTGTGTTTTGCTCTTCTGTGGGTTTTAACTTTTTTTTTCTTTTTTTTAAAGCCAACCCTGTAATGGAGTTGAACAAACGAGAAAATGCTTGACCAGAAAATATTTTTGTTTGCATTGAGGCTTGGCTGCAAGATTCAAGCCCATTTACTCAAAACCAGCAGCAGCATATAAGGTAGAGTCAGTTTCTAAGGAAAGACTTTATGGTCCATGTTTAAAGAACAGGTAATATGAACATTTCTGCTACAAAGGAAGAACAGTGTAAAATATACCTAAAGTGAGACTACTGTAAAATGCCCCTAAATCAGAAAATAAAGGCTCCAAGAATGCATCTGACTAGAAGCTTGGACTAGCAAATGATTGAGGAGGACATGTGAATCTTCTTGAGCCAGTTCTGTTTACTTCTCCTTTCAGTCTTCAACTGGCCCACTAGGACCCTTAGACATATCTGCTCCTAAAGAAAGGATAAAGACTCTTAAAATGTCTGGGAGGAGGGCTCTGGGAGTTCCTCTAGTCCAGGCCTCTGATTTCCCAGGTGAGAAAACAGACCTGGAAGACTGATACAGCTGGGACCTGAGTCATGGAGATGATTAGGGGCAGAGGATGGGTTGGTACCCCAGTTTCCTGCCTCCCAATAATTCAGATAGGTATCTGATGAATTCATTATGTAGCCATAGAGAGACAAAGTTGCTTGATGAAGAATATGAATTGTCCCTCTGGATTTGTCAACATCTACTGTATGACCTTAGGTAAATGATTTCTTCTCTCTAGACCTTGGTTTTCTCACCTGTAAAACAACGATTAATTCCAACTCTGCAATTTTATTACTCCGTGATATATCAGTATTAACAGAAACAGGTAAAGGTCAATGTTTCCATTACTAGAGATATACTAAAAACAACTGGACAACCCTTCACCTAAGGCTTGAAATGAGGGTTCATGTGTTAGAAATCTGGACTATCTAAACTAAACTTTACCTTACCACTTGAAATTCCAGAAATTGCTAGTGGTAGAATTTTAAGCACGATAGAGAAAGATCTTTGTGTCTTTTTATAGAAGGTTATTTTAAAGCCAGACTAAAAGATACACTCTTTATATAAACATGAGGCTTTTCTAAAGTAGGTTAAAATGAAACGGTTAATAAATAAAATAGTATTTAAGAAAATAGAAAAAGAAATAACAAGTCTTCAAGCAAACAAGTGGAAGCAGGGTGTCTTTAAGTATATCTACTCCGATTACATCTTGTATGTGAAGCAGGGGTGCCAAGTTTGACAGACGGGAATTAGGAAGGAAGAGGACACTCCAGCATAAGAACCTTCAAAATCAGTAGAGTGCTTCACGGCCTGGCTCTGAACCCATCTCTTCTGGGACCCCACCCGTGGAGCCCACCTTCCAGCTGCCACACTGAGCTCTCTGCCACATCTTTAATAAGCTGTGTTCTTTTACAAACCCAGACTACCTCACATCCTTCTTTGTCTAGAGAAGACCTACTCATTCTTAAAAGTTAAGCTCAAACTTAACCTCTTCTGCAAAACCTTTCGTAATTCTTCCTTTGTTATACTCCAAGCAAAATAAGTCACTTCTTCCACTCCCATAGGATTGTATGATGCTTCTATGACACCGAATATTATAATGTCCTTGATTTAAAGGTTTATGTCAACCTCCGTGACCAAACAGTGGCACCCTGCTCTCCCCGTATGGAGCTATAGTCATAGGTTGAGTTTGCTAGGAATCAGATTCTGAAACAGAGCTTTGCACTAAAGAAGTTATTGAAGAGTGGCTTTGAGCTCATGCCTGTGGGTGAGAACAGGAAGCATCTGGATAGAGGGAGGAATTGAACTATGATTCAGTTATAACAAAGGCTTCTGATGGCTTCACGGAGAACTCTGGAGTTAGGATGGCTCTGCAGAATTGTCTTTCCTTGAAGCTAGTGAGTAGGGCTTTTATATCTCTACATCTGCCAGCCAATGGATACAGGCTGCTTGCAAGGAAGAAGAGAGGGACTCAGCTGTGAACCATCAGCAGCCAACAATCCCAGCCAGTGGGGGAGTGAGAGCCTCAGTCCTGAAGGGCGTCTGGGCAGTGCAATACAGCATCCACAACAGTAAGCATCCTTGCCCAGGACCTCCATGGTCCATGACACACATTAGGCAACAAGTAACCAGGTGTGAAACACCTTCTAGATTAAGCTGAATGAAGAGTCTAGATTTTATGCTTTTTAAAAATCCTAGGCCCTGTTTGAAGATTTTTAAAGATTTTTTGAAAATGTTTTAAGCAGTTAACTTCATTGAGAGTGTGGTTAACAAGAGATGTTAAGAGTAGCATAAAAACCAAGAAATTATTTAACTGCTAAAAGGCACAGCTTATAAACTTTTCTGAAATGATGGCAATACAATTGTGATTAAAAACAAAAATTTAAGTGAAAGTAAAAATAAAATCACCAACAAATCTTGTACACAAAACTCCCAAATGCAACTGTTTTTAAATTAGAGATACAATCTGGTTGTATCTTTTCTATCCTTGGATATTGCATAAATAACTTCTCTAATTCACAGTCAGAAGAGCTGGAAGAATCATCTGAATCTAAATGAAGCATACAGGTAACAGAAGCATTGACTACTAGTTAGATGATGGAGAAAATAATATTTCTAAAATTTATATATTACTTAGGTGTATGTGTATTCACTGTTGAAGATTTTAAATCAAGAGCCAAATATTTGAAGACTTGGAAGACTATAAAGTATTGCCATTTAGAAATGTTAAAATTTTCATTTCATAAAATTAAAATGTGATCTTATGTTCAGTCTTTATTTATTTATTTATTTTTAGGTACCAAAGCAATACTGGAACAGAAAAGACTCTTGGAAAGATTAAGGGTGACATCTCATGTTCTACATACAGTTTTGGTCTTGTTGAGCTAAGAATAAAAGAAAAAAAAAAGGAGAGTTAGAAAATATGAGACTTTTAAAAGTCTTTAGAGATTATTCCGGTCCAGAAGTTTTCAACTTCCCTCACTTGCCTCCCTCTTCCATAATCCTTTGTTCAGGGAAACAATTTATCAAAGAAGCACATCCAAAAGAGTCCAAAATCACTTCTGGATGAAGAACAGGAAAGGATGGAGCCTATGGGGAATCCATATAGTACAGTTTAAAACCCATCCGTCTGGTCCAACTACCAGATTCAAGAAACTAAGGTGCAGAGAGGGAAAACTACTAGTGGAAGATCTGGAATTAGAGTATAGGTCTAATTCTCCATCCAGTGGATAACCCCACTGCTATACCACAGTATACCTAGTCCATATTTCAGTAGACATACTCCACATTACAAATATAAGGCTCACGACCTGCAAGCTACATGCATATAAATAAAGAGAGGAAACATGTTGAGATCTTAAGATAGTTCGTCTACTGTCAATTTTATTGGCTCCCATGGGTTAAGACAGAAAATTCATTGTTGGATCCCTAGCATCTACAACAGTATCCTTGCATAAAATTGATGCTCCACAAATATTGGTTTCATCATGAATAAACTCTGGATACTTGACATAAAATAAAATTATTCTATTTAATCATGCAAAACAAGTCTCTAGTGCACAGCTTCTCAACCGGCAGGCTAAGACACAGTGTGCCTCAAATGGGCCCCAGGAGTACCATATTTGGGAGGGTCAGAAGGGGCCAGAGATTCCATAGTCCCTGAGCAGTCACCTTGGGCCAAGAGAAGCCTCATCTACTCACGCCAGTGTGCTGAATGAATGCCATCACTTTCCACATGAATCGTGATGTGAAAAAAGTTGGGAAGCACAGCCTAAGTGTAGGTGTTCCCAACAGAATAGCAACGCGGTACAGTAAGAAGAGAACAGGGCTGTGACTCAGCAAGCTCCATTGAAATGCCACTGACATTATTTAAACTCAAATAATTGTATTACATACTTTAATTCTGGAATACAAACTTATTCTTGATTCTGGTAATCAAGGCTTCCCAGGTAATGACAGTACTTCTGGGTTTCCTTCACAAATGAAGACATCATTTTATCTTGGTAATTTTCCTAATAAGCCTGCAGTACAAAACTGCCCAACAGCTCTGCCTCCCAGTGAGGCACGCGTTACTTATTGAAAGTTTTTGTGCACTTTCCAAATGTCCTTTGCCTATATCTGTATCTTAATCTAAATCTATACTGTATTTATATCTAATATGTGTTTCAAAACAGACTGAAAACAACAATGGTAAGCTTAGTGATACCCCATCCCTATGATTGTGATTTTCCAATTAGAATAAAAATTCCTACTCTGTAGATGAGAATTCTGATTTTTTCAAAACAGGAAAAATTTTGAGTCAATTTATCAAATGGCATCAAAACCTCAGATGTCTTTTCTTTTGATGTCATTACCGCCACACACAAAATGACAACTATGAAACATGTAACTGAAAATTCAGTAAAAGGACTTCAACATTCTTATTTTTGTCACTTCTGTTACTCTTTTTGAGCACAACTCTTTGCATCCAACGCCTGTGTTACCTCAGCTTTCTCATAAATACCCTTTAAAAAAACTTTTCACATGATTTTCTGATGAGCAGAGCTGCCTCCCCACATAATTTAACATTGCAGGAAGCCTAAAGAGTGGGACAAAACATTTAACATCCTGGCAGGTACGGCTGAAGAGAGAACAGACGCACACCATGCCTGCCCTCAGAGGTTCCCACCATGGTAGGAGAAGTAGACACTTCTGTAAATAACTGACTAGAGGCAAAGGGGACAACAAATTGCTGTTATAGAGGAATGAGTAATGTGTGATGGGAACACAAAGAAGAGAGTAATTACTTATAAATGGTGAGGGAGCAGGCAATGTGGTGGTGATGTATGATTCTGGGAAACTATTCTAAGTGGGATTTGAGTTGGCTCTTGAAAAAAAACCCCACATTATAACACTTTTTGGAATTAATGTTGTGTTATAACAAAAGTCTTCATTATATAAGTCCCAGATATGCCTACACTGAGACAAAATTCATTTCACAGGAAGAATATTGTAACAAAATCAGTGTATTGGGCAGCATTGGTAAAAGGGAACTCAGTGTTGCTAGAGATGTGTGTCTTTGTGTTAAACTAACTCAAACAAAACATGTGTGACTATTAACACAGAATTTGGGGAAAACAATTCTTATAAGATTTTCTGTTTATATTTGAACTAAATAAACTGGAGTTAAAATTAAGAAATGTGTCTTAAAACTACAAGGGAAAAAACCCACAGAAAGGACACAAACATCAAGGCAATTAGATCATTTTATTCAATTTTGCCATGAGCCACAAATCACATTCTTCACAAAGTAAATAATGCCCTCCTGTTTATTCTGAAGCACTTAGGTTGGGCTTACAATCTGAGCTTTAGCGAATTAAAAGAAGAATCTCCATTAAAGGACATTTAGTTTGTCTATACCTTCAGGCCCAGAGAGGTGCTATTTTACCTTAAAATGTGTAGCCCTTGTGGAATGCTAGTTCGTTCAAAACAGAAACAGTTATCTTGAACGTCTCCTAACCCTTGAGAAAAATGATGGAGCTGGGACTTGATGGGCGTGTCAGACCTTTATGCCAGGAGCAAAATTAAAAGATCACAGCACTCCACTGAGATTATTGTGAGAGGGGAAAAAAAGAGTAGAATTCCTTTCCTTCCAAGCTAAGTCAGATCATAGATTTCCCTTTATAACATCATTAAGGTACAGTCTGTTGGGACTTGTTAACTCAGGAACCAGAGAAGAGTCTGTGTTATGTGAGGTAAGAGAATTACTGGTAGATTTAAGAGACCTGGGTTTGAAATCTAGGCAATTTTCCTGACCTCTTCGATCTTTTGTTTCCTCATCTAGTATAGAAGAATGAAAATATTTACATGGCAGTGTTGTAAGGACTAAATGAGATCACATATATGAAAACAAATACACAGTGCCTGGCTGTATAATAAATGTTAGTTTTGTGTAATTCTTACAAATTCTAGGAGAGTAGAACATATATTGAATTAATTTGACATTCCTTGATCATTAAATTATTATATGTAAGCACTACATTTCCAATTTTTTTTTGTTTCACTATCAAATCTCTTATATTTTACATCTCTACTTAAAGAAATGGATTATTGAAGGAATTCTGTTCATGATACTCTGGGACAACTGGATTACATAATAACATAAAATGGGCTCCTGGATTCCTAAGAGGTTTCCCCCCTACTTCCATGAGAATTTTGTGGAAAAGGTGTTCTTCCTTTTATGTAAAATTATTATACCTCAAACCCTTAAATATCTTAGTTCTTCATAAAAGCAATTTACATCATTTTATACTCTCAAAACAAAAGCTGACACTTTGCTTTGGTAGTTTTTAAAGTTCAGTAACTGTACGCAACCAGGACCTCATTTGATCTCCACAACAGTCAGTAGAATGGTAGAATTCTTATCCCTGTTATATTCCATGTGCCTATATATGTGGTTGGATTTGAAACGCTATGTCTTTTAAGTCCAAAGACAAAGTTGTTCATTCTTCTACTTCACACTGTTCTCCAATTAACAGATTTTTCCTATCTCTTGCTATCTGGTTCCCTTTAATGGCAATTACATTGAATGGAGATATTAACCTTTAGCAAACTGCTGTGCTATAGCCTTTCACAAATACACAGTTTGCTTGAACTTGAAAAAAATTATTAAAATCATGTTGCCCAACTCTCTCACCTTATATACTAGGACACTGCATTCAGGGAAGTTGATTGCCTAATGTTGTAAACTAGTGAAAGAGCTGAGCACTACATAGAAATCAAGGTTTCTAACCAATTACCTTGGCTTCTATGTAGTGCTCTTTCCAAACCCCATACTAAATCCTTTTTGGAGTACCAGAACTTCTCTTTGGTGTTCCAGCCCTTGTTAACAATAAGAATATGACAACCCTTGTTGATTAGTTATTGATAATTATTTACATGACCAATGGAAAATCATTAGGTGGGGTATATTACATTACTTGGGTTTTTGTCACTGTCAAAACAAGGCTGTCTCACACTAATAAGTATAGAGGTTCTCTGGCCAGTAACTCAGAGGGGCTAATCCTAAACTCAGCATCATGGCATGATGTATTAGGTCCAGCTTTTATAATGCCTGCTATTTGCAACTTGTAAACAGAGGTTATTAATAGACATTCAGACCCGTTTCACTGAGGCAGACACTTTGCAGAGTAGCTAGAATATCATGGCATCTTGAACAAAATTCCATAATCTGAGTGTCAATTTTCTCATCCATAGAATGAGATATAATTATCCTGTCCTGTCTACCTCCCAGAATTGTGATAATTAAATGAGATGAGAAATGTAAGATGCACTCTTTAAGAACATAAAGAGACGTAAAAATATTGTCATAAAGTTCTTTTCTCTGGGTAAAACTACTGTTCCACGTGGGAACAGAACCTAATTATTAGTTCTTCAGTTTCTGACTAATCAACTGAGAGGTTACTTTGCATTACTCTTATTACTGGAGAGAAGAAAATATGATCTGTACACACAGACATCCACAATACTATGTATATTGAGTTTGAGAAAATACAGTGTGTTTTTTTCCTTTCATTTTTGTTGTTTCGTTTTCAACAGATATTTTTCTTATTATAATTTTACATACCTGGAACACCTAATAAGTGATGGACCAATTACATATCAGGCATTTAGGATGTACACAGAGAAGCCTCATGGAACATGTAGTTTACTGCAGATACACCTGGCAGGGTCCCTAACTAAACCCCTGATACCTGTGCCTGTGAGGCACCATCTTAATCACCCTCAATCATGTTCTCTTCAATTTAGAGTAGACAGGAGGTGCTGATGGGGAAAATGACTTATCTCTGGGTCCAATACTAAGCCCAGCACTATTTGAAACTGGAATTGTTGAAATAGATGTTTATGGAAATCCCACATGGTACAGTGACAAAGAGAAATGACCCTAAGCCAAGGGCTGTGCTCTAGTCTTGCAAAGCCCAGCCACTGGCAGGGAGGCATGTGCAAAGCATTTACTTCTCTGGGCCTAAACTCCTTCACCTCTAAAATAAGAGACTTAAGTTAATAGACCTCTTGGTCCCTCGAAACTCCATGATTGCTTTGAGGCTGAACAAAACTTTCAATAGGGCAGGGCTCATTGTCTTGTCCACTGCTTCACCCCTAGTTCACTGAAAAATGACTGTCACGTAGAAGGAACAGAATAAATATTTTATTAAGTCAGTAAATGAATGATTGGGAATGAATACTCCCAAGAGTCATCCAATAGCACTTATTCCCATAGACAGACCTGAAATTCCATCACCATCCTCAGATGGCCTTCCATCACCACACTATGTAAGCAGTCCCCTCTCCTGAGCCAGACTCTAGCTCATGACCCTGTTCCTTTCTTCACAGTCCTTATTACTATCTGATATCACCTCCTGGATTTAGTTGCTGACATACTTAGTGCTTATCTCCCCAGCAGCCTGAGACACGAATGCATTCACAGCCTTTGGAGCAGTACTTAACATATAACAGGCACTTCATAAGTATTTGTTGAATGAAAAAAGTAAATGACACTTAACTACCTAAGGTCTCTTCCAATTCTTGGGTTTTTTGGTTCTACCTCAGCAAGAGTATGTTTCTCAGAAAAATCAGTGCTACAAACTTTGCTAAGAATATAAATGATCTGAAGTTAATCACACAACATAGTAGGTAGGACAACACTCTTTTTACTTATTGTATCTGTCTACCATGGGTAACTGACCCATCCAGGGGCAAAATCTAAAACTGGGGTTTCAGTGATGATGTTTTCAGCCCCATGTATACATAGCAATGACTGCCTGCCTGTGCATTTCAGATCAGAATTAAATCTATTGTGAATCATCCATTAGAATCAAGAACTGCAAGCAGAGACTAGAAATGTTCCCAATACCATTCTGCTCACGTGTCGGTTCCCTTCAGAATTGCCTGAAACTCAGCTCTGCCAAGATGTTTATCTTCTACCTGGCTTTATGAATTGCAATTACTTCCTAAATTATAACAAGCCATAAGTGGTCTGAGCCAAACAACTAGGGTCACAGAAGGTCTCTCCTTGTACTTCTGGGGATGACAGAAAAGCTTGTTTGAACCAAACTTGATCCTCTTTCAAAAGAAAGAAAACTTTAAGCCTTTAACTCCTGGGAGTGGCAAAGAGAACAGCCAGAGGGCCATGAGCTAACTTCGATTCTCTAGAGATCAGTCTAACAGATTTGGCAATGATTTGGCTTCTGGTGAAAACAAGCCCTTCTAATTATACTTCTGCCTGTGGAAGACAAAAGACAGCACCATCACTTAGAAAGACCATGATGACATGGCAACATCATGGCTGTGACTGTGTAGTTTCCTTCTGAGCAGATCACTGTCAATGTATATGTCAAACACTGGGCTCTGGCACCTATTTATGAGGACGTGACCTTCTGAAGAGTACAAAGTGAAGCCGGTGAAGTGATTTCCTTTCCTTCAACTGTATCTTGGCTGTAATATTTTCTGACACGAGAAATAAAATAATTCCATGTTTTGGTTCCTCTCTCTACCCTCACTGTGCCGAAAGTGGTTTACATTAAGTAGTTAAGAAAGGCAGAAACAACTAATATAGGGTTTTCCATTCTGTAACTACTGAAGAACAAAGGGGACAGAAAATACAGATGTTTTCTCTTTGCTGCTAAAAAAGCGTGGTGGACTAACTCTTTCAGTGTCTCTGGAATGCAAATTTTCTTTCACAGTTTAGCAGTCTTTTTTGGATTTCAGCACAGTGAACTAACACTTTCCTGGATTCCAAGACCTCCAGAGAACCAGATGGATGAGAGGAATTGGGAAAAAAAGAACCCACGCTACTTGAAAAAGGTATGAATTTCTCACTCTGCATCTAGCCAAAAGCTCTGAAAATTAGAAGAGTGAAATCACTTTGGGTTTGTTCAAATGCATGCCGTCCTAGAGTTGTTTGTGGTGGGGTAAAAAAAAAAATCTAAAATGATTTGATGGTTTAGAGTCTGCGTTCAGTTTAAACTAGGAAGCAAACTTTAACAGAGATGATATGTTTACTATCAAAGGCAGGAAAGGATGTGGATGGAGATTACACAAGAGCATCATCCAATATGCCTGTGCTCTAAAGCCAGTCACTACTCCCCAGTGCCGAACTTTTTAACTTAACACTCAAGGCCCTTCAGGATATTGTCTTCCCTTCCCTTTCCAGGAACCTACCCCACCATTCCCCCAGTACAGTCTTTAACCTGTCAATCCAAACGTTTTAACACTTCACACGCCTTGTTCTTGCATGATTTTACATCCATTGTTGCCTCTGCCTTGAACATTTCTTAACAAGTTAGATGGCTCAGATTTTATGACCCAGGGCATGTGAATGCAACCTTCCTTACTAATCATTTCCCTACTCTTCTGTTCTTTCACGGCACTGTGCATACCTTCATTATAGCACAGACCCTGTGTAGAATGTCATCTGTCTATATGCTATGACACAGTGTACTTTCCAAAGATGGGACATCAACACATATCTCATCCCATATACTCCTCTTCTAGTGTGACCCTGACAGTCCATCAGGCAGAGATGGATGCTTGGGAGGACATTTGTAACTGCCTGGCCAATGGAATGTGGTAGAAGTGATGCTGTATGACTCCCAGTGCTACTCATAAAATGAGAGATGGTTTTCTTTTGAGACACATACCTTTGAAGCCCTGAGTTGTCATGTTAGAAGCTGAGCTACCCGGAAGCTGCCACGCTGAAGAGACTACACGCAGATAGAGGGAGATGCCTGAAGAACCCCAGTTGTTCTAGAACAGGTACTCAAGTATTCCCAGGCTGGGCACCAGACGTATATGTGAAGAAGTCTTTGGGAGAACTCAGATCCAGGAATCTCATGAGGGACCCCAAGCCAGAATTGCTCAGTTGAGGTGCTATCAAATGCCTGACCCACCAAAAGTGAGAGATAATAAATGTTGATTGTTCTCTTCAGCTACTAAGTTTTGGAGTGGTTAGGCATGTAGCCATAGTAACTGAAACATAAGCACAGTTTCCATATTTGATTACGAGCTCTTCCAATATAACAATTAAAAATGTATGTTTCTACTGTGAAAGAGGGTGAATGAAATATGGAAGAGATTGTTTGTTGAACAAATACTTGAATGAATAAATATTAACTTTTGGACATGGCCATATAAATTAATATCCTGTAACTTGATGAGGCCAGTTAGGTTTATTCAGCTAGGGCATTCTGAGTAACAATAATGCCCAAACCATATAAATGTAAAATAGATCTTCCTCTTCCATACGGGGGGATAATGTGTTTTTCAAATTTGGCAAGCTATTGTTTATTCCCAGTAATAGCCTGAGAATAAACTGGTACAGAACTATATGTATAGAGATCTTTTTCTTCAGAAGCGTCCAGTACTATTCTTAACATCTCTACATGTGAAAAGATAACAACTTTCTCTTAGTGTTGGCATCAGTTAATAAAGACAAATTACCTATTTAATTGTACTGTCAAAAAAATTAAGGGGCTACAACTTCACATACAACATGGAGTAACATCAAAGTGAGAAGGACCTTAGGGACCATCTGCCCCAGTCAATCTGTCTGATCCATAAATCCCCTCTGTAACATCCTCAGTCAGTCAATCAACACTTGTCCAGTCCCTGGGACTGCTTGTGCCATGTCCAGTCACAGCAGACTGTCTCAGAAGGTGTCCATTCTACCAGTAGGTCTAATTGTTAGAATATTCTTTACTATATCAATTTAAATACCTGTCACCTCATTAGCCCTATTTCCGCCCTCTCAGGACAAGTCTGTTGCTTTTTCTATATAACAGCCCTAAAGAATACTAAAAAAAATTGTCCCTCCTCTTAGCATTCTCTTTATTGGGATAAACACCTGGATTCCTTCAACAATTACTTATGGGACATGACTTCTTTCATCTTATCCTCTTGACCATCCTCTTCTGCACCAGTTCCCTTCAATGTGTGGGCCCCAGGAATAAACACATCACTCTAGGAACTACTGTTACCCCTCTTCTACACGCTCCTATTTATATGAGTGCTGCTGAAGGTGCATTTACTTTGATGTGGTCTTATTTATTATTATTGATCTTGGGGTCAAATTGTCTCCCTTACAAGTCTTTTTTTTTTTTCTTTTTTTTGACATGAATGTCTGTCAAATTAAATGATCCTCATATGTACTTGGAGAGTTAATTTTTAAAGCTGAGAATAAGATTTGACTTTTGTCTCTCTTATATTTTACCTTGTAGGATCTGGGTTACTGTTCCAGATAATAAAAAATTTTAGTAATATTAATGATCATATTTTACATATTTTCCTCCCATCTTTTACCTCAAACCAGTAAGTTCAAGTTAGATATATTTCAAGAGCTACAATTCTGCTACTATTAAAAGATGTTTGACAGCAAAATCAGTATCAATTTCCCTCTTCCTGCATCCCATGAGGCACCAAGTTCTACTATTGTGCCTACTAAATATGTAAATTCATCAATTATTCTCTTTCTCTACCATATTATTCCATCATCTCTCACTTAGGTATAATCACAGTAGCCTCCTAATTGGCCTCTCAGCCTCCCTGTTTCTGTCTACTCCAATCTGCCACCATATTGATTTGTTTACAACACAATAGCACGGACTCATCAGACAGCTTTTAAAACTAAAGATTCCCGGACCACTCCCAGACCTATTTCATCGTTATCTCTGGGGTCGGGGCTCAGACATCCATAACTTTTAACAAGTTCTATGATTGTGCCAGAGCTTCCTGATCTTTGAAGACTGTCTGAAATGTGAGTTTTTATAAAGCAAAAAAGAACTGATGATGCATCTAAACAAATTTATTGTGGGTATCTGGAGAAGAGTTTTGTCAAGGATTTAGATTCCTTTCAACGACCTCCTAGGAAACTGAGGTGGCCTCAGAGGAAACCCGAGGAAGC
Source organism: Hyperoodon ampullatus (assembly GCF_949752795.1). Lineage (NCBI taxonomy): Eukaryota > Metazoa > Chordata > Mammalia > Artiodactyla > Ziphiidae > Hyperoodon > Hyperoodon ampullatus. Next base: position 42,105,958 of record NC_136918.1, read on the forward strand.
AAGGAGAAAGGAGATGGGAACTAACATTTGCAGCGCTAGATACCTACTTCCTTACTAAGCACTGGACTAGGCTTTTTCATGGGTATTATCCCGTTTAATTCTTAAAACAATGCAACTGATAAAATACTATCATTATTTTAGAGGAGAAAAAACTCAAGTTTATATTTTTAATCCATATGTACCTGAAGTCACAAATTGGAACACAGGAATTAAATGTGGGTCTGCCTGACTCCTATCTACAAGGCCTAGGGATTAATAAATACAAAAATATCTTAAGCAAAGGAGGACACATACAATGATGAATTTATACATTTCAAAGTGGTCTATAGACTTTAATTAAAGATCACATCTCTGTGAGAAAAATCTAGAGTCAGGAAACAGAATACTAGTCCTGGAAATGTCCTGAATTTGCCATGGTATGCCTTGATAGTTGTTGTTCTATAGCTGCTCTTCCCATCTTTCTTTAGAACCTCCAAATTTTAGCTAGGTACACAGCTGTCCTGAATAAATATTACATTTTTCAGCCTTCCCTGCAGGTAAGTTTGGCTAGGGACTTGAAGGTGGAATGGAAGTGTCCTCAGAGGGAAGGGGTCTGGTCTCAGTCCACTGGGATGCAGGAGCTGCCATCTTGGGCCCCTCAGTAGGTGCCACAAGCTGAGTATGGCTGAGGAAACCAGCAGGAGACTGGGTCCTTGCCTACCACTGTCCTGGATCTCTACTTCCTTCCATAGAGAGAAATCAACACTGTTTTGTTTCATCACTGATTTCTGTCACTCCAGCTGAACCTAATTCTACTGAAAACACTTGCTTTGTGATGTTCAGTCATCCCCCTTCTTTGTGTTTCAGTTTTCTCATTTATGTTAGAAAAAGGTTGGACTAGATGACACCTAAGGTCTATATCACATTCTCAATGACTGAATGACATGCCCTATAGAAAAGATTCCAAATTGAAATCAGGCTCTCAAAGAGATATCTGAACTTCCATGTGCACTGCACTATTCACAATAGACCATGTATGGAAACAATCCAAGTGTCTCCTGACAGACAAATGGATAAAGAAAATGTGGCATACACACACACTGGAATATTACGCAGCCTTAAAAAAGAAGGAAATCCTTCTATTCACAACAATATGGATAAACCTGGAGGACATTATACTAAGTTAAATTAATCAGTCACAGAAGGACCAATATTGCATGACTCCACTTACACGAGATATCTAAAATAGTCAAATCACGGAAGCAGAGAATACAATAGTGGTTGCCAGAAGCTGGGAAGAAAGGGAAATAGGAAGTGCTTATTGAATGGGTATAAAGTTTCAGTTTTGCTAGTAAATTCTAGAGATCTGCTCTACAACATAAATGCCCATAGTTAATAATATGGTGTTGTGCACTTTGAAATTTGTTAGGAGGTCAGATCACAGGTTAAATGTTCTTACCACGAGAACCAAAGCAAAACAAAAGGGACACAAGGAAACTCTGGATGTTGTTGGATATATCTATTATCTTGATTGTGGTGATGGTATCATGGGTGTTTGCACTGTCCAAACATCAAATTCTACATTAAATATGTGCAGTTCTTTGTATATCAATTGTACTTCATAAAGCTGTTAATGGAAAGAAAGTCCTAATGTTCTAAAAAAAATTCTTACCTCCAGCAGCTTGACACATGACCTGCTAGTGATTGGCCCTTCAAAATCCATAAGAGGGCTATGTCAGTATCAGTGGAAGCTACCGGAAGAGAGGAATCCACCCCAGTGCAGAATGCCAGTATAAACAGTTATCAAGCAATTGCCTATCGCTGGATATTCTAATGATAGTCCACTCAGCTCAGCCCCACCTGGAAACTCACGAGACAAGACTTGAGGCTTTAATAATACCCACAGGTCTCAATCTAGAGTTTGTATCACCCCATGGTGGAGACATGCATAAGAATTAGACAAGATTATTAATCATAAATGATTAACTGTAATCAAGGCCCGTAGACTCTCATGGGATGGAGAATAACAGTTTATGATTTGTGATCATAAATACTTATTTATTTTCAAAATCTGCCTATCAGGGCCAGGATTAAGGTAAAGCAAGTGAGGCATTTAGGGAGCAAAATTTAAGGAGGTGTTCACTTTTAGGTTAAAGGATAAGTGGCTGGACACTCAGCCACTCCTCTTATGTAACCTACAGTCCAGCCAAATCAGATGCTCGCCTCACCCTGAACATGTCCTACACTTTCCCCCTTGATGCCTCTCTTCATATGACTCTTCCCACTTCATCTCAGCCTGGACAACATCAGACTCCAGTCATATGTGCTCTCTTCTCTGATGCCTTACCTGAGTTAGTCCCTCTCAGGTAGAATTGGCTGATACCTCTTTCTTCATCCATAAAACTTCTGCAGGTGTACTGTTGTGGCATTTCTGAACTGCGTTCTGGTTTTGTGAACGTTGATCTCTCCCACCCTATTTTGAGCTTCTTGAGAAGGGACCAAGTTTTACCCATCTTTTGCATCCCCAGCACAGTGTCTGGTACAAAACAATAGGGATGAAATAAGAGTGCTTTTGCTAATGTATGACTCAATAAAAGCTCAAATGCGAAAAAGCCTTTAAGTTGATTTTGTTGAGGTTAACAGTGTGAATCCTCCTTTGGTTTAGTAAAGACTAGAATTCATAGAGAAGAGTTAGGTTTAAAAGACAAATGGAATAGCCTGGAAGTTTGGGCAGCAACTGTAATCATTTTCCTTATCTGAGGCAAGTACAACAGTAAACACGTTGTAGCCATGTAGCATCTTTCTCCCGTGAGCTCTCAGCCCATTGCAGACATGATCTTCTTCACCTTGTGTTTGAATCAACTTGCTCCAAGGTCAGAGTCAGTATTTGACAGAAACAGCAGACGTAAGAGCTCTCGATTCCCATGTCAGTGCTCTGAGTTCCAGAGCACACTGTCTCCGTTAACAGTGTTCTTCTTGTCAGGGATACACGGTATATACACAGGAGGAAATTTATGAAAGAAGCTGGCTCCAAGATCTGCTTAGATATGCTTCTACACCCACTCATGTTCCATCAAGGAGAACAAATTACAAGCACTCCAAACAGTTACCTGAAGAGAGGACCATTTCAAAATTCTAGACAAATAATGCATCTCTTGCAAGTGAAAATTTACTTTATGGTGTGGATCTATTTTGTAATTCACTAATTCTCCCTCAAGCCCATTGAATTTCTTAATCTCTCTTAAGCTTTTTACCATCCTCCCCCACATTTTCTGGTGACAGGAGGATAGTTTCCAGATTTTGGGGCTGCCTTAGCCTCGACTACACCATCAGGAGACACCTACCCATACAGAGGTCTTATCTCTGCAATGCACACAGAGTGTGGTCACTTAGTAAACATTCTAATTATGCCCCACCTGGTCCTCCACTGGAAAAGAGTGTGGATGAGGTATTTAAGATATGATTTTTTGGATCTAATCACAATTTGGTAAGATATAAGGCAATGATAAAAGATCTCAGACTCTGTGAGTGTGCACATGAAATTTACACTTTATTTTGGAAGTTCCAAAGTTAGAGATTAAAACTTCGGGCTTTAATTTTGATGTTATAATGAGGAGTAGCAGAAATGACAACTCCAAAGTAATTGCATTATCACCTTTATTGGGTTCATGCCTTATGTGCCATGAATTTTATATGTATTATCTAAGAACCTCAAAACCACCTTGAAAAATAGAGACTACTATTCCCAATTTACAGATAAAAATATCAAGGCTTAAAGAGGCTAAGTGATTATCCAAAGTTATTCAACTGGAACATAGCTGGGCCAAGATAAAAAAATTAGCCTTTCTAACTCTGCAAGTCCATGCTCTTTCTTGTCCAATATATTGCAAAGAATATACCCAAGGAGATGGATAATAAAAATGAGAGATACTTCTCAGATCCATTTTTGCTTAGAGATAGAATTTTGAATTTTCCACTGTATATGAGTAAATATACTAACCTCTAAACTCCCTTGGTATCCAAAATAATTATATTATTTTGACTTAAAAGAAGCTGGAAAAATATCCTTCTTCACTGTTCATCTCCCTCCAGTTAATTTCATTCTAAGGACAGATGCAATTTCTTAAAGTGAAGCAAAGTTGCCTTTAAAATAAAAAATTCATAGAAAACATTTCCCGTAGGGAGAATGGTTGTGTTTCAAAGACCCCCTCCCTCTTTTTTTTTTCTATGAATTGGGAAGAGAAGGAGAGGAGGTATTAATAAGTTGCGTTCTAAAGTAAAACAGACACTGCCAAGTGAATAATATTAGCCCAGGACTAGCTGAAATATAGGTAGGCCAGCACTTGACTGTCTGGTGCCTAAACTCAGATGACACAACTATTACTACAAACAGGAGGAAAAAACTTAAGTCAATAGTTTAGAATCCACCACCAAAGACAATGGTTCAACATGGAAGGGAGACAGAAAGTACAAATCCACAACGTAGTTTTGAAGTATGATATAAAATACAATAAAGTATGATATTGCTGATTAACTTTGCAAATTAATAGTATTTAAGAGCATGACAAATAGGTGAAAATTTAAGACCCAACACTTTTTAGGGAAATCTTTCTTGCAGCAAGTTCCAGACAACATTTCTTCTCTATGCGCCAAGTCTAGAAAAGGAACGTGTGGGGTGTGGAAGAGGAATAAGGACCAGAGATATTTGTCGAATAATCTGATGCTTTGGATACTTCACCACAGAGATGTAAAAGAGTGAAATCCTAGGACTGACCGATAAGGATGTGATGTGTAGAGCCCAGAGGAAGGATTTGCAAAGAACCATGGGATCTCTGAGATGAAAGAGCTGAAGGGTTATCCAGTCTAACCAGACCATTTTACTGATGGAGAAACTGAGGCTTGGTGATGAAGTGGCCAGTGATACTGCTGAGCGGGGGCAGAGTTGCTGTCTGAACACAAGTCTCTTGACTCTCAGGCCAATGTTCTTCCCAATTCCACAAGACACTAGTGGAAACAATGATGTAATAAATGGCTACTAGGAGAAGCAGAGGTATATATGCCTAACGGTTCAGATTGGTTTCAGGTGACAAACACCTGAGGCCCTTGGGCCTGAACAAAAGGTGGATTTGACCCAAAGATTCAATACTTACTTATATCTCTATGTTTCCCACTTATATAAATTCATGACCAAATCAAAAACGAGGAGAATGGATAAAGGAATTGGGAGTACGTTCATACAATGGAATACTGCTCAATAACAAAAAGAAACAGACTGATGATACAACAGCATGGATGAATGGATGAATCTCAAAACCTGCATGTTGAATGAAGAAGCCAGACACAAAAACAAATATGGTGTGATTCTATCTATCTGAATTTTTAAAAAAGACAAATAATTTATGGTGACAGAAGTTGGAAAGTAGTTGCCTCTGGGGTGGCAGGTGGATATTGGTTGGAGAGATTCACAAGGGAACTTTCTGGGGTGATGTATACAACTGTCAAATCTCATCAATAGTTTAGAGGCCCCTAACAGAAACACTCATGATCTGAGTATTTTATTGCATGTAAATTATGCTTTTTAAAAATGAGAAAAAAGCAAGAAGCAAGTAATAATATTAAGTGATATTATAAATAAATACTAAAATATACTAATATAATATTTTAAAATTAAATAAATAAATAAAAATAGGAAAAACATTAACTTTATAGCCCATTTAACAAAATGAATGTCCTAACTAGGCAGGGGTCTTACTCTCAGAGTGCAAAGAAAGAAACTAAAATTGTGCTTTTTCTTTTTATAAGGATGGACATCATTAGAAAGAGATGCTCTATTTCTCTGCTGCCTTAAATAGCTCCTATTCATAACTTAACCTTTTTTTCATAATGAGATCTGTAGCTCTTTCAATCAGCTCTTTCAATCAACATAGAAAAGTTAAAGAACACTTTCAGAGAAGGAAGGGATGCTTGAAATCATCTGGTTCCAACACACAACTGGGTAGTTGAGAAAACAGATTCAGAAAGGGGAGGTGACTTTACCAGAAGAGGCAGGACTAGAAGTTAGTTTTCTAAGTTTTCAGGATAAGCTCTTTTCACTGTACCACACTAGCTCATGACCTTGAGAGATGCCTTAAAGTTAGCCTGCCTTCAGACATTCAGCTTTATAAAGCACTGTCACTGAGAATACTAAACGCATGCAGGTACAAGTTATAGAGATTGCTTTTCTAATGTGTCTTCCATGTGGGCTGACAAAAAGAATCCACAAAGATTGTGTCTCACAAGCACACTTTATCGCTAGGCTTGTCCTCATGAAGAACCTATGGTACTTACAGTTACCTACGGTAACCCCAGCCCTGGTGCTCTCCTAATTCTCCTGATAGGTCAGGGGTGATCTGAAGACCCCACAGCCCACAGTAACCCTGTGCATTGGGACCTGAGAAGGAAGGCAAGTCCCAGAGACAGCACCATTTCCCCACGGGCTCTGGATGCTGCCACATCAGACTGCTGCTTCACCTTTAGTACAAACTGAGCCCGAGCTTGCTCTGCGGGCCTGAGGGAGCCAGAAACAAGGCTGGAGGTGGAAAAGAACGTTATTGGATTCTGGAACAAGCCAAGATGCTATTACTGGCTCATGTGATTTCATATCATGGGCAAGTAACTTCAACAATAGTTTCCTCATCTGTAAAACAAAGATAATAACGTCCCTTTGTGGGACATAGTGAAAGTAAAATCCAGCTTCTCCAAATGCAGAGATTCACTGTTACAAGGGCTGGCATAACATCTTTCCTTAGCTTGGGGAATAGCTGTATGGCCTCCTTTCCCAATTTCAACATCTGGTCCTCTAGGTCTGAGAGGAAGACATGGTTATGTGCAGGTAAAACACAGCCTAACACAAAGTTGCACACCCAACTATCCCTCGAATTCACAGATACTGGTTCCCAAATAGATAAGGGGTGCAACAAAGATCCAAACATATCATTCCCTGCCTCCACCAACAGCTGGAAAAAGGAAGGGAATCTTGAGTTTCTTCGAATATGAAGGAATAGGAAAACATATGGTGGGGAAAAGAAACTACCTCTGTTTCGTGATAAATCTTTATGTCTTTTAATTTTCTAGGAACTAGAATTGGAATAATATCCAGCACCCTAAATTGACTTGATGGGTGCATTTTTTTTTTTTTTTTTTGCGGTACGCGGGCCTCTCACTGCTGTGGCCTCTCCCGTTGTGGAGCACAGGCTCCGGACGCGCAGGCTCAGCGGCCATGGCTCACGGGCCCAGCTGCTCCGCGGCATGTGGGATCTTCCCGGACCGGGGCACGAACCCGTGTCCCCTTCATCAGCAGGCAGACTCTCAACCACTGCGCCACCAGGGAAGCCCTGGGGTGCATTTTTCTCACATTTTATTTGTAAAGCAGACATTTATAATTTACTATTTGTGGATAGTAAAACTAAAGTTCAGAAAAGTTAAGTCCTTATCCTGGATTGGCTGTATAAACAGTTAAGTGGTGAGGCTGGGTTTTATACTTAGGCCTGTTTGATTCATTCCTATGGCTTCTCCCCCTTTCTCTTGCTGTTGACTCAAATAAATAACCCTTTTAGCAGATGTCTGAGCCCAGTCTTGACAATCATTACTGCATTTACTGCTAGTCCTAGAAGTGACGTGCAAAATGTTTGCTGGAACCTTGGGGGCTCTAAGTACAGAATAAACATCAGCTATCCTTGTTGACCTCATAAGGGAGCTGGGCCTTGAAGTCTAACCTAGGGTAACAGCTGACACTTGCAGACAGCTTTTAGATATTTAGGTAAGACTCTATTAAAAGCACCAATAAAACCTTTTTCCTGTTTATACACCACACTGTCCACTAGCTTCAGAGTTTTTTTTTTTTTTTTTTTTTTGCGGTACGCGGGCCTCTCACTGTTGTGGCTTCTCCCGTTGTGGAGCACAGGCTCCAGACGCACAAGCTCAGTGGCCATGGCTCACGGGCCCAGCCGCTCCGTGGCATGTGGGATCTTCCCGGACCAGGGCACGAACCCATGTCCCCTGCATCGGCAGGTGGACTCTCAACCACTGCGCCACAAGGGAAGCCCAGCTTCAGAGTTTAAAGAGGCTTTGTGTAGCCCAAATGCCTTTCCCTACTTGTAGGTGCAGTCAGGGTTCTCTCTCATTCAGAATTTTAGGTAAAAAAGACCTCCTCTTTGGCGATTCTTATCAAGTTGTGAGCAGACAGAGGTGTGGGAGATACCACTGCAAATTGTCACTCCCATCCCCCAGCTTGAACGTCCAAAGTCTTATAAGAAATTGCATTTCACATTTTTAAATGGGGAATGAAACCCACTCGTGTGAAATGAAACTGCTTCCAACCTAAAGCCGTATGTTTTCAAGGAATAAAATTCTTTCTGGAATATATTGTGAGAAAGACGAGACAGAGAGGGGTGAGGGGCTGGATAAACCAAGCCTTTCTCACTCCGATCATGTCAGATGTTCAGGAGCTCCACAGCCTTAGGAAAGAACCTGGGTTTAGGAGTTTCAAAATGTGGGTTCGAATCTCGCCCATTATTCAGAAGCAAACTTGTGTCACTAAGTCCTTTATTCTCCTACAGTCTCTCTTTTTTTGTCTGTAAAATGTAGATCATGATACATCCAATATTCTACTACATTCTATTATTTAATACATTCTAGATTTAAATATAATATATCTAATTAATGTAATATATATCTATATTAACATTCTAATATACTCTATTATTCAGTAATACAATACTAAAGTAAAAGAGAACATTTATTTTAATACTGGAATATCATTAAGTAATATTAACAATAATAGAATGATAAAATAATAAAGTACTGTATAAGTCATAAAATGTTAAATAAATAGTGGCTGTCATTTGAGATTGTTACTCATGGGAAGCTACCTGACCAAAGAAGATTCGGAATAGGAACCACTAGAGATAGTGGCTTTTAATAATATGAGTTTGCATAGGTTAATCCCTGGTCTGAAACTGTTCCACACTTTCCCATACTAGATAGATAGGGCGACAAGGTTTCCAGGGATCCTGACGTTCCTAAACTCATAAGGCTAAAAGGACACCGTGCAAGGATTCAGACAAGGATTTTATAGAGCTAAGTAAGGCTCTCCTCATTTCCTAGCCATTCTGCCTCCTTTATTTGACTTGAGCAATACCCCTTCCTATTTCCTAACTTGTTAAGTTGTTAATTTTTCTCCAAGTAATGACAGTATTTAGAAAGACCCCTAAGGTGGAAGAGATTTTGGAAAGCAGGGCTGCAGGCATAGCAAAAACAAACCATGGCTTTAATAGTCACTGGCCATCAAACTTGAAATAAGAGCAATTTCAAGATTTGCCAGAAAATATGAACTCAGTCAGCAGAACAGAATGAATTTCTCAGCTGGTTATAAAAATGACTATTGTTCTCTTTTCCCCCGAACAAAAGCAACCTCAATTTAGCCATGAACACAAAGGACAGAGGTATTGCCTGACAGTGAGAATAGCATCGCTGGAAATGAAGCAGGTAGCCCAGATCACTTCTTAGCTCTTCTGTACCTATAGAACCAGTCAGTCTAGGAACAGTCACAAAACAGAGTCATATTACATTTGTATTGAAAAACGTATTGTGAATATATACAGAGTATCTTGATTAGGGAGAGTGCAAACTCTTAATTCATTCCCTAGCCATAAAGAATGCAAATGTCTCAGCTTCGTCATCTGTAAATGATATGGATGTAGACAGGATCTCTAAAAGCCTGTGCAGCTCCGAGAGTTTAGGAATTTAGGACACATGAACACAAAGTTAGGCAACCAAGCTGGCCATGAAACCCAGGAATTGAGTCTCATGGAGTGAATGCCATTTTGTGGGAAGATATTGAAAAGATTAACTCTGTCATTGGAAATATTTTAATTTCTAATCATTTGAGCTCTACTGAAAGTAGAGTAACACAAACCATTCATTTTGGTATTAAAAAGCAGTAAGAGGGGATATGGGGATATATGTATATGTATAGCTGATTCACTTTGTGATGCAGCAGAAACTAACAACACACCATTGTAAAGCAATTATACTCCAATAAAGATGTTAAAAAAAAAAAGGATAGGATAGTTATACCAAACCTTAATGAATGGATAATATCAAGGCTGTACAAACTGTTTAAGAGAATTCACAAAGAGGTAAATGGCCAACTTTGCGCTTGCATGACTTGGATACAAAACTGGACAAGGAGTGTATAAGAAAAATATAAATGAATTAATCTCTGGTATGAAAATAGATGCACAAATTCTAAACAAAATATTACCACACTGAATCCAGCAATTTATTAAAAAGTACATCATGACTAAGTAGGATTTACCTTACTATCTCAAGGATCTTTCGGGCATTGGAGAATCTTTCAATACATTTCCTCAGCTTAACAAATTAAGGGATATAATTCATATGATCATTTTAGTATAGGGAAGGATTTCTTAGGACGGAAAGTCACATTAGAAAAAGACTGATAAAATCAACTACATTAAAATTAAAAATAACATTCATGCTTAGTATAAGACACCACAAAATGTGTTTATAAAGCCACAAACTGGGAGATGATTGCAATGTATAACACTAAGAAGGGATTAGTACTACAAGATAATAAACAGACAAAAAAACAAAGAACAAACAAAAACATTGAAACAGTTGACAAAGGCAATTAACTGAAGATGGATTCTGAAAGGCCAGTAAACATAACCTCAGTAACAGTGAAATTTAAATTAAGACCGCTATGAGATACCAATTTATATCCAGTCACCAGAATGACACAAAAGTTCTGATTGATACAAAGTACTGTAAAGATATAGAAAAATAGGAACTCTTGTACACAGCTAATAGGATTATAAATAGGTACTCCATATTCAAAGACAATTTAATAATATTTTAAAAGTTTTGAAACGCACATATTCTCCCATCTAGCAATTCTACTTCCAGGGATAGTTCTTTAAAACAAACCTCTAAGAATCTGAAGGATGTTCATTGCAACATTGCTTGTAGGAATACAAAATTGGGAAAAAATAAAATGTCCATAAGGAAGAGAATCACAGTGTAAATTTTAGTACAATGGAGTATTATGCTTCAATTAAAATGAAAATACTAGGTTTACAAACATTTATTTGGATGTATCTTGAAAACAATGTTAAGTGAAAAAGAGATTCAGAATTTTACGTAAAATATATGTATGTAAATGTAAAACACAGTATGTCCAACATATAATGAATATTAAAATAAAAAGCAATAAGAAAAATGTACCAATTAAATGTCTTATGAAAACCTAGGTGGTGCATCTAACTAACAGAATTAAACAGCTCCTGGAATCAAACTGAAAATTCACCCATGCATTCATTCATGCATTGAGCCTCTACTGAGTGCAAAGCATAATTATAAGCCCTGCAGGGATAGAGTGAGGAATCAGATCATGGATGCTACCCTTGTCACGTTGCACACACAGAAACAATACAAAGGAACCCCATACAGGCCTGGAAAGTTGACAAAACTGAAAAGTCATGGAACACCAAATGCTTATTGTGTAAGTCTAGGGAAAGTATGAAAGCCCTAAGACCGGCACCAAGAATTGCTATAGAAATATGAACACACAGAAACGTTTTGTGTTTGCCCTCCTCCAAGAATATAGACTAAAGAGAATAATCTTTTATTTTATGCTTAAAGGGACAACATCAAAGAGTTGAAGGCTCAAGATGTGGGGAAGCGAAAGCTCACACAAAGAGAAATCAAAACAGTAGTTTGGCAGTAGAAGCTTTTGATACATTTTTCTTTATTATCCCCCTTCTTTAAAGAAAATTAAAATAAACATTTCCTGGAGTTTCAAAACACCTAACATGACCCTACAGTTCTAGACAGAAGTAATATATGAAATTTATCTGAAATAAAAGGCAAAATTGCCGGAAAGCATTTGTTCTAAATCCTGGCAGACAGGTGTTCACAAGATAGGTAACAAAGCCCTTGTTTTCTTTATCAAAAATGAAAAGACATGCACAGGAACAAGATGCACATGGGAGACGATTATAATGGTTTCCCTGCAACAAAAACTATTGTCCTTGCCTATGAAGACTGTGCAGAGGCTCGTCCTTGAATCAAGAACTGTTCCTTATTGTAAACACCTCTCCTGTTAGATAGGGATGGGCACACGCACCCTGCCCACACACACTCTACTGACATCGCAGTGGATGGAGCTTTTCCTCACGGTAGCAGATGTCCTTTCTTGCTGCCACCACTGATGGCTGCTGGAACTCTTTCTCATTTGCCTTATAGCTTATTCTCTAGGGTCAGGACACGTGAATAATTATTTTATCTAACGCTGGATTAAATGAGTTTCCCTGTGGGCTAAGGGATGCAACTAATTGGTATAAACATCTGTGATAAAATGAGAATAAACCATAAGGAAAATACACAGAACCAAGCAGGAATTAGTTCTGCCACAAACTCTTCCCAGGACTTTCAGTGAGGCAAAGTGCTCCCTCAGGGTTGAGTTGCTTCATCTCTGAAAAGGGAAGGCTGTAGTGAATTCTGTCAAGATCTATGAATTGGAATACTCATTCATCTCTGAACTACTAGAATATAACTCATCTATAATTTGGGCGCTTCCCATACGGATTGTCACCAATCATTCAAATCCTTTCACTTGGGGTCCCACATGCTATGGCAAAATTTAGGATTGCATTACTGGTCCATGAGAAAAGTGGAACCTATGAACAGTCATTCACTTATGAAATAAACAGTTATGGAATATCAGCTTTCTGCATTGTCTTATGCTAGGCACTGGGGTTATAATGAACAGGACAAGGAGGTTTTCTGCATTGCAAGAGCTTACCACCTAGTGGGGGAAACTGAGGAAGTAAGAGACAACTTAAAATTTCAATGGTGGGCTTTATGGTAGGTTGATTAAAAATTCTCTAGGCTCAAAGATGAGAAAGCAGGTAACTTTCTTGGTGGGGAAGGCTGGTAGCATGGCATCTGAACAACTGAGATCATCAGCCAGAGGAACTCCAAGAAACCAGGCTCAAATATTTCTCTCTAGCATTCAGCTTAACACTGGACTTCAGGGCAAAAATCCAAAACAAACAAAGAAAAACAAAAAATGAAAATGAAAAAATAACAATACAGGTTTGATAAAGGGTGAAGACGCACAATGTAGCACTGACAGCACATTGCTATACGCTCTGGCCACTTGTTACCACGACACGTATTATGCTGACAAGAGAACAGGGTGTGTACAGAGGCAGGTAAAATTCAGACCAAAGGTAGGAAACATTTTTGTGAGACCAAATATAAAAGGCTATATAGATATTTGGCTGACTGAACACTTTTTAATCTAAGTTTTTAAAAGGAGGGGTTTGTGGAGGATTTTGGCTTTAATAATGAGATCTTGGTTTTATTCTTCCTAAAGTGGGCAAAACAATAAAAATATCACTACAATAAAATAGTGATACTTTTAATAATAATGTGAACCATACAATGTAAAGATAGATAGCAAACAGGGTCTGTTTTTCTATTTTTCTTTTCCAAATGAGGAGAATCACAATACATAAACAGTCTGTACAAAAAGAATTAGCAGCGCTTTGCTGGGATATCCTTGAATGGACGGATTAAACAGCCTCATAATTTCTTGGGCTCTTGGGGATTAATTTACTTCATCGTGGCTCGTGGTTGTAGGGAGGACTCTTAAAGAAAATAAATGAGTTTGGGGCTGGCTGAAAGTGTAAAGTGGCTGGATTTGTAAGTGAGGACATTTTGCTTAGTGAAATCTCTCATCAGGTAAACTGCCAAGACTCCAACAGCCCTTCAAGAACAGACAAACACGTTCAAACCAGTTTTGCCTGTAGACAGAGCAACGCTAATTGCTTCACCCAGATTCTCTTGAACCTTCCTGCATGCAGAAACATTCAAATAGCCAAGCTGTATACACTGTCTCCAGGATCCAACCCTCCACCTGTGGAAAGGAATTCAAGTTTCAACTCTATCTCGCTGCCACAGGTTTGTTTTGGAGTCTAATTACCAACTAAGTTTGATGACAATGTAACTGGCTCCAGGGCCTTCTTGTTCCTTCCAAACAAAACGAAAAACAAATTCCTGAAGCAAGACCTGAAATGCACTGCTGGGAATCCAGGGTCAGTGATGCAATTCCCAACAGGGGCTGGTCTCCTCTTATCTTCACATCAGCAGCTTCCCTGGAGAGCCTGTCTTCATAAGCATGGACCAGCTTTAACAGATATTTACTGACAAATGACTATTATTTTAATAATAATAATCATTTGCAATCATTTGCTGATGTACAGCCACCAATATTTTCATAGATGCCATCTCACTTCATGGCCACAATTCTATGAGGAAAATATGCAGAGCAGGGCTTATTAACTTATTTAACTGGGTGAAAGTTTAGACTGCGGCACAGCAGTAAAACTGGGAGCAAGAGATCCAGTGCTATCTACATGTCACATGCATTCCCCTTCAGTCCTCCTTTTATGAAAAAAAGATGGCTCTGGACTGTTAGCCACTTGGCATAGTCCAGACCCAAGAGAACTAGGGCCTCCTCACCGGCCTACCTGAATCTATGGCTCATCCTAAGCTATGTCTGCAGAGTGTATTACCTCCACAAGAGCTGAGCTTGACAACATGCAAACCTGTTTAACACTGAAATGGGTTGCCCTTTGAAATGGTAGCTCCCTGCCACTGAAGATGTTTAAGCAGAATCTTGGTAACCACTTGAGTTGGCCAACAGTAGAGGGGACTCCTTCACTGGATGAGGCTTTTCTGAAAAGTATCTGTTTAGAATACTGTAAAGAGTACTGTATTAGCTTTCAATTGCTGCCTAACATTCTTAGTGGCTTAAAACAACATACATTTATTATCTCATGGTTTTTGAGGGTCCATGCATAGTTTTTCTGGGTCCTCTAGTAAATCTCACAGGCTTGCAATTGAGATGTTGGCTGAGATGCATTCTTATCTGGAGGCTTGACTGGGGAAGAATCTGTTTGTAAAGGATAGTTGATCCGTGATGCAACAGAAACAATCCAGGATAACCACAGAATCTGAATAGGTTCCTGGACTCTGCAATAAACTTGGCCCATAATGCTGAGCCTCTTACTATAACAAGACAGATCAACACATCACTTAGTATCACTGAATTGTACAGATAAATATAGAGACGTCTGGGGCTTGCCCAGAAACAACCTTCTTCACTGTTTCTTAAGTATGTGTGTTCATTGGAAGAGGGGCTATTTTAAAATGATATTTAAACTCTGGAGAGGGGGGTTGTGCATACACTCTTTTTTCAGCCTACAAGCTTAAAAACGCTTTCATAAATTCTATATTCTTTACCATTAGTGTCAAATCTTAGATATACCTGAAAATTCTAAAGGGCTTCTGTTTCCCTGGTGTGTGTGGAAATTATAAAAAGTGTCCATTTCTTTCCTTCACATACATCAGTCATTATATTTTCACAGAGTTTATTCATTCCCCCTGAAATTTATACATGGCAATTTATATTTTCTGAAATTTCTTAACATGTCTTTTAATCTTCAAAGTATTCCTGTGAGTCAGGGAGGGCAAGAGTTAGTTTTATTTTACAGAAGTGAAGATTGAGACTTTAAGGCATTTTCCAGGGTCACAGGGTGAGTAAATAGCAAAACTCGGGTGAGAATTCAGGTCATCCAAGTGCCAGGCATGAACTTTTTCAAACTCGATATTATTGATTCAGGTAATAGGAATTCAGGTGTTGACTCTGTCTTTTTTGCCATGTGCACTTGGATTTTTCACTTCTCTCCTCTGAGCATGTTTCCTTACTAGAAACATGCAGCTGATAATATCTGAAGTTTGTACCTCACACAGTTGTTCTAAGGATCAAATGAGAAAATGTATGAAATTGATCTTTTACTAGAAAGTGCTAAACAGCTAGAATAACATGATTACTAGAGGTATATGGCATGCATGTGGGTTTTGACAGGGGACTGGGTGACTCCCAAAAGAGAGAAATGGTTAAGGTTGCGTGAAGGTGGAATGAGTCTATAGGAGCTGGCTGGATCCACGGTCAAATGATCCTCAAAAGGCTTCTGTGAAGGAGCAGAGGGGTGTGTGAGTCAGGGAGACAAGGACCATGAGTTTGGCCTTCTGTGAGAGGTGGGAAGGATGGTGATGAGAAAGCAGGGAGGGGACGAGGAGAGGATGCAGCTGGTGTTTAGATGTGATATGAGAACGGGGAGAATTAGAGAAGGATTCTAAAAACTGGCTTCCAGGAAAGATGACTGCGTCTAGGAAAGGGATATCCCATTTGTTTCTTTCTAATTTAGCGAGCGAACATAGATTCTTCTGTGTGCTGGGCGCTATGAGGGACACAGAGACCAATGAGAGGAGGTTGTTGTCTTCAAAAGTTCAGTCCAGTAGGAGAAACAGACACAGATGAAAATATAGGTATTTTGAGAAAAATGGAATATTAGAGGCACAACGTCAGATAAGAATATCATACACACAACATATACACATATATACTATCTATACATCATATTTATATATTATACAATATATAACATCACATTCATAATAATACAAACTAACAATCATTAAGTGTCTACAGGGGACCAGCCCCTGTGTTGAACACTTAACAAGTATCATCTCATGTAATTTCCACAACAACCCAAGAAGATACCCCGAGAAGAAGATTTCTCTTATGATCCCTGATATAAAGACGAGGACTCTGAGGCCCCGTGAGGTCTATTAACATGCCCAGTCACACGACTTGGGTGGATGGAGCTGGGATTCCACCTCCAGCCCATGCTGTCTGACCTGGCACTGAGACCTTTGGTCCCTCCTCCTCTGGAACTCCCTCTTCCTTCCCGGCTTATTTTCTCTCAGCACTTATTACTTTCCCAATATTCTATATAACTTCCAATGATTTTGTTTATTGTCTCCCCCTTTGAATGGAAGCTCCAAGAGGAGGAATTTTTATGTCTGTTGCTCACTGTTGTATCCTCAACAACTAGAACGGTACCTGGGACCAAGTATGTCCCCAATCATATTTTGTTGAGCAGGTACATGAATAAATGTTAAGAGATCACATTATCCTACTGTGGGTCTCCTAGCTAGGGAAGAAGGAGGCCAGATGGAAACATTTGGAAGAAGAATGCGATGTACCATGAAAAGGTAGACGGAGAGGAAAGTAGGAGAATGGAAAAAGTTATGCAGATAAAGAAACACTGAAAGCAGGTGGTGGGGAAGCAGATGGGAGGAGCCGGGGTTGTTTGCAGGTCAGTGAGGAAAAGGACGATGAGAGAGATTTACAGTCCACATTCCACCAGGCACTCAGCTCAGTACACACTCAAAGCTCTGAATTCCCTCACGTCACGCTGTTATATGGTTGGAGAAAGGAATCTTCCCCCTGCCCCACCATTTGGCTCCTGCCCACGTCTCCTTCTACTGCTGAAGTGCAGAACTCCCAGTATTTTCTTCCTGTCTACTCCTCTCCCCGTTGTGGGAATGTCAGCCAGCTCCACTACTACTTCCTTTCGTGCTGTCAATGACCCAACTGCCTGACCTTCACTCATTCAGTCGTTTACCGAGTACAAAATTGAGTAAGACTTGTCTTATTCTCTTACCTGGGTTTCTGATTCAGCTGTGCAGAACCACCACATGATGGAAGTAGTCATGTTTCCCTCTCAAGTCGCTATTTGGTTTGTACTCTTTATATCAGCAAGAAAATAAAGGTATGTGGTGGTGTACTGTAGGGGTGGGAAATTATCTTCCCATAATCATGTGTCTTGGCAATAGTATGTTTATGTCACTATTATTTTAGCTTTGTTTCAAAAGAATATCCTGAGTGGTTGCCGGATCGGAGTTACAAGTCCTAGCTCGCTTATTTCCTTACTATGCGATCTGAACTGGTCATATATAAATCTTTGTTTCCTCATTTGAAAATGAAGATGGCATGGTAGGTGAGGTGGTGGTAACATTTTGAAGTTCCAGACGACTCTAATATTCCATCCCATTATTAATAAAATTTCTCAAATCTCCTGTATAATCAATCGCTTTTTAATAGCCCCAGTCAATGGAACAACTCACTTCGGCATCCTGCATATGGTTTCTGCCATTTATTCATACACCTATTCAACCAGTAGTCTTTGAACAGCTACAGTGTGTGAGGAACTAAGCCTGCCCTAAACCTGATTAGGAAAGGGGCAGGAGGAGATAAGATGGGACCCTACTATCATCTCAAGGAATTTCATATCTAGTAGGTGATAAAGCATATTCAACTAAAAAACAAATGACACAAGATAAAACGTGGCTGAAGGTATCCTGGGAAGTACAGATGACAGTGGAAATTCAGAGGAGAGGACTGTCACTTTCAGCCAGAAAAATTAGGGCAATATCTTTTCAGAGGATGAGGTATTTGAGTTAGGTCTTAAGGGATAGGACGCATGCCAGTGGTGGAGGTGATGGTGGTGGTGGTGATGGTGATGGTGGTGGTGAAGGAATTCCAGGCAGAGACAACAATACAAGCAAAGACACAGTGATGGGAAAACCTATTGCTAATGTGAGGGGATCATGAAGGAGGTTAAGGACATAGAGTTACCAGTCAGATCATGGAGGACCCACAGTGCCAATCTAAGATATCTAGATAGTATGTGATAGATATTATTTGACATTGCACATTAAGCCATATTCCTGTTTGCATGCAGTCTTCTGCCTATTAAAATGTCTGTCCTAATACATACTGCTCAATTAAGACTAATAGGCCAGAACTTTCCAGATGAGACCTTGAGTTAATTACTACTGAAAGTTAATGGGGCAAGAATCTACACTGAGGACAGCAAGATGTGTCCAATAAGTAAATCAGCAGAAACCAGAAAGTATTTTGTTAGTGTCCCAACCCAAACCAAGCATTAATTGGATGAATTCAAAAATGGCAAAAACCCCTCAGCCTACAAGAGAGCATGAGCCACTCTCGAGAGAGCTAACCTGTCCACTGGAGAGCCTGGAAGTGTTTGCAAGTGTACTGTTCTCTTCAGTCCATCTTCTGGCAGCTGCTTCTGAACCCAAATAAGTGACAGGCTATAGAGACTGAGCTGTCTGCCACGTAGAGCGGCACATAAAGACCCAGGGTAGGGGAGGGTGAGAGGAGACTTGAGGGGGTGGAGAGAGGAAAGAAAGGCTAGGTAGGATTATGTCAGCGGGTAGCCTAGGTAACAAGAAAACATCTTGTATATTCTGCTTGAGAGTTCAGTGGCACATGGAAGAAAAATGTGCCCTACTTCTGTCAACATCAACAGCATGGGAACAGGACATCTCTGTGCCTCGGCCAAGGTGAGAGCAGAGCTCTCCAGGACCCTTAAGTCTTAAGCATTTTGCAAAATAAGAAACACACAGATTTGGAGTGTGTGTGTGTGTGTGTGTGTGTGTGTGTGTGTTGGTGGGTGGGGGGAGGTGGCATTGGAGTGTGGTGGTGAAGAAAGCTCTCACAGTGAGTGGGAGGTATTGTGAAGGTCCCAGAGTATCGGGATTACATAGTTCTGAAGGCAGCATCTTATCAACTCAAGGGTTGAGTGGATATCCTGCAAGGGAAGGGCTCAACCCAGCGGACAGCGCTCAACTCCAGAGACAGGACATGGAGACATGTTGTTATCATCCTCAGTTTGGCAGACCACAGGGTTCTGGGGCAGAGAGAGAGCACTGGACTTTGTAGGTTCACTAATGAGAATATTAGTGTCCTAATAATTATGGCTAATTTATAGCTAATACTTAATAGCACTTACAATGTGCCAGGAAGTGTACTGAGATATATGTATGTGAACATACACATACATATATATGCATATGTGAGAATGAGTATATATGTATGAGTATACAGTCAGCCCTCAAGATCTGTGGATTCTGCATCCACATATTCAACCAACCACAGATCAAAAATATTCGGGAAAATGTTCCAGAAAGTTCCAAAAAGCAAGACAAATTTGCTGCATGCTAGCAACTATTTACAGAGCACTTACATTGTATTTACAACTATTTACTTATGTAGCATTTACACTGTATTAGGTATTAATAAGTAGCCTAGAGATGACAAAGAATACAGGAGGAGGTGCATAGGTTCTATGCAAATACTAAGCTATTTTATATAAGGGACTTGAGCATCTGTGGATTTTGGTATCTGTGTGGGGTCCTGGAACCAATCCTCCCACATATATTTGTAGACATATATAGTCACAGACATTCTCATTTAATCCTCATGGCAATTCTGTTACAGAAACTTACAATCCTCATTGTAGATAAGAAAATTAAAACACAAAAAAAGGTATGTAACTATGCCAAGACCATCTAACTAGTCTGTGGTGGAACTGGGAGTTCTACACAGACAGTCAGGTCATGGTCCATATTGGGGAAAAAAGGTGAAACTGCCAAGCATAAAGAAAAAATGTACTTTCACACTTGTGAGCTCTAGTGAGTATGCATGTGCATGCATGCTCAGGCACACACACACGCGCACACACACATTAAAAGAGATACTCAGGTACCACTGCACCTGTACTGAAATGAACCTCAGGTTGTAAAGGCGGCATAAATGGTCACCACTCTATAACTTTATCACAGTGTTGTAAAAAAGAAAAATAGATGATATTAATAATCAGTACTAACTTGGGTATATGGTTTTATAGTTCATAAGCACTTTCAAAATCAGACACTTGCATAGAATGTGGGGGGCGAGCAACCATAAGCAGAAGGGGTATATATTTTTTGCTTTTTATGCAGCTGCTTCTGGTCACTTAAGATGAATTTCTGAGAATCCATAATAGCAACATGATTCTCAGATATGCCCTCACTCGTCATTCCCAGAACCATTATCCCACTTTACTTAAGGCTTCTAAAGTTCAGTACGTCATCCTCACCTTGGCCTTGGGTGACTAAATTTATGAAGGAGACTGTGAGGTTTCATTTTGGAACTCAGATGAAGCCAGAGAAAAGTGCCAAAGATGACAATGGACATATGGTACTTAAAAATGATTCTGACAGAATTCAGAATAAGCATGCCCACTGATTTCACATCTGTGGTGATGCAGCTGACATGCCATCAACACAAAGTAACCACCCCCACATAGCAGGTTCACGATCTTGCACGTGGTTCAAGGAGAGACAGAGCTCTCTGAGGGTTGTACTGTTCCAGTAGCTCACAGGCCAACTCAAATTGATACCATCCACACTCAAACAGCAATTCCCAGCACTCTGGAAGGGGCTGTCATTCTAGATCAGTGCTGTCCAACAGAACTCTTTGCAATGATGAACTCTTTGCACTGTCCAGTATGGTAGCTACTACTTATTTGTGACTGTTGAGCATTTGAAATGTGGCCCATGGGACTGAGGAGTTGAATTTTTAATTTTAATTTATTTACATTTAAAGAAGCCACACGTAGCTAGTGGCTACCATATTGGACAATGCAGTTCTTGATCACCTAGACCAACATATTCATTTTACTCCTCCCACGAGTCATCTCCTTTAAACCTGACATCACCCAGATGAGTGAATGCACTGTTCAGAAGACAACACTGTAGCGACAGAGGGTAAATTACTTGCTCAAAATGGCACAGCCATTCCACAGCAGAGCCAGGATTATAAAATAAACCTCCTGATTCTTCTTCCACTTAACTACATATTTCTGAGATGAAATTATGATACAAATAAATAGATTAGTATGAGTCAAATCATGACCATTAACCTCCTCTTTTCTCCTTAAAATTAATGACTTTTGTAGCAAAGTATACTTAAGATCTAATGGTTTTAAGAATTAGCAACAGTGAAAACAACAAAAAAGGTCAGCCACAAAGACTGGATGTGCAAAGGGCAGAATGTAAAAGTTTTATGACTAACAAATGACAAAACTGGTGAGTTGAAGACATAATTTGAAAATCCTAAATTAAAAGTTATTATTAATAGCATAATCTTTTTGGACTAGTAAAAACATGCTAAAAACCCCCATTAGAATCTTTGCCAGCTGATTACTATAGTTCAACATCTTACCCCTGCTATTTGCTAACTTTATTTAACTTCGTTTGTTATTTGCCTTTCTGTACTAAAGCAGTTATGGATTGTCATAAAAATCAAAAAGTATTTTGGAGTCATGGGAATGCAAAAAAGCCTCCTCAAAACAAAACATTTTAATTTGTTTTACTTGTTCTTTTTTTTAATTAACATTTACAACATAGAAATTGTGTTTGTTTTTTCCTCCCTCCACCCAAATCTGTACCCAATAAAAAATGTTTCCAAACTGGGATGCCAAGTTTCCATTCAAATCCCATTTTATTTTATATCCCTGGGTGAACCCTCCTTAGAACAAAGATTTACACTGAAGCTTGGATGAACTTAAAGTTGAAATAGTGAGATAAACCATCCGGTAGCCATCTGAGTCCTCCCAAGCCTTGACGGCGCTGGGAGAGGAGCCTTCAAAGGAGAAGCGCCAGCTTCAGCAAGGCCAGGCTCTCTCTCTGGCTACTAGGGAAAGCTGCTTATAATCCTGAAGGTACTTATTCTCACCCATCTCCTCTAGAAAGGCTGAGAAATCTCACACCTCTTTGCCATATTATTTTGATTATTTCCTGGTTTGCTCCTCTCTCACAGATTGGCTGGAATTCTGAACAAGACTCTCAGAAGGAAGTACATAACTGAATTATAAAATGTCCAAGTAAAACCTTTACACAAAGAGACAGGCCATCTAACCTGAACCCAAGCCTTTGTGTAGGACTGCTCCCCTCTCAAGAAAGCTACCATAGTGTAAGCTTTACAGTTTCCTGTACATACATGTATGTATATATATACACACACACACAACTATGACAGGGGATTTTACTTTGGAGGGATTTCACATTGACATAAGAAAGAATTTTCTGTACATATGGTCCCCAATTTTAGACACAATGCATTCCTGGAAATTGTATCATAAAGCAGATCACCAGTAGGGAAAGCTGTGATTGTGCCTGCTTCTTTCATTCAACAAACATCTACTGAATGCCCACTATGTCCCAGGCACAATGACAATCTCTGTCCCATTCACATGGTCTTAAAAATGATCCATGCATCAGACTGGGTAAGACTGTAAGAACAGAAATAAGTGTTTAGGAGGCTATGTCAAATGAGAGAGCAGCAGAGCACTGAAGAGTAGGCACTGCCAGGACACTCTTTGGACCACTGAGTTTGGAACTTAATCATGAACTACCTGAAACCATGACTTTCCAAGCAGACTGTCAGCATCCTGTGAACATATGCCATGTCAAACTCAGGTGACACAAGACCCCGTGGAATTTCAGTGCTCTCATCAATCTGCTGCTTCCTCTATCACTCTTGACCCATTTCTCCCAGAATTTGGCTCAGACCTTCCTGATGCCTCATGCCTCCAAATTCAGGCTCACTTCTCTTAGCTTAAGTAGATGGATTCAGCCTTCTTTGTCAGAGAAGATAATGTTCATACGCCACCTATTCCCCAATATTTTTCCACTCCACCTCAAAGAGTCCTTGCTGTCATTTCGTGACCTGTGTTTCCTTTCTCAGAGGAGAAAGTGTAGCCAATCACTTCCAAGATAACCTTGACAGTTAGTAGGGACTCTTTCAAGGCCAAGGTTCAATGCTTCTAAAACCCAGGGCAGGGCTTCCCTGGTGGCGCAGTGGTTGAGAGTCCATCTGCCGGTGCAGGGGACACGGGTTCGTGCCCCGGTCTGGGAGGATCCCACAAGCCGCGGAGCGGCTGGGCCCATGAGCCATGGCAGCTGAGCCTGCGCGTCCGGAGCTTGTGCTCTGCGACAGGAGAGGCCACAAAGTGAGAGGCCCGCGTACCGCAAAACAAACAAACAAACAAACAAAACAAACACAGGGCAGTTCTGTATTAAGTTCTGAGTCTATAGGAAGAGCACAAAATAACAATTCCTTTAAATGCCAGCAAGAAATAGGGTACCAGGGAGCTCTCAAGGAGCTGCTACTACTCTCCTTCCTTTGGAAAAGTAGCCCACATAGAAAGGAATCAATAGATCACTCAATATATCCCCAAAGTAAAAATTGGATTAATGCCCCCAAATTGTTTAAGGATGTTTCCTGCAATCTTAATGTATAAGAATAGAAGAATAAGTGAATGGTGGTATAATCATGTAGTATAAATGTTACACAAATGTTAAGAACTAGGTTCTTAGAGAATATTTTTGGGAATATGTGGGAAAACGTGCCTGGAAATAAAAGAGATTTGGAATAAAACCACACACACATATTATCATCAACTTACATACGTAATGTAAAATATGTAAAAAGGTATCCAATATGTAAGTATAAATAAATTTTATATAATATATAACATAAGATCATATATATATATGATTGCAATTTTGTTTTAAAAAGAAACAGAAAAAGATTAGCAGGTAAGCTATTACAAAATGTTTGTAGTAATTAAATAGTGAATTATGGAATTACAGGTGTTTTAAAATTTCCTTGTCTTTTTTAAAAACGTGTTTTTGTAAAAAAAATGCTGAGCATCATAATAAAAAAAGATTTAAACCAATAATTCCCCACACGGGAATCACCTAAAGAGCTTCAAAAAATACTGATGCCTAGAACCCACCTTCATATATTCTGTAAGTGGTCTGAGGTGCTGCCTGGGTATCGGAACTTTATTTCTTATATATTTTTTAATTTATTTATTTTATTTGTGGCTGCGTTGGGTCTTCATTGCTGTGCTTGGGCTTTCTCTAGTTGCAGAGAGTGGGGGCTACTCTTCGTTGCGGTGCACAGGCTTCTCCTTGTGGTGGCTTCTATTGCTGCGGAGCACGGGCTCTAGGTGCGTGGGCTTCAGTAGTTCTGGCATGTGGGCTCAGTAGTTGTGGCTCATGGGCTCTAGAGCACAGGTTCAGTAGTTGTGGCACACGGGCGTAGTTGCTCCGTGGCATGTGGGATCTTCCCGGACCAGGGCTCGAACCCGTGTCCCCTGCATTGGCAGGCAGATTCTTAACCACTGCACCACCAGGGGAGCCCCTGGGTATCAGAACTTTAAAAGCACCTAGGTAATTCTAATGTTTAGCTATAACTGAGAATCAGTTTTAAAAATATGTTTATTTTCAACCATATGCTTTATTTATTTTAAATATACACGTTCAAAAAAGAATTTGACTTGAATTACAAGTAAAAGTCACATTCACTAAGGTTGTTGCGAGTAAAATCTGAAAAAAAAAAATCAGAGACTACAGAGAAGAATGGAGGAGAGAACTGTACCAGAAACCTAAAAAAGATAGTTACTGTAGCACAGCATTAAATTTAGGCTTGTGCTTCCTGGTGGCCAGGACAAAGAAAGGAATTTAATATAAAATAAAAATAATTAATTTCTATTAAAGAAACTTAGAACTAAATTCTAAGAGAAAATGACCTTGGACATTGATATAGTGGAAAACATATTTATCAATGTGTCACAAAAAATAGAGACATCTTTTCTTATAAAAGTTTCTAACACTGACTTCTCATAAAAGCCAAAGGTAAAAATAAAAGCAAAATGCTATAAAGTGTTTGATATTAATTTTGTGAAACATTTCAGTGGTGGACTGAGCTAAATGGTCTGGCCTTACTGTAGGTGACAATGTATTTCTTTACTATAAAAAGGATTATTCAAGAACACTGGAAACTAAAATGTGTGTCCTTTCCATTGAACTTCCATATATCTGTAACACAGAAGATAATTTCTCAGTTTAGTACTTTCAGATATGTAAACTGACCAGATATAGGAAATTTAACTTTGGGGCTACGTTGGGGAGTGGGGTACCTTGGGGAGATGCAAATACAAGCAAAGAATGAAATAGTTCCAGTCAGCAAATATGAAAGTAGGTTTTTGGGGAAAAATATTGGTGTGAACATTTGAGAACTGCTTTCCACCTTTTATACCAATTAACACACACAGACTCAGCCGTAAACAAAAAAGATAACGCACATACTTCTGTGTTTTAGTGATAACTTCCAAAATATATTTATAAACATTTGACTCAAAATAACTTGAGAATTTCAACTTGAGTCTCCTCTGATCTTTACTCAATTGCAAACTCACACACATACACGCACGTGCACACACAAGTTTACAGGAGAGCAAAACATACCAGGGAGTAAAGAAATTCTATGGGGGAAAATTTTTGACCTTTAACACAGAAGCAATGATTTATTGCTAACAGTCTTTAATGTGAGGGCTTTAGAAAAATACTTAGCACACTTCCTTGGGAGAATCTGCTAAAAACAAAACTGACCCTATCACACAATAGTGAAAATAACTCGAGTCTTGTGGACTCTGCATGTGTAGCTGAAGTCACAGACACTACGTAAACTTTTGCAATCTCTAGTCTGCCTCACGTTAGAGCACAAAGCTTCCTTTTCAGATATGATGGCCAAATATTATATATATATATATATGCATATATATGTATATACATATAATTGCACACACATATATATAATACATACAATAATTTAATCTCTTAAGGCTTTTAAATTGATGGCTGGCAGAGTTAGTTGCTTAAAAATCCAGGTTTGGTCATGCTTATTCCACTGCTCACAAACATTCCTGTTGACCCCCAGAGGTGACACCACTCAGGACCCTCCTTGAAGCAGCCCTAAATGTTCCTTCTGATCCTTCTACCTTAATTTTCTACTTCTGTCTTTTTACATTCCTGCCCCACTGGCTGGATGATCACCACCCATGTGTTGATCTTGTCCAACTCTGATCCTCGGCCCAGGCTCTTGGATCTTTCTCCTCCTTTCTGCCCAACGTTATCTGCCAAAGATTCTACTCAGTCTTTTTTTTTTTTTTTTTTTTTTTGCGGTACGCGGGCCTCTCACTGTTGTGGCCTCTCCCGTTGCGGAGCACAGGCTCCAGACGCGCAGGCTCAGCGGCCATGGCTCACGGGCCCAGCCGCTCTGTGGCATGTGGGATCCTCCTGGACCGGGGCACGAATCCGTGTCCCCTGCATTGGCAGGCGGACTCTCAACCACTGCGCCACCAGGGAAGCCCTCTACTCAGTCTTTAACACGCAGTTCCCATCTCCTCTACAAAGTATCCTCTCCCTGATCACCTGGTTAAAATAAATCCTTTCTCACCCAATTTTATATTTCTATTATAACACCCTTCAAATTCAACTTTTTTTGTTTTGTAAACAACTTAAGGTTTTTCCTTTCCTCTTACAAACTCCCAGAAGGCAGAGTTTGCTGTGTGGGTCTTTGTAGCACCTACAGTGAAGTGTACCATAGGTATTTGGTACAAATTTTTAAAAAATGTAGTTGGATTTTTAAAACCAGACTAATCAAATAGAGTCATAGAGGAATAACAGAGATGGCAAAAATTTCATAAATTATACACATATAGAAATAACATATGTGTTGCAACTCTTTAAAGATGAAGGGAAACAAATTCTTAAATTAGCTTCAACTGAATTCTCACGACAATTATCAGACAATTATCTTCATGGCAAATTATTTTCTCTTCCTACAACCCAAGTTGGTGTTAAAACAGACGCTGACCATACAAGGCTGGGAAGGAAGCTGGTACGTGTTATGTGTTTACAAGGAGTCAGGTACTTCACATATATAATCCAGTAGAAACACTGCAAGGAAAAAATTTAACCCAAACTGCCTTGTGCTTTTTTTATTTGAAGAAACTGAGACTAAGAAAGGTAAAAAATTTTGCCCAGGGCCACACTGTTTGAAAACAGCATAAACCCTGGACTGTAGAATTACAAAATCTACACTCTTTCTACCCCACCAAGCTGCCTCTCACAAATACATAGTTAAGACTTTAGCTGAAGATGAAAAAGAGAATGGTTCTCATATGACCTTACATTGTTTTATGGCTTTAGAGCAACACCTGTCCAACTGACATGGAACTATCAATACAAAATCCTGACATTGGCTTAGAGTTGTAAGGAAAGAAATAGCTCAAGAGAGAAAGTAACAATAGAAACTACTATAGCACTCAGAAAAGCTTGAAAATTATTAAAATGAGGATGCATGCTTATATCAACTATTAAATAGTTCCGTCAGATTACACATATTGTATGTTATTATTCCCAAAAAGCACAGGTAGATGTACTAGAAAAACAAAAAGGGCATTGATTAGAACTCATGAGGCTGATTTCAGTACAGAAAACCATGGACTCAGCGGTGGTATCTTGAGTAAGTCTTTTCCTTTTCTGGGTTGTCGTTGTGGCCCATTTGTTCAGTAAAGGGGTTGATTACATGATTTCCAATGAACCCTTTGGTTCTGACATCCTGTGAGCCTGAGGCTACTGACTGATATACCTACAAGATCTCACTAACAATGAAGACAGACTCTGCTCATGCCCGCCCTCTGAACATTATTTGATGTGCATTGAATTATGATCCACACCATTTTCCTAAAAGTATTAACTCATTGTTGATGCTAAGTTAAGAATCAGAAGGAAGAACAAAAATGTGAACGCCTAAAATAGGCCTCTGAAGGCCTTGCTACTTTCCTTTAAAGGGTGCCCAGACACTTCACTGCACTGTAGCATCTATTTCTTCACTTTAGGTTAGGACGTGGAATTTCAGTTTTGAGACAAACACAGGATCTGGTTTTCCACTTTTGTTCTATATACAAAGCACACTTACAACCATTTTGAATTCAAGCAGAACTCCTTTCCATCCCACGAGCCCACAAGAATTCGAACAGGGCTGGGTTTTGTTTTGGGGTGGGCAATGGCAGGGCTGCAAAACTACTTGTAAAATGGAAGAAGATGTGATACGTTGCAGAAAAGGGATGAGCTGCCAGGAGCAGCGAGGATGGAAAAACCTGGCATCCTAACTGAAACAGCTGCAGAAGAGGCATCTAGTTTGTTATATTCATTTACGTATCTTTATAGTGCAGAGCTAAGTGCTTAGGCAGCCCTTTTGAAATCTGAAAATGTGTTTTCCATTCATTCAGAGCTTATACATTGGCTCAAACTAGCTCTTGTTAGGAAGGTCATCTGGGAGGTCATGGCCCATTGTATGCCAGAGTGTGCATTAAACTTCGATAAAGCTCTGGGAAAATAGGGTGAGTGCTGCTGGGAGGATCTGTAGAACTGTACCAATGTCCACTCCCACCAAACCACTCTGGTAGCCAGGGCCCATAACACAGGACATTCTCACAAACAATTATAATGGGGAGATGACAGGAAATGGACTCATTTGCTCAAAAAACTTTGTGTTGGCTTTACATTAATTCATTTCAAATTTATTTGAAAACGGCCCTGTCTTTTCAAGGAGCCCCATTTTCCCCTCTCCATTATTTACAAATGCCTGTTTCCATGCAACAATCAAAGAGGCAGAGGAACGCCAGAGTACTGGTTGCTTCTCACTGCTCCGTTTTGAGGGAGAAAAAAGGAGATCGAGAGAGGCTTTTCTTCTATCAGTGGAGGAGTTGTTATCAATGTTTTATTGCAATATTGTTTGTACCCCTACTGGGAGCTTAGCTCTATGCTAAGTGCTGGGGATTATATATGATTTTTCCAGTATTTAGGAACATAAGATTAGTTATTTCACATATTGGTCTTGACTTCCCAAGTACATTCAAGTTCTGTTTATTCCCGGCAAGTAGATAAAAAGCATAAGTTTGTTTGACACTGAATCCAAATGGCATAGGATTTTAGAAAAGGGGACACTCTCAGGAAAGGTTTCATTAATACTGATTTTAATATATATGATGGGAGGTATAAGCTCTGCCTGATTTAGGAGGGAGAAATGGGAGAGTAAATCGAAAGAGCCTCCCAGCAGATGAGGAGATTTGAGTTCTAGCTTAGATAAAGAGAGTAGAAGCAATGACTATGAGGTACCAAAGTACCTGTGGAGTGTTTTATAATTTATCAATCATAGTTTCTGATTTTACCTCAATGATATCATTAGGAGAGAAGGTCAAAAGTGGGAAGAAACTTTACTCATTTGAAAAAGAAAAAACCTCGCAAAACCAAAAAATCATATGGGCAGGATATAGATTTTTCTTCTTATGAAATTTACTTTTGGATTCTCTCTGAACACAATGGACATAAGTGATCAGTAGTTGATGCAAAGACCTTAGTAATGAAATATGCTTCCCTGTGGCCTGTAGGAGCCTGCCTGCAGCCCACCATTGGCTTGAGGCAGAGAACATGGCTAGTCTACCCTGAACAGTTGCCAAGGGAACAGCCAGCAATTTATGACATTATGTTCTGATTAGGGTGAAACAGACTGACCCTGTAACAATGCCAAGAGAAGACCAGCTGCTTGGAAAATCACAATGCTTACCCAAAGTCTTCTTTCAAAAGACGCATGCAGCAACAGAAAATCCAAACCAACATATACGACCATGAAAACAATTGCTTTTTCCAACAAATCCACTGTGGAGTCCTGGCCTAAATATAAAAGTTGATTATTGCTTCTATTTTTTTTTAAGCAGTTAGAATCCCCTGATATTTTGTCTCATGCAGAGATATAATCTTAAATCCAGACTTAGATTATTAACCAATATCAGCCAGAAAGGAAACGAGTCTATGATGAAGTACTCTTAATAGCAAACCTATACCTGTCTCTATAGTCCTTGAACATCTTGGCTTTCCTCATAAAATATTCATGGGAATAGATGCAAAGTCTAATTATGCCTGTATCACATCAGAATGTTTACAGAAAGGCCAGAAAAGTTATCCAGGTGGCCTGGGAGCTGCCTTGAGTTCAAGGGATAGGGTTGAGTTTGGGACAAAATCCAAATGTCATGATGAGGCTTTGTTATCCTTAGGGTAGCCATCAGAGTGAAGAGTTAGGGGCACTAAATTCTAGTCCTTTAAATATGTACCTATGAATAAGTGCCTGGATCTTTGCAGATGTTTAATACATTTTGGCTGAGGTTAACAGTAACTAGTGTTCATTAAGTTTTAGTGTGTGTGAGGCACCGCCTGGCATGTATTTTCTCATTTAATCCTCACAATTGCCCAAAGGGAGGAAAGACATATTATCCTTGTCCCCATTTATGGATGTGAGCACTGAGTCCTGGAGACAGGAAGAGTAATTAGCTTGATACTCCATAGCTCACAGGCAGGGAAGCCTGTCTTCTGAGCCCTGCCTCTAACCAGTCTGCTATCTTGCCTCTCAGCTGAGAGACTGAAGCAGTGCAAGGCCCAGCTTCCCACAGTGGGTGACAGATGAATCATATGCTGTTTCTGTCTTCTAAGAGGTTACAAAATAGTCTGTGTTTTAGTGTATATGTGTGTGAATGTGCATTAGAGTAAAAGAGGGGTGGAGAATACATTGTAGAACCAAACTAACCAAACATGGAGTCACTTATGTCAGGGACAGCATGGAGACAGTCAACGCAGGTGCAAAAAGGAAAATTCACCGTGCAGGGATTTACAGCTCTTCTCAGAAATCAGCAGAGGACACCAGCCAATCCCCAAATGCCAAGTCTGTTCACGCCATTTCTGGACCTCTTTGTTCCCCTGACTCAGCTTCCCTGATCCAAATAAGAAAGAAGACCACTAGACAACCTATCAGCTGAAAAAGCCAAATAACTTCCATATTTGTCCCATATAAATCCGTTAGCCTGCGAGTAACTCGGAACTCACTGGTTCTGTAGCCTTGAGTTTCCTCAGCTTGCAAGTAAAAAGCTTTGTAATAAACTCATGTTTCTGCTTTGTTTTATTCAATATTCAGAGTTTGGGTTTTGACAAGATAATGCGTGCAGACAACTCTCATCCAAGCCAGAACAAATCTACTACAAGAGAGGAAAGAAGAATTTGGGGAACAACAAAGAGGAATTTTAATCCCATTGGACCTGCGAGAAGCCATTTAGTTTATTTGAAAGGGAATATAGGAAATTCAGGTGAGGGGGCAGTTGAGTGGAATTTCAATTAGAAGTAAATAGAAAAGCTTAATTCTTTAACCCAGAGCCATTTCCATAAGAGTGGACTGTAATACTGTTAGGGTATAATAAAGAAAGGGGGAGGAGGGATTTTTTTTTTTTTTTTTTTTTTTTTTTTTTTTTTTGCGGTACGTGGACCTCTCACCGTTGCGGCCTTTCCCGTTGTGGAGCACAGGCTCCGGACGCGCAGACTCAGCGGCCATGGCTCACGGGCCCAGCTGCTCCGCGGCATGTGGGATCCTCCCAGACCGGGGCACGAACCCGTGTCCCCTGCATCGGCAGGCGGACTCTCAACCACTGCGCCACCAGGGAAGCCCCAAGTGGTACTGATTTAATAGATCACTGATATGGTTAAATAAGATCTGGCATGCAAAATGCTCAGCACAAAAACTAGCACAGAATAAAGCATAAAGTCGGTGATATTACTGAAGAACCCAGAGGGACATGCATGATTGAATAAAAGGGTGTTGGTGTTGCTGCAGTTAAATAGCTAAGGTATTTGTTCATCTCACTGGAGGCTAATAAGTTCATGCATATGAGAATATATGTAGTGTATAATTTCCATTATTCAAAGACCATTTTTAAATTTAATTCATGAATTCTGTATATATCTGGGTGGCACAATTCTTTAAGCTTTCAGTGCTCCATTTATTATCAGGACTGGTTCCAGAAATTGGGGAAAACAATAGAAAACTTCACACTGATTCAGAAGCTATGCTTTGCTCATAATCACTCATCAATTCCCCTATTCAACTGGGTTCATTCTCCTCTCCTTCCTCTGCCCTCACTGATTGATACTTTAATTTAAACAGAGAACATAAAGGACACTAAAAGAAGTGCAAATTTTTCTCTTGAGTCAAACCTGTACCTGGAACATTAGATGTCTGGAGTAAAGTTTATTAGACATAATATACAAAAACAATAAAATATAATTGGCTCCTGGGGGTGAAGGAAATCTTAAAAATTACCCATGAATAAGTGAAAAATATGTCACTCTGGGCTTAGCCCTTTGAATTATTTAATAATCACATCTACAAAGCCCACACTAATCTACTCCATCAATAAACATTCTGGAAACTATTTAGTTGGTTTTTAAAATATAATCCTAAAAAATCCTCAATATGCACAAGAGAAATGAAAAAATAAACACAGTTGTGAAAGAAACAAACTGAATTGTGCTTTTTTGGGTCCTCCTAGTCATCTTTGCAAATTCCTTCAAAGTATACATTTAGATCTTTTTATGTTCTGATTACATTCACCATTAAAACACTGGGTAAAATCCACCATTGCTACTATTGTGGAATTGGAGGTTTATGCTAGGTGCAAGAAATAACCTTTCAGAATTCTCTGGTTGTATGGAGACTGTTATTTGCCCACTGGTACTGCAAGTACCAATAAAAGGAATTGGGAAGCATTATAATGAAGAATTTTGTACCTGAAACACACAGAGGAAAAAAAGAATAACCAGGATTCTCCAGGTTTTACTTTTCTCTGCTGCCTAGATCATCAACTGTATAAACTACCTTTGGTTTTGAACAACAAACTATATTTACAAAATATTTAAAAACTTGCTCACCCTTGCCCTTGAACAGGCCAGGAGGAATTAAGGGAGTAAGAATTCTGTCCTGGGGCTTCCCTGGTGGCACAGTGGTTGAGAGTCCGCCTGCCGATGCAGGGGACACAGGTTCGTGCCCTGGTCCGGGAAGATCCCGCATGCCGCGGAGCAGCTGGGCCCGTGAGCCATGGCCGCTGAGCCTGCGCGTCCGGAGCCTGTGCTCCGCAACGGGAGAGGCCCGCCTACCACAAAAAAAAAAAAAAGAAAAAGAATTCCGTCCTTATTTTTACAACCACAAAGTTCACTACCCAAGGTTTCACAAAGAATAAAAAGATGAGTAAGACAATGTTCCACCACTCAGAACTTTGCGTACAGCTGGGAGATTTCAACAAGTACATATCTTAGTAGAGTGCAACCCTGGTCAAGTCCTTTCCTCGCTCTGGGCCTTAGTTTTCTCATCTGTGAGAATTTAGGACCTGGCGATCCCTAAGGGACTGCCATTCCTTAATGAATGGTTCTGAGATTAGTTCTTCCAGGGGAAAAAGACCCAGATATCCTCAATATCTCCTTAAAACAAGGTCATATATTTCATTCCTGACATAATGACTCTAAATTCTATGAAATCTCTGAAGAAGATGACTCTGAGATCAAATTGATGTAGGATGATGCTGATGCTGATAATGATGATGGCAGCTAACATTTCTTGAGCACTTAAGATATCCATGATGGTGCATTATTTAATTCATGTTGTTATTATGATTATTCACATTTTAAAGAAGGGAAAACTGAGTTTTACCCAGCTGGGATGTGTAGAACTAGGATTCAAGTTAAAATCTCCAGATTCCAGTTCTTAGCTGATATTTATACTACTATACTTGAGGGTCCACATCAAATGCCATGTTCTCCAATATGCTTTTCCTGATTCTTCCAGTCATGATTTCTCTCTCCCCACTCTTTTTTTTTTTGGACAGAACTTGATCACATCCCTATATTTTAAGCTCCTCAACAGCAGTGACTTCTCCTTCACCTTTCAATTCCTAAGTGCCTATTATGTTAACAGGTTCTCAGTTAATGTTTGAGTATGTGAATATCCATAGATGTGTTATGTTACATTTTAAAAGATGGCCTGTGGTCATTTAAGACAGGTGTACTTTTCTATAAGTTATACTTCATGGAAAATTTTTAATAAAAATAATTTATCAAGATGATACATATATACCTTATAATACATATGTATGTATACATATGTACTCTATAACTCATCAATTCTACTCCTTTGTCTATATCTTACAGAAATATTTATATATGTGCACTAAAAGACATGTGATCAAAGAAGCATTATTTGAAGTATTGAACCCAACTCTAACTAATACAAACTTCTCTCCATAATAGAATAGAAAAAAATTTAATATTTTTTTCATAAAATGGAAAGCTATACATATAAAAAAATGAATAAACTGAGATGGATGGCTTCTTCATAGGATGAAGAAAGCTGGAAAGACCACTGCTACCATCCTTACAACAAAAAAACACGCCAGACAGTCTGCAAATCCACATTTTTTGAACCCATTAGAGAAGTGAGGCTGTTGAATAACCAACTAACGTGAAATCTAAGGAGAGGCAGATGCCTCCAAGGAGAGACAGGATACCTGAGGCAAATGCCTCTGAATGCCATACTATCTGGTAAGAAGAAGTCATCTAAAATTATTAACACATTGTTAAAGGTTGGTTGTGGATGAGTATAAGAACACAGAGCTCCTGGGCAGTGAAGATAGAAGGGAAATTTGATTCACGACCCCTTTGTAGGATTTTCTGCACAGAACTCACCAGATTCTCACAAGAACAGCCTGAGGTAGGGTGAGAGTCCTGATAAAGTGTCTGTTCTGGTGTAAGCCTAGGGAGGGGAAGAGCACCAGCCCTGCAAAAGGCCTAAAGCCCTGCCCAGATCCTTATCTCATATTTCACTTCAGAACAAAAGCCTTAAGCCCTTGGGAAAAGGGCAGTGAATCCTGTTGCCCTTAGAGCACCAGTGAAAACCTACTGTGGCTAGGGAAGGAAACAAAATAAGACTCTAGTCCTAGGGGAGAGGCAGGATCATCGAGACAGCTTGCTCCTGAGACCCACAAAGTGCTGCCCTAAAACTGAGATTGAAACAGAATGGAGAGCACCTCTCTGGCTTTATGAACATCAAGTAAAACATCATAGCAGTCTAGTATTGGGAGAGAGACAAGAGAGAGTTCTCTGAGGTACAGGCACAAAGAAAAGACCTGAATCTGAGGGTGGGACAGATACTGAGAAAATCCCTTTGGCAAACCACTCCCCACTGCAAAGACAACATTAAAGGAATTTGAAACCTGTGTTGCACTGAGGGTAACCGAAGCAAAAAAACAAAAACACCCCAAACTAAGGGCAACTCATGACTAGGCTGACTCAAGCACCCTACACTAAAGGCCTAACAGAAGAAAAGATATGTCTATTTTCAGGCACAGAATATTTTGGCCTAAGTCTCTACTATCCTATACAAGATGTCTGGCTTTCAAGAAAAAATTACAATGCATATAAAAAGCAAAAATAACATTATACCTTATAGTGTATATAACTCTATAACCCATCAATTGTACTTCTATGCCTACTTTGTAGAAATATACATATGTGTGCACCAAAAGACATCTGATCATAGAAGCATTATTTGTAGTAATGGACCCAACTCTAAATAATATAAATTTCTCTCAGTAATAGAATAGAAATAATTATGTTATTTTTTATACAATGGAAAGCTATACATACAAGAAAATGAATAACTGAGATGGAGGGCTGCTGCATAGGATGAAGAAAGCTGGAAAGACCACTGCTGCCATCCTTACAACAACAAAACATGCCGGACAATCAAGAGACAAAGCAAACAGCAAAAACAGACTCAGAACACAGATATCAAACTGTCAGGGAATTTAGAATAACTAATTAACATTAAAGGCTTTAATGGAAAAGGCAGAAAACATGCATGATCAGCAGAGACACAGAGACTATCAACTATGAGACTATGTCTTGTTGTCTCTTATGAGA
Organism: Hyperoodon ampullatus; assembly: GCF_949752795.1. NCBI lineage: Eukaryota > Metazoa > Chordata > Mammalia > Artiodactyla > Ziphiidae > Hyperoodon > Hyperoodon ampullatus. The sequence goes on from NC_136918.1 coordinate 42,142,474, forward strand.
ATAAACTGAAAGTGCTAGAAATGAGAAACATAGAAGAAAAATGCTTACAATAGGCTCATGTGTACTCTCAACAACTGAGGAAAGAATCATCAAAAGTGGAGATAGGTCAATAGAAATTATGCAAACACAAGCATGCAAAAGAACAGAGCACCAAAGAGCCGTAGGACAATATCAAACATACATGTAGTTAGAATCCCAGAAGGCTAAGAAAGAGGGAATGAAGCAACAAACAACAATTTGAAGGGGTAATGTCTGAGTATCTCTAAAATTAAGGACAAACAACAAAGTGCAGGTCTGAGATGCAAGAAATTAAGGGATCATCAGGAAGGATATGTATAAAAACTAAAACTAAAATAAGAAAATGAAAAAAACCTATAAATATACCATTTTCAAACTGTTGAAAAACAAAGAAGAAATCTTGAAACCAAAGGAGAAAAATATATACTGCATAGAAAGCAAAGAAGAAAAATTTTACAGAGACTTCTTGTCAGACATTATGCAAGTGGGAGAATAATGGAATGACATCTTCAAAGGGAGGAAAGGAAAAAATCTGTCAACATAATTCTCTACTCAGTAAAAATATCTTTCAAAATGAAGGAGAATTGAAAACAAAGATTAAGGGGGAATTCATTTCTCACAGACGTCTACTGCAAGAAATGTTACAGGAATTTCTTCAAGCAGAAGGAGTATGACACCAGACAGAAACCCGATTTACACACACAAAAGGAAGAGTGCTAGAAAAGCCTAAATAAATAAAGTTTTTCTTACTTTTAATTGCTCTAAAAATTGTCTAAAGCAAAATTAGCAGCAATGTGCTGTGTGTTCATAGCATATCCACAAATAAAAAGAAATGACAAGAGCATAAAAAATGGCAAGGAGAGTGGGAATATTCTATGGTAAGGTCCCGATACAGTACGCATAGTGATATATTATTTGAAGGTGGACTCTGATTAATTAAGATGTATGTTGCAAATCAAAGGACAACACTAACATTCAAATCAAGAGTATAAATAATTGAAAAAGAGTAAGAATAACATAGTTGTGAAAAATACACAACCCAAAATAGAAAATAGAAAAAGAATCCAAATATTTAGAAATTAAATAATATAATTCTAAATACCCAAGGGTCAAAAGGAAATAACAGAGAAATTAGAAAACATCATGAATGAAAATCAAAGTGCAACATGTTAAAATTTATAGGATGCAGTTAAAACAGGGCCTTTCAATTAAATGTTTATATTAGAAAAGACAAAAGACCTCAAATCAATGATCGAAGATTTAACTTTAAGGAAATAGAGAAGAGCAAATTAAAACCAAGGTAAGAAAGAGAAACAAAATAATAAAGCAGAAATCAATGAAAGTGAGAGCACAAAAACAATAGAAAAAATTATTGATGGAACCAAAAGCTGATTCTTTTGAGGAAAAAAAACAATAAAATTGCTAAACTCTATCCAGACTGATCAAAGGAAAAAAATTAGATAAGACATAGATTTAAACATCATGAATGAGAGAGAAAACAATACCACAGTACCTACAGACGTTAAAATAATAATAAGGGAATACCGTAAACCATCACTGTGCCTATAAATGCAGCCATTTAGATTAAATAGACCAATTTCTTGAGAGACACAAACTGTTAAAGTTCACTTAGGATAAATTAAATTTGTAGGTAAAAGCTTTCTAACAAAGAAAATTCCAGGTCCAGATGGCTTCACTAGCAAATTCTGCCAAACATTTAAGGAATAATACCAATTTCCACAAATTCTTCCAGAATTTAAGAGAGGATGGAACACTTGTTAATACCTTTTATAAGGCTAGTATTATCCTGATACCAAATCCAGACAAAGACATTACAACAAATGACAACAACGATAAACTATAGACCAGTATGCCTCATGAAGATAGATGCAAAAATCCTTAACAAACTACTAACAAATTAGATCTAACAATACATAAAATGTTCAGTACAACATGACCAAGTAGGTTCTAAATGATCAGTGCTCTTTCCCCAAGTTATCTCTCTGATATCATCTCCTACTATCCCCTGGCTTGCTCACTTCTCCATGGTTACTCTGGACACTGATATTCCTCCAGCACTGAAGGCACGCTCCTGGTCTAGGGTCCCTTCCTTGCAACTTTCAACTCACTGTTCAAAGATGGTCTTCTCAAGTCTGACCCTGACCACCCAATTAAACGTTGCAACTTCCACTTGTACTGCATTCTTTTTTTTTTTTTTTTTTTTAAATTTTTTTAAGATATTGGGGGTAGGAGTTTATTAATTTATTTTTGCTGTGTTGGGTCTTCATTTTTGTGCGAGGGCTTTCTCTAGTTGTGGCAAGCGGGGACCACTCTTCATCGCAGTGCGCGGACCTCTCACTCTCGCGGCCTCTCTTGTTGCAGAGCACAGGCTCCAGCCGCGCAGGCTCAGTAGTTGTGGCTCACGGGCCTAGTTGCTCCGTGGCATGTGGGATCCTCCCAGACCAGGGCTCGAACCCGTGTCCCCTGCATTAGCAGGCAGATTCTCAACCACTGCGCCACCAGGGAAGCCCTGTACTGCATTCTTGATTGCTTGCTTTTTTTTCTTTTTCCTCTCCATTGCATATATCATTTTCAAACATGCTACATAATATACTTTTGTGTCAGGTTTATCATTTATCGTATATCTTCCCCTGCTAGGAAGGCAGAGGTTTCTGCTTCTCTGATGCCTACAAAGACCCTGGAATATCTGCTGAAAGAACTGAATGAATAATTTTGAAGTAACTCTAGATAACTATATATCTTTAAAGGAATAAAGAAGATTTTTGAGTATGCAAGAGTAAGTTATCTTGTAATATAAATATCTACCACTTTCCCATTTAAAAAATCTATTTTGAATAAGCCTGTGAATTAATCTGTTATACTGTCTTATTTAATGAATAAACTGGTATAAAAGAGTCCTGTAGATGACTGCAGAATTTAGCCCCTTCTTAAATGAACCAACATAGAAAGAAGCATTCAAAAGAATGTCCTCAGCTACTACCTGGACCATTTAGAGTTATTACTCCGCTCTTATTTCAGAGAGAATGAAAGAATGAGAGCCATAGCTACATCTTTTTATTTTTTTCTTTCAAGTCTAAAAAACTAAACTGGGAAAAATCAAGCCCATTTCAGAGGAGATGAGTGCTAAAATATCAATGCTAGTCTACATGATATGGGGATATGTTAAAACACATTTAATTACCACAGTTCCTGTTCAAACTAGCAGTCCTTCTTTCAACACCATAATAAAGGGCAATAGATACTTGGATTATTCCTTGCATTTTTGTAAGGTACTATGCTATTCACAAAAGGTAAGAACATTCATTATGTCTCTACTCTACCCTAGTCAGGATGACAATGCATGCATTAGTACTCTCACTGTAAAAGAGAAAAAAAGAACTGAGGTTTAGAAATGCTAAGAAGATTTGCCCAAGATTAACCGGCAAAGAATGGCAAAGTAGGTAAAATAGGAGTTAGGACTGCAGTAGGAGTCAGGACTCTAAGGATCTGGGTACTTCTCTGGTATTAACTAGCTGAGGGTCCTCAAAGATTATCTCTTAACTTACAGAATTGAAAGCTTGGTCCAAATAAGCTACTCATAACTGTGGACAGCAGATTCCTGCTGGGCCTTGAGTCAGCAGGGTCCTCAGATGAATGCATCATCTACGAACTACATAAAGTAACAGATAATAAAGAAATAATCAAAATAATAAAATAAGTCCTGAGCATTGTCTATAGTCATATGCATACTTTCAGTTTCAAATATATGTTGAACAAAAATAAACAAATGGGATCTAATGAAACTTAAAAGTTTTTGCACAGCAAAGGAAACCATAGGGCTTCCCTGGTGGTGCAGTAGTTGAGAGTCCGCCTGCCGATGCAAGGGACACGGGTTCATGCCCCAGACCGGGAGGACCCCACATGCTGCGGAGCGGCTGGGCCCCGTGAGCCATGGCCGCTGAGCCTGCGCGTCCAGAGCCTGTGCTCCACAACGGGAGAGGCCACAACAGTGAGAGGCCTGCGTACCACGAAAAAAAAAAAAAAGGAAACCATAAACAAGACAAAAAGACAACCCTCAGAATGGGAGAAAATATTTGCAAATGAAGTAACTGACAAAGGATTAATCTCTAAAATTCACAAGCAGTTCATGCAGCTCAATATCAAAAAAACAAACAACCCAATCCAAAAATGGGCAGAAGACCTAAACAGACATTTCTCCAAAGAAGATATATAGATGGCCAACAAACACATGAAAGGATTCTCAACACCACTAATCATTAGAGAAATGCAAATCAAAACTACAATGAGGTATCACCTCACACCAGACAGAATGGCCATCATCAAAAAATCTGCAAACAATAAATGCTAGAGAGGGTGTGGAGAAAAGGGAACCCTCTTGCACTGTTGGTGGGAATGTAAATTGATACAGCCACTATGGAGAACAGTATGGAGGTTCCTTAAAACACTAAAAATAGAACTATCATATGACCCAGCAATCCCACTACTGGGCATATACCCTGAGAAAACCATAATTCAAAAAGTCATGTACCACAATGTTCATTGCAGCACTATTTACAATAGCCAGGACATGGAAGCAACCTAAGTGTCCATCGACAGATGAATGGATAAAGAAGATGTGGCACATATATACAATGGAATATTACTCAGCCATAAAAAGAAACGAAGTTGAGTTATTTGTAGTGAGGTGGATGGACCTAGAGTCTGTCATACAGAGTGAAGTACGTCAGAAAGAGAAAAACAAATACCATATGCCTACACATAGATATGGAATCTAAAAAAAAAAAAAGGTTCTGAAGAACCTAGGGGCAGGACAGGAGTAAAGACGCAGACGTACAGAATGGACTTGAGGACACGGGGAGGGGGAAGGGTAAGCTGGGACGAAGTGAGAGAGTGGAATGGACATATATACACTACCAAATGTACAAGAGATAGCTAGTGGGAAGCAACCACATAGCATGGGGAGATCAGCTCAGTGCTTTGTGACCACCTAGAAGGGTGGGATAGGGAGGGTGGTAGGGAGATGCAAGAGGGAGGGGATATGGGATATATGTATACGTATAGCTGATTCACTTTGCGATACAGCAGAAACTAAAACACCAATGTAAAGCAATTATACTCCAATAAAGATGTTAAAAAATATATATAAGTTGAAGATATTATGAAGAGTAAAATAATTATCAGTATTAGGTATTATGGAATTCATGACAGCTATCTGTCAGCATCTTATGTGTATCGACATATATTAACAGTATAGTTCACATGATTTAGGTGTTTGTAATGAAATTGGAACTTAATGTTTACTTTCTAAGCACCCTTCCAATTTAAAAATGCTAAGTTGTAGAGCCTGAGACAGATCACTATGACAAATCTAGGGCTGTTTCTCCCATAGGAGTGGTTTTTCAACATCTTTTTAGACCCAGGAGACTTTTTTTTTTTAAGTCTTTATTGAATTTGTTACAATATTGCTGGTGTTTTATGTTTTGGTTTTTTGGCTGCGAGGCACGTGGATCTTAGCTCCCCGAACCAGGATCGAACCCGCACCCCCTGCATTGGAAGGCGAAGTCCTAACCACTGGACAGCCAGGGAAGTCCCCACGGGAGCCTTTTTTAAATCTCAAGCCCAAAGTTCAACATGAAATGCAAGTAAAAACTGGGCAACTCTGTTTGATCAATGTCTCTGTGTAGCTGAAGTAAGAAGGGGGAGGTAGGACTCTGGAGAGCCCAACCAGTCAGGTCAATTCTTCCTACTCAGGGTCTTCTCCAAGGAACCCACGAGGCTCTGCGGGCCAGTTTCAACATAACCACCAACAAAAGGTTAAAACTCATATTACTTCCGATACATCCATAAGAAAAACATAACTCAACCAAAAAAAGGACAAAAGATGTGAATAGGCAAATGGCTACTAAGCATATGAAATGATGCTAAACCTACTAAAAATTATAAAAATGGAAAATAATCCCATTTTGGGGGCAGAAACTTAAAATATGAACATGTACAAGGTCAGGGAGGGTATGTGGAATCAGATATTCTTATACACCATTGAGAAGAATGAACTGGGACCACCGTTTTGGAGGACTATTGCAGTAGGTATCAAAATGGAAATGCACATACACTTTTGACTCAGCAAGTTCATTCTAGAGATCTATTCCACAGAAAGTCTCAAAATTGCATAAAGATAATTGCACAAAGATATTTGCTTTTTTTTTTTTTGCAGTACGCGGGCCTCTCACTGTTGTGGACTCTCCCGTTGCGGAGCGCAGGCTCCGGACACGCAGGCCCAGCAGCCACAGCTCATGGGCCCAGCCGCTCCACGGCACATGGGATCCTCCTGGACCGGGGCACGAACCTGCGTCCCCGCATCGGCAGGCGGACTCTCAACCACTGCGCCACCAGGGAAGCCCGATATTTGCTTTTAATGGCAAAAATGGAAACAATGTAAATATCCATTGGTAGAGAAACGACTAAATTATGGTTCATGTACCCTATAAACACTATGACACATGACAAAGGTAGATCCATATATACTATCATTTTCAGAAAGATATCAATCCTCTATTGGGGAAAAACAAAAGTCCTGAGATATAGAATATTACGTATGCTGTGTCTGTATGAATACGTATGTATGCGTATGTGTTTATAATGTATAAAAAATTCTGGATTCTGGAAGTAGATACACAGAACTGCTAACAATGGCTTCTAGGGAGAGGAGTTGGGAAGAATTTCACTTTTTATTTTAGATATTTCTGCATAATTTTATTTTTTACTAGAAGATCAATTACTTTTATAATTTAAAAAAAGAACTCTACTGTATAGCATGTTGCCTCTCTACATAAACATTGCTTGAATGAGGAAATGTAAGCCTAAATTACACATGAAGTGCAAGAGACAATTCTGAACCTCACTTCCATACCCCTTTGCTGATAAAGTCTATAAAAAGAAGGTGACAGGCACACTTTATGGGAATTTCAGCCCTTTACACATTCTGAAGATAGAAAACACTAAATACTACTAATGATGGAAAGAAAAAGGATGTCAACAACAGTAAAAAAAAAAGAGATTTAGTGGCATTAATAAAGACCTTTGTTAAAACAGCAAGACACTACTAAAATAATTAATAGGGTGAAGAGGACATGGAAACGGAAGGCAGTGAAGAGTGGAGCCTGGAAGTTTGCAGTGACCCCCATATCATGCTTCTACAATTCTTGTGAAACGCGTCTCTGAGAAAAACGAGATCAACGTACAAGCCCATAAAAAAGAGAGGTTTAAATTTTAAGTGGTTTTGTATCTGTTGAGAATACAAAGGTTAAACGGGTATTAAAAGAGCCATAATTCTTTCTGATTAAACTTTGATCCAAAGATAGAAGAAAATGTTCAAAATGAAGTGGAGACTTTATTAACAGTTACAGGAGATGCTGTGAGAGTTAAACAAAATCTCACTGGCTGTGGGGGAGCTCTACTTTCTTTCTTTTTTTTTCCAGCTAAAGGTGAGGTTGTAAAATTGGAACCTTCTTGCTGTGCCAGACTGAAGGAAAACCTGTTAAAAGGCAGTTGACTAATTCTGGATTATTTTTTTATTATTGAGAAGACTTGGCTTACACTGAAGGGGAAAGAAGCAAAACAACTACACACATGTAGCTGAACTGGCAATTAAATAATTATTCATCACAAATAGTTAATCACCCTTTTAAGTGAAGAGGGTGGAACTCAGCTGCAGCTGTATTTTCACACACTGAGCAAGAACATTCAGCAGCAAGTGACAGAGTTCATAAAACGTAAACCTGTAGAGGCTTCACAGAGGGTGAAATCTGCCTCCTCTTAAGCATCTTTCCCTCATTTCTATTCAGCATCTTCCCAGCCTGGGCCACCCAAGTGATGGTGAGTACTGACTCAAGTCAACAAGTGGCTACTTCACGGTCCCACTGAAGTGTTCTTTGACACCAGGAACTGTAACTTCTATTTCTGCCACCTCTCTGAGTAGTATTTCAAAGCAGCTATATCTTATACTTTAAAAGGCACATAAAAGAATTGGAACCTGTCCAGGGCAAAGAGACCAAGATGAACACAGGGAGAGAGCAGAAAATCTGACCTGTGAGGAAAGACAGGATGGACTTGGACTGTTTACTTTCCAGAGGAGGCTGTGTAGCGGGGAACTGAGATTTATCCTCGAATGTCTGGGAGAGTGAACAGACTTTATTATGTCCCTGGACATGGCTAGATTTATGAATTGCATTGCCTATTTAAGTGATAATTCAGCTTGGAGAAAGTATCAAGAAGGCAGTGTCAATAGCACAGGTCCCGGAGTCTGACTGCCCGAGTTTAAGTTCCAGTACCTCTAACATCTGGACAAATTACTAAGCTTCTCTAAGTCTCAGTTTTCTATTTTATAAAATGGGATGGATCAGAGTACCCATCTCAAAGCATGAAATGTACCACATAAGTATTTACTAAATATTAAAATTATTATTTACAAGATATTTTGTATTTCGCATAAACAGAACATACCAACCACAGACATATCAATGTGTGCAGGATATAAACTACCCTCTTTAAATACCTACCATAACAAAGTCCCACACCAGGAGTTCTCTGATAAGTCTTCTCATTTATTTCTCACCAGAGATTCTCCTAGTGAGGAATTTAGGAAATTTAGATAGGTTAAGAAACTTGTCCATGGTCATAAATAAATGTTTTAATCATAGAGCTCTATTTGAACTAAATTCTTACTGACCTCAAAACACTTTGTCCCACTAGAAGGAGCTCTAGGAAACACAAATGTCAAGAAGGCCCTTCTCTCAAAAGCTGCTCTTATGGAGAATATAAGACATACACATATAAAGGCATAAGTATATCAATAAAGATAACCTATGTCATAAAGTGAGTAGGAGAGAAAGTGATTACTTCCAAACTGTGAGACAAAAGGAAGCTTCAGGGATGAGATGACACTGGAGTTGGCCATGTAAGATTTTGACATAAAGGTGAAGGGAAAGGCATTTCAATGCAGGGCACAGAATGAACAAAAGCAGAAGGTCAGAAAAGGGTAAGAGTTTTTTGAGGAATACAAAACAGGTCAGGACAGCTGAAGTACAGGATGTATGAAATGAGATGAGATTATCTGCTTTTTGATAATTCGGGTCATACGAAGGCTTTGCTCTCTCCAACTCTTCTCTATCTAGAAGTCTAGAAGACTCCATGATTTTAATCTTTAGGCAACACTGAATCTGTAGGAATGAACATTCATCAGGCAACATGGATGGGATGGACTGGATTAACTGCAAGACGCCTTACTACCATTTTAATCACCATGAAGCTCAACCCTCTGGCACAGGAAGCATTACTATGTATGGACTGTAATACATGGGCTGTATCAGCTCATGTACTGAGGAAGAACACTCAATAATAGCTTGACCATGGTTTTCCAGCAAATCCAGGCCAAAGATAGCCTTTGAGTCCTGTCAGTTTCTGTCTTTCCCTGATTTGTTAAATCACCAAAGCCCATACTCCCCAGTTCAGAGCCCAGACTTGTGTTATCAAGAAAAATAGCTGAAGACAATTCCCTCAAGCAGGTTTTCTATTCAGTGGGAGAAGAATAAAATCAACAAATTTGTCCTCAGGGCAGATTTTGTGGAGACGAGAGTCTTGAGTTCCAATTTGAAAGTTAGTTCCAGTTTTAGAAGGAAAAGAAAGGTCATCTCAGTGGGAAGAAGAGGGGATAAAGAATAAGTGGCTTGGTTCAATCAGAAAGGGTGTTTTAAAGATTATGGAGAAGGGAGAACTACAATTGGATCTGTGTGGAAAAGTGGAAAGTATATTGGACTAGGAATCAGAAGGCTGTAATCTAGACCCATTTCTGAAAATAACTGCTGGAAAGTTGCTGATAAGTTGGAATTGGGTGGCAGAGGCAAGGCCTGGAAATATGACTCCAAATCCAGTTGTGTCTCTCTACTGAATCATGTAGTAGATGATGCAGACAGGGATCACATTTGGAAGAGGAAAAATCCTTCACTCTGCAGGTTGTGTTCTTAACTAAGTCATGTTTCCATCAAGCTTGTCTTACTCTTAGCTCTAGGAAATAATGAGGAGAATTGGGGACGTGGAGAATGCATGGTGTGTGGCTAAAAACCACAGCACTTAGGGAAAAGGCTCTGCCATTCACTTACTCATGATGTTGCTTTCATATCTCCTCTATTGCCAAAGACCTTTCAGGAAAAGCCTATGATGGATGAGTGGTGTAAGAAGTAATGAAATGGCTGGGCTTTCCTTTACTTTTGGGAGAGTGGCTAAAATCCTTAGCATGGCCTAAGTCGTTCATGGTTTACCTCTGAAAACCCACCTTGCGTCATGCTTCTCCCTCAGCCTCTGAGCTCTGACCACACTGGCCTTCTTTCAGTTCCTCAAATCAGCATGCTCTACTGTCTGAGATGGCCAAACTCCACTCACTCCTCCTACCTCAGTGAAGGAGCACTTCTTCAGGAAGGCTTTCTTGACCCCTCCGTCTAGGTCAGGTTCCTTTGTTTTAATCCTTTTAAGACAATCTTCTTTTTTTTAAAAAAAAACACTCTGTCCAGTTCTCTGTAGAACACAGACTTCCTGAGAGCAGGCTGCTTGTCTGTTTTTGCTCACCACCGAATATCCAGTTGCTGACCTGTGGTGGGCTCTCAATGAATATTTGGTGCATAAGTAAATAAACATTTTCTTCCTCAAACATAAGGTACATCCCTCTATGAGGGATGTACCTTATGTTTGAGGAGTTAGAGGTTAAATTATGGGCATGGAGGAGTTAGAGGTTAAATTCTCTAGTTGGGGCCCATGGAAGCTATTTGTTAGTCATTATTTTAAATCAAACCAAGATAGAAAACATACACAGGAATAAAGATAAATTACATTATGGAAAAGTGTCTTTTACATACTTTGTTAAGCTAAGTGACCCACAGAGTTTGATTTGGAAAATTCCAGGAAAGTACACTGATGATGATGATGATGATGATTAAAGCATGGCTAGACATATACCAAACCACTTCCTCTTCCTTTGGGGCACATGGTGGCTACGTTTCCAAGCATTCTTTGCAGCTGTAGCCAAAGGACTGAGTCCCGGCCAATGGAATATGAGTAGAAAGGAAACACGTTACCCAGTCTGGCCCAAAACCATCCTCACCATCTCATGAGATCCTCAATGTTCTCTCTTCCCTCGTCTGAGAATCTAGTATGGGACCTGCAAACTCTAGGGAATGGTGGAGCCAGTGGATGGAATAAGGCAGAGACTCTGCCTCCCCAAATGGAAAGCACCTGCCAAATATCTGATTTTATCAGAGAGAAATAAACTATTGTGTTAAATCACTGAGATTTGGGAGTTTATTTGCTACAGCACTCAGCACTACTTGCCCAAACTAATACATCAGGCATGGCATTAAGAAAATTATATTTTTAAAGTTATCTTCCTCCATAATATTTGAGGTGAAATCATAAGGGTAGATTTCAAATCAACTTTCTGCCCAGTTCTACTGCTCCGTTTTTTTTTTTGGTGCTTGTAGATTCCCAGGGCTGGACAAGATCTTAGGGCCATTTTGTCTAGCTCCTAGCCAATGCAGAAAGTAATCTTTGTCATCACAGGTCACCAATAGTCTCAGCCAAGACCCTCATAAGAGAAGGCAGGAGGACCCTTGAGATGGCTCTTCTCAGCCTGTATTAATTGTTATAAAATCGTTTCTTTTTTTTTTGCAGTCCGCGGTCCGCTCACTGTTGTGGCCTCTCCCGTTGCGGAGCACAGGCTCCGGACGCCCAGGCTCAGTGGCCATGGCTCACAGGCCCAGCCGCTCCGCGGCATGTGGGATCCTCCCGGACCGGGGCACGAACCCGCGTCCCCTGCATCGGCAGGCGGACTCTCAACCACTGCGCCAGCAAGGAAGCCCTATAAAATCGTTTCTTATGCTGAACCCCAAATCTCTCCTTTGGCTTCTTCCAGTGAATTATTCTTTTAACACTTAAAGAAATGGGTTTAAAAAACCATGTGCCCCTCCTTGCCTTCTAATATAAATCCAGTTAAACATAAATTGGGAGCACGATAGAGTGGTGGAGGACAACCACAGTCACTTAAACCACAGTTGCAGAACATGCGAGAAAGTTTGAGAAAAGAAATCTAAATTCACCTGTTATGCTGGAGTCACTTAGGAGCTGTAGAGTTACCTTCCTTACAAATGAGCCGCTAAAAGTCAGATTCTTATGTGATATTTGATTATTAATGATTTGAAGTAATATATTGCTTATGCCTGGGCCTTACTTTTAAATATTCTGATTTCATTGTTCTGGAGTGGGGACTTAGCATCAGAGTTAAAAAAAATTACCTTTTTTTTTTTGTTTGTTTTTTGGCTGTGTAGCTTGTGGTATCTTAGTTCCCTGACCAGGGATAGAACCCACGTCCCCTGCAGTGGAAGCCCAGAGTCCTAACTACTGGACCACCAGGGAATTCCAATTTTTTAATGATTCGAAAGCACAGCCAGAGTTGAGAAACAGTGAGATACACTTCTATCAACTATCAATATAAATTATCCATGTAGGAATACTGCAGGGAATAAAATGTAAGATTGCTTACAAAGATTCTTGTCCAAAACAGCCCCTAAAATCAGGATGATTCATGGACTGAAGAAAAAAAAAAGCATCTTTTCTTGCCATGATTTTCACTCATTATCCAAGCACCCTAAATTGGAGGAGGATGATGAGTCTTGATGAGAAAGGCCTGGCTGGAGGTCAACCAAGACAAGGACTTATGTCCTGCAAAGCACTTCCAAAGGAAATTATGCCAGCAAGTCACTTTATGTATTACACAGGAGAAGCCCAGAGCTCCTTACAGACACGGGAATGTGAGTTCCAGGAGGACAGGGACCAGTGTACCTTGCTCCCGGCTCTATTCCAACATCTGCAACACCGGCCCCTAAGCACCTAAGGGTGCATGTAAATTCTTTTTATAGGTTCCTTGAATGATATTGAAGCTAGTTGGATAAGAAACTAGAAAAGCTGTCCACTCACTCATAGGAAGAAAAGAATGGCTTCTAAGAGATCTGGATACCCCTTTGCTAATTACTAAAGCTCATATGCCCTAGATGAGCAGGCTTCACTTAAAGGGTGGTCATTCTGGCTTCAGAGCCAGAGAGTGAAATGATTGGTTACATCCCTCTTCTGGGGCTCAAATTCACTATCGGCACAATGGGAAAGGGTATCTTGAGTCCTTTATCTTGACAATCTCTTCCTTCTAGATTTCTAAATAACAAGAAATTCCTCTGTGCCTCTGACTGCTATGTGCCAGCCCCTCGGAAGCTAACAGCCACCACAGCTGGGCTCACTCTGATGTGGACCAGTGCCCACTAGAGGGACTAGAGACACATTCACTCGCAGCCCACAGCCCTGACTTCTTCCCTTCTTCAGATGCTTCAAGATGCTGTGGCTTCTACTCTTTATAAAAATCTTCTCTTGCACCAGAAAGTGAGGGAGTTTGAAACTAAATGTAGCGTCGTCTTTATCTTCCACTCTCCACACAGCTAATACTTGAATGCAGTGCCTCATTATCCCAGAGGTCTTATTAGCAGGGTAGGATGACTGAGCAGAGAATCCCACTTTGATTTTACCTGATTTCTGATTTCAACACACATTATGAGTGAGTGGGGAAGAGGCGGGACAGACTGATCTAAACCACTCTTGTCTGCTTTTTGCTGTTTCTCCTCTGCCTCAGAGTCAGCCAGGTAGGGTTGTTTACTTTTAGAAGAATCTGTGAACTTCTAGATGGTTTTGACTGCACTGCCTCAGAGAAGTTGGTCCTGCCAGGAACAGGAACCCTTCAGAAGAAGAGGGAACAAGTGATTCTAAAATTCTGCCAGTGCATATCTGAATTCTTGTCTTAAAATTTTTAATAAGAGGTTGACTGAGACCCTAAACAGAAAGGTAGGATACATGGTCCCACCTCTCACCAGTGTCCAAACTGGTAAGGCCCAGCACAATCAGAGGTGGAAGTAGTGAGCTGGCCTTGGGTGGCGGGGGAGAAGGGTTATCATGGTGCCACCCCCCGAGACCATAAATATTAACTGACATGTGATAAAGCCATCTGATTGGAGCTGAAACCAGGAAAGATGGAAAGCAATTCTCGAAGTGAGAATGATTCCAAGTATTCTAGCCCTTCCCTATTAAACAGATCTTGAAGGACATTAAATTGTCAGCTCCTATCCTGCCCTAAAAACTCTGAGGATATACATGATCACACTGGGCACAGTGCTTGGGCTGAGGGAACAGAACAAGGGGAAGGTAGTGGGAAGAGAGCCCGGTGTAGGAGCAAAAGCAGGGTGCTCAGGCTCAGAAGACGTGGGGTCTGTCTGGTCTAAAGCTTATTCATGCAGTACACGCTGATGATGCATCTACTGTGTGTCAGGCACCAGGTCATGGCAAGGGATGTAATAGTGCCTTCAGTACAATCGGAGGATGGAAACTTTCCCTGTCCTCTAAGAGTGGGCTGCAGGCAAGCAGAGCCCAAATCCAGAGTAAAAAATAGTAGGTGCTATGAAGGGAGACGCAGAGTGCTATGAACTGCACACATCGGCAGGACGAAACTGTCTCGAGTGGCCAGGGAGGCTCCATGGAGGAAGTGAAAAGTCAACTGAGATCTGAAGGATGGCAGAGAATATTCTAGGCAGACAAAGATTATGCACCAAGGGCTGTGGGTGGACCAACCATGGTGCAACTGGAAAACTCAAAGTATCTGAAAGTAACCCAATGCGGTCAGAGTGGAGAGTGAAGGGATGAGGCTGGAGAGATACAAAAAGTCTGCCTTATCTCAGCCACCTCTTTGGGCAGCTGACTCATTCAACACATGTGTCATGGGCTCAAGGCCAGTGACAAAAGGTCCCATAAACAAGGGCACATTTAAATACGTTACGAAGCTTTGCATTTATATACAGAATAACTAGGGACAGGGAGCACTGGGGAGAACTGATTGAAGGGTTTGAAATAAAGGAGCAACATGATGAGGTTTGAATTTCAGAAAGATCATTCATTCTTCCATTAAGAAGATATTCTGGAGTAGGCGGCAAGCCCATGAATCTAGGTGGCAAAGGCGCCAGAAGGAGCAGAGAGTAGACAGGCACTCATTTGTCTCAGATGTAGGGCCTTCATCTGCAGAAGGAGGCTATTGTTGAGAGGTGATGTGTGGCCTCTCGGGTCCTCCCACGCTGAGGCCTACGCTCCATGACAGCTGACAGATCACACGGTGCAGGAAAGGCCAAAGATTAGTCACCTGCTTGCTATGATGATTTGGGGTGAAGGTGGATATTCTGACTTGCTGAGTGGGATTATTAATTTTTTCTTACTTTAAAAGTCATATAAATATAAAGCTTCTGAAGTGTGTTTTCTCTTCTTTAAGGTTTTTCTATTGTGTCAATTAAATTGGGCAAACCAATGAAATCCACTGCAGCTCACTGGGATGAGAAAAACTGTCTAAGCTGAATGCTAACTTTTCAAATTTTTATATGTATACACATGTATACTCATTTAAAAATCAAATTGGCACAGAAGGATATAAAGTGAAAAATAAACCTCCATCCCAGAGGTAACCACCCCAAAATTGATGATGCCTACAATTTTTCTACGCCTGTACATAAATGGGTGGTTGTGTGCACGCATGCACGCGTGCACACACACACACACACATTCACACATAAACACCCTTTTAAAAAGTTTCTCTTTAAACACAAATGAGATCCTTTATGTACTGTTCTGCTCCTTGTTTTTTCTTTAAGGAGTTTTTCTTGGGTGTCTTTTATAGCACATATAGATTTATCATGTCTAAGTCTCCATGTTGTCGTATGAATTTGCCGTATCTTATTTATTTTGTAATTCTATTTAACTAGTCTCTACAGCATTACAAACAATGCCACAATGTATATTTCTGAACAGGTACTGCTGTGCCCTTGTGCAAATCAAACAGCATACTGTTTGAAATTAAATCATAGTGTCAAAATATGGGTATAATTAAAATTTTGAAAGATAGTACCAAATTTTGTTTCCAAAAGATTGTATAAATTTGTACTCTAATCAAAAACACACAAGAGTACCTGTTTCCCTCAGCTTTGCCAAAAGCAGGTATTAAACTTGTAAATCGTGGTCATTTTGATGAGGGGAAAATGGTATTTTAAACTGCATTTCTTTAAATAAAATAAGGCTGAACATCCTTTCATAGGTTTAGCAGCTATTTTTATTGTCTCTTTTGTGAATTGCCTGTTGATGTCCTTACTCTTTTTGTCTAATGGATGATGCTTTTTAAATCAATTTTCATGTGATCTTTATATGCAATCAAAACTATTTGTTCCACTGTTTATTATTTTTGTTCACATGAATAAGTCACTGAACCACAGTTTCCAAATGCGTGAGGATTAAATGAGATAATGGATATGAAAGCATATTGAGAAGTATAAAGCACTACAGACGGATAATTCTTAGACTTTACAAGATTTCTTCACTGGAGTGCTCCAAATCATTGCACACATATAATCTAGCCACACAATGGGACACAATGAGATGTGTTTACTGACATAAAATAAAGACACCCTTTAAAGGGATGGGCACGTCAAATGCTCCACGGCAGCCCCTTAGTCAGCGGCAGAGCCAAGCGGGTCCAACTTTCCTGATTTCCAGTTCAATGGACTTTCCACTAAGCCAGACGTGTTATAATAACTGTTAAAAAACAACAAAACCCCCCGACTCTCTATGGATGAGGTAACATATTAGGTGAAATAACCATTGATGTTGGAGGGACCACAAACTGGGAGGATTAGCCACGCCCTACTGCGATGAGCCAGCCAGCAGAGTAGCAGCCACTAAAACTGAGAAGGAGCGCCAAAGACTCATGATGTCACACTTAGAGTCAGTATCGGTTAGACCCTGAGTCATTCTGGTCTATACAGTGTGAGAGAACTTGCAAAAACAATTGAGAAGAGGGCTGGCAAGATTCACAGGAAGTGACTAAAAGGTCTGGAAATCAGGGGCTGTGCAGTGGAGAATCATTCATCCAGTACACGATCATTTACGCCACAGCTGTCCCTATAGCACTTATGCGTATGGCTTTGTGTTCAGTGATCTCATCTTTGTTCAGTTCAGTCCAACCCAGCAGTCAAGGAACATTTGAGTGCTTACTATAGGACACACGAGGAACAAGATAACATCTCTGCCCTTGGGGAGAGTTTATAGAGAATGGGGTACATGAGAAATACATGGGTCATTGAAACACAATCTTCTAAGTGGTATGGTAGAGGTAAAGCAGAAAATGCTTCCACAGTGCACTGGGGAGGACAAGGTACAAGGACCACACTTTTACTGATGTCTAAATTGAGGTCTTAAGGAGGATAATTCTTGGCTAGGTGATGAAGATGGAAGTGAGAAGGTCACGTATTCCAAGAATGGAAAGTATTTGCTCAGCCACAGAGGTAAGAGAAAGTCTCCCTGTTTCGGAAGACTGTGTGTGTGTGTGTGTGTGCGCGCGCGCGTGTGCGTGCATGCGCACACATGGGCATGTGTATGTGGGTGCATGTGGCTATGGGCTTTTTATACGACACTCTGAGCAGTGTGAACCTTATCGTGAAGGCAGTGAAAAGTCACTGAAGGATTTCTGAAGGTAGATATAAAGGAAGCTAAAGTATTATATCAGAATTTGGTGAGTGATGGATAAGAGGAGACAGTGAAACAAGGGCAGGAATCAGGACAGCTCCTGTGCTTTTAATCAGGGAATGCAAGTGGTGTCATTCACCGTGGAGGAACGCAGGAAAGAGCTTTTTTAAAAGGGAAAATCGTGTGTTCTGTTTTGAAAGTGTTGAATTTGTGGGCCTAGAAGCCAATTTATGAAGACTGGTAAGCGGATAGATACATCCTCTGGAGCTCAGAGGGAGCTCTCAACTGCAGATCTTGGCCAGAGAGTTTTCAGCACGTAGATGATATTTGTGGTCACAGGAGCCGATCACTTAGGAGAGCGTGGAGTGAGACCAGAAGGGGGATTAGGGCAGAACTCAGAAAAACATCAAAATAAGGAATGAGGAAAGAAAAGGAAATCTGTTGAAAAAGAGTGGGGAGCTGTGAGTAGAGAGGTAGAAGGAGAACCCAGAGTGCATGGTGTCACAGAAGCCAAATGAAGAACACGTTTCGAGGAGACGGTGTCAACAGCTTTAAATGGTGAACAGGGTTCAAGCGAGATATGCACAGAGCAGTCCCCAGCATACTTAGCATCAAAGAGGTCACTGGTGGTGCTGAGGAGTGCAGTGTAAGTGGAGAGGTGGGGACGGAAGCCAGATTGCAGGGGGTGAGTAGTGAGTAGGAGGTGAGAGAGCAGAGAGAACAAAGCTTAGATGTGTGTGTGTGCACGCACCTGCACGCACACACATGCACATATTTATTTCTAGGCAATTTTATTACATGTATACATGTAATATGTCCACCACCACAGCCAAGATACAGGACGGCTCCCTCACCATAAGGATCCCTTCCGTTGCCCTTTTATAACCACATCCACTCCTACCCATCCTTAACCCTTGACTTCTCCCCTCAACTGTAACCCCTGGCAAATGGTGATCTGTTCACTGTATCTAGCACCCTCTCAAGAATATTATATAAGTAGAATCATGCAATATGCAACCTTTTGGGATTAGCTTTTTCCACTCAGCATAATTCTCTTGAGATTCATCCAAGTTGTGGTGTGTATCAGTAATTCATTCCTTTTTTTATTGCTGAATAGTATTCCTGGGTAAGAATATACCACCTGTTGAATGACATCTGGGTTGTTTCCAGTTTGGGGCTATTATGGATATAGCTGCTATGAACAGATTTTTGAGTAAACACATCTTCATTTCTCTGGAATAAATGCCCAGAAGTCAACTGCTGGCATATATGGTAGTTGTATGTTTAATTTTTAAAGGAACTTCCAAAGTGCTTTCCAGCATGGCTATACCATTTTACATTCCCACCAGCAAGGTATGAGTGATCCAGTTTATTCACATCCTTTCCTGCATACCATCATCATTGGCCATTAGGGAAATACACATTAAAACTATAATGAGGGGCTTCCCTGGTGGCGCAGTGGTTGAGAATCTGCCTGCTAATGCAGGGGACACGGGTTCGAGCCCTGGTCTGGGAGGGTCCCACATGCCGCAGAGCAACTAGGCCCGTGAGCCACAACTACTGAGCCTGTGCGTCCGGAGCCTGTGCTCCGCAACAAGAGAGGTTGCAATAGTGAGAGGCCTGTGCACCGCGATGAAGAGTGGCCCCCGCTTGCCACAACTGGAGAAAGCCCTTGCACAGAAACGAAGACCCAACACAGCCAAAAATAAATAAATAAATCAATAAACTCCTACCCCCAACATCTTCTTTAAAAAAAGAAAAAAAAACCTATAATGAAATATCACTATACACTTAGAATGGCTAAAATGAAAAACAGTAACAACACCATCCAGGTACCTATTTGAGACATGACAGCATACTGATGGTACTTAGAAGCCTGGGAGGAAATGAGAGTGACTACAGAGAGAACTGAGGGAGAAAAGGAGCCAAGAAAAGCTAGACAATTTAGGGACATGCAAGAAGGAGCAAGACAGCGAACCTGAGAAGTAGATAAATAGAAAAATCAGAAAGCTGGAGATGTCAAGGGAGCTGGGAGGATAGCTTTTTAAAGATGAAATGTCCATCCCACCCCCTGCTGAGATATCACGTCAGATGAACACTGACATTGATCTATGGTTCTGGCAATGTGGAAGTCACAAGTCACAGATGTCCTCAGCCAGGGTAGTGGAGGTAGGAGTGCTGGGGAGAAAAGCCAGAATGTGAGCTAAGGAAAAGGAGGCAGCATGTGTAATGAAAAATCTTCTAGAGTCTGGCTTTGGGGAGGAGATAATGAAACAGCTAGAGAGAGCTGTGTAGGCAATGGGGGCGGGGGGTGGCAGGGAGGGGATCTACGCCATGCTAGAACACAACTGGATGCTAATGAGAAGAACCCAATCAAGGATAGGATTCAGGATGAAGAACAGATGAACAATGGAGTGAGGGTCCTCTCATGATGAAGGAAACGGGATCAGAATACATTTATGCCAATTGGTGTTTGTTTGATAATCTGACGAGCTCTTCTGCTTGTTGTAACAGAAGGAACAGAGAGGACAGGCACAAATTTGACAGCAGAAGCTGAGGGAGTGTCTTCTGGTGGTTTCCATTGTCACTGCGAAGAATGAAGCAGTCACCTCTTAAGGAGGGGGGAGTGGGGATGGGGTGCAGTCAGATACTGGGGGGTAGAGTAGAGAATGTAGGTAACAGCTGAGAGCAGCATGTAAGAATGTAGGCTGTGAGTGGGGTTAAGGTGGGTCACAATTTATTCTGATATCAACATGCCTGGATGTGTGCTTTTCTCCAGCGACATCCAGCCACTTTGGTGAGCAAAAGACAAGTGGTTGAGTTCATCCGGATTACAGTATCGCCAGGAAAGAGTGACAGGAGAGAAAAGCAAAGGATTGAAGGAAGACATTATGATGTAAATTTCTATGGTATACTTACAGTCTATTTTCCAGAGGAGGTATGGTATGATAAATGTCTTCAGGGTGCATCTCAGCAACAACAGATAGCATCTATTAAACACCTATTAGGAGGCAGGCACCGTGCTTGGCACTTACATGAACTCATTTAACCTTCCCAGGAGCCCAAAACTGTAAGTACTATCAACCTCCTTTCATAGCCTTGCTTTAGAGAACTAAATAACCTTGATCCATCGCAAAGTACAGAGTAGTAAAGTCTGGGTTCAAACAAATTTCTCTTTGATTCAGTCTGAGTTCTGTGCATTGCCTTGCAGCCTTCAGTTCAGGTACATGGAGACTGAGCCAAGTGACAAAAATGGTCCCGAATGTCACAAGACACTGAATTTGGATTTTTCATCTTGGTATGTCCTGATGTGAATTTGCAGTTGCAGGTGCAGCTCAGTACCCTTTAACTAAAAAAGGCATTAACTGCTATTGTCATAGTATTTCCATGCAGGGCACATGAATAACTCTGCTACTCTTTAAAGAAGACAGGTATACCATGTGGGCTGAGGATGCAAGCATGTTGGGGGTTTATGGATAAACAGGTCCCTTTCCTGTGTTCGACTTTCATGTTGGGAAGACCGGTAGAGGTCATTTTCTCCACGGCCCCTTCCTTGACAAGAGTCATCTCTGATGAGTGATCATCTAGAACCTGCTCCTTTCCTTCCAGTGGCAGGATGCTCCTGTTTGACATGCTGTGTTCAGTCTCTTTGGGGATGTCTCAGGTATCTGCCTTCCTTTTTATGCAGTACATGTTGCTGAGGGCTGAACATGACCCAGGAATGGCAGTAGCCGTTGTCTCAAAAAGTTCTATTTGATATTCACAAAACCCTGAAAAATACTGTTATAGCAATTTTACATGAAGAAGAAAGTGAAAACCCTGTTTACCTCTCCCAGTGAGTTCTACCCCATGAATACACACAGGACCAATCTAACAGCTCTTTCACCCAAAAGCTCTCCAGTGCTGTCACAGTCAGGGTCCAGATGCATGCTTTAAATACAACTTGAAAATGAAGTTGCTTAATCTCCTTTGAAGGGGTGAGCATTGCTTAACAGCTGGAAGTGTCTCCTCCATTACTGGAATTGGCTGCGCAGTACGGTGGTTACTGGAATGGGCTTTATGGCTGGGACACTTAATCAAATGTGGAAAATTTCAGGAGCATTCTGAAAGAAAGAGTGGGTCCCATTTGATAAGGACATGAACCCAGAAACAGAATGGTGTGATGAGAAGGCTCCCCGGGCAATGGTGAGGTGGGATAGATGTGGAGTGATGGTGGTGAGGTCAGAGAGGCAGTGAGGAGGAGGTTTTTCACTAGAAGGGAGAAACAGGTAGAAGCATTGGACTTTTACTGCAAGTCCAGACTAAGCATAAGCCTGGGCTTCTGGGCGACTGTGTCCAGCTGGCTGGGGAAACTGGCTGGAGGCTAGGAGCCCCGAGCTTGAGCTCTTCCCCTGACCCCACAACTTATTTGTTTGGGATGATCACTCTTTTCACTGAAGCCTCACTTCTCCCACTTGTGTTTCAGAATTTGGATACAAAATGAACCTGTTGCTGGGAACCCTTAAAGAGGTTCCATTTGCTGTCTCAGTTCTGGTCCTCACAGACCACCCATTCCCCCAAGTTACTGCAGATTCCTTTTGGACAGAGAGGCTACAATGCTCCAAAGAAATGCTGCTCTAATGCAGCTCCTAGAAACCCAAAGGATTGCTTTCAAATTTACCAAAAGCCTTTGAATCTGAGCAACACCTCCGGCAAGGGTATAGAAATCAAAGCTCTCTCTCCCCCCAAAGCATTTAAAAATACATTCTACCCAGGCAGAAACCAAGGAAGAGATAACCAACTAACCGATGCTCTGTTTAAATGACAAAGTTTAGAGCCACAATGTCTTACATTCAAATCTTCTGACCGGCTCTGCATTCTTGAGTAAGTTCCTTAAACTTTCTGAGTCTTGACTTCCTCATATTAAAAAACAACAACAACAACAACAAAACATACACACAAAAACAAAACCTGTACACCAAGCTCAAATTTAGATTGGAAATGTTTTATAAACTGGAAAGCACTAGGTATTATTATTATTGTTCCTTAATTCTAAACAATTAATGGACATCACCTATACCAAGACAGTGCTGACTGCTAAAGGTGCAAAGAAATAAGTAAGTTACCCCTGGATGGAGATGAAACATGTACTTTAATGTAAGTTAGAAAATGATAAATGTCATAAATCTCATTTTACTTCTTATTAAAACAGATTGAAGAGAACAAGATCTAATATGCAATTTTACTTTATTCCAGTAGAATTGGGCGATGGGTTATAAAATTTTCCTTCAACTTTAAAACACGTATTGTTACTCAGAATCTTCTTTTTTGTTGTTGTTATGTATTTGTCTTTTAAATCAAGTTCTACATATCCCAAGAGGTCAATTTCTTTACACAAGGCAATGGAAATTCTAAGTACTACACTGGAAGAATGATATTGATATGCTGGACGAATCCATTAGAAAGTGGTCAGGATGGAGAATTTCAACATTCATTCAACACATGAATGGAGAAGAAGAGATTTAGATGGACTTGAGAACTTTCTTCAAATACCTAAAAGGCTTTCAGACGGAAGATGTATTAGCTGTCTACTTTGTGGACAGATGAGTAGCTGTTGTAAGGAAACAGACTTCCGTCTAAAACAAGAAGTAACTTTATAACCTTTAGAGAATTCAACAAAGGAAAAAGCTGCCTTGAGAGCTAGTAAATTTCCCATCACTGGAACTATGCTTATTTAAAAAAATAAAATGATAAATCCATTGCAAAACAACTTTGCAAACTCCACAGCAAAAAGACTTCTTTTGAAAAGTGAGTAAGCACACCTCCGTTTCTTTCTTTCATAAACTGTTCACTTGCCTAACTGGCACAAAATGAAAGTAGACCTCCATAGGCCAAGACCCACCCAGAGAAACAGAACCAAATGGCACACTTGATGAGTTTGAAGGGGCCTTTTATGTACTACTCAAGTGAGCCTCTGCCATCATTGGATCCCTGTGCTCCATCCTACATTGATCCACAACCCTTCCTGATTTTCTGCTGTCATTTGTACTAAATGCAATAACTTATTGTCTATAAAGTCTGCTTTACAATCTGATTTTACTCAAGGGAATGTGTCTGCAGTATGTACTTTCTCCAACATCCCTATCTCTTGACAACGTTATCAACAGGTACTTTTTCAGAAAGGGAGGTGGCAAATTACTTCAAACTGCATGAATTTCTATAAGTGCAATAACATTCCTCAATTTTTAAAGGGCATCTTTTTTTTTTTTCTTTTAAAGTTGTCATTTGAATTCAAACTCTTTGGAAAACATGCGTAATAATCTTAATGATCCCACTGAGCAGTTTAAATTCAAATTGTGGAGCATCTGAAACACCATGCTGGCAGCGCTTTCCATAAATTACTTTCAAATTCAATACACACACACACACATACACACACACAATTTAACCAGTACCACACTCAAAAATATTTAAATTACAGTTTCTCTTTTCTAGTCCCATTTAAATTGTTATTTGGTTGATAAATTAGTGTCATACTATCTGCTTATAAATTTCCAAATTAATTTTCAAGAAAATAATTTTGTGGTAGGCATAAATTTTTATTTGCCCTCAGGATAAATGGAACTTTGCTTTGTGGTAGGGTTCCTGGCTTTGGTGTGAGCTTGTGCTTGTGCTTGTATGCACACATGGGTGGGTATCTTGGTGTTTGGTATATCAAGTCCAGTTTACTCATTTACCTTGCAATTCACTCTGTACACTATCATTTTTAGGAAATGCTGGGAGACAATCAAAAAGGCCACTTTTGCTAGAGAGACTGCTCAACCTAGATTCTTTATAATGAGCTCCTATCTACAGCAGAATTGAACTAATTACATCTTGAGAATTTAATGATTAAAGCAAACTCTTAGATACATGAGAGAAAAACCTCATTTTTGCTTTATTTCTAGTATCTTTGAAATTAATATTTGTTCACAAAGCTTGCCAGTAACATTTCAGAAACCAGGAAATATATATAAGTGAGCTGGGAAATATTCTGTTTGTAATATATGGTCAAAATAAAGCAATACAAAATGTGGGCATTGTGCAGCAGAATTCCAAGCTTGTGCAATTGACACATTTAATCACAACTTGGCTATGAGGAAAAATTTCCCCATAATTTTGAAAATATGGGTGTTCTTTGGCACTGAATAGCACTGAAATCCATCCCCTTCCTGTGCAACACAGTTGCAATGTTTGATACCACTCAAATTATCAATGAAACAGTAATGATTAGATACTTGGGAATAATTAGAATTTTAAAGACTGATTAAAGGCTGTTTTGATGTGTTAACAGCCCCTAATGAAAGATACAATTCACTGACTGAAGAAGAGAACAGTCATACAAGTACAACACTCTAAACTGCAAATGTTGGGCAAAGACTGGTTAAAATAGAGGATCTACTCTATTGAGTATGTTAGTATTTAGAAGCTATCTCATAAAGTTGTTTATTTTTCTTAAAAGTGATTTTTAAAAGGCTAACTCAAATTTGTAAATTAAACTCTGCTCTACTCAAGGGCCAGCTGGAAACTTCTCCAGTGTGAGAGTCAGAGGGAAAAATCATCAGCATCATCAACAACAGATATTGACTGAACGCCAGCAGAGTATGAGGCCTGTGCTTGGAGTCTCGGGGGAGACAGAGACACATGCCATGGTAAGATATTTACAATCTAGCTGGGGAGACAGGACTGTGACATGCTTAGATAAACAGCTACAAAATTATTCCCCCAATCTTATGTGTCCCCCTTCCCTCAAAGACCCAGTATGCACTTAACATGCTACATATTTGTTTGAATGGCTATCTCCTTCAAATGGGGAACTCCCCAAGGACTCGGGGTTGTATCTTTCTAAACTTTGTAACCCTAATGCCCACTACAATATTTGAAATATAGAAGGTGCTTAGTAAATACTCAGTTGTTGGATAAATGACTGAAGACCATTTAGTCAGGCAACTGAGATGCCACGGTAAGAAAACCAGACTCCCAGTCAGAAGATGGAAGTCAGAGCCCATTTCAGTTTCTTAGCTATATAGGCTACTTTCTCTGAGCCCTAGTTTTCTCATGTTTAATCTAGGAATAACACCTGCCTTGTGGAATTGTTGTGAGCATCAAATGAAAAACAACTATAAAGGTACTTTGGGCACATGCATTTAAGTATAAGGTATTATTATGCTAAGCAGCTGGTACAGGTGGTAAATGCTAAAAGATATATAATTATCATAGCTGGACAACAGGTAGGTTAGTAAGTAAAGTTGCCTAATACCATCCAATAGTAACTTAGGGAATTGGGAGTCAACTTATTCCGCCCTGAAAGCCTAATCATTCTCTTCCATGTGAAGGTAACACAAATACCTAATAATAAACCGGTTGTTATGTGATTTAGGAAGTTCACTTGGCTCTCTTTCACCTAGAAAAACTGTATTCTGGGCTTCAGTTTACTAATATGCAAAAAGTGGGGCTTGGTTAGAGAGTCTTCAAGGTCCTTTCAGGTTTCAGTGACATCAATATTGACTTCCACTCAATTCTACTAGCAAAATGGACTTAAACCATCTAAAGGTATAGTAGCACTTTTTCATAGCTTTTAAGTACCCACTTTTTCCAAAAAGGAAGAACAGCATCAACATGGCTTTTCCATTGGTTGCTGTTACTGGTGGTCTCAGGACAAAGGAACTTGGCCTTTGTAATAAATCCAATTAAGACGCCATCAGAAGAAGGTAATGAGTCCGAGACTATCTTGTTGCGTATACAGAAAAACCCATGAACCAGAAGATATTCTTTACTTCCTCTGCTCCCACTTTCTCTGCAGAATAATACACATATAATGAATGTTCAACAAATCCTTACTTAGCAACAGGCTGGTTTCTTTTCCTTTTATCCCAGGTGTTGTAAAGGAGTTCAACATGGAAAACAAATGTTTAGAAATTGGAATTATTTTTGTGCATTCTTTTCCCCCTATCATATCCAACACTACTTTCAAGCCCTAGCTCAAATGCTGCAGCATCTGGGAGGTCTTTCTTGGTGTTGGTGCCCTCCAAACCCACCCTTTTCTGAGCTCTCATCACTGCCTGAGTCTCCCTCACAGACAGATTGTGCCTTATATTATACTTGTATATGTGTGTGGTGCTGCTTCTCTGTCTAAGGGCTCCATGAGAGCAGGGATTGCACCTCATGCTGCTCATATCCCCCACAGCATTGAACTCAGCCCTCTGTACACAAAAGGTGTTCATTCGATGGCTCTCACAATCAGCAAATAGTTTATTCTTCAGTTAAAAATATTCAAGAGACATATGTTTAAATGCTTGCTTTTCCCAAGGCAATGGAGACAGTAATCCTCCCTTCCATCTCCTGGATTCTATTCCATAAAAACTCAGAAACACTCTTGAGCAAAGTCTGACGGCACAATTTCACAAAAACAACCTTCATTTTATTTTACTTTGAACTTAATTAATAGTACTGCTTAACCCACCACCTCTTAATTACATTGGCAAGTTGGTGAGGCTTATTGATCTGTGCCTGAGGAGTTAATCCCAAAAGAGACTTTGACAAAAAGCACTGTATTAGAGAACACATCGTTATTCTGGCAGCTTTTCTGGAATGACCTGCAGACACTGCCTGGCCAGACACAGGCCAGTTTGGCTTCCTGCCACTTGTGCCAATTTCCTAATGATCTAATAGGAATGCACAGCAACTCTCCAAAGAACCAAGTTTTTCTCTTTTCTCTGGTCTAAAAAATGAGGTAAGATCTAGTGGGTAAAAGTGTAACCTTAAAGGAAAATGCAGCAGGGCTATATGATGTTTTAAACATTAATAGGCCCCTATTGAGGGCCCACCAAAATTCTTTAAAGGCAACAGGATACGCAAACACCTGTTAAATATCTCAGTATGTAGCTTCTATATCTAGAAACACAGGATATTCTAATCACCACTCCATCAACCAGGACCAATAATGCATTTACAGACCTATGGCCAAAAGGTGTAGTTCACTGTTATGGACTGAATTGTTTCCTCCTAAAATTCATGTCCAAGCCCTAACTCACAATGTGATAGTATATGCATATGGGGCGTTTGGGAGACAATTAGGTTTAGATGAGGTAAGAGGGTGGGGTCCTCATGATGGGATTAGTGCCCTTATAAAAGCAGACACCAGAGAGCTTGCACTCTCTCTCTTTCTCCCTGTCATCTGAGGGCATAGTGAGAAGTCGACCTTCTACAAGCCAGGAAGAGGTCTCATACCAGAAACCCACCATGCTGACACCTTGATTTTTGATTTCCAGGCTCTAGAACTGTGAGAAATTTCTATTGTTTAAGCCACACAGTCTGTGGTATTTTGTAAAGAAATAAGTACTAAATACCTCCCAGGGTGAGAGGTATTGCTTTGGGCACTATTTTGGAAGATGTGGAGTAAGGTTTGGGCATGAATAGGAAAGAGACACAAAGAAGAACAGGAAAAAGTGAGCCTGCTTCTTAAGGAGCTCACAGTCTCTATACATGCGGGTGAGACTCTCTGCCTAATGTAAGGTTAAGACAAAGGTGAATGATTAAAACAAAGGTAAAGATAAAAGCTCTGGGGAGTCAGAGGAGGAAGTGCTTATCTTCAGCTGGAAGGACACAGGGAAGGATTATCAAAACAGTGGTAACCAAACTGGGACCTGAGGGCTGTGAAAATAAGAGAAAAAAAAAAAAAAAAGCCTTGTTGATTAAAAGAAGACCTATCTGATGACACACCATCTGTTAACTTGAATTTATTTAAGAGAAAGGTAGAGGCTAAGATTTAGAATGAAGGAGCTCAAAGTTCTGCTCTAATCCTATGCTAATTCCTCATTTTCCAAAGCCCTTGGTTTTTTACGCCTTGATTTTGTTAATTTGTAAAAAGGAATAGTAACAGTTCTCACTCACCTGTCAGGGTAGAAAAAGAATAAATATGTGGTATTAGAAGAAACTAAGATTTACCATGTGACACACTGGTACTGGTCTCTTCCTCCACGAAGATGCTCTTGTTGAATTCCTCCTTTTTCCTCCAAATGTCTCTACTCCCTTCCCTTAGTTCTTTCCTCTGAGGCCCCAGCACATTCAGTGTTATCTACTTTATGGAAAAACTATTTGTCTATTGGTTATGCTTTTATAATAGAATTTACTTAGAGTTTTTGCCTAAACTAGAATAAAAATATAAACTTTCACTTTTTTAGGGATACATTTTAGAAGGTTCAGTTTTATTTTAACTAATGTGTCCCAATGGCTTGATTGATATAAATTGCCTCAAATATCTTTTAGCATTATTAAAGAGCCCATAAAGTAAAAGTAACTTCTGTGGAAGATGCTTATAATCCAAAATAACTGATACAATTTAAAAACTCATCACATATGTGCATTTGTGATTTTCAGATTTCTTACAGTTCTCAGTGCATCTATGCATTCATGACATCCCAAGCAAGTCTTCTCCCCTCTCCTGGCATCCTATTTTCTTGTATTGTAAATGTAGGAGACTGAATTATTAAATAATATTCAAGTTAAAAAAATACTTTTCAAAGACCTATCAGGTATACCAGATATACCAGGCCCTTGTCACTACGAAGGGTTCAAAAAGAGTACCTGCCTTGCTATAAAGATGATGCTAACCTCACCTGGCATCCCCTGACTCTGCAGGGAGGTGAGTAAAAGAGAGGTTCAGGAAGCAATTTTTTTTTTTTTTTTTTTTTTTTAAGTAAGCCAGGCTGTGGGAGATAATTACCATGTCCCATTCAAAGTCATCAGAACATCAGAGAACCTCCACCCTAACTCCCCGGCAATTTTCCTGTGTGTTTGACCTTGAGTACAGCAGCTCATATGAAGATTCTACAGCTGGAAGCAAGACAGCTGGCTTCACTCTCACATCCCTCCTTTCAATCTTTTACACTTACATTTGAACAGTGACTGCTCCCAGGCTCCGGAGCCAAGTTCCCTTCTTTGCTTCTTATACACACATAGAGTTCCAAATCCAAGGTATAGCAAAGGGCAAATGGTCAAAGACTCTCTCAGCAGACACTGTGATCTAGAGGGAAACCCAGTCCCTCTCCAGCCCCTCTCATCACCAATAAATATCAGAGCAGCCATAGGCTCACATGTTGGGACAAGAACTAAGGAAAAGAAAAAAATGAATAAAATCTGAAAACCCCCGGCTCTAACATACACACACACTCTCTCTCTCTCTCTCTCTCTCTCTCTAAGGATTTCAAATCAGTAAGGAAATGTGCCAGAGTCTCAAATGACTATAATACCAGTTGTAGAGGGTTAAATCCTATAAGAGCAGGAGAAACAAAAGCCTTGCATGTTCAGGAAAGGCCACATCTATTTGGGGAAGTTCCAGGAAAGCTTTTTAAGGTTCGATGACACAGATTTTCAAATGATGGTGACGAAGAAAGGTACAAGACAGACAGCAGTCTGGGCACAGAGAGAGAAGGCTAAGATAGTCATGTCTGGGAGAAGTGTCCAGTTTGGTCAAATGTTCGAAAGGAATGTGTAGGAGAGAGATGGGGATAAAAGTGAAGTATTTGGGGGACTAGTTCTTACAGAAACTGGGGCTGGAGGTACAGGCACATGGATCTCAAACCTGAGCATGCCTAAGAATCTCTCCTCAGAGCCTTGTAAAAGATGCTAATTTCCTGGCTGGCTGTGCAGGGATTCTGGGGAGTGGTCCAGAATTTTATTTTTAATGAGGACTTCAGGGTGATTCCAAAGCCAGTGACCTCTGACACGTTTGGAGAAACCAAGTTTCCAGAGTCTCGTGACTGGCCACTGCCCCTCAGACTCTTAGAGCTCTCAAACCAGTAGTGTGCAGGTAACATTGCAGAAACTGAAATGCTGGAGAATAACCGTCCTTTGGTGATGCAAGTTAGGCAAACTTCCTTTGCAGGTTTTGTGGGTGTGTCCCTGAGGCTTCGTCTGTGCAGTTATTTACTGCTCAAAGCCCCCATACCTTGAGCTTTATTCAGCCCTGTCAACCTCTCTGAACCCTCACTTAGCCACTGAGGTAAGAAATACCACTTTCATTCTATTTGTGAGGAAATTTAAGCTAAAAGAAATGAGGTGAATGCAGCATAGTAGCTGGCCAAGCTGGGTGTGAATGAGGTCTGACTTTAAATTCCATATTCTTTCTCATTTGCTGCTTCACATCAGGTCCCCTAAGTGAAAGACTGATATCTTACCTAGGACTCTTGAACTTATTTTCAGGTTTATTTTTAAGATCAATTTGAAAGCATAAACTCTCTCTCTCTCTCTCTCTCCCCCCTCTGCCCAAATCCTTTTTCTGCCAATTGAAAATGCTATTTCATTTGTCTCTTCTGAGGGTATGGAGTAGTTCAGAAGACCCTACTAATGCAGGTTCCAAGCTGTAGCTGGGTAATTATCATTCCTTTATCCTTTAAGAGATATAAGATAAATATGAAAGAAAACGAGGAATAGACTCCTTCTCTATTTTCTTTCCATCCTTTTATCTCTAAAGTAGGAAGTTTACTGAACCACTGCCAACAATTCACTCAGCCTAATGAAGTATATAAGTAATAGGATTAAATAATCTTAAACCATTATTACAGTGGCCTGATGCTGACATTCATCCAAACTCTGGCAAACACCGAGTGGTGAGTTCATGCTTGATTTAAAAATAAACAAACTAGGGCAGTGGGAAGGTTCTAGCATAAAGTTTCAGAGGCATTTAACCTGGAAATCTGAGACTCTCCATCTTGGTTGGGGCTGAAGCAAATGCTGTCCTATTTCTAAACTCTCCAACCAAAATTTACGCAACCAACATTTTCTAGGGATGTTTCTCCGGGGCCTGTAGCCCCACATGGTTAAATCTCTTGATGTCAGTCACAAAGAAAGCAGTTCTTTGAAGGCATCATCAAGGCTCATGGTTTCTATTTCTGCCCCCGACATTAATAAACCATATAACCTCAGGCAAATCAGTCAGCTTTCTTGGGCTTTAGGTTTTCTTGGCTATGAAAATGACGTTATTGAATTTCTAAGGTTCCTCCTGGCCCTTAAAAAAGCATTCTAATTCTATGACAACAGAAATGAATATAGTTTGGGATAGGAACTGGAGGAAAAGGTTTTGTTCAGCTAGGTCTCTTTCTTATTCCGGGAGGTCTATTTACAGGTGTGAGCTTTACTACCCTTATCAAGGACTGCCTTGAAACCTGCAGGGATGTGGTGGGCAGTAATCCAAATCAGCAAAGGACTGGGGGCTATCTGGGGAAAAGGGCTAAATAAAAACCATTAGCAGAGGACAGTGCAGTAACTATTCTTCTCCCACTGAAAGCTGTGCTGTTGTATAATTACAAGGTGCTGATATAAATGCCTGTTAAAGTGAGAGGTGCTTTCCAAAGCATATTCAATCCCCAAATCATTTTGCTCATGAGTTAATTATCCCTGTAAAATTTTATAGCATTCTTCACTTAGATCATTTACACTTTGAAAGGTTTACCTAGGTGTTTTATATTTTTTGTAACTTCTGTATAGGGATTTTTTTTCCTGTTATATTTTCTAAACTTAAATTCCTGATTTTAATGTTGGTAGGTTACTAAACTTTTCTTATTCTAATACTTTAGGTTTTCTCAGATTTTCTTAAACAATAATCTTATCATCTGTAAACATTTATACATCCTAGTCTTATAATTTTGAGTGAAAAAAATCTCAGAAAGATAGGCACGATACAATGCCATTCATTTAAAATTAAGAAACACTGTATACAAACAATACTATATATATATATTTATATATTATTTATATTTATAGGTATAAATATATATTTTAGAGATACGTAGTAAAACTACAAAGAAATGCATGGATATGATAAAAAAACAATTTAGCATAGTAGCTACCTCTGTACAGGAGTCTTGAGAATGTGATTAGTGACAAGAACCTAAGGGATTTGAACTGAATTTCTAATATTTTATTTCTTAAATTGGATAATGGATACATGGAATTTCATCTTATTATGTTTTTTAGCTTTATCTGTGTTAGAAATATTATGTAATTGAAATATATATAAAACAAAGAGTCATATATATAATATATATTTATCCTTTGTTTCTAAATTTCCATTACAAAGACTAGAATGTTAAGAATAATATTGATATAATAGCAGGGATTCTGTGCATATCTAGGAAAATCTAGGAAGAAGGCTCACTATTGGTTTATTTTATCCTATTGAAATTATACATCTTTTTTCTTCTATTTTACTTAGAGCTCATTTTGAGTTACTGCAATTGTTTCTGTTTTTAAACAAGAACGTGTGACAAATTTCATTAAATACCCTTTTGGCATCTATGGAGATGATTATCTAGTTTTTTTTAAAATTTGATATATCAGTACAGTGAATTATGTTAAAACATTCCTGATACTATTCTAACATTGGAATCATGGAATAACCTGGGTTGTTTTATTATGTGGCATTCAATTTGCTAATATTTCATTTAGGATTTCTGCATTTGTGAAAGTTTGATTAGCATAGAGTGTTCTTTGGGGGTGAACCTAGGTTAGGTATTATTATTCAGGGTCAGGCTAGCTTTACAAGATGATTTGGGAAGCTTATCTTTTCTTACTAAGCTCTGAAAGTTGAAATAGCACAGGAATCAGTTGTTCTTCAAAGATCTGAAAAATCCTGTTAGTGAAATTTCTTGGTTCTTTCTCTGGAGGTAGCTCTGCATTTCACCCATGTTTATGAGGTTATTTAAGTTTTCTTCCCCTGTATTTAGATATGCACAGAAAATAGCCTCTTTTACATAAAATTTTAAGTGCAATAATTTTTATATGTCTTCTATACCTATGCTAAAAGCTTCTTTTTTCATTCCTAATTTTCTGTAAATTTTGTTTCTCCCTTTTTTTCTTGATTATCTTCACTGGATGTTTATTTTATTGTGCTTTTCAAAGAATCACCTCCTGGACCTGAAAATTCAGTATTTTTCAATGTATCGATAACTGCCTTTATTTTAAACTAATCCCTTCTCCCTGTGGGTTGATTTTGTTGTCCTTTTCTAGCTTTTTAGGTTCATATATTTGCACTCTTGTTGCAATTAATGATTCTAACTTTACTTGGAATTCAAGTTTGGCTGCATCTCATCCTCCTGTCATACGGTGTTATCATTATCACTACTTTCTAAGAATTTTTTAACCCAAGAGTGTGTTTGTTTATCCTTTTATAGATTTCTTGTCTTACTATAACATATGTACAACTCTGCCTGCCAAAGTAGGAACTGTCTACATTTTCCTAACAGACTATATTATGATGCTTCTCTAAATCTTCCACAAAGATTTGGAAAGACATAATCTCTTTGGTTGTATGGACCAAAGAGATTATATTAATCATATTAATCATATTATTCAACTTCTATAATTAGTTTGTCAGAGACTGCAAGAAATGTGTTACAGTTTTATAAAGACTATGGTTTCACCATTTTCATTTCATATTTCATCAATATTTTTATATCATATATTTCAACATAATGCTATTTAATGAAGACAGACTCAGAGCTATTCTTTGGAAACTGTGACATTTATCAATAAAATAATGTTCTTTGGCTTGATAGTTTTGTCCTAAATTGTATTTTGTCTGCTATATTTTTCTCTCTCTCTCTTTTGTTTATTTGGCTGTGCTGCATGGCTTATGGGATCTTAGTTCCCCCATCAGGGTTTGAACCCGGGCCCCCTGAAGTGGAAGCATGGAGTCTTAATCACTGGCCACCAGGGAATTCCTGTCTGCTTTTAATATTATAGTTAGTAGGTAATTAATATTATTTTCTTTTGGTCTGAATTTGCCATTATATCTTTTCCTATCTCTTTATTTATTTATTTATTTATTTATTTAGTTAACATCTTTATTGGAGTATAATTGCTTTATGTTGTTGTGTTAGTTTCTGCTGTATAACAAAGTGAATCAGCTATATGTATACATATATCCCCATATCTCCTTATTTTTACCTATTAGTTTTATTGGTTCATGGCTTATCACCAATTTATTTGCTCTGGATTTCTCACACACTTTTTGATTAATTTATTTGTCTGCTGGAATATTTCTTTGAGTCACTTTTTCAGAAAGGGCATGTACATAATACACATTCTTTTTGAGTGTCCATGGAATATTTAAAGGAAACTATTTCTGTAGAAGGCAAAGTTTGATACACTATTAAGTAATAAAAGCAAGTTATTAATTCATAGGAATAGCATGACCTCATTGTGTTTGTGTATATGTGTAAACATTTATACAGATGTGTGGTTACATTTATAAGCATATATCCATACAGAGGTACACTGAAATAGAAAAGGAATACATAGTAAAGAGTAAACTGTTATAATATTTAGACGGGAGAGCTACATACCTTTTAAAATATTTTCCAATTTTTCTCTAATAAGCATGTAATAATTAAAAACAGTTTTCATTGTTTTTTTTTTAAAAAAGAGTTACTACCATAAGAAAAAATATTCTGAGCTCAATATGGTAACAGAGAAAAAATTAATAGGAAAAAAGAAATCTAGTAATAACAAATGAGATTTTCAGTGATTTGCTGGATATGTGGAAAGAGCTGGACTTGAGAATCAAAAGCCAGGGTCAAGTCCTGGATCTGACACTCATGCTCTGTGGAACTGAGCAAGCTGATTTTTTCTAAAACTCAGTTTCTTACTACTGGAAATGAAGGCAATAATAACTGTACCTATTTTCTAAGATCACAAGAGAGTGACATGAGATAAAAGAAAAGTGATTTGTAAAAGTTAAAGCACCACAAAAAACGTTAGTTATTCCTATATTATTTTTAACCATAAAAAGAGGCTTTTGTCTTAAAACCTGAGGCATTTCAAAGACAGCAAAAAGTAAATGCTCAAGAAAAGACAGGGCTATGGTTTTACGTTGGTAGAAGTTCAGCCTTTCAGGTTCTGTAATACTGGAAGGCATGACTCACGTGGTCATCAATGAAAATCGTGGGAATCGAAGGCTATAATCCCAGGCGGCTGTCAGTATCTGCACATTTTTAGGAAGCTGAACACTAGTTTCAGGGTGGCAGTATGGATCCAGCCATAAAATGCAAGTTAAATCTGTTCCCTAGTCTTCATTTTTGTCTTTTACTTTGAAAATATCAAAGCCACTGTAAATGGGACTAATAATCTTCCCCTTGTCTGTTTCACAAGATTCTAATAGGTATGGTAAGGTGCAGTAATAGAGGCTCAGGAGCACTGTAAAATGTAAGGGGCTGTACAAATGGAAGAGATAATTATTCATAGTAGTTAGCATGGTTAAATCTCTCAAGAGCATACTTGACAAATTCTCTTCTCGCTTGAAGCACTTTCTCCTTCCTGGGTGAGTGCTTGTGGGATGATGACGTAACATTAATTAGAAAGTGTGTGTGTGTGTGTGTGTGAGAGAGAGAGAGAGAGAGAGAGAGAGAGAGAGAAACACTCCTTGGAAATGAGAGAGCAGAGGTGGGCAATTAAGAAAAGAGGAGGAGGGAAGTTCATGTGAATTTTTCAAGTTTAGTCCAAACTCCAAGTCCTTTCCTAATACCCACATAAAGCACTGGTCATAACTGCTTTTAAAACATTTTATTAGGAGGAATTGAGCATATAAAAGGACAACTTTCCTGAAGTGGTACAAACCTACCTCCTAATGTAGCTTGAAAAGTTAGAATGTTTTGACTGTAGCCATTTAGTGACAGAGGGAGCAAATGGCTGTTAGTGTGTTGGCCACGAATGCGTCAAATTCAGGAAACTTCAAGTGTTTAGTCTCCTGTGGAGTTGGCCTCCTATTTCCTGAGGTCTTTTAATCGCTTGGATTGTAACTATAATAAAAATGTCTGTACCAACTTCCACTGCTGGAGAGTCAGGAGTTGGATTTCACCCACTCTGAGTAAGAGCCCTGGTTTAGGGGAAGATCTTTGGCTGCCATTTCATAAACAGACTTTCTGAGAATCTCTGATGCACTGTGTCTCTAGGCCCAGACTCTTTGCCAATGCTGAGAACACAGCAATTCTTTTGTAAATCTGTACTTATGAGTAAACCTGTCTCATTAAGGGCAGAAGGACACGTAAGTGGGAGGCATGGTTGCTGCCTATACCAACACAAAAATTTTCTTAAGCAAAACATGAACCTCTTCTTCTCATATATGTCCTCATATTCTTTCTATGACATCTATTTATTTCAGTATTTCCATAGCAACTGCAGCAATGAAATTACCCCAGACATAGAGGATTTCTAAATTCTATCAGATTAAGCTAAGGGAAAAAGCAATGATAATAATGTTATTAATCAGATTAAGCCCTTATATTAGTAAACAATTTCTTCATGATGTACAAAGTATGACACTTGTTCATTCCTTCCCTTTGAAGACAAGGAAGAAGTTAATATCTCCCTTTAATAAATGAGGATACTGGTACCCAGAAATTAAATGGCTTATCTAACATCACACCAGGAGAGAAAGGACTAGAACCAATGTATTCTATTTACATCCCTTTCCTTCCCAAGGAAGCTTAGTGCTCTTAATTTTAATTTGTTCATTGATCCAAATCCATAAGAATAATCAAAACTAAGCTTTTAAGAGATCTATCATCAAAGTAGAAAAGCTTCTCATTGATTTTGCTAATCATAAAAACTCAAATTAAAAACTATTACATAATGCATCTATTAAAAATTGGTTCAAAATAAATGTAAACAAACCTCTTCAGTAGTGGATAGGGTATAGTTTAACATTTGGTCTCATTATTGCTCATGGTTCTGAAAATTGGAAAAATATTTTAAGGTAAATCCAGTAAAAGTTCTCCAAATTGCCATAAAGTAAACTTGGTAACATAAATCAAAGGATTTATGTTAAGAACATAATTCAAAATAAAATAACATAAAATTTTTTACTCATTTATAGGCATGTTATGTACAATACTAAAAGTTTGGAAAATACCCAATATCTTCCTAGTGGCCAATGGTTTTAAAATGTGGTGTGTAAACATAATGTAAAACTAAACAGACAAAAAGCTAAAAGGGAAATTATTAACAATGGAAAGCTATATACATATTTACATTAAGTCAATCAATAGAAAATACAAAGGAAAGCATGTATAAAATGATTAAAGAGAATTACAATGCCTTACTAAATCCAATTTGTTTGATTACAGCTATGTACATGTAAGGATTAAGGATTCAAGAGATCATAGGAAAATATGAATAATCATTAAATCAAAGATAAAGCCATAACTGGTATAGTCTCTCTCCAAATTATGTAAATGTTTAATTTAAATATGATCTTAAGTTGATCAGTAACCAACACAGGCAAGAATAAATTAAATTTATATTAGACTGGTCTCCTTCCTGAACTCAGAGCATCAAACAGGGTGGTCCTTACACAGAAATAATTAACTAACTAAACCACTATCTTCAATCTTCTGATTCCATCAACCAAAAAAGAAGAAAAAAAAGAAAAAAAGAAAAAAAAAAAGGAACAGACTGAGCCCAGGGCTTAGGTTTTCTCTGTTTTGTACAGGATGTCTTTCAGACATCTTGTTTCCACTAGTGGAACAAGAAGCAATTTGAATGAATGACACTGCTCTATCCTAAGGGCTTTGGTTCCAAGAGAGATACATACAGCACTAGGGTCCTCCTTAAACAAACTCTATTTTCAAAACAAACTTATTTCATTTTATTCTCCCAGCTTCCCCAACCTCCCCCAAAAGAGAGCTCTTTACATTTTTCGTGTGGCAGCTTATTGGACTTATGAAAGTTCAGAAGAACTTAAAATGCTAAAACATCCATCTGAGGGCTTGAGGGCTGTGCTGAACTCTGAAATCAATATCGAACCAGGAAAGGTCTTTCAGTAAAGCTTAACTGAATTCCGATAAGAATTAAATTACATTTAGAGTCACCACGGATAGATCTCATTAAAGAAAAATCTTGATTAAAGTTTCTTCAGAGGGAGTGAAGTCAAAAAGGATGGTAAGAGTTTCCATTATTTGAATTCACCCACTTCTTCCAAGGATGTGATTAAATATCACCCAGATAGTGCTCCTTGTCACGAGCATAGTATAGTAACAGGCAACCAAGTCCTAAGGAAACACATCCTAAAGAATCACTGAGCTGCTCCACCTGGAATGGAGATGGAAACCTCAGTCCACCACTGTAGAAGCTCATAATTAGCCAGCTTACACTTTCTTAAGTTTTACTATGCCCTCAGGAGAGCAAGCAAAGCATTTAAAAATGAGAGAGGGGTTAAGTCTGAGATTTCCCAAGCCCTATGCATCTCACTACACATGTAAGGTGCTCACTTTCAGAAACGTTAAATAGGTCAGAAATCTTATGAATATTAATCTCAGAATAA
The DNA here is from genome assembly GCF_949752795.1 of Hyperoodon ampullatus. NCBI lineage: Eukaryota > Metazoa > Chordata > Mammalia > Artiodactyla > Ziphiidae > Hyperoodon > Hyperoodon ampullatus. The sequence continues at coordinate 42,181,487 of NC_136918.1, forward strand.
CGTTAATTCCATTAGCCTTCCCTGAGCCAGACAAGTGTGCTTTACAAGGACTGCCTCATTTCATATTTGCAAGTCTGGGGAGAATCCAGCAATCATCACCATTATATATATGAGGAAACTGAGGCTTAGAAAGATCAAGGAACTTTCCCAAGGAGTCAAAGTATTAAGTGATGCGGCACGCCTCAGGCTGGTGCAACGTCAAGCCGGCCTCTGCCACTGCAGGCTCGACTCGCATCCATACACCTCCCTCCCCCTGGCCTGAGTGAGCCAGAGCCCCCGAATCAGCGGCTCCTTTAACCCCGTCCTGTCTGAGTGAAGAACAGGGGACCTACACACAGAGGCGGGTCCAAATCCAAAGGTGAACCCGGGAGCTGTGTGAACAAAGAAGAGAAAGGGAAATCTCTCCCAGTAGCCTCAGGAGACATGGATTAAAACTCCACAATCAACTTGATGTACCCTGAATTTGTGGAACACCTGAGTAGACAATGAATCATCCCAAATTGAGGAGGTGGATTTTGGAAGCAAAGATATATGTATTTTTTTCCTTTTTCTCTTTTTGTGAATGTGTATGTGTATGCTTCTGTGTGTGAATTTGTCTGTATAGCTTTGCTTTTACCATTTGTCCTAAGGTTCTGTCCGTCCATTTTTTGTTTTTTTCTACTTAAAATTTTTTTTCTTAATAATTATTTTTTATTTAACTTTATTTTATCTTCTTTCTTTCTTTCCCTCTCTCTTTCTTTCCTTCCTCCCTTTCTTTCTTTTTTTCTTTCTCTCTCTCTCTCCCTCCCTCCCTTTCTTTCTTTCTTTCTATTTTTACTCCCTTTTATTCTGAGCCGTGTGGATGAAAGGCTCTTGGTGCTGCAGCCTGGCATCAGGACTGTGCCTCTGAGGTGGGAGAGCCAACTTCAGGACACTGGTCCACAAGAGACCTCCCAGCTCCACGTAATATCAAATGGTGAAAATCTCCCAGAGATCTCCATCTCAACACCAAGACCCAGCTTCACTCAACGATCAGGAAGCTACAGTGCTGGGCACCCTATGCCAAACAACTAGCAAGACAGGAACACAGCCCCATCCATTAGCAGAGAGGCTGCCTAAAATCATAATAAGGCGACAGACACCCCAAAACACACCACCAGACATGGACCTGCCCACCAGAAAGACAAGATCCAGCCATATCCACCAGAAGACAGGCACTAGTCCCCTCCCAGGAAGCCTACACAACCCACTGAACCAACCATAGCCACTGGGGACAGACAGCAAAAACAACGGGAACCACGAACCTGCAGCCTGCGAAAAGGAGACACCAAACACAGAAAGTTCAGCAAAATGAGAAGACAGAAAAACACACAGCAGATGAAGGAGCAAGGTAAAAACCCACCAGACCTAACAAATGAAGAGGAAATAGGCAGTCTACCTGAAGAAGAATTCAGAATTATGATGGTAAAGATGATCCAAAATCTTGGAAATAGAATAGAGAAAATACAAGAAACGTTTAACAAGGACCTAGAAGAACTAAAGAGCAAACAAACAATGATGAACAACACAATAAATGAAATTAAAAATTCTCTAGAAGGGATCACTGGCAGAATAACTGAGGCAGAAGAGCGGATAAGTGACCTGGAAAATAAAATAGTGGAAATAACTACTGCAGAGCAGAATAAACAAAAAAGAATGAAAAGAACAGAGGACAGTCTCAGAGACACCTGGGACAATATTAAATGCACCAACATTCGAATCATAGGGGTCCCAGAAGAAGAAGAGAAAAAGAAGGGGAATAAGAAAATATTTGAAGAGATTATAGTTGAAAACTTCCCTAATACAGGAAAGGAAATAGTTAATCAAGTCCAGGAAGCACAGAGACTCCCATACAGGATAAATCCAAGGAGAAGCATGCCAAGACTCCTATTAATCAAACTATCAAAAATTAAATAAAAGAAAAATATTAAAAGCAGCAAGGGAAAAACAACAAATAGCACACAAGGGAATCCCCATAAGGTTAACAGCTGATCTGTCAGCAGAAACTCTGCAAGTCAGAAGGGAGTGGCAGGACATATTAAAAGTGATGAAGGAGAAAAACCTACAACCAAGATTATTCTACCCAGCAAGGATCTCATTCAGATTTGATGGAGAAATTAAAAACTTTACAGACAAGCAAAAGCTAAGAGAATTCAGCACCACCAAACCAGCTTTACAACAAATGCTAAAGGAACTTCTCTAGCCAGGAAACACAAGAGAAGGAAAAGACCTACAATAACAAACCCAAAACAATTAAGAAAATGGGAATAGGAACATACATACCGATAATTACCTTAAATGTAAGTGGATTAAATGCTCCAACCAAAAGACTGGCTGAATGGATACCAAAACAAGACCCATATATATGCTGTCTACAAGAGACCCACTTCAGACCTAGGGACACATACAGACTGAAAGTGAGGGGATGGAAAAAGATATTCCATGCAAATGGAAATCAAAAGAAAGCTGGAATACCAATTCTCATATCAGACAAAATAGACTTTAACATAAAGACTATTACAAGAGACAAAGAAGTACACTACATAATGATCAAAGGATCGACCCAAGAAGAAGATATAACAACTGTAAATATTTATGCATCAAACATAGGAGCACCTGAATACATAAGGCAAATACTAACAGCCATAGAAAGGGAAAGGAAAAATCACAGTAGGGGACTTTAACAACTCACTTTCACCAACGGACAGATGATCCAAAATGAAAATAAAAAAGGAAACACAAGCTTTAAATGACACATTAAACAAGATGGACTTAATTGATATTTATAGGACATTCCATCCAAAAACAACAGAATACACATTCTCCTTAAGTGCTCATGGAACATTCTCCAGGAGAGATCATATCTTGGGTCACAAATCAATCCTTGGTAAATTTAAGAAAATTGAATCGTATCAAGTATCTTTTCCGACCACAATGCTATGAGACTACATATCAGTTACAGTAAAAAATCTGTAAAAAATACAAACACATGGAGGCTAAACAATACACTATTTAATAACCAAGAGATCACTGAAGAAATCAAAGAGGAAATCAAAAAATACCTAGAAACAAATGACAATGAAAACACAATGACCCAAAACCTATGGGATGCAGCAAAAGCAGATCTAAGAGGGAACTTTATAGCAATACAATCCTACCTTAAGCAACAAGAAACATCTCAAATAAACAACCTAACCTTACACCTAAAGCAATTAGAGAAAGAAGAACAAAACAACCCCAAAGTTAGCAGAAGGAAAGAAATCAAAAAGATCAGATCAGAAAGAAATCAAAAAGAAATGAAGGAAATGATAGCAAAGATCAATAAAACTAAAAGCTGGTTCTTTGAGAAGATAAACAAAATTGAGAAACCATTAGCCAGACTCATCAAGAAAAAAAGGGAGAAGACTCAAATCAACAGAATTAAAAATGAAAAAGGAGAAGTAACAACTGACACTGCAGAAATACAAAGGATCATGAGAGATTACTACAAGCAACTCTATGCCAATAAAATGGACAACCTGGAAAAAAATGGACAAATTCTTAGAAATGCACAACCTTCCGAGACTGAAACAGGAAGAAATAGAAAATATGAACAGACCAATCACAAGTACTGAAATTGAAACTGTGATAAAAAATCTTCCAACAAACAAAAGCCCAGGACCAGATGTCTTCACAGACGAATTCCTTCAAACATTTAGAGAAGAGCTAACTATCCTTCTCAAACTCTTCTAAAATATAGCAGAGGGAGGAACACTCCCAAACTCATTTTACAAGGCCACCATGACTCTGATACCAAAACCTGACAAAGATGTCACAAAGAAAAAAAACTACAGGCCAATATCACTGATGAACATAGATGCAAAAATCCTCAACAAAATACTAGCAAACAGAATCTGACAGCACAGTAAAAGGATCATACACCATGATCAAGTGGGGTTTATTCCAGGAATGCAAGGATTCTTCAATATGTGGAAATCAATGAATGTGATACACCATATTAACAAATGGAAGGAGAAAAACCATATGATCATCTCACTATATGCAGAGAAAGCTTTCGACAAAATTCAACATCCATCTATGATAAAAACCCTGCAGAAAGTAGGCATAGAGGGAACTTTCCTCAACATAATAAAGGCCATATATGACAAACCCACAGCCAACAACATCCTCAATGGTGAAAAACTGAAAGCATTTCCACTAAGATCAGGAACAAGACAAGGTTGCCCACTCTCACCACTCTTACTCAACATAGTTTTGGAAGTTTTAGCCACAGCAATCAGAGAAGAAAACAAATAAAAGGAATCCAAATAGGAAAAGAAGTAAAGCTGTCACTGTTTGCAGATAACATGATACTATACATAGAGAATCCTAAAGATGCTACCAGAAAACGACTAGAGCTAATTAATGAATCTGGTAAAGTAGCAGGATACAAAATTAATGCACAGAAAACTCTGGCATTCCTGTACACTAATGATGAAAAATCTGAAAGTGAAATCAAGAAAACACTCCCATTTACCATTGCAACAAAAAGAATAAAATATCTAGGAATAAACCTACCTAAGGAGACAAAAGACCTGTATGCAGAAAATTATAAGACACTGATGAAAGAAATTAAAGATGATACAAATAGATGGAGAGATATACCATGTTCTTGGATTGGAAGAATCAACATTGTGAAAATGACTCTACTACCCAAAGCAATCTACAGATTCAATGCAATCCCTATCAAACTACCACTGGCATTTTTCACAGAACTAGAACAAAAAATTTCACAATTTGTAAGGAAACACAAAAGACTCTGAATAGCCAAAGCAATCTTGAGAAAGAAAAATGGAGCTGGAGGAATCAGGCTCCCTGACTTCAGACTATACTACAAAGTTACATACAGTAATGAAGACAGTATGGTACTGGTACAAAAAGAGAAAGATAGATCAATGGACCAGGATAGAAAGCCCAGAGATAAACCCATGCACATATGGTCACCTTATCTTTGATAAAGGAGGCAAGAATACACAGTGGAGAAAAGACAGCCTCTTCAATAAGTGGTGCTGGGAAAAGTGGACAGGTACATGTAAAAGTCTGAAATTAGAACACTCCCTAACACCATACACAAAAATAAGCTCAAAATGGATTAAAGACCTAAATGTAAGTCCAGACACTATCAAAATCTTAGAGGAAAACATAGGCAGAACACTCTATGACATACATCACAGCAAGATGCTTTTTGACCCACCTCCTAGAGAAATGGAAATAAAAACAAAAATAAACAAATGGGACCTAATGAAACTTGAAACCTTTTGCACAGCAAAGGAAACCATAAACAAGACGAAAAGACAACCCTCAGAATGGGAGAAAATATTTGCAAATGAAGCAACTGACAAAGGATTAATCTCCAAAATTTACAAGCAGCTCATGCAGCTCAATAACAAAAAAACAAACAACCCAATCCAAAAATGGGCAGAAGACCTAAACAGACATTTCCCCAAAGAAGATATACAGATTGCCAACAAGCACATGAAAGAATGCTCAACATCATTAATCATTAGAGAAATGCAAATGAAAACTACAATGAGATATCATCTCACACTGGTCAGAATGGCCATCATCAAAAAATCTAGAAACATTAAATGCTGGAGAGGGTGTGGAGAAAAGGGAACCCTCTTGCACTGTTGGTGGGAATGTAAATTGATACAGCCACTATGGAGAACAGTATGGAGGTTCCTTATAAAACTAAAAATACAACTACCATACGAACCAGCAATCCCTCTACTGGGCATATACCCTGGGAAAACCACAATTCAAAAAGAGTCATGCACCACAATGTTCATTGCAGCTCTATTTACAATAGCCAGGACATGGAAGCAACCTAAGTGTCCATCAACAGATGAATGGATAAAGAAGATGTGTAATGTGGAATATCACTCAGCCATAAAAAGAAACGAAATTGAATTATTTGTAGTGAGGTGGTGGGACCTAGAGTCTGTCATACAGAGTGAAGTAAGTCAGAAAGGGAAAAACAAATACTGTATGCTAACACATATATATGGAATTTAAGAAAAAAAAAAGTCATGAAGAACCTAGGGGCAAGACAGGAATAAAGACACAGACCTACTAGAGAATGGACTTGAGGATATGGGGAGGGGGAAGGTAAGCTGTGAGAAAGTGAGAGAGTGGCCATGGACATATATACACTACCAAACATAAAATAGACAGCTAGTGGGAAGCAGCCACGTAGCACAGGGAGATCAGCTCGGTGCTTTGTGACCACCGAGAGGGGTGGGATAGGGAGGGTGGGAGGGAGGGAGATGCAAGGGGGAAGAGATATGGGAACATATGTATATGTATAACTGATTCACTTTGTTATAAAGCAGAAACTAACACACCATTGTAAAGCAATTATACTCCAATAAAGATGTTGAAAAAAAAACAAAAGAAAAAGTATTAAGTGATGTAATCAAATTCAAACCCATGTTCTTCAAAGCGTGTTATAGTGTTTCCCAGTATTGTTCATGTGATTCCTAGGTCATAAGAGATAAAAGAAAACTGAAGGAAGCAGCCATAGGAGCATCATTCAAGTAACAAGAATCAACAATGCAGTCAAAAAAAGGGTGAAAAATAGACACAAGAATTACAAAAAACAGTGTATTCTGTGGTCACTTAGTGTATGGACAAACAGCCATAGGTGTTTCTAGAGGCTGAGCTCACTGTAATAAATAAATTCACTGTGGTCCTAGATCAGTGTGAACGACAATCCACACAGTCTGTTTACAAAGACAGGGAATTTTGTAATTTTCTCATTCAAGAAAGATTTCTAAGAGTGATATTTGAAACATTTTTTACATCCTAAAGAGGCATACTTCTGTTCACTAGACTTTTCCTGATATGTAATTGTCCCTTCCAAAGCAACGGGATATCACTGTGCTTGTGTTTATGTTCTGGATAAACTAAAGCCTTTTGGTGTGTTTATGTTCTGGATGAACTAAAGCTTTGCAGTGTCTGCAACAAATATGAGACTAGTGTGACCAACTGAATTTAATCCTGGCTTTGACACTAATAAAATAAGTCATTTTGTTCTCTTCTGTGTATTCTCAGTTCTCTTTTTTTTTTCTTTTTATAAATTTATTTATTCATTTTTGCCTGCATTGGGTCTTTGTTGCTGCATGCAAGCTTTCTCTAGTTGTGGCGAGCGGGGGCTACTCTTTGTTACGGTGTGCGGGCTTCTCATTGTGGTGGCTTTTTTTGTTGAGGAGCACGGGCTCCAGGCACGTGGGCTTCAGCAGCTGTGGCACGTGGGCTCAGCAGTTGTGGCTCATGGGCTCTAGAGAGCAGGCTCAGTAGTTGTGGCGCACGGGCTTAGTTGCTCTGCGGCATGTGGGATCTTCCTGGACCAGGCCTCAAACCCATGTCTCCTGCATTGGCAGGCGGATTCTTAACCACTGTGCCACCAGGGAAGTCCCTGTATTCTCACTTCTAAAGAGAGGAGTTAGACAAATGATCTTAAGCTTTTTTTTCCAGCTCCAACATTGTGTGGCACTATAATGATGTTATATGTGGCCAAGTTGCCCTTGGGGAGGAAAATGAAATAAAATTGAACTTAAGAGATGCAAAACAATATTTAATCCTGCAAGATCTTAATCTCGAAGATATTTCAGATCATTGCTACAGATTCCAGGGCTGCAATGAGTTTGAGCTGTCAGGTTATGGGAAAATCCCAGTGAGGCCAGAAACTTCTGCAATAAACCTGAACCTTGGGGCTCTGCAAAGCTATGTGTATAACTTCCAATACCTCGCACCCAAGGTTTCTCTTACGTTGAAATGCCAGGGGTGCTGAGGGCCAAATCACGCCTCTTGTGTGGGTTTTCAAAAAAGCACTACTTTTTCCACTAACAAGTGTTCAACAGAGCGATAAAATCGTGTAGAAGTATAGCAAGGAAATTTACTTTAGATTAAAAAAATTTATGTTCATTTACCAAACTGCTCTATCAGAAGATAGCTTAACGTGTAGATTTAAGTAGCCTGACAAACAGCTAAGATAATGTGACTATGAGTATTTTTCAGTCACCCAGCTATGTTATTAAAATATAGTTGTGTATTTAAAAAAAGGAGACAATTATTAGCTCAGTCAGCATGACTATTTATTTCCCTTTAAGGTACTCTATAATAGTTTCTCTAACTGCATCATGAAAACCTGTTGGGTATGACAGGTAAGAGAAATTCTGGGCAGAAAAAAGGTGATTCAAAGGACCCAGGAGTTTGAAAGAGCACTCACAAGTCCCAAGGCCCTGCAACGTTTCTCTACAAATATGACATCAAATACGGAGTGAGATCTAATAAGAAGTGGTGTGACTCTGCTACTTGGGAAACCTTCTGATGCTTTAAGGGGGAGCGCGCTAGCTTGTACATATATGCTTGTAAGCCACAGGGTGATGATCTTCCTGGCAGGCCACTAATTGAATGGTAGCCCCATCTAATGAACCCTTTGACTTCATATGAACAGGGGGCATATGGATAAAAATTAAGATATACCAATTTACACACATGCATATTTTGAAATCTGATGAGAAGCAAAGATCTGATGGCTACGTTTGAGCTAGAGTGACTGGCGTTTTGCCAAATAAGTCATCTTTGTAAAGGACCTGAGGACCAAATCTGAACTTACGATGTAGCAGGGCTCACAGTAGGCTTTCTTCTCCACCGCATAGAAGGGCTGCCCTCGGAGCTTGTTGTTACAGACGATGCAGGTAAAACAATCCACGTGGAAGACCTGATCCATGGCAGTGCATCCTGTACCTTCCCCTACTACATTTTCCCCACAGCGAGCACAGCGGCCTGAAAGAAAAAAGGGGTTGACTGTTAAGAACACCTTCAGTCCTTCTAAAGAAGACAGGGTGTGGTGGGGACAGCACATTTGTAATGTCAACAGCGGATGGGATCACCACCGCCGCCATCACCATCATGAGCAGGATGACCACTACAGCCCCCATGAGGCCAGCATGACGGGGATTTTACGAATCAGTTGAGAAGTTGACACTCACAGCCAAGGTCCCATGGAGAGTGACTGAGTAGAACTCAGGTCTCCCGATGTTGAGGCCAGTGATCTGCCTCTAATCTCACACACAAATTAAGAGGAACATGACTCAGGATGGTAGGAGTGGAAGCCATAATCTAGAAAAGTCTTTCTCCTTGGACAGACTATGTGTCCAGCTAGACTGTGAGGGAACTGGGTCCAGACTCAAATTTCAACTCCTTCCACAAAAGCCTGGCTTGCAAAACCTCTGCATCCAGCCCTCAGTGACAGGCAGATAAAAAAGTAGTCCCTTTTATTTCCAGATAGCACTGACTGCTAGAAAGTGTTCTTGTATTGAGCCGGAATGCTTCCTCATTCTGTTACCCAATAGTCTCAGTTCTGTCCTTTAGGGCCTCAAGAAAAAAGTCTCATCTCTTACACTTGACACCCTTTAAGATATTACAACTTAGCATTGCCTCCAAGTCTGTTTATAGTTTAAATATCCCTTAATCATGCAACATTTCCACAGACTGTAGGATTTTGAGTCCCTCATGGCCTTGGTTGTCACTGTCCAGCCCAGTGTTCTGCAAATTTTCAGCATGATTAAATTGATTCATGGGGCTTCTGACCACATATGGACACTGTGTTTAGGTTAAAAAAAACTGCATTAAAATTTGAATAATAACATTAACATGTAATTTACACACACACAAAATTATGTCATTGAGAGGCACTGTGCTGGCTGCAGTCTGTATCCATAGCTGGCTTCACCATGGTAATCTTGAGCCAGAGGTCAGAGCCGCATTCAGTTTCCCTTCTTATCCTTTATTTCTACGAAGGTAAAAAGTTTTAACAAGTAGGGGCTTCCCTGGTGGCGCAGTGGATGAGAGTCCGCCTGCCGATGCAGGGGACACGGGTTCATGCCCCGGTCTGGGAAGATCCCACATGCCGCGGAGCGTCTGGGCCCGTGAGCCATGGCCGCTGAGCCTGCGCGTCCGGAGCCTGTGCTCCGCAACGGGAGAGGCCACAACAGTGAGAGGCCCACATACCGCAAAAAAAAAAAAAAAAAAAAAAAAAAAAAAAAAAAAAAAAAAAAAAAAAAAAAGTTTTAACAAGTAATTAGAAGTCACTGGGAACATCAGCAAGAATCGGCAGGCTTTTACAGATAAGCTTTAGCAAAACTAGTGCTTCCTATGGGTCAGGCACTTTCTATGTGCTTTATGTATATTAACTCATTTCATATTCACAACAACCTGTGTGACAAGTACTATTAGTATCCCTATTTTACAGATGAGGAAACTGGGTTACATAAGTGGTTGACTACCTTCTAGCTCAAGCAGTCTAGCTTCAGTGTCGATGGTCCTAACCATTCTGCTGTCTTGCTTCTGCCTAGTTCTGTGCATCAGGATTGAACACAGAGTTGACACTATGGAGAGATTTCTCACTAAAGGCTGCCCTCAGCCCTCCATCACATTGGATTGACAACTATTTCACACCTAGAAGGGAGGAGGTTTTAAATGTTTCAACTTGGGAGAAAAGAGGCAAATGTGTTTCTAATCTTCTCTTGCACTGGCCCTGGAAAGTATTTCTTTACATTTTGTTGCAGAATTTGAATGCGTCTTTAAAATATAGCCCAAACTATAGAACATTTTCCCCCTAAAGAATGAGAAATATCAAGCGCTGAAAAAAGAGTCAAACTTTTGGAAACTGAGCCACTTCCACCACAGTTGATATTTTTATTAAGTCTTGACATCATATTCTTGACATTTGATAAACTTTTATAAAATAAATGTTTGTAATAAACTTTGTGGCTTGATTTACAAACTTCTATCCAAGAGTGAACTTGTGTCTGTTTTTTATTAAAAGATGTACAACCTTAGAAAGGTGCTTTAAAATTTTAGACTCTCATTGCCTTTAGTATCAAAATTAGGATTTTCATATGGCACTATTTTGTGATTATTCAGAAAAAAAAAACTTCATTGATTTACTAGAAAGTTCACTATACTATGTTTGAAAAGGATGCTGAAAGTCTGAGAGCTTCATGCCACTATCTGACAACATTTCACTACAGAGAACATATTGGGAATTACAGGCGAATGGATCACCAATCCATAAAATATAGGAAAATTGATCACCAATCTATAAAATATGATTTAAAAAATTACATCATCATCATCATAGCATTCCAAATTTTCTTTTTCAACTGCTTGTGCAAAATAATCACATTCATCCCAGTGTATATAGATTCATTTCCAATATTTATACTGGAATTGTCTTCACTAACGTTTACATTTGTAATATTAATCTAAAGTGGTATTTATGGGATTATCTTTATTACTATTTTTTCTACTTTCAAAGAATCACATTCAAATCACTGACCTATTTTGGCGAACTGAAGAAATAGGGTAATATAGTAATGATAAAAAAATGTAGGTTTAGCAGCAGTAGAAAAAAAAACATACTAATGACATGAAAATACTGTGGGCTTAATGGCAATGTTACTGAACATTGGATAAACAACACCGATCAACATAGGTTTGGTGGTACATATGCAATCTTTAAGAATGTGATTCATTAAGAGCATATTGGATTCCTGTGAATACTGTAGATTTACAATTCAGATTCATTAAATGCAAGTCAACAAAATAATTATTTACTACTCTTTCCTTTTCTAGACACCAAACTGGACTCCTTGATACTCCATCAGGGACTACCAGTGATCTGTGGACCACACTTAGGAAAAAATTTGTTCTGGCCAAATGTGATTGACTATTGGTCATGGTGATCGATGAGACAGGTAGAGGTAGCAATTATGATTCCAGACCATGGCTGCCCAATGTGTAATATCTGGAATCCAGGAGGCTGAGCCTGCATGGTTTATGGAGAGTTTGAGAACTACCCATGAGGATCTAGGAGAAAATTTCAATCACTGATTAAAGGGAAAGGTTGGAGCAGAGCCCTAAAGGGCAGGATGAAAAGCTAAGCTTTGGAATTCTCTTTGTATTCAACAGGCATTCCCCAGGTATTTACTCTTTGCCCAGTACTGTAATCTGTATGATACCCAGAAATGAATTAGGCGACGTCAGTGCCTTTCACATTAATTATGAGACTATATAACATCCTACAATCACATGACAAAATGTGCTGTCATCTGAGAAAGTGCTCTGGAGATGTGGGAGGAACATCACACTGGAGAGGGCTCAGGAAAGGTTTTGCGGAGAAAGAGGCATTTAAGTCCCACCTTAAAGGATGGAATTTTGACAGGTGGGGATGGAAGAGAAAAAAACATTCTAGTTTTTCCACATAGTGGATGAGTGGCTGGGTTTCCTGGTTCCAGAAACTCTGCAGTGGCTTGGTGGTGGGACAACAAGGTTTTGTCCTCTCAGCTATGAAAGCAGATGGACTGTGTTCACAAGGAACAATCTTTTCCTTTATATTTTGGAGAATATTCTTCCAGAGTGGGTCAGGCTAATATGCTGGACCCAGACATGACCAGCTTGCTGCCTCCCGTATTTTTCCTATTCTTGGGAGAAATCGGGGACACCACGCTCGAGGGCAGTCAGTCTGGCACCTTTAAAATCACAAGCACAGAAAAGGGCAAAGAACAAAAATTAAAAATAGCACTCTCTACACTTTCTGCCTACAGCAGGACAGAAAAGATGCCCGAATGTTACCTTTTCACATCAACAAAAATGTACAAACTATACCTTTTAGGGAGACATTCACAATGGAAAGAAAGTCACTAGAGCATAATACGTCCTTGCCCCTAGAGGGGCTCATGCTACACATCATTAAAAGCATCCGGCAATCTTGCTGCCCATCTTGGAGACAAGTATCTCAGCGCTTTTAAACGAGAAAAACCAGGGGAATGGTACCAGACTTGGAGGCATGAGAGTATGAAGGAAACATTGTTGATTAGGGGCCAGTGGGAAGCTCAGGGTCAAGTTCAGACCCAGGGATGGTATGAGGAGCTCAATGGCAAAGCTTAGCACAGTAACTTAAAAAATCCAAGGACAGGGCTTCCCTGGTGGCACAGTGGTTGGGAGTCCGCCTGCCGATGCAGGGGACACGGGTTTGTGCCCTGGTCCGGGAAGATCCCACATGCCGCGGAGCGGCTGGGCCCGTGAGCCATGGCCGCTGAGCCTGCGCGTCCGGAGCCTGTGCTCCGCAGCGGGGGAGGCCACAACAGTGAGAGGCCCGCGCACCGCAAAAAAAAAAAAAAAAAAAAAAAAAATCCAAGGACAGAGGGTTAGACAGCCTGGGGGGAACTTTGTCAGTGAATTGAGATGCCGGAACCAAAAAAAGTTTGTCCATGTATTATCGTTTGTTATATATCGATAACGCTTTGTATCGATTGTGGAGCCAGTCAGGGACTCTTCTCACCCCTCCCCCTCCTTCTTTCCCACTCCCACAACTATTACAACCTCTGCAAAGTCTCTGAAACGCTTCTCTTCCATCACAGGTCTGCTGCCCAGATTGGGCTTATTATCTTTCATGGGTCATTGCAATGACTTCCTGATTGTTCCACTAGCTCTGACTTACTCCCTCTTACAAATGGACAGGCCTTATGGTGGTCTTACTACTTGAGCTAAGTCTGGAAGTTTAGATAGTTTTTGAACAAGCCATTTTAGGAATGGCATGGGTGAAGGATGACGTTACAGGCAAATCTACAAGTTAAGCAAGACAGGTGGAGTAGTGGGACATGGGTTTTCATATTCACTGGTGCCAGCTTTCTCTTTCTGTAATGTGAATTTATTTTCTTTATAATATGAAAATAAAATTTCATTTAAAAATGATGTTCTTGTGACCAGTACACCATTAATACGATAGGCCATAGACCCTCTTCTGCAGATACTGCTTGTTTCTGAGGTGAGACCAAAAATGTCCAGTCATTTTGAGCGTTGGTGGCATGGTGACGGGGGGTGACATACTCTCAAACTTGTGCATCATTCAACATCAAAAGCAAAAAAAAGAAAGAAAGAAAAAAAAAATCAAAAGCAAACTAGTACATTTATGCAGACATAAAGCCAGGTTACATATGTCTCCATCTCCTCCTTGCCACTTGCCTTGTAACAGAAATTTTTGGCATAAGCAAAATTAACAGTCTATCTTTAAATATTAAAATGAATTGAAACTCTATATGCCAATTGTATGATCTATCAGCTTTCTCACTAAGCACCTTTTAAAATATATTCTGAACAAAGTCCTGCTCCAAAAGTTGAATCAATAAAGTTATATCAGAGTAGTGAACTGATAGCAAATTATTCCTAGAAAAAAGCTTGCTCCAATTTACCCTACATGTGTCCACTGGAGTTATTTTCCTAAAGCACAGGCTCCATTAAGTTGATTCAGAAATTATCTTCCACTGAAAGTACAAAAAGATCATAGAACAAGTTTGTACTCTTTTTGTGACAAGTCCATATGACATTCACTGAAGTCTAAGATGATGGCATTTTCTAATCACCAAAGCTTTTACTTTATGAAACCCTGTAGTATTAATGCATGGCATAATAGACAACCTGTTTTTTAAGCTGTGTTAAGTCCTAGGACAGTGATTCTCAACCTTGCCTGTATGTTGGAATCATCTGGGGAATTAAAAAAAAAATACTGATCTCTGGGTCCCAGCTCCAGAGATTCTGATTTCATTGGTCTGAGGTGTGATGTCTTAGGATTGGAATTTTTAAAAGCTCTCCAGGTGATTGCAAGTTAAGCCACTGTTCCAAGGGGTACCTATTTCTGCACTGCTTGTCAGAATAACAGCTGACAAGAATCGCCCAGACAGACCTCATCTGCACGCAAAACAGTTAGGGGACAGACTGCTAACTATGAGTTGGCTGAAGAAAAGAAATTTCTGTGGCATCATAATATATCTTGCTTTTCACCAACAAGAGTAATTTCCCTAATGCTGTCTCTTTATGTCTTAGTTTGAAGAGTTTTCAATGGCTTTCCATCCATTGATAACATACATGAAGAGAATCAGCTAAGTTTTACCATAAAATACTTTGACAACATTAAGCCAGAGAAAGCAGCTCACATATATTAATTACAAGTATTCCTATAGAAGAGGCTTCTTTTGTGCTGTAAATAAATTTATCATATGGCACTGCTATGTGGCCTTAGACAATACAGAACACACAAAGAATGTCAACCGATAGCCTTTTAAGGTAACGATACCACATAGTATACATCATACATCAAATCAAGTTTTATATATTTTCTTGGACTCTGCCTTTAAATACTGTACCAATATCCAGTCTCCTATGGTTAGTGCTATTTAGCTCTGTGAATCTTGGGATCCTTAACATATATTAAAAGCTGGACTGCAGGACACATCTAATTTTGTCACTGCTTGTGTGTATATAATTGTACTATACTACTTCACTGTTATTGCTTAGATGGTCCTTGCAGAGACGGCTTGCAGATTCAATGGGCACATGGATAGGAATGAGAAGCAGAGGGCAGATAGCTGTTCTCCTCTCTTTCTCTTCTCTATTCTGTCTCTCTCTCTCTCTCTCCCTCTCTCTCTCTCTCTCAGGCACACGTGTGCACAGGCAGACAACAGGAAAAGGAGCAATGACTACAATAGCACTAGGACCAACGGTAGACATGTAGAGCTTTCAGAAGGAGACAAAATAAGAAGCATTTTAGTATAAAATAAGAAATTAAGCTAAGTAACAAGAAAACAAAACAAAACAAACAGACTCCCAAAAATTGTCCGAGAGAATGGTTTGGGAATTGGTGGACAGAGGCCTGGGCAACAAACCAGATGAGATGGAGTGAGAAATGAGTGACCTGGTAAAAGGAAGTCATTACAAAGTCTAACCATGAGGTGATTCATTTATAGACACATATTTGCTTAGGTTGGACCTTCAGGTAAGGAGGTAAATTGGGAGGGGAAGTCCCACATAGGGCTGCATAAGCAAGCATGTTTCACTGATGTAAATACACTGCATTGTGAAGGAGCATAATAAAAACATAAAAGAAAATGACTGTATTTTTTCCATTGGGTCAGACACTGCCTTAAGCTCTCTACATGCATTCTCTCATTTAGTCCCATCAACATTTATCTATTCTTATCTGATAGATAAGAAACCAGGGGTTAAGTCTCTTGGCCAAGGTCTCAAAGGTAGAAATGAGGTGAGGCTGGGATGGGAACCAGGTCAGACTTCTAAAGCCCATCTTCTTAATCAGCTTGTGGTTTTCTAGGAATACACTTCATTATTCAATCATAACTGTGATGTTTTCGGCATTGCTGAGGAGTGGGGTGTGTTCCCACTCCCAGGGAAAGAAGAGCCAGTAAAGCATCACTTCTCCAACACCCCAAGCCTCAGGCGAGCTTAGTGAAGTGTCAGAATCAGCTACACATGGTGAAATCAGTACAGCTAAGGGTCCTTCAAAGACCTTTGGTTGAACTCTAACCCTTACCCTTTGTTGAATCTCAAACTCTGGCTTCCCACCAGGAACTCTTTTAAAATAATACTGATGGCCACACTCTGCTTGCAGAGGTTCTGATTTATTTGGTTTGGGGGACGGGCCCTAAAATCACGATGCTAATGCGCAGTGGGGTTGGGGACCATTGTTCTAAAGGGAACCACGCGTTCATATGTTCCACAAAGTGGAGTTCATCCTAGAGTGTTCTTAGAAAGCAGTGGTGTTTGGGACCAAAAGACCTGGCCCTAAGGAGCTACATCCTAGGAAACTGCAGAAGGAGCAAGTTGGTCACCATGTACCCTGGTCCTAACCTTCACTAAACTAATATACACAGGCACAGTGGTCAGGAAAATTACTTTCTGACAACAACTTCCAGTCTCAGGAGGAGCAGTAAAAACATAACCAAAAACCAGACAACAACAAAAGCAAAACAAAAAAACAATACTGCTTTGCAGTTTGGGATACAATATATGGTGCCCTTTGAACAAAATTATATATTCCATGGTATAAAGGCAATCAGGCAGAATTGCGAGTCTTGCCTGTGTTACTCACTAGCTATGGGAACTTGGAAAAGTTTCCTAAATTCTCTGATCCTGAAGTCCCTTGTTTTCAAAACAAGTAGTTGAGTCATCTATCCAGTTATTCTTCTAAGAAGAATAACTGTGCTAAGTCCTGTGCACAGGGGTAACTTTTTCTCAGCCTCTGTGAAAAGGAATGGATAAACAACAAGGTCCTACTGTACAGCACAGAGAACTGTATTCAGTATCCTGTGATAAACCATAATGGAAAAGAGTATAAAAAATGTATATACATATATGTATGTATAACTGAATCACTTTGCTGTACAGCAGAAATTAACACAAAACTGTAAATCGACTATACTTCAATAAAAAAAAAAAAAGTCATGACGATGACTGCCTTGACTCCCGGGTCACCAAGTTCAATGATGGGAACAGCTACAAAGTGCCTAGTACAGTCCCTGCTTATTTCCCCCTCCAACTAAGGAGGTAGAGGAAAACTTCAAAACGAAGAGCTCATTATGACTAGGACCAGAGATGGTGGTCCATGAGCAGGCAAGAGGAAGCTGCATCTATGAGGCAGTTACGTAAGATTTATATTTACCAGTATGGTATTAATAGAATTCAGTGCTCGAAATTCAATCCCAATCTTGAAAAAAATCTGTGGACCCCAGAGTGATGATAATCATCAAGATTTATTCAGCACTTATTATGTGTCAAGCACTGTTTTAAGTATTTAAATATATTATCTCAAGTAATCCTTCCAACAACCTGATGACGTAGGTCCTCTCTTTATGTTCATTATAGTATAAGAAATGGCAGCCTAGAGAGATTAGGTAGCTTGCCCAAGGCCACAGAGTTAACTACTGAAGCTGGAACTGGGGACCAGTCGGTCTGGCCTTAAAGCCCACTTAACCAGTCCTTTAACCTGGCTTTTGACTTTAGAATTCCAAAATTCTTAAAAACATCTGGCCTGGCAGATGTAAGCTTGCATAAACCTTACAACATTCCTAACAGGAATATTAGTATCTGTTTTGGCTAAAGCCAAGATTTCTTTTCACTTTAATTTTTACACACGGGCATGTTCATATCCCGACTCTTAATTTTTAATCTATTCTTCTATATTTAAAATTTATTTCATGATTGATCTGTTAACGGAAAAAAAAATCAGTGTTTACTAGTACAGTTAAAACTGCTACTGCAGTGTTTATTTTTGACTTATGATTAAAATGTGCTCTAGGGTATCTCTGATGGCAATGTGCATTTCCCTCAGCCTCCACTCAAAGCTGAAAAAAACTTTGTTTGCCATGTTACTTCTAGTTTGATTGATGGGAAATCTCCGAATGTATTTTGGTTATTTAAGAGCAAACCTAACACTGGGTGTTCCCGAAGCTACTGTATTTCAATACCTAACAATAGCCACAATTTTCTCCTTATAATATTAACAAGCACTCCTTATATTTATATATTGCCTTATAATAGTAAATGTACTTTCTTACCCGACGCTACCAAAAAGAGCAAAATGAAAGCTATAATTAACACTACTTCTTTTAGCTTTCTGATATATGAAGAATGAGAGTAACCCTGCAAATTCACATAAAACTTCATCATTTCCATGTTCTCATTTGAACCTTACAAAAACTAAAAGCCAGATAAGACAATTATCCTCTTTTAACAAATGAGTTAGCCTAGGAATAACCTTGTGCATGACTTGAAAGGTAGATAATAGAGTTGGAATTCAAGCTCAGTTCATCTGACCCCAAGACTACTGATCTTTGAGCTGGACCACGTTATCTGCTTGCATGGTGCTGGACCCAGAGATGGGTGATATTCTCACCTGACACGTCCCAGGGAAGCCAATTAGTCTTACTTGGGTTTTGGATTTTCTACTTAGTGCCGAAATGCCCATAACACATTGTTAGAGGATTTTAAAAGTCCTAAAATGTAAGAGCATGTGAAAACTTAGAAACCATCCAGTGCAACCTCATTTACAGATGAAAAAGCAAAGGCTCAGGCAGAGGCAGCGCCTAGATTAAGACCCTACAGCAAGCCAACAGCAGGTGAGACCTGAATTCAGGCCTTCAGGCTCTCAGTACAGTGTGCTTTCAGCTGCACAAAACTAATTCCCAGTGTGCTGCCTCAGCTATTAGTTTCTTTCCACTAGCAGGCGCTGTGGCCTGAGCATAAGGTAAAGTTTCACTGTATCAATAAATCAAAGTACTGTGTGGGGACTGCAGTCCACAGGATGACTCCTACATTATTCCAGAACAAGGTTAACGCCATTACCCTTGAAGCAGCACAATCATTCCATTTCTGTCTGAAACACCTGGTATACTTTGGATTTGTACATCTGTGTGTTCTGAAAATGGAAAAAAAAAGGCAGCAGGATGTGGGGTACCGGGTCCCACAGAGGTACCCTGGGAACAAAGAAGGCCAGGTTCTGGTTCCTGTTTGACCATAGCTGGTCTGAATCAATTTGGTTTGTACATTTGAGTTACATTCAATATTCACTTGATAGGTTTCCAGTTTTATTTTGTTATTTATTATTATTTTTTTAAAGACTAAGAACCACTTGAGTGAAATAAGTGGCAGATTTGTGGTTAGAAGAACTGGGTTCTTGTCCTAGAACTACCATATCTGTGACTTTGGGCAAGTAACTAGGTGACTCAAAGTGTTACTGGGAGGAATATACATATACTAAATTATAAGTGACAAGAAGATGTAAGGAATTCCTTCAAAACATATCACTGTAAAATAAATTTTGTTATGAATATTAATACAAATCACAGGCACAACAGAGCAGAAAATATTTACGTATCTGGGACTTGCATCCAGAAATCACATTCTAAGGAATTCCTATGCAAAAGCTACAAGATGGAATGCAGTACTGGATGTGAGTGGAGACGTTGTGAGGAGCTAAGCTTCTTGGAAATGCTGGCAGTGCCATTTATCTTCGCAGTGGAGTGGGCAGATGGATGCCATGAATATTTGACACATGATGCTACATCAGAGCTCAGAGGGAGACCCAGGCGTGAAGTCTTAGACCTCAGGCCATCTTCGCCCTTGCGTGTCTGTAAAATCCTCGTTGCTAAACTGCAGTCGGCATGGATTCCATCTCTGGCACTTGCATAGCAACACTGAGCTCTCCGAGCATTGAACTGACGTCTTGGGAACAGTTATTAATACATGTATGTATGCACACAGTATGTGAAAATATGCAAGAGTGAAAGCGATTAGTGGATTGCTTTTAGGTAATACTTCCCACCGGGACTATGCTCCTGGAAAAATTCCTCTCTTTCAAAAAGCTTGCACAATTGTCTGCTATCACTTACCAAAATGTTTGGGATAAAAATGGTGTCAATTTTAAGGAAACACACTTCTCAATTTTCTTTGTTAACATCTGAATAAAACATGAGAAGGTTCCTACTTTTCCCCTCTCCTCTTTCGTTCAGAGAATAAGTCCCTTCACAACCTTGCTTTAAGTGAGAGAGGAAATAAATAGTCACCCTTCTTTGCCACCTCCAGAATAGCACTATCACTGAGTTTAAAGGTAGAAAAGTTTAAATTCCATTCTAATAAATTCCACTGGCTATCATCATTTCTGAGGTGCAGTGCAATGTTTTATAAAAAGAACAGAGCAAGAAATCACATTTCTACCTTGTAGAAGCTTATGGTCCTGTGAGATCACGGGAGAGCAGCACAAGAAAGGTACAGAAAGTTCTACAGGAAGGATCTGGTTGGGATTGAAAGAACACTTTCTGGACCATATGAGAGTTTGAGAAAAATATGGAACATTTCCTTAATGTAACTGGGCTGGACATATACTTTCTATCTCCTGTTATAAAATGAATACACTGAATCAACTGTCAAGTGTTTTTCTAAGCACCCTCCCAGTCTTCAATTTTTCATTCTAAGATACATTTTATAAGATGAATATGCAAATTGAAGTTAGATTAAGTCTGCCTGAGTGTAAGGAGAATAAGCTCAATAATAATCTTTGGACAGCTTTTCAAGACCCCAAATTTGTTGAAAAACTACAAAAGTTATGAACTAAAAAAAAAAAAAAGAAAAAAACAAGAACACCAGGCAATAGGCATGTTCTATTTATGTCAGCAGAGTATTTCTGGTGATTCCTCTTGTGCTAATGTAGTTTCCATTTTTAGATTATCATATTTGGTAAACATTTAATTTTTACAGGATGACTAATACCCAAATGCCTCATATCTAGTGAGATAAGTAAAGGGCTCTTCCTTACTAAGGCTTATAGGGAGCTCCCAGAAACCAAGTAAATCCACAGAAACTGCACAAAAACAGATAAGCTCAGTAATGGGTTGCTGCATTGGCTCCTGAGTATGTGCTTTTATTTGTAGTTCTGTCTTGGGCAAGAGATACCACACAAGGGGAGTGCAAAGTTGAAGGTCTTTAGCAAAAATATGGACTGTAAACACAGCCTGGCATTATCAGCATTCTGTTAAGTTCAAAGAAGAGATAGTTACAACAAATACAGCTTGCTTTATTTCTGAAACAAAACTGTGCACATATTTGTGGCCATACTACTAATTAACCTATAGATTGTTCCTTTCATCTATTCAGAGTGTTTTTCTGCCCCCTGTTACAACATGTTGGGGTTATTTTTTCCCATCTGGAATATCCTCAAACTGTTCTCTTAGAGGCACTAGAGAGAAGAATGGTACAAATATGAAAAGACTAGAGACACTGACTTGTTCAAAAAGATTAGAGGAGCTATATCTGTACATATAACGTGGCCGAAGGATGACTAAGGAGTGCCACGATGATGGTCTATAAATATTTGAAAGGTGTAAACACCGAGGAATAATTTAGCTTGGTCCAGGTGGTACAATTGGAAGCGATGGTGTATCTTAAAGAAAAGGGAAAATCTCCATTAAAGAAAAATGTTTAAATAAATATAAATGTTTAAATGTTTCAGATGTTATCCATGGGATACAGCAAAATTGAAACAGAAAGGCAGTTTAAAAATATTAGCATAAAAGTCAGAAGACATGGGCTTATGGGTTGGCTTTACCATATATACACAGCTATGTGACCTTAGGTCATTTAACCACCATGGGCCTCAGATACCTGTTTCATAAAGTGTGAACCAGAATTAGATATTTTTAAAGTGTGCTCCGAAGAACCTTAAGGGTTCTGAGGATTCAGCTATGTCGGATCCTGAGAAAAGAAAGAAGACTGGAGGGGAGTGATGATGACCAGAGCCCCTTTATCAGTTTCATCTCTACACCATCAGCTTCCTCAGAATAAGTTTTTAGGAATTTCCTAAGTTAAAGAAGTTTGCATGAGAAACTTTCCAGCTTAAAAAGTTTGAGGAAGGTATTAGAGATCAGTTTTAGACCCGTTCTTGTTCAAAAGACTCCTGAGAAGACAGAAGACTCATTAAAATTATGCTTTCACAAAATGTTTACTGAGTACCTACTATGGGCCAACATAGTTGATAAAGCAGTAATGCAGATACGCCCTTGTGGAATGCACATTCCAAATGCAATTTTTAATATAGAATTGCCCAAAATTCTAAAATGAATAGAGGCTTAACTCATGTAATTCCATGTAAGATTGAAAATAATTCAACACTTATTGAGCACTTAGTATCAAATCCTTGAGACTCATGATATATAATATAGAAGGTAAACATTCAAATTAAGCAGATATTGAGCACATACTATATGTGAGGCACTGTGTGACAAACTAGCAATCTTCAGTTTCCATTCCAGTGGCTACTCAGTCGTGTGTCTTTGTGCACAACCAGTGAACATCGCCATGAGCACAGCCTGACTCATGCTCCAACCTGCTACCGGAGTCAGCTGGATTTGATCCTAAACCTACTCATACCATTCGAACTTATTATTGCAATTAAGCTATTTAATGAACTATTATGTAAGTTAGCCAAAAAGTGAAAATGTTTTAATTTTTTAAAATAACATCTAAATACAGTGTTTTGGAAAAGTTCCAGAGAGACATTTCACTTAGGGAAAAAAAAATAAATTATTCAGTAACGTATGAATAAGCAACTTTAAAATATTAGGAAAAAAAGCTTAAAAATTGTAAAGCATTCTGCACTCACATTATTTCACAAGTGTTTTCAAATTCTTGCTCTCCGACAATTTCCAAACAGGTTGGAAATTGTCGGGGACCCATTACGACATTATGCACAATGACACAACAGACACAAAGCTGACAGCCCTCACTCAAATATGTCTTGTTCATATTTCAAAAAAAAGGTGAAATATGCATTTTATTTATTTATTAAAATAAACTTTATTGAGGTATAATTTACATGTAATAAATGAACTCATTTTAAGTGTGCATTTTGATAAATTTTAAGAAATTCATAGGCCCTTGTAACTATCACCATAATCAAGTCCTAAAACATTTCGATTACCCTGAAAAGTTCCCTTGTGTCCCATTAGAGTCAATCCTTTCCCCCAGTTTCAGAAATCCACTGACTGTTCTCTGTCACTATAAATTTGTCTTTTCTATGATTTCATACAAATTGAGTTATATAGTAGATACTTTTTTTTTGGCAGGGGAAGAGGTCTGGCTCATTTTGCTCAGCATAAAGTTTGTGAGGTTTCCCCACGTTGTACTTATTGGTAGTTCACTTTTTTATTAATGATGGGTAGCATTCCATTCTAAATATATAGCACAATTTGTCCTTTGACCTGTTGATGGGCATTTGAGTTGTTTCCAGTTTCTGGCTATTGCAAATAAAGCTGTTATGAATTTTTATGTACAAGTCTTCGTATGGAAAAATGTTTTAATTTCCCTTGGGTCAACATATGGGAGGAAAAATGCTGGGTCATATGATAAATATGTGTTTTATTTCTTTAAGACACTACCAAAGTGTTTTCCAAAGTGGTTGTACCATTTTACATCCTCACCAGCAATGTATGAGAGTTCTAGTTGCTCCATCTACTAGTTAACACTTTGTAATGTCATTCCTTTAAATCTCAGTTATTCTAATCAATTTGTAGAGGTAGCTCACAATTTGTACTTCTCTGAAGACTAAAGGCTTGGAACATTTTTTAATTTGCTTATTGGTTTTGTATATTTTATTTCAATAAGTGTGTTCAAATATTTTGCCAATTTTTAAATTGAATTGTTTGCCTTCGAGTAGTAAGAGTTCTTTCTAAATTTTGGACACAAGTGCTTTGTCAGATACGTATATATTGCACTTATTTTCTCCCAATATATGGCGTGTCATTTCATTAAAAATTTACTGAGGTGGGCTTCCCTGATGGCACAGTGGTTGAGAGTCCGCCTGCCGATGCAGGGGACACGGGTTCATGCCCCGGTCCGGGAAGATCCCACATGCCGCGGAGCGGCTAGGCCCGTGAGCCATGGCCGCTGGGCCTGTGCGTCCGGAGCCTGTGGTCCACAACGGGAGAGGCCACAGCAGTGAGAGGTCCGTGTAATGCAAAAAAAAGAAAAAAAAAATTTACTGAGGTAACACTAGTTTACAAAATTATGTAAATTTCATGTGTACATTATATTTCTACATCTGTATACCCTACAGCATGCTCACCACCAAAAATATACTGATGGTCATAAGAGGCGAGGAGGGTAAAATCAGATGGTATTTGTCTTTCTCTTTCTGACTTATTTCAGTCAGCATAATACCCTCTAGGTCCATCCATGCCATTGGAAATGGCAAGCTTTCACTCTTTTTATGGCTGAACAATATTCCATTCTTTTTTATCCATTCTTCTGTGGATGCACATAGGTTGCTTCCATATCTTGGCTACTGTAAATAATACTTCAATTAGGGTGTATATTTCTTTTTGAATTAGTGTTTTTGTTTTCTATGGATAAATACCCAGAAGTGGAATCACTGGATTGTATGGTAGTTCTATTTTTAATTTTTTGAGGAAACTCCATAGTTTTTCCCATAAGTGGCTATTCTAATATACGTTCTCACCAACAGTCCTCTAGGGTTCCCTTTTCTCCACATCCTTGCCAACACTTATTATTTCTTGTCTTTTTGATAATAGCCATTCTGAGAGGTGTGAGGTGATATCTCTCACTGTGGTTTTGATTTGCATTTCCCTGATGATTAGTGATGCTGAACATATTTTCATGTGCCCATTGGCCATGTGTATTTCTTCTTTGGAAAAAATGTCTATTCAGATCCACCGCCCATTTTTCAATCAGATTTTTTTTGATATTTAATTGTATGAGTTCCTTATACATTTTGGATATTAAGAATATCATTTACAAATATCTTCTCCCATTCAAATTGCTTTTCACTTTGTTGATGGCTTCCTTCACTGTGCAAACATTTTTAATTTGATGCAGTCCCATTTGTTTATTTTTGCTTTTTTTGCCCTTGACTGAGGAAACAGATTCCCCACCCCACCCTCCCCACCCAAATACTGCTAAGACCAATGTCAAAGAGTGCATTATCTATGTTTTTTTCCAAGAGTTTTATGGTTTCAGGTCTTATATTTAAGTCTTTAATGCATTTTAAGTTTCTTTTTGTATATGGTATATGAAAGTAGTCTAGTTTCATTCTTTTGCAAGTAGCTGCCCAGTTTCTCCAAAAACATTTCTTGAAGAGACTGTCTTCCCCATTGTTATATTCTTGCCTCCTTTCCATAGATTAATTGACCATGTAAGTGTGGGTTTATTTATGGGCTCTGTTCTGTTCCATTGATCTATGTGTCAGTTTTTGTCCAATATCATTCTGTTTTGATTACCTTTGCTTTGTAGTATAGTTTGAAATGAGGGAGCGTGATAACTCCAGCTTCTTCTTTCTCAAAATTTCTTTGACTTTTTGGGGTCTTTTGTGCTTCCATACAGATTTTAAGATTTTTTGTTCTAATTCTGTGAAAAATGCCACGGGTATTTTGATAGGGATTGCACTAAATCTGTAGATTGCCTTGGTTATCCTAGGACTTGGGGCACGCTGGGTGACCTTAGCAGATAGGCTAGAGCACCTGAACCATGTTCCTGCAATACTATAAGGTGGAAGGGGAATGCAAAAAATGGCACTCTCTGGCTCCTCTGACACCAGAGAGAGTTCCAGCAGTTTCCTGACCATTTGGCAGATGCATTAGGGCTAGCAAATGGATTTTTTTCCCGTATACTCTAGGTGTCTTTAAACTGCTCCTTTTTCACTGTGCTTCAGAGTGAGTGAGTCTGTGTGCAGGCCCCTCAGTGATGTCCCTTTCCACTGCAGGTTTCTGCATTGAGGGTGGGGTTCCTGTCAGTACTGTATCTCCATCTGTCCTACCCGTCTCTATGTGGTCCCTCTATCGTTTGTTGTGCAGAAGCCACTCAATCAGCTCTCAGTTCTTCTTCAGGAGGAACTGCTCTATATGCAGGTATAGATTTAGTGTGTCTGTGGGAGAAGGTGAGTTCAGGGTCTTCCTACATTGCAATCTTGGACTGGAAATTCATTTCATTTTTAAAATGGGGTTTTTGAAAAGCCAAAGTTTAGAATTTTTTATAAAATACAATTTATTGTGTGTGTGTGTGTGTGTGTGTGTGTTTTAAAATTTGGCTTGTGGGTTATTTATTTTTTTTTATATCTTCTCTAGGAAATCTTTTCTTCCCCCAACATCATAAGGATTTTCTATGTTTTCTTGTAAAAGTCTTATAATATAGCTTTGACATTTAGGTCTATGACCCAAAACATGTGTAAGACCTTTACAATGAGAATCATAAGACACTGCTGAGAGAAATTAAAGAAGATCTAAATAAAGAGAGAAATATGCCATGTTCATGTATTGGAAGACAAGTTAAGGTGTCATTTCTCCCCAATTTTATTGGCACAAATTGGTAAACTGATTGTAAATTTTACATGGAAATGCAAAAAATGCAAAATAGTCCAAATAATTTTTAAAAAGAACACAGTTGGAGGACTTACATTATCTGATATCAAGATTTGATCTAAAGGTACAGTAATTAAGACAGAGGAGTACTGGTACAAGGATAGATATAAAGGTAAAAATATTAAAATTAAATTATGTAATCTCTCTCTCTTTTTCTCAACTGGGACTCCCCAATTCAAAGTGCATTTTGATTAGCTCAGTGGACCCAAATGCATTGAAGAAGGTTCTATTATATTTCTTTTCTATAAAATTTTGCCATGAAATTTCAAGGTTTTTTGTTTAAATAGCATGTTTAGGAAAGCATCACACTTCCTTTACTAATTTCCTCTATAAGGATACTAAAAACTAGTATTTTGATTTTTTTGATGGTTCATACCAGTGAAACATACTAATGCCTTTTTATTTGTTTTCCTCTCCAGAAGAACATTTGTACATATTTTATCAAATATATTACTATTGTCCCTCAAATTGTTTTATTTGCTAAAAAAAATAATTGTGTATGGTCATGGAAACTGAGAAGAGGTAGATGATCAGCAGAGAGGTTTTACATTCTGTCAAGAGATGGAATTAATACCTGGTTTTTGATGTTAAACAAACAGAAGAACAAACAAAACTACACACTTTATTTTCCTGGTGTGGGAAAGATGATAATCATTTTGCAACTCACAGATTCAAATTTAAAAGTATTTCATTACGATGAAGCCATTTTTTTTTTTTTTGCAGTACGCGGGCCTCTCACTGTTGTGGCCTCTCCCGTTGTGGAGCACAGGCTCCGGACGCGCAGGCTCAGCGGCCATGGCTCACGGGCCCAGCTGCTCCGTGGCATGTGGGATCCTCCCAGACCAGGGCACGAACCCGTGTCCCCTGCATCGGCAGGCGGACTCTCAACCACTGCGCCACCAGGGAAGCCCTGAAGCCATTTCTTATGGATCACTACATAAAGATATGAATTTTACAACCTGCTGAGCATATCAAATAAGTTTAAGTATATGATCAAAATCTGAAGACAAAAGACTTCTAAATGGTCCTTACCCTATGAATTCAGGCTTATTTTTCATTTCTTACCATTTATTGTGCCTGAAATATTTAAAGTAAGTTATGAGGGCCTGAAGTATGAAGCACTCCTTATAAAGGAATATTCTTCACTAATAAGTGAGTGTAATTTTTCTAACTCTGTGGAATAAAATATTCATAATGGATTAATGTGAAAGGATAGAGACACAATTAAATGTAATTTCTCCTTATTAAAATTGATGTCAGATATTGGGCTTAGATAACTATGCTTTAATAAAAAATATGAATGTAGCAGAGCATAAAATATGTTACTATATTACCTTTTTCTTGCAGTCCTAAAATGCAAGAGTACACTCGGAAGTCCGCAGGTAGATCCATTACTCATTGCTATTATTATGAGCAAATGAAGGCTCACAGCCTATTAGGTACCATAGTCCCTATTACAAAAGCAACATTTAGTAAACAAATTGGCTTGATGATGCCTGAGTTAACATCCACATTAGCTCTCTATTGACAACCTGGAGGAAATCACCTTCCAGAGTCTGTTAGTGCATATGGAAATACATTTTGGCCCTGGATAGACATAGATAACACCCTTGCAGAGTTCTGTGGGCATTCAGACTGAGAAGCAAAAGGCAAATTTTTTATTACTTTTTAGTATCAACAAATTCGAGACAATGATGGCCACTGAATGATAATCGTTGATCATTTACCTTTATGAAATGTGAGATACATGTGAAGACCTAAGAAGCAACTTTCAGAGATTATTATAAAAAGGCACCATTGTCAGTCAAACTGTTTTATTAAGCAAGAGTAAGGGATTACTCCCAATTCTGGCCTTTAGCAGGAGATAAAGATAGGATGATGGCAACTCAAAGGACTATCAAAAATTCTGGTCTTTAGTAGGCTTATAGATAACACTGTTACATCCACGTCAACCTAGTTTATCAAGAATATTTGTGACCCTGAAGTAACTAACTCCCATATTCAGTTACAAGGCTCTTCTATCAGATGGGAACAGATTTTCAGGAACTTCTGGATTTATCTTATCACCCCATCCCCAGTTTCCCAGAATTCATCTTCTAAAGAATCATGCAACGACACACCATTTGAAATGAAAAGTCCTCCATTATAGGAATATAGAAAGTTATCCCTATACAACCTCCTAAGAACCAGCATAGATCCTTCAATATTATAGAGAATTACGTGTTTCCCTCCTGACTTCTGTTTTCCAATTGCTCCATGTTTTCCAGCCTCTATGTCTTTGCTGAAGTTACTCCTACCTTCTTCATTCCCTGCAACCCCTTTTCACCAATCACAAGTATAAATAATTATCCAAAGCCTGTCTCAAATGCTGCCTTCTGACAGAAGCCAGACAAGAAACCAGTCCTTTCCTTCTCTCTTTCTAATAAACACTGCAATATTCCCCTGCTATGAATTGCCTGTTTAAAACTTTGACCCATTTTTCTGTTGGGTCATTCAGGAACCCTTTCTTTATACTCCCAAAGTATATATAACATCTCCCTTCTTCAAATTATTGTAGAAATTTTGGCTCTTTTCAGGCAATCATATTAATTCAGTTTGTGTTACAGGGATTTATATAATTGACTGATCCCCACGATAAGATCTTGAGAACCTTTACAGCAAAAACATTTATTTATGTACTCCATGGGATCCCAGCCTGTGCCTGATAGAAAGACTTCAAATAAGTATATACAATGGTAAGCCCCCATTTTTAAGAGAATTTTTTAAACAATCAGGACAGCAAGTCTTTGCAAGAAAGGAGTTTGATATTTAGGCCAGTTAATGTTCTCACGGTGAGAGTTGAAACATACATTGCTCCTTGGTTTATAGGAATTATGTCTTGATAGTGCCAAATGAAGGAATAAAATGAATGTAACTTTCATATCAAAAGTCAAATAGACATAGCACCAGGGATCCAATTAAATGTTCAAAGTTAAGAGTTAGGGGACACCAGAAAACTTGTTATCAACAAACATTTGTGATTAAAAGCAGCCCACATTCTATCAAGTGACTATGTTTGGAAATGGGAATCCCTTGTACCTATATAAAGCACCACAGTAAAATAGAGAGCTTTAAACTCACCACTAGGGTAGACTAAAATTCTCCAGATGGTCTCAGTCACATTACTATATTTAGAAAGGAGCACTCAGGAGCAAGGTTTCTGAAGTCATATTATCTGCCTTTAAGACCTGGCTTTGTCACTTACTGGTGTGTGTCCTTGGGCAAGTCACCTAACCTATCTGGACATAAGTTTCCTCCCCTGGTGAAGCACATATAATGTTTTATTATATAATAATATTATTATTCAATATGTTTCAAAAGGTATAGTCATACCTACTTAAGCAGAGTTGCTGTGGGAATTACATGTCAATGCATAAAAAGAGCTTTGCAAAGCACCTAGTGCATCTATAAATACCATCTTTACTGTTATTGTTATTGCCAAAGAGTCTGCGGATACCCTGCATGACTGATCTTCATTTGGAATAACACTGAGAGATTGTTTGTTATGAAATTTAATTTCCTTATAAACAGATCAAGATGTGGGACTAAGAACAAAAATGCAGTCCCTGACTCTACTGAAATAAGAGCATACAGGTACCAAAAATAATAACAGCAAAAAGTGGGGGAGGTGAGAAGAGGAAGAAAAAGAGAATGTATGTTGGGTAGGAAGGTTACAACAGACAAGATATTTCAATTTATGTCTGGAATTTTTAAAAAAACAAACAGCAAATGAGAACAGGTTGCCACAAGATGTGGAATAGGCTACATCGTAGAATAAGGTAGGTTGGAGCTAAGAAAGAGGTAAAGTGAAGGCTGAACTGCAGACCATTCTAAACTAAAGGTTTCTGGACATGATGACTACAATTTCCATCTGAATCGCAGGGTCGGAAAAGGTGGATTTACACTTCCTTAGTCCCATACTTAGAGGGCACTGCCACATTTCCTAAGGCTATTAAACATTTCAAAATCCATGGTGGGTATATTCAGCAACAAACCACAGCCAACGCCAGCCAAAAATCACTCTGATGTTGAAGTGGTGTGAGGGTGTAGAACTGCCTAAGAGCACAGATATTACTGAATATATGCTTTCCCCATCTCAAAGCTGATGTCAACTGGGAAGGGGACAACTGGCATCAGTAATTTCTTAGTTCTCTTCCAGAAGAGTGAAAAAGGATGATCAGTGGGAAGGAGTTCAGAAATTCATCCACAGGAAATTTAGTCTGGGCTACTTATTGTCTACCAGGGTTGGCAGGCCCATGGGTATACAGGGAAGGGCGCTTGCGTAAAACACTGCCTCATAGAATCTTTGAGCCAAAAGAGACAATCTCAACAAATCTCTCTGGATTCTAGAATCCAGGTCCCCCCACTTCCAATCTAGAACTCTCTTCACTATCTCACTCACAACTTCATTTACTTGTCCTTTCTTACATTCTTATTTTGCTAGTTAGTTCTATTTCTCTTTTTTAAATGTATTTTATGATTATAAAAATAGCACATGTTCATTGTAGTTACTTTGAAAATTAAGGAAAATTATGAAGAAAGTAATAATCATATGATCTGATTAGTGAGAACTAGTCTGTTTACATTTTAATGTGTTTTCTTAAAGAACTCTACACGTATTTTTAACTTACGTTTGATCATACTAAATACACAAGTTTAAACCATTCCCCCTCCCACAGAAGAGCATTTTCCTAAATATATTAAATTCTTCAAATACAGTATTTTAATATTGCATCATTTGGGATCTACAATATTTTATAAAACAGGTCCCCTACTTTTGGTCATTTCAACTTTCAATTTCTCATTATAAATTATTCCTCAGTGAACATTTTTGTAAATAGGTTTTGTTTAAATTTCTATTTCCTTGGGATAGGTAGATGATATATGTGTTTATATGTGTATCTATCTCCCTGTCTGCCTGCCTATCATCTATTTGGATTGAGAAATATGAAACATTTAAAGTTCTTGAAGAATATTGCCAAATAATTTTCCAGAACTACTGGGCGAATTTATACTCCTACCAGCTGCAGATGAGGGTAGTTTTTTTTCCCTAAATCTTTGCTAATTTCATATGAAAAACTAGACTTCAGTTGCTTTAATTTTTGTTTCATTTTAGTGAGAATAAAATTTAAGTTAATCATCCACTGTACTTATTCTGTTAAGAATTGTTTACAGCCTTTGTGTTTCCCTATTGGGATTTCTCCAACTGTGTAAAAGTTTTCATATCATATATATCATATATAATAAATATTTATTATCATATTTATTGCAAATAAAATTCCCATTTATTTTTTCTTAATTTTAATCTCTGACATTTATAAATACTTTAATTTTTTCTCAAATCTATTGCTAATATCTTTTGTTATTGTCCTTATTGCTTTATAAGCATAAAGCATAAAGAACATCCTTTCTCAATACTAGATCAGATCAATTCAGATCTGATTACATTTCACCAGAGGTTATTTTTAAATTGTTGTTAGTTTTTAAACATTGAATTCTTTAATTCATCTGGATTGAGCAGATAGTATGAGTTAAGGAACTTTTTGTTTTTCCAAAAGCACTATTCTTTGGATAAGCCATAAACCTTATTTTTAAAGTAGTTTTAACTTTCAGGAGAGGTTTGTGACAGGTCCTGTCTACCTCTCCTAATTTCACTCATCCAAACCACCTCTTGCATGCAAGGCTAGCGGGTCCCTAAGTCAGAATCCCTCTAACTCTGCTACAATGGTTAAATGAATCAGTTGGCCTATCCCATGTCCACCTTTGCAAACTGGCCATGGTTGGTTTATAACTCCTTACGTCTGACATATCATTCTGAAAAGATTTTGTGGCATTTCTCTTCCTCTATGACTTTAAAATAGATTAGGACATTACATACAATGAAAATTGGATCACAATTAAGGTGATTTAACTTGGTTAATTAATTTAAGCATTTTGCCTTTGTACCTATAATACCTTTAATGTTGATATGCTTAGGGCAGCTCTGCTGAAAGATTAATCAGACCATTTAACTGCCTGAAACGAAAACACAATAACCTCTGAGGAACAAGGTTAGAAATGTCTAGGTCAGTGGTCACTGCATCATGATCTGGCTTAATGAGAAGAATCAGACTCAACAGCATTTCAATTTATAGATATGGATCAGTTGGGCTACCTGCTAACAAAAAAAGAACTCTGCTTGTGATCAAAGATTTGAACTACACTAATTTGAACTACATATGCATATAACTTTCAAGGGTGGAATAACTGAATGCTGGGTTCACATGTAGAGGATGGCCTTCTTGAATTCAGGGCACAGGGTGACACTGAGTGGCTACAATTTCAAGAAGGGCTGAATACCCTCAGGCTCTTGACCATATGCTCCCCAAACCTATCAGTGTTTCTCCTGGACTCTTTTCAAACTCAGCAAATGCATCCTTTCCACTGAAGTCACTGGGATGGATAACAACCTTCACAGGTCATCTAATCCATGCACCTGCCTTTAGGCAGGGCTGCTCTTAAAACCACCCAAGACAGATGGTTCTTTACTGTTCTCAAAATTCCCCAGGGAAGGAGGTTCCACAGGCTGCCACAATAATCCATTCCCATGTCTCCCAGTCACCCGCAGGACACTGAATCCTAAGTATTTACTTAATAGCAGGTGGCAATGAGACAACTCTTTGTCTCTCTCTGAGGAATTGGAAACTGGCCAAATTAGCCATGGGGCAATTGCCAAAGTGTACAGGAACCCCAATGTTGCTCTGAGCTTTACAGATATCAAGTTAAGTGAGGGTATTTAGTGTTCCCAGCTGACAAAACACCAAATCCAGCAATGAGCTGGGCACGTTTTATAATGCTCAGTCTGGAATTTATATGTCAGTAATAAAGTTCAAGGCTTAATTTCTTTCAATTTAAAAAACAGAAAAATAAAAAGATGAAAATAACTTGGGAATAAATTTCTAAATAATTCTTAGATGGAAGAACTGAATTATAAAATATTTATAATAAATCTAAAAAGACATATCAAAAACCCATGGGATACAGATGAAGTTAGAGGAATATTTATAAAATTAAATGCTTTCATTATTAAACAAAAGAGAGAATAAATGAACTAACATTCAGATTAAGATGCTACAACAATGGAAAACTAAATGAACTAAAATAAGGTAGGAAATATAAATTAATAACACACTAAATGTAATGAGTTAGAAAACAAACAAACAAAAAACAACTCCACACACACATACACATATATACAAAAGAAAACTCTTAGAAGAGCTTGGCTAAAAGGAAAACAGGGAAATTAGGCAAAATTTTTAAAAAGAGATAAATATAGACAAAGATATTTTAAAAATTACAAGTGAGTAATGTGCCTACATCATGCTAACACAGTTAAAAATGTTGATGAAATGGATGATTTTTTATAGCATTTGGATATAAACTACCAAATGAATTCCAAGAGAGGTTTAAACCCTTCAGCAACCCCATAGTCACTGAAGAAATTTAAAAGTTTGTTAAAGATTTACCAATGAAAAAGAGATGACTTTAAAATTCAGTTCACCCTAATGTTTAAGGAAGATATAATTTCTAAATGAATCAAACTATTCTAGACCATATTAAAAAATGGGAAGCTTTCAAACTGATTTTAGGAGGTTAGCCTATGCTTAATACCAAAATATAATATTGTGCAAAAAGAAAAGTAGAGCTCAATCCTAATTTATGAACATAGGTACAGAATTCTAAATGAATAGCATTAACAACTTGAAGCTATCAGTTTATTAAATAGTAAAAATTATAAAGTAAAATGTAAACCAACAATGTAAGGATGGGTCTACTTCAGGGATTCTACTAACATAATTCATTTACATGAATAAATAAAAGAAAAAGAAGTAAGTAAGGTTAAGTAAATCTGAAAATTTAATAAAATTTAATGGTTATTTCTAATTAAAAAAATACAAGAGAGAAATAGATAGAAATCTCCTATAATAAAAAAGTATTTGACTGAAGCTACCAGTAAACATTATGTCAAAATATGAAATGCTGAACTCATTTCTATTGAAATAAGTAACAAGAAGAGATGTCCAATATCATTGCTACCATTCAGTAACATTTAAAAAAACTATAGTAAAGCCATAGGACAAGAAAATGAAATAAGCAGTATAAACATTGGAAAAGAAAGGACAAAATTGGTAAATAACACTGTATGATTAAAAGAACCCAAGTAACCCCAACAAAAGAATTATAGAACTAATAACATAATTCAGTAATGTGTTTGGATAGGTAAGTAAAAGTCAAGAGCTTCCTTTTATACAAGCAATTAACATTTAGAAATGGAAACAAATGAATACAAAAATTGCACAATAGGAACAAAAATTGATTTAGTTTACTGAGGAAAGATATATGACTTAGATGAAGAAAATTATTTAAAAAATGTACTGAAGGGCATGAAACAGAATTTAAATAAAGGGAGAGAATATCACAAGGAAGCCTAATTTTTTAAAAAATTGACTCTAGTACAGAATTATGGAGCAACATGCAAATAGTAACTTATTTTTCAGAAGTATTATAGAATTGTTTAGTTTTTTCACAGATTTTTTGTGTGTGTATGTCTGCATGCATATTAGCATGGATATACGTATACAGACACATACATATACACAAACACATACATACATACACACATTTTTGGTGAAGGAAAATAAAATGGGATGAGTATACTTTACTGTAGACATAGTCACTCTGCAGCACAGAAATATAGGAATGTTCCATTTAGGCTATGCCTATTGCACAGTAACAATGAGACTTGGGTTAGAATTTAGGACTATAAAGGTAATCATCCCTAAAGAAACAAAGTTCAAACCCTCTGCGGATATGACTATGGCAGCAGGAGCTCAGAGATAGCCAGTGCTGGTGCTTTTTCACCAAGTCTGACTTCCACTTACTTTCCCACTTTGATACCCATGGCCAAAGTAGTGGCTAGTCCAACTTTTCTCCCTGGCTCAAGTAAGAGAAAATCAAGTATCTCTGAGGTGAAACAACAGAATAAAGAGGAGCAGAAAGAAGAAATTTTACAACTCTAATAGTTTAAAGAATATTTTTCACTGATATTATTCAGTTTGATCTATATCTCAGTACTGTAGGAGACATATTTAACAATTTTATGAAGAAGAAATATGAATCAGACACCTTAAAATTTTTTTACTTTTCTCTTGTCAGTAGGATATTCTTTTATGATCAATATTGGTTCATCTAATTGTTATAATCAGTCAGCATTAATATGGCAACTTACAGTGCAGTGGTTCCTGGAAGAGGGAATTTTGGATGTAAATGCAAGTGTATCTTGAGGACTATTAAAACGCATCCCCTTATTTCTCCTCCTACCCAGACCTCAGAATAAGTTCACTCATTTCTGAATTCTGTCTAACCTGATTCTTATGGTCGGAAATAAACATTTCCACTTGGGAGCCATGTTTGTTTTCTAATTGAGAGAAAACCCATGCTTTGATGAACACATCCTTTCCCATAGTACCAGTCATAAGATTCTTTATTTCCCTTTAGTGTCTTCCATAGAGCTACTACTCAATTCTGGAACTCTTGGCTTAACTATTTCCAGGAAACACAACCGTTTTATAGGGCTACCTAAGACTGGCAGGGGGTTGGGGATACAGAAGCTTTCCTTCTGGCCTCTTTACCCATAAACTCTTTTTTTTTTAACATCTTTATTGGAGTATAATTGCTTTACAATGGTTAGTTTCTGATTTATAACAAAGTGAATCAGTTATACGTATACATATACATATATCCCCATATCTCTTCCCGCTTGCATCTCCCTCCCTCCCACCCTCCCTATCCCACCCCTCTAGGTAGTCACAAAGGACCGAGCTGATCTCCCTGCGCTATGTGGTTGCTTCCCACTAGCTATCTATTTTATGTTTGGTAGTGTATATATGTCCATGCCACTCTCTCACTTTGTCCCAGCTTACCCTTCCCCCTCCCTTATCCTCAAGTCCATTCTCTACTAGGTCTGCATCTTTATTCCCATCTTGCCTTAGGTTCTTCATGACCATTTTTTTGTTTGTTTTTTAGATTCCATATATATGTGTTAGCATAAGGATTTGTTTTTCTCTTTCTGACTTACTTTACTCTGTATGACAGACTCTAGGTCTAACCACGTCACTACAAAAAACTCAATTTCGTTTCTTTTTATGGCTGAGTAATATTCCATTGTATATAAGTGCCACATCTTCTTTATCCATTCATCTGTCGATGGACACTTAGGTTGCTTCCATGTCCTGGCTATTGTAAACAGAGTTGCAATGAACATTGTGGTACATGACTCTTTTTGAATTATGGTTTTCTCAGGGTAT
Source organism: Hyperoodon ampullatus (assembly GCF_949752795.1). Taxonomy (NCBI): domain Eukaryota; kingdom Metazoa; phylum Chordata; class Mammalia; order Artiodactyla; family Ziphiidae; genus Hyperoodon; species Hyperoodon ampullatus. The sequence goes on from NC_136918.1 coordinate 42,218,712, forward strand.
ATGTCCAGTAGTGGGAATGTTGGGTCGTATGGTAGTTCTATTTTTAGATTTTAAGGAACCTCCATACTGTTCTCCATAGTGGCTGTATCAATTTACGTTCCCACCAACAATGCAAGAGGGTTCCCTTTTCTCCACACCCTCTCCAGCATTTATTGTTTGTAGATTTTTTCATGATGGCCATTGTGACCAGTGTGAGATGATATCTCGTAGTTTTGATTTGCATTTCTCTAATGATTAATGATGTTGAGCATTCTTTCATGTGTTTGTTGGCAATCTGTATATCTTCTTTGGGGAAATGTCTGTTTAGGTCTTCTGTCCATTTTTGGATTGGGTTGTTTGTTTTTTTTGATATTGAGCTGCATGAGCTGCTTGTAAATTTTGGAGATTAATCCTTTGTCAGTTGCTTCATTTGCAAATATTTCTCCCATTCTGAGGGTTGTCTTTTCATCTTGTTTATGGTTTCCTTTGCTGTGCAAAAGCTTTTAATTTTCATTAGGTTCCATTTGTTTATTTTGGTTTTTATTTCCATTTCTCTAGGAGGTGGGTCAAAAAGGATCTTGCTGTGATGTATGTCACAGAGTGTTCTGCCTATGTTTTCCTCTAAGAGTTTGATACTGTCTGGCCTTACATTTAGGTCTTTTATCCATTTTGAGTTTATTTTTGTGTATGGTGTTAGGGAGCATTCTAATTTCATTCTTTTCCATGTAGCTGTCCAGTTTTCCGAGCACCACTTATTGAAGAGGCTGTCTTTTCTCCACTGTATATTCTTGCCCCCTCTATCAAAGATAAGGTGACCATATGTGTGTGGGTTTATCTCTGGGCTTTCTATCCTGTTCCATTGATCTATATTTCTGTTTTTGGGCCAGTACCATACTGTCTTGATTACTGTAGCTTTGTAGTATAGCCTGAAGTCAGGGAGCCTGATTCCTCCAGCTCCATTTTTCTTTCTCAAGATTGCTTTGGCTATTCGGGGTCTTTTGCGTTTCCATACAAATTGTGAAATTTTTTGTTCTAGTTCTGTGAAAAATGCCAGTGGTAGTTTGATAGGGATTGCATTGAATCTGTAGATTGCTTTGGGTAGTAGAGTCATTTTCACAATGTTGATTTTTCCAATCCAAGAAAATGTTATATCTCTCTATTTATTTGTATCATCTTTAATTTCTTTCATCAGTGTCTTATACTTTTCTGCATAAAGGTCTTTAGTCTCCTTAGGTAGGTTTATTCCTAGATATTTTATTCTTTTTGTTGCAATGGTAAATAGGAGTGTTTTCTTAATTTCACTTTCAGATTTTTCATCATTAGTGTATAGGAATGCTAGAGATTTCTGTGCATTAATTTTGTATCCTGCTACCTTACCAAATTCATTGATTAGTCCTAGTAGTTTTCTGGTAGCATCTTTAGGATTCTCTATGTATAGTATCATGTTATCTGAAAATAGTGACAGCTTTACGTCATCTTTTCTGATTTGGATTCCTTTTATTTCTTTTCCTTCTCTGATTGCTGTGGTTAAAACTTCCAAAACTAGACTGGCTGAATGGATACAAAAACAAGACCCATATATATGCTGTCTACAAGAGACCCACTTCAGACCTAGGGACACATACAGACTGAAAGTGAGGGGATGGAAAAAGATATTCCACGCAAATGGAAATCAAAAGAAAGCTGGATTAGCAATTCTCATACCAGACAAAACAGACTTTAAAACAAAGACTATTACAAGAGACAATGAAGGACACTACATAATGATCAAGGGATCAATCCAAGAAGAAGATATAACAATTGTAAATATTTATGCACCCAACATAGGAGCACCTCAATACATAAGGCAAATACTAACAGGCAAACAAGGGGAAATTGACAGTAACACAATCATAGTAGGGGACTTTAATACCTTACTTTCACCAATGGACAGATCATCCAAATTGAAAATAAATAAGGAAACACAAGCTTTAAATGATACATTAAAGAAGATGGACTTAACTGATATTTATAGGACATTCCATCCAAAAACAAGAGAATACACATTCTTCTCAAGTGCTCATGGAACATTCTCTAGGATAGATCATATCTTGGTTCACAAATCAACCCTTGGTAAATATAAGAAAATTGAAATCGTATCAAGTATCTTTTCTGACCATAATGCTATGAGACTAGATATCAATTACAGGAAAAAATCTGTAAAAAATACAAACACATGGAGGCTAAACAATACAGTATTTAATAACCAAGAGATCACTGAAGAAATCAAAAAGGAAATCAAAAAATACCTAGAAACAAATGACAATGAAAACACGACGACCCAAAACCTATGGGATACAGCAAAAGCAGTTCTAAGCAGAAAGTTTATAGCAATACAATCCTACTTTAAGCAACAAGAAACATCTCAAATAAACAATGTAACCTTACACCTAAAGCAATTAAAGAAAGAAGAACTAAAAAACACCCAAAGTTAGCAGAAGTTAAGAAATCATAAAGATCAGAAACAAATGAAAATAAATGAGGGAAATGACAGCAAAGATCAATAAAACTAAAAGCTGGTTCTTTAAGAAGATAAACAAAATTGAGAAACCATTAGCCAGACTCATCAAGAAAAAAAGGGAGAAGACTCAAATCAATGGAATTAGAAATGAAAAAGGAGAAGTAACAACTGACACTGCAGAAATACAAAGGATCATGAGAGATTACTACAAGCAACTCTATGCCAATAAAATGGACAACCTGGAAGAAATGGACAAATTCTTAGAAATGCACAACCTGCCAAGACTGAATCAGGAAGAAATAGAAAATATGAACAGACCAATCAAGCACTGAAATTGAAACTGGGATTAAAAATCTTCCAACAAACAAAAGCCCAGGACCAGATGGCTTCACAGGCGAATTCTATCAATCATTTAGGGAAGAGCTAACACCTACCCTTCTCAAACTCTTCCAGAATATAGCAGAGGGAGGAACACTCCCAAACTCATTCTATGAGGCCACCATCACCCTGTAACCAAAACTAGATAAAGATGTCACAAAGAAAGAAAACTACAGGCCAACATCAATGATGAACATAGATGCAAAAATCCTCAACAAAATACTAGCAAACAGAATCCAACAGCACATTAAAAGGATCATACACCATGATCAAGTGGGGTTTATTCCAGGAATGCAAGGATTCTTCAATATACACAAATCAATGAATGTGATACACCATATTAACAAATTAAAGGAGAAAAAAACATATGATCATCTCAATAGATGCAGGAAAGCTTTCGACAAAATTCAACACCCATTTATGATAAAAACCCTGCAGAAAGTAGGCACAGAGGGAACTTACCTCAACATAATAAAGGCCATATATGACAAACCCACAGCCATCATCTTCCTCATTGGTGAAAAACTGAAACCATTTCCACTAAGATCAGGAACAAGACAAGGTTGCCCACTCTCACCACCCTTATTCAACATAGTTTTGGAAGTTTTAGACACAGCAATCAGAGACGAAAAAGAAATAAAAGGAATCTAAATCGGAAAAGAAGAAGTAAAGCTGTCACTGTTTGCAGATGACATGATATTATACATAGAGAATCCTAAAGATGCTACCAGAAAACTCCTAGAGCTAATCAATGAATTTGGTAAAGTAGCAGGATACAAAATTAATGCACAGAAATTTCTTGCATTGCTATACACTAATGATGAAAAATCTGAAAGTGAAATGAAGAATACCCATAAACTCTTTAATACATTTGTTTAACCCTCATCTTTCTTCCCTTAATCTTCTCCTTCCTTTCTTCCAGCACTTCTCTGTAAGTGAAAAGAAGGAAAGAAAGGGAGATAGGGAGGGAGAGAAGAAGGAAAGAATGAAGAAAGGAAAGAGTTAAGATATAGTAAGGGAAGGATTGGAAAAGTGTGACCAATGTTGAGAGAAACCATAGCTTCGTTTCTAATAACTTATGAGCTTAAATGTTCCATCAAAAGGATCAAGCTTACCAGGGAATCAGAAAATTTGTTTTAGATACTCCAGGACCTTCCTATGGTTGTTTAAGTCAGAATGACTTTTTTCTCACAGTGGAGTTATCAGCACAATAAAATTTGTAGACAAATCTCAAGTTTTCCTTTACTACAAGATTAGAATCCATAGGAAGAGTTGGGACCCTTAATAGATAGGTTTTGGGGGCACCTCCATCCATGTCCCAAGGATGAGCCTGGCAGTGTAATCTCTAGAAGACCACCAGAAATTTACCAGAAGAGAATTTTGGTAGGGAGCATAATGGTTTCCATATCCTAATCCCTAGAACCTATGAATATTTTATGACAAAATATAATACATGACAAAAGGGATTTTACAGATGTGTTTAAGGATCTTGAAATAAGGACATTATCTGAGATTACCTAGGTAGGCCCAGTCTAATCTCAGAGGTCTTAAAATCAGAGTGTTCCCAGTTGCGGTCAGAAAGAGACTTGACTATGGAGAAATGATCAGTGATGCTATGTTGCAGGCTTTGAAGATGGAAGAAGGGGGCTACAAGTTAAGGAATATGAGCAACGTCTAGAAGTTGGAAAAGGGAAGGAGGATTCTCTCCTGGAACCTCCAGAAAAGAATGGAGCCCTGCTAACATGTTGATTTTAGCCCACTGAGACTCATGTTAAACTTCTGACCTACAGAACTGTAAGATAATAGATGTGTATTGTTTTAAGTCCCTATGTTTTTGGTAATAGGAGCAATAGAAAACTAATACAGGCCTCATAAACTAGTTCTGACACAATCCTTTATAGTTGATAAAATACCCTTTCATGTCACATCAAACCAATTTGAGAATGAAGAAGGGAGGAGAAGCCCTCACGTTCTGCTTACCCATGCCCTACCTTCTTCCCCTTGTGAAAGATGATTTGAACTAAGGTTGCTATGATAAATCCAATCATATACTTCCTTACCAAATTCCTCTAATATTCTTTTCTTATTGTTTCTACATTCACAAATGAGTACCAAGATATCTGTTACCTTAGGATAACTCACTCAATCCATAACTACCAAAAACTTTGCAAATAAATGATACAATAAAATGAAGTTTCCATTTTTATAATGAATTTATAATAATGGAAAGAAACAAGTTTTAACCTGGGCACTGCTACTCGGTGGCTGTGGCTTGGACTACTGCTTCTCTCTGGACATCATTTTCTTTATCAAAAAAATGACAGAATTAGGAGATGACTTCAAGGTACTTTCTATGCTAAACACTTCATCTATTTTAAATTCTTAAGGAGGAATTCATACCTTGAAATGTTTTCTGCTTGAAGGTAGGACCAGCACAAATAACACACATGCACATACACAAACACAGAATGATTTTCTGAGGATCTGTGTATTTTTTGAAAGTTGAGAATCATCTTTAAATTTGTAGGTTCATATGATCACTTTTAAAATCTGCTGATCCTCCATCAGTTGAATCTGGTGAATTATTCACATAGCAGTACTCAGCAGCAGTATCGCTGATGTGCAAAAAGCAGAATACACACAAAATACACCAAGAACACAGTTTCCTTGACTTGCATTTTTGCATACCTAGGCACTTCCTGTTTTGAACTATGAGTAAAAAGATAGCCATTTCTTTTTTCTCACTCCACAAGTCACTTAAATCTGTTCTCATGAAATCTCCAGCTTCATTATCCCTTGTGAACTGGCTCTATAAAGTTATCTAGGCCACTAGTAGTGTTACATGGCAATAGAAGTGGCTATCCCCTCAATTTTTTATAAATCACTAATCTGATATTGCCCTCTGTTTAACAATAGTTAACAATTTCCCATTTTTCCACAAAAAAGATACAAAAGTTCCTTTCTATGACATCACACCTGATCTTTCATCACTGCCCCTCAGGTTCTCTATACCCCCATGTCCCAAGACTTTTCCCTCAACTCAACTTTGCTTTAGTCCCAGGGAGCTTCTGATATGAAGTCTGTAATGCTTCCTGTTCCCCAGTACCTCCTGCTTTCCTACCTCTATTCTTTTGAACATGCTGTTTTTTCTCTAGCATCTTTCCTCTCCTTTTCTACTTGGAAAAATTCTGTTCCTCCTTGAAGACTTGGCTCAGGTATCACCCAGTAATCTCCGCACTCACCCACAGACCTCCAGACGTTCTCACAGCCACATGCATAAAGCTCCTTCATAACATTTATCACATGGTAAAAGGATTATTATATATTTTTTACTCTTTAACCTCTAGTAGTCCACCAATCTCTTGGGAGCAGAGATGTCTCAATTTAATTACTTATAGCACATTTTTCCCCCCAGAAAAGATTTATAACAACTCTTGATTCAACCCACCTAGGTCAGTGATGGACATACAGTAGGCTCTCAATAAATATCTACTTAACAAACAAGCCAAATAACCTTAGAATCTACTGTGTCATTACTAGATATACTGATTCACTAGAGAAGAAAGATCACAGAAAATCTAGGAGATAATTCTCCTTCTGAGTTTTGTCATCTCTGCTATTTGTTCTGTTATCAAAGGAACAGAAATTGAAAACAGACACAAAAAAAGCTATGCAACCCACAAACCTACTATTATGAAATTGTGCATTCCATATTGATGAGCTGTTACTTTACTAGAACCAAGTGAATAGGTGGAGAACAGCATAATATAGCAAACTAATCCTCTCTTGACCAACTGATTTGTTATGGGAACTTGGGCAAATTAATCACTCCCTTTGTTTTGCCTTATATTCCTCTAGAACTATCAAGGAGGGCATAGTGCATTCCACAAAGGCAGTTTTGAGGAATAAACAGGAAAATTGCCTAATACCGAAAGTCAGAGGGCCTAGGTTCTACAGGTAGATGTGAAATAAATAAGCTGTGATCTTGGGGAAGTTACTGTCACTCTCTGATTCTCAATCTTTACGACATGAAAATTTATCAGCAATTCTCAAGCCACCCCCCTCCTTTTTTTTCTTTCCACCACTTTCCACTGGGAACTATGGCACACTCCATCAGCTAAATTTTCTCAGAGTAATAGCATGTTCTCAGTGGAGGTGGGCCTAAGGTTATGTCAGAATCACAATGTATGTACAAGGTAGGTGTGTGTGGGTGTGTAGGTTTAGTGATAAAGTTCCCTCAGGTGATTCTTAGTCTTCAAGTTGAGAACCAGGAAACTCCCTCCAGATCCTGCCAGCAAAAACAACCTATGATTTTATAATTTTATGAATGAATAGTATGAATGGCACAGAAAGGACAGTAGTGTAAAATGCAGACTGCCTGCAGCATAAGTAACTACTTAAGAAAAAGTATCATCATTAAAAAGTCATGTGCTGAACAAACAAGAATGGACTGGTTTATGAAAATTTAGTCTGTGCCTCTTACTATCTTATTTGTGTGACCTTGGACAAGGTACTGAACTGCCTTTGGACTGAATTTTCTCATCTGTAAAATCCAGATACAAATGCCTCCCTGCAGTGGGATTAAGCATGATCAACTATGTAAAACATTCAAGCATGGTGCTTGGAACATAGTCAGTACTTATTAAATGGCTGTCAACAGTTATAGGCCAATCTGTGCTAGATGTACGTAAATGGATCCTGATGTATTCTTGTCTTTAAAGGCTAGGGTTCCATTTCTGGTTTAGAATCTCATATAACTCAGTTCTAGAATGAACTGTCTAGAACTAATGCGAGTGAAATGAATATCAAAGTTATTTTAATATGTTCTATATTTACTCAGTGACCCAAAGGAACTTGTTAATATTTTACTATATTAACTGGAAATTCCAGAAGAACTTATGTATGGCCATGAGCACAGACTGGCTTCAAGTTTATACCCAAACATACAAAGTCTAAATAAGCTATATCATAATGTTCTAATGCTCTTAGTATTGTAATAATATAGTGAACATTTTCTGAACAGTAACTGTGTGTCAGGCACTGCTGTGAGTAATTTACATGTATTAATATTAACTTTAATCCTCAAAAACACTCTCATAAATACTATTATAATCATCCCTATTTTGCAAATGAGGAAACTGATGCAGAGAGGTAAAAATTCCTTAAGGCCGCTGTGGCAAAGGAGAAATTCAAACCCAGGAAGCCAGATCCCAGATCCCAAGCTTTGGGTCTGTCTGGTACAGTGGATAATGGTAGGAGTTCTAGATGAACTGTTAGGAAACCTAAATGCTAGACCTACCTGGGTGTCCTCAAATAAGCTATTTTCTTTCTCTGTCTAAACTAAAAGATTTGGATTAAATCCAAGGCTCTCCAGCATTAAAATATCAGAATTATTATCCTGGTTCAAATATTATCTCTCTCCTTTCTGTGAAATTCTAATTCATACTATCCAGCATTTTGAATGACAAGGATTAGTGTCTGAGGGAGCCTCCGGTTTTTTACTTTAAAAAAATATATATTTACTTTTTTTTTGTGGCCTCTCCCGTTGCGGAGCACAGGCTCCGGTCGCGCAGGCTCAGTGGCCATGGCTCACGGTCCCAGCCGCTCCGTGGCATGTGGGATCTTCCCGGACCGGGACACGAACCCATGTTTCCTGCATCAGCAGGCGGACTCTCAACCACTGCGCCACCAGGGAAGCCCTATATTTACTTTTTTAGCTGCTGTTTTGTTTTTCTTGGCATGTGTTATGTTGGCAACACAAACCATTGTGTCTACATTTCTGTGTTTGTAAATGTTTATGTTGCTATTTATTTCCTTTGTTTAGGAGAAATAACAATTTATAAAACACAAATGAAAAGGAAACAAAATTAGGCAGACCAGATTTCACCAGCAAGAGGAACCTCACAACTACATTTGTCACATCTTTACTGTGTTACTTCTACCCCAACCGCCAATGCTGCATTCACTGTCCCCCTTCTTCTGCTCAATGCTGCATTCACTGTCCCCCCTTCTTCTGCTCAATTTTTCTCTATAGGATACATCACCATCTGACATAGGATGTATTTGACTTATTTATGTGTTGTCTTTCCTTACTAAAATGGAAGCCCATAACAGAGGCTTTATGTCTGTTTTACCCCTGCTTTGTGTCAATGCCTACAACAGTGCCTGCACACAGCAGGTGCTCAATAAGCACCGACAAATAGAACTACATTGCTTCCGGATAAGGAGGATCTCGGGGGGCTGAAGGCATGTCACTACTGAACTTCTTCTGTTTTCTCACCTCACTTAATGTCATTATCCACCGAATACAGAAGCTCGGGAATAAGCCTAAACACATCCCTCTTACTCTCCCCTGAACTGTCACAACATGACTGCCTTGGCTCAGGCTCTTTATTGTCCCCATAGACTGAGGCAAATGACCTTCAGTCTCCCAAATCACCTCCTGTTCAACGCCAGTCTCCCCAACAGTACCCAGCATGATCTTTAATCAACGTCTATCAGATCATGTAGTTCCCTTGCGTAAATCCTTCATGGATCCTCAGGGCCTTCAGGACAGACTCTAGACTCTTTAGCAGGAAACAAAAGCCCCTTTTGATCTGACCACTGATCATCCTTTTAGTCTCATTTCCCCACTACATTACCCTAGTCATTCTGCACTTTTTGTAATCCTCTCTTGGTCTCTTTGTATCCACTGAATCGTTTGTCTGAAATGCCCTTAAATTCATGGTTTACCTGGGAAATTACACCACATTCAGCCCCAACATCACCTATGCTGGAAAACCTTTCCCCACTTTTCCAATCACACTAAGCATTCTAACTTTTTTCCTCCCATAAGACTCTTCACCTAACTCCAGTAATACATTTATCATATTGTAATTCAGTTATTTTTAAAACTTCTCTTTCTCTTTTGTAGACTAATGTTTAATGGAAATTAACACAGTGCTTGGCACACAGTAGGCCGTCAACAACTACTGAATAAAGAAATGAACAAACAAATACCATAAATGTCCTATCTAGAAATCCTTATCCTTCTCATTTAAAAGCATGTTTATAAACAAATCAGGTCCCAAATCCTTACCGACGAGACAAAAAAAGTTTAGAATTTTCCTAGTCTTACCTAAACACATCTTGTGGCCTGTCTAAGGTATATCTTGACTTTGACAGTAACTGCAGTGCTGAGGCCATTCCTTCCATAGGTATCTTCTTACGTGATCTCCAAATGAAAATCCACCTTGAACCTAATGTATCAGTGAGAATGCTGCTATGACAGACACACGGTGGAAGGTAACCGGATGCACACACCTGAGTTGTATTTCCTTGGTCGGCCAGAGAAGAACCAGAAGCAATGGTATCCCCACACCACCTGTGACCAGAGATGTAGAGCAGGGGAGATGCCAGGATAGTAGGATGTGGGGTAGACTGTTCCCAGGATTGCTTTAGAAGCACAAGAAAAGTTTTCTTTAGCATCAGCGTATCACAACAGCTTCCTGAAGACAACACACATCCAAAATTAGGAGTGGGAACTAAGTCGAAGAATCAGTTAATCAGTGTCTGGCTTCCTGAACCACCTTAATGAAATAAAATGCCAAAATTCATAGATACATTGACACTCCCTGCTGACAGCCTAAAATAGCATCAACTTCCGACTGAGTGAGCCAATTGCTAGCTATTGCATAGAACTCTTCTACCTGATGATACGTCAATAGGGTGACCTTATTTTCAAGATAAATTCCCTTCTCCTTGCTGTCTCTCATTTCTGCTTTGACAGCGAGACTGAACTTGGCTTTTTCTAAGGCTCACTAGATTAGAAGATGCCACTGCAGATGGATTGCTGAAAGTTAAAAGTAACTATTTCCATGTGTGAAAGAAAGCTTCACTGGATTGGGATGAAACATTGGGAGAAGGGACTTTCTGGATTTAAATAATGTTAAAAATCACAAGAAACAGGTTTCAATTTCAAGAGGGAACAGAGGAATAGAAATGTACATTTCAAGTGCTAACAAAAATAGTTTTACATTCAGCACTTGTCTTACATTGACTGGAGTAAGTAGCACACATGGGCACTATTATCCTTGTAGGGGAGCCAAGACGGTATCCCTGAAGACATCTGGTAGACTGCAAACAGAATGATGGCATGCAGGGATTTCTATCTGCTGCCTGGCCAGTTGTGGGACTCTTCAATCAGAGGAAATCAAATCATACTAAAAAAAGTCCCCCAGGAGAAGCAGAGGGAGAAATAGAATGGAATTTGGCAGAAAAGCCATATGATGAGCACAGGCTTTGTGGCCCAATCTTCTGCCAGGCCTAGTTAGCTGACCTTCTGCAAGCTATAGTCATTGACAAAGTACATACAGTGGTTAGGAGGCAGACTCTGGGTTCAGATTACAACTCCAATAATTACTAGACCCTGGGCAAATTATTTACCTTCTTTTTGGTTCAGTTTTCTCATCTGGAAAAGAACAATGCCTACACCTCACAGGGTTATAGTCAAGAAATGTGTATAATGCATGTAAAACTTGCAGTACATAGTAAGTGCTCAGTGCATGCTAGTCTTATTGTAAACAGAACCATTAGTGGGGATACTTAGAATCAAGTCAGACTAGAGAAACTCTACTGCAAGCAAAAGTCTTGATGGAGGGGCATAGAGAGATTTAAGAACTCATCTAGCTCTATCTCCTTGTGGTGCTCTTCGGGGAAGAGCAAGATAAGGAAGAGGTGGTCTTTCTTCACAATGATTTTATGGTAAGGTAGAAGGTATAGACATATAAACATATATTATGTATATTACATAGTATATATAACATATATACACATGTGTGCATGTATATATAGATGAGAAATAAAGGCCATAAAAATTATGAATAAAATACAACAGTAACAAAAATTTAAATGAAATTAATGCTGACTTAGAAATTGGAGACTATATCCTAGGGTAGGTTACAGTGCCTTTCTATCTGTACCAAACCCTTTTTTAAAAAAGCTAGTAAGCTACCTTTGCAAGTAAGGTAGATTATACATCTGAATCCTGGACTCCAGCAGGACAAAGCCTTCATTTTTCTTTAATCATTCACATCAATAACCCAAGAAAGTTAAATTCAAGGAAGCAGCAATTATACCCTGGCCAAGTTTCTGTTATTTTGCTGTCGCCCTGCTCCCTACTGAACTGACAAAGGAAACTGGGATCAGATGTGGTCCAAGCTTGTCCCATCTCTGACTGGCCTCTAATTGTTCAATAGAGATCACAGGTACATCTCTGAATGCTTTGGACAACTTCTGATGAGTCCCAAACTCTCCTGATTGGAATGCTTTAAACAAAGCAGGAAAAAAAAAATCAGCAAAGAAAAAATTAACCATGTTTTCTACTACCTGCAATTCTTAGCCTAGTAGTAATACACTCTTTGTTCTGTGGAAAAACACTCTATATTGATTCTGCTGACACTGACAGTAAAGCTGTGTGGTGGCTGGCTTTATTTTAATTTATTTTTTCTTCACATCTCAGATGAGAAAGTGGGTTATGATTCATCCTGCACAATCTGAGTCAAAATTCATTTTTGTCTCTTTTCAATTAGTTCTTCTTCATTCCACATTAAAAAGCAAGAGTAGTTTGCTCAGCAAATGAGAACACTGTGGTATGTCTGTGTGTTGCTTTCTCACACACAATGACTGAAAAACATTTTTTGTAATGATATTCCAATAACAAGAGAACATCATAAGAAAATTCAAAGTGTTAATTTAAATAGAGATAAACAGTGACATTAAAAATTCAGAGCGGCTGATTATTACACACTAATCATAAGCGGCATAAATCAAGCTAGATGCTGCACTGGGAAGCAATACTGACATCTCTTAAATTTTTGATTTGTTATGGTTTAGAATACATTTTCACATATATTTCTTTAACTTGGTCCTCACAATAATTATATAAAATAGATAGGATAACCTTTATTAATAGGTGAAATAACTGAAATTCAAAAGCTTAAGAGGTTATATAAAGTTGCTTAAAGTACATGTAATTTAATCCAGAAAACCTACATTAAGAATTTGGTTCCATCTCTTAACTGGTCCTTGTTTAAGCTGATTTCTCTCTAATCCAAAAACTGTTAAAGAAATGTTTTCAGGGCTTCCCTGGTGGCTCAGCGGTTAAGAATCCGCCTGCCAATGCAGGGGACACGGGTTCGAGCCCTGGTCCGCGAAGATCCCACATGCCACAGAGCAACTAAGCCCGTGCGCCACAACTACTGAGACTGCGCTCTAGAGCCCATGAGCCTCAACTACTGAAGCCCACATGCCTAGAGCCCATGCTCTGCAACAAGAGAGGCCACCGCGATGAGAAGCCCGTGCACGGCAACAAGGAGTAGCTCCCGCTCACCACAACCAGAAAAAGCCCGTGCACAGCAACAAAGACCCAACTCAGCCAAAACTAAATTAATTAATTAAAAAAAAATGTTTTCAAATAACGCATAATATGTTCTAAAGCACATTGCAAATGTCAAATGTCACCAATGTCACACAGAGAAGATACTTGGATTTCCTGACTCCAAGTCCAGTTTTGGTGTCACTATGCCATGTAACAACAGATGAATTATTTATTTTTATGACAATGCTATATTATACCCTGAAGACCATGATCACATTCATGGTTACTAATATTAATATTATTTATGTATACAAAGTATCATCAGTGAACAACATATTAAACCAGGAAAATCCTTAAACAGTGATGCTAGAATATCCAACTCAGTACACAGTGTTCCTTATGTTCTACAATCTTAGTTTATGTTTGTTAACTGACATTTAAAGCTACTTCAAATGATGTGAACCTTCTCGTAAATCTCAGGAAATGAGGAACAATACTGAGCAGAGTATAAAACAGTCTAGGAAATATAATTCTTGGGTTTCTTTTCCAATTCTTCTGAAGCAAGCAATGTTGTAATTCTACATAGGGCAGCTATTTTCCTACCCACTTATGTTTTAACAGTGTATAGAGGACAATATACGAAAAGTATTTGAGGTAAGTAAATTAAAAGGCCAAAGGATCCCAAGAGATCATGAATCAGTCTATGAGAGATGAGGTCCATGGAAAAAAAGCTGGCCTAATATGTCACAGCAAGATTGTGGGACAGTGACTGGCCCAGAATCTGGCCTCTGGTTACTTGATACCTGGCTCTTTACACCACTACACGGCCTCTCATGATAACATGATGATGCTGGGTATAAAAAAAAATTTTTTTAGTAAAGCTTAACTCAGTGGGTAACCTTTGACATCATTTCACCATAATATTCCATCAATTTATCTTCTGGTTGAGTTATACACACATTTCTCAGTATTTTGAACATTGGAGGGTTCATGGATGAACATTTTAAATGTAATTATGGTATTTAGTTTCATGCCTTTTAGGGGGAAAAAAGCAACAAGTACTTTAATCCATAAAATCAAATTATGGATATTATTGACATGAATGAAGACAAAATAGGTTAAAAAATAAATGAATTGATTTAAACAAAAATGTTAGGCAAATAATAGTACAGATGGTTTGCATATGTGGTGAAAATTATGAAGCTGGCCTCCAATGACCAAAGAATGGGAAGCCTTCAAGTTGGAAGATTTATAGCCGGCTCTCTAACTGTGCCATGATCCTAGGGCTGAATGGTGTGTGTGTGTCTGTGTGAGTGTGTATGTGAGTGTTTCTGTGTGAGTGTGTCTGTGTGTCTCTGTGAGTGTGTGTGTCTGTGTGTGTCTGTGTGAGAGTGTGTGTGTGAATGTGTCTGAGTGTTGTATGTGTCTGTGTGAGTGTGTGGAGAGCGAGACAGTAGATGTTAGTAACTGTTTTCAATTACCTCCTGCCTACTGTATCATCTTAGCCTCCTTCAACAAGTCACTCCTGCACAGTGTTTGTGTTCCTTCTTGTTGAATTTTAACAAATGATGTTAACTTCCAGGTAGGAGTGGAGCCAGGTCCAGGACTGATATAAATTGAAATTTTGATAGCGAACCAAATGGGGACTGAGATCAGAACTGTGCAGTGCTGTAATGAAACTGGGAGAATTTAGTGTAACATGACTGGCATCAGCGTGAGAACTAGGAAGAAAATCAGGATAAGGTCATTAATTTGGACCTGCTTGTAGGATTTCCCAGTTTATCGGCCTTGGATATTTTCTGCTCGCTTTTCTCTTAAAGCATTCAATTGTCTTTGCTGAGAACTCTGTCCACAAACACTGCTTCACCAATAGGTCTCTCTATTCCCCAGCAATAGGTGGACTCCTCTGGCATTTTATCTGGCACAGGCCAGCTGGCAATAGTGGCAAAAGCCCCTGAACCTGAATGAAAAAGAATGTATTTTCCACTTCCAGTCATGAAATCTGTTTTCCATCAAAGCCCTTGGTGCTAGAGGATTGAACAAATGCTTTCTCTCCTTGGTCATTATGTTACCTTATTTCTTTTCTCTCCCATAGCACACACTTCAATGATTGATGTATTGCAAGCACTCAGTAAACATTTGAAGATGAGTGAATCGGTTCAATTGAAAGTACAACAGATGCCTACCAAGTAGAACTCTGCAGATGTTCAAACAATGGCTTTGCTGACAGTCAATTAATTATGCCTTCTGACAATTCTAATGTCACTTCAAAGTCTGGAAGGAGATGATTATCTGGTTTTAGAGAAAGTTGTGGGGAAAGTTCAGGTTGGGGGAAAGGAGCGTGGTTTGCAAAGGAAAGGGAGTTGAGTTCACAGTTATCTGTATTTGTGTGTTTAAGATCAGAAAATGCGTAATTAGCACTTGTAGGTTTGGGTCTCAGCTCTGCATGTCTCAGTACACAACCACAGACAACCTACAAGTTGAAACTTTCTTTTGCCATACACATTGTGTGCCCCTCCAGCTCTTTCTCTCTCAGGACATCAAGCTTATTTCCATAGTTATTAGGTAAAGGATGCTTGATTTTAAAGTAAAAATCTCTTTTATACTTTTTTTTTCATTCTTTGATAAAGAGAATGGTGATCCCAATGCAACAGAATGAGTGAATATCTGCTGTATGTATGAAACACCAATCCTGGGTGAGTCTTCCCAGCCTTGAAGGGGTGGTAATATAAGAGAATGGTCTTTTATAACTGGTTGCTAGGGAAAAAACATGTAAACATGGAGAAAAGATTTTTTTTTTTCAGTGTGATGCCCTGCCCATCTGACCCAATTAGATTAGAACAGAAGAAAATTGAGGAGGTAAGAGATTGTCTTGGGAACCAAGGACCACAAAGGAATCCCAGAGGGAAGAAAATATGATTTAGAACTTAAAAAAGAAAACCCTAACTATGTAACCTATCCATTGACGAATTTCAATCTTTAATTTTCAAAGAAAACACACGGAAAAGAGATCAAGTCCAAGGGTATCAAGCTAATTTTGACTGAAGTTCAATGATCGTAGCAACCATGTGCTGTTCTACCTTAAACATTCTCTAGTGCCTTTAAGTGATTTTAAAAAGGAATGAGAAAGTCTGAGTTATAATCCATGGCTCTGTCACTAATTAGTTTGTAAACCTAGAAAACTCCCTTATTTTCCCAATATCTAAAAATGAGAGGATTTTCCTAGATAGTCTTTAAGATTCCCTCTAGCTGTAACATTTTAAGATTCCATAAGGTGTTAAATAAATGAAGTATTTTCCCTCTGTAGTTTATACCATGTCCTGCCACAAGGAATATGGAATGTCTGCTCACAATTTTTATTCATGATTTAATTAATTAATTAAACATTAAATATCTACTATGTGCCAGGAATTGATCTAGAACCAAAGATGGGGACACAGCAGTGTACTAAACAAAAGCTACCTTCAATCAGACTTATATACTAGTGAGGTAAACAGTAAGGACTACAAGTAAGTAACTTGATGAGTATGAGAAAAGAGGATATTGGCCATCTCTTCAGTTCATTTATATTTGAAAATCAAGGAGATAAGGACAGTATATGTACAAAGGTTCTAACAAGTTTTTATCATTTTATTTTATCATTTTTAAGGGCAATGTGTTCTTAACTCAAATTTGAATAAGGTGTCACTGCGTCTGGGTTCACAAAAATAGCAGGCCCAACCTACTCCCTTACCTTTGTGAACAGCCCTGCCGTTCCTCTTCTTACCATCAGAGACTCATTTCTATTCTTTGTTCAGAAAAGAAATTTTGGCCATAGAGTTCAAATCACTCCCAGCTGTATGACCTTGAACGAGTCATTTGGGCTTTAGTTTTCTGGAACATGAAAGGTTGTCCTAGATAGTTTCTAAGATTAAATTATTCTTTATGATACTACGAGTCTAGGTTTCCAAATCGATGCTTAAAAACACACTATGTAGCCAAATTAATTAAAAATTAACGTGTGCTAAGATAGAACACATAAAATGCTTAGGATTATTATTTATTTAGTGCTGTGACCATATATTGCCCCAAGCAAACATTTTACCAGAAATCACTACCACAAAAGGAAATACATCAAATATGTCTCATTAATAGAAAACATTCTATTCCTATGGCCCACAGAGACCTTAAACAAAAAGCTAGAGAGAAACAAAACCAAGAAATCCATTTTTTTTCCCAAATCAATACCACCTTTTCTCTAAACCACTTATTTTCTACTTATTCTTCCATTGTGGCTTTGGGGTTTTTAATTAATTAGGTTATTTTTCTGTGAAAATAAGATCCTTACGGTTTCAGGTTCCATCTGTACTAAAGGCAGCTCCCACTTGGAATCACTTTCTAGTTTGTAATTGACAGGAGCACTTTGGAAACCATTTCCTTGACACAAAATAATAAAAACAATGAAATACAAATTACTTAGCACTTGCCAGTTGAAACCCTCTAAAAACTTTTCAAAGCAATCACATTGTTCCTTGTACCGATGAAGAAGCTAAAACACAGAGTATGTTCACTGATTTATCTCATAGTCTATGACCAATCCAGTAACATGCTGCTAAGAGAGCATGATGGGGTGGAAAGAGAACAGGATCTGGGATCAGTAGGCCTGGGCCCCTGTGGAATTCTGATGCTAATGGGATCTATGACTAGCAGGGGTGGCAGAGGGCTCTGAGGCGTGGGGAGTCCCTTAATCACACAGATCCCGTTTCTTCATATACCAAATGGAAATAAACATACTGTCTGCTTTGCAGGGCTGCTGTCTAGTTTAAATTAAATTATATAACAAGTATACAAGTGCTTTACAAAGCACTATATAAATGTTAGTTGTAATCATGTAATAATCATGATAAGCTGGGGGTAGCACTAGAAGTTAGATGCAAGAGCTTGATTCCCACGCAAGTTGAGACACCTAAGTCACTGAATATCAGAGTTGGACAAGTATTTTTGAAATCTAATCTCATAGTCCACTGAATGCTTGAGTACCTTTCACCACTTCCCCAACAAGGGGTTACTGGGCTTTGGCCTACGCTCTTCCAAGAAATTTCTTCTGTCTGTTAAACATGTTAACTCATTATACCGAATGTAAATTTGCCAGCTTCCCCTCACTTGCCTTTGTAGCTAACTTTGGAATAACACATATTAAGTCTAGTACCTTTTCGACATGGCAGTTCTCCAATAGCTTTTAGGGCTCCAGGTTTCCTTTTCTCCACTCCTTCAACTGTAGCTCAAATAGTGGTTTCCAGTTTCCTAAGCCTCTTAGTCCAAGTCCTCTAGACATGCTCACTTATCCTTTGGTCTTACTAGAATAGAAAAGAAATAAACCATCTTCCCCATTGTTTGGGGCACTCTGCTTCTACTCACGAACATCCTTTGGACCTCCATCTTGCTCTCAATTGAGAAGATATATAGTACCAAGTATGGTGAGGTTGTTTTATCAGTAAAGTACTCATAGCACACTCCCTTCCATGCTTTTCTTCTCTTAGGGCTTGACACATGCCAGGTCCCCACTGCCTCATATCTTCCACCCTGTCCACCTGTCCTTTGAAGCAATAAAGCCTACTTCCCCTAGAACCAACTTCTGGCTTTATGCAAAAACTCACAATATGCCTCACTAACAATGCTCAAGAGATAAACAAAAAAATTCTTAGATAAATGCCAAGTTCTGTGAAGAGAATTTACCTAGTGCTGCTCTAAAGGCATAGGGATTCTTCAAATGGCTCGCTAAACAATATTAAGACTCACACACTTTAGTTTTTTTTTTGGAAGAAGGACTAAGACAACACCATGTAAACACCGCCAAGATAATTACAGCTTCCTGCTTAAAAATAAGCTGGTAGATATTTTTAGTCCATCCTCAGATATATAACATTGTTCATTTCCAGAGACACTGCATTCCAAGATTGTTGCCTTCTGCCTTAGGGTCTGTACAGCCAGAACACCATTATTTTGGAGAGAATCATGCCATGGCCACAGACTGAGACATGGAACTTCTCACCTACAAACATGCTTTCTCTTTCAAAATGAATGAAAACACAAAACTTAGAGGCTCTAGGTATACCAACCAACATGGAGAACACCTGCATAAATTCACAGACATGGCTCAAGGATATCTAGAGACAAACTCAACTTTCCTTTACATTTCTCCCTCAAAACTATCTGAAAAATATAAGCTCCAAATGCTGGCCACTAGCCCTGTAAGCTCCCTAATTTTCTAGCAACGAAAACTTTCTCCCCCATTAATTTTAATAGCTAATTTAAAAATCCTCCCTCTCCTATTTTAAGTTCTGAACTTTACCCTAAATTATAGTAATTTATAGTTCATCACCCCCTGTTCTTTCTATGTATCTACCCCTGTCACTGAGAATCTCCTCTAGTAGAAACATAGTTTTCTAGTTGCCCAGGGAAACAGGTTGCTCCAAGATGCAAGCACTTGAACCAAGGCCTGTAGTCTTGCAAATGATGTGAACTAAAGATCTACTGCCTGGTTAACTGAATTAGATGAGAATTTCTCCTTACCTTCAACTTTCTTCTATATTTCCTCTCTTCCCCCTATAGCACAGCATTCTAGGCCCACTCAAGTACACCCTTGCTAATGGAAAGACACTTAGGAATCTGCTACAGCCAAAATTCAAGTCCAAGTAGATGAAAAATGTTCAGAACATGAGAGGCTATCTTCCCTTCAAAGATCTGGACTTATCATACTGCTCTACTATGATTCATCTGCTATGGCATTTAGCTAATACTGTAATGCCACAGATATAATTTTTGATGAAGATGTAAAAGGAAGGGCATGGAAGCACTAAAACTAGCACATTTTCAGAAGAAATCATTTAAAAAAATCAGCTCAGACTCAATTGAAGGTTCCAGCTTGTAATATTTTATCAAGAAATGACTTGAGGAAACAATCACTATAGCTCTTAGTGATTTTTAGTGATTTGCTTTCCCTTAAGGTCAACAGTCAGCTAACATGGCTGATAGAGAGGAATTAGATGGGTTATCTCCCTATAGTATGTATCTGAGCCATGGCAGAAAGCCTATGCTTAGTGTCACATCAGTTAATTCAGGAGTTAAAGATAGTCAAAGTATATTGCCAGTGACACTGAAGTCTGGGCTACAGACGCCCTCGGAACAGTTGGTCTCTTACTTAAAGATCATGAGTTCAGGAGGTAAAGGATGACATGAGGCAGGAATAGCTACCTACAGGAACAGCTTATGCCTTTTTGTAACGGTAATGAATCAGAATGGACTTGCGATCTGAAGAATAAGTCAAAATCCTAAAACTTATAGCTGTGTGACTTGAACAACTCATCGAGTCTCTCTGAATCTCTGTTTCCTCATCAGAGAAATGAAAACTTCATGGCCAGATATATGAGTCAGACCATGACTGGGAGTGGGCTTTTAAACTTGTAGAGCTTTAAGTAAATATAGCTTTCATCATTTCCACCACAATCGTTATCATCTCACCAACAATAGAAAGGGTATGTGTCCATTAGAAAATAAACAAACAGATAAACAAGAAAGGGAAATTTTAAAACAGTCAAGTTTACAAGATATAGGAATGACTCTCTACTTCTCCCGCCCAAGAAGGGAGTGTTAAGATGATTCATTTGTGGGACTTTCCTGGCGGTCCAGTGGTTAGGGCTTGGTGCTTCCACTGCAGGGGGCACAGGTTCGATCCTTGGTTGGAGGACTAAGATCCCGTATGCCGTGTGGCACATACAAAAATAAAAGATAATTCATTTGTGATAGGCTTCAATACTCCTGGGGGGAGAAAGGGTATCCTTCGTAGCTGTGCAGTTATAGTATCTCTCATTGTTATAATCTGAAGTGATTCTGCCCTCCTCATAATATCTCTACATCTATCTATCTTGTTTCAAATAAGTTGCTGACATAATGACACTTTACCCTAAATACTTCAACATTTTGCTCCTAAAAACAAGGATATTATCTTATATAACCACAATGCCATTACCATACCCACAAAATTAACATTGATGTATTATCTAATATATAGTTCATATTTAAATTTCTCTAAACTTGCCCTAAATATTTTGGGGTTTTTTTTGTTTGTTTTTCTTTTTGTTTTTTGTGGTACACGGGCCTCTCACTGTTGTGGCCTCTCCCGTTGTGGAGCACAGGCACCGGGCGCGCAGGCTCAGCGGCCATGGCTCACGGGCCCAGCTGCTCCGCGGCATGTGGGATCTTCCTGGACCGGGGCACGAACCCGTGTCCCCTGCATCGGCAGGCGGACTCTCAACCACTGTGCCACCAGGGAAGCCCCAATACTTTGTTTTTTTGATCCAGATTCAATCAAGATGCATGCCTTGCATTTGAATGGCATGTCTTTTTTCATTTTCTTTAATCTTGACGTTTTTAAAGAATTCAGGACAATTGTCTTGAAAAATGGCACATCATTTGGATTTGTCTACTTCCTAATGGTTGGATTTCAGGTTAAATATTTCAGCAAGACTATGTTACACAGGTGATGCTGTGTACTTTCTACTACATCATATCAGCTGGCACATGTCATTTTGTCCCATTATTGGTGATGTTAAGTTTCATCACTTGGCTTAAGAAAGTTTCCAAACTCTCTATTTGTGAAGGTATCTTTTCTCCTTTGACTTAAGTCACCTGTGAGGTGATAATTTGATATTTCTCCCCTACTTTAAAGCATGCCATAATTATAGTTCTTCAAACAAAGAAAAACTGCTAAGAGTAATGGGAAATTCCATAATGAAAAACAAAACAAAAAACAAATATATTTATGAATTATTCCACTCAAGGAAAAAGAAAATAGGGGCTGCACAGAAAAAAATGAACATGACCACAGGGGAATCTATTCCATTGACACCATTTATTTACATTTTGTTCCCTCTCACTCACTGGTGCAGCTCATAATCTAGTAGGAGATCTTTGACATGAAAGCATTTAATGACCTTCAGCAAATCAGCTATAGTGTCAATGAAAATTCCAGCATTAAATAGGCAAAGTGATAGAAAAAGTGAGGGGGTTGAGTTGGGGCTGGGCATGTTAACACAAGAGTGAAAAGTTCTTTTAAGGTGGTGATTAGCAATGCTATTTCCAGCCCAGAATGGAACTCAGGTAAAATTCTGATAGAGAACAAGAGATGACTCTTCTTCATCTCCCTTGGGTCAGGCCCTTCTGCTGCAAACACATTATCATGTAGCCTTCCTTCTCTCATCTTCAGACTTAACTCTGTCTTCTATGCTCACCTAGTGTCTCAGGCAGACCCAACACAGTGCTGCACCCCTTGCTGCACTGACATTCCTTACATGCCTGCCTCTCTCCTGTCCTTCCCAGAACTTGTGAATCCCCTGAGGGCAGAGACTCTGCTTGGTGTCCCTTGCACACAGCAGCGGGCATGGAAAACATGTTCGGGAAATGTTTAATGTTTGAGTAGAACAGTAAACCATAGTTCTGTTAACCCATCCTTTGCTTCCTGCTTTTATCTAGCCAGTGAGAGGTAGAGCTGGCATTCAAACCAAAGCAATCTGGCTTTGGAACCCACATTCTTAACCACATTTCATCAAACAGTTCCCATAACCTTTGATCTCAACGTGCAGCATTCATTGTATAAGATAAAGTGCTTAGTCTTTAGGCCATTGGTCCCAGCCTACCTCTCCTACCTTATTTCCCAAAATTTGTTCCGTCCCACATGGGTACCTCACTCCAATGATTTTATTGCCTATTATGTTAAAATTCTACTCCTCAGAAATGACATCACTTCTCTACTATCATCACACTTCCAAATCTCTATTACCGTAGTTTAAAAAACAACCCAAAGGCTATCCACTCCACAAACACTTTTCCATTCCTGCCTCACAATGTTCTCTCTCCTTTCTTCTCAGTTCTCAAAGTACTTTGGCTGAACTTCCAATAAGTTACTGGTCGCTTTCTGCCTCGTATTAGGATTAAACACCACAACGTTGTACACATCCTCTCTTAAGACTATAAACTCCTTTAAAGGTAAGACCCACGTCTCCCTAGCTCCACATGTCTCCAACACCTACCTAGCACAGTAGCCTGCACATAATAGGCCCTTGGTGGATATCTGCCATATAAAGTAATTTTCCTTAAAAAATCTTGGCCTCAATTTATATTTTATTCATTCTATCTACTTAGAAGAGAATGCCCTTCTCTTATTTTCCATCTGTCCAAAGCTGATCTCCTCCATAAAACCCTTCCTAAATATCCAGACTAAACTTTGGAAGTGAAGGATATGTTTATTACCTTGGTTGTGGTGATGGCAAATATAAGCGTACACATACATCCAAACCCACCAAATTGTATACATTAATTATGTGACTTTGTTTACTTCAATAAAGCTGTGGAAAAAGTTTTAGAAGAAAAAAAAAAGTATAGACCTGGAGTTTGGATTCTAATCCAGTCCTGCAACTTATTAGCTGTTGGTATTGGGCAGATTACTTAACATTTCTGTGCCCTGATTTCCTAATCTGGAAATAATAATAGCATTTACTTCACAGGGTTATATTTTTTTCTGTAAGGATTAAATGAGTTAATTCTTAATAAAGTACATACTGTATAACAGTGCTGCCATATTGTAAGCACTCAATAAAACTTATCATTATTCCACATTCTCTCTCATGGTTTGTAATACTCATTTGGCAATGATTATTTACCAATTGGTGACATATGTTCTATTTTTGCTAGGAACTTCAGTTTAAATCACATATTATTAATGGCTTTTTAATGGGCATATCTTGTTTTCTTTAGTAAAGCATGGGATAACTTTGATTATTGAGCATATTCTACATGCCAAGAACTTGGCTAAGTGCTTTCTATAAATATTTCATTCAGTGCTCACAATAAAAGTATAGGACTTCCGGGTAAGATGGCGGAAGAGTAAGACGCGGAGATCACCTTCCTCCCCACGGATACACCAGAAATACAGCTACACGTGGAACAACTCCTACAGAACACCTACTGAACGCTGGCAGAAGACCCCAGACCTCCCAAAAGGCAAGAAACTCCCCACATACCTGGGTAGGGCAAAGCGGAGAGATTCCCGCACAGAGGATCGGTGCCGAGCGGCACTCACCAGCCCGAGAGGCTTGTCTGCTCGCCCGCCGGGGCGGGCGGCGCTGGAAGCTGAGGCTCGGGCTTCGGTCAGAGCGCAGGGAGAGGACTGGGGCTGGCGGCGAGAACTCAGCCTGAAGGGGGCTAATGTGCCACAGCTAGCCGGGAGGGAGTCCGGGAAAACTCTGGAGCTGCCGAAGAGGCAAGAGACTTTTTCTTCCCTCTTGGTTTCCTGGTGCGCGAGGAGAGGGGATTAAGAGCGCTGCTTAAAGGGGCTCCACAGACGGGCGCGAGTCGCGACTGAAAGCGCGGAGCCCAGTGACGGGCGTGGGACGCTGGGGCTGCTGCTGCCGCCGCCAAGAAGCCTGTGTGCGAGCGCAGGTCACTGTCCACACCGCCCTTCCGGGAGCCTGTGCAGCCCGCCACTGCCGGGGTCCCGGGATCCAGGGGCGGCTTCCCTGGGAGAACGCACGGCGCGCCTCGGGCTGGTGCAACGTCACGCCGACCTCTGCTGCTGCAGGCTCGCCCCGCACTCCGTGCCCCTCCCTCCCGCCCGGCCTGAGTGAGCCAGAGTCCCCGAAGAGGCTGCTCCTTTAACCCTGTCCTGTCTGAGCGAAGAACAGACGCCCTCCGGCGACCTACACGCAGAGGCGGGGCCAAATCCAAAGCTGAGACCCAGGAGCTGTGAGAACAAAGAAGAGAAAGGGAAACCTCTCCCAGCAGCCTCAGAAGCAGCGGATTAAAGCTCCACAATCAACTTGATGTACCCTGCATCTGTGGAATACATGAATAGACAACAAATCATCCCAAATTGAGGAGCCAGGAGTCAGTGCTGTGCCTCTGAGGTGCGAGAGCCAACTTCAGGACACTGGTCCACAAGAGACCTCCCAGCTCCACATAATATCAAACGGCGAAAATCTTCCAGAGATCTCCATCTCAACACCAGCACCCAGCTTCACTCAACGACCAACAAGCTACAGTGCTGGACACCCTATGCCAAACAACTAGCAAGACAGGAACACAACGCCACCCATTAGCAGAGAGGTGGCCTAAAATCATAAAAAGTCCACAGACACCCCAAAACACACCACCAGACGTGGACCTGCCCACCAGAAAGACAAGATCCAGCCTCATCCACCAGAACACAGGCACTAGTCCCCTCCACCAGGAAGCCTACGCAACCCACTAAACCAACCTTAGCCACTGGGGACAGACACCAAAAACAACAGGAACTACGAACCTGCAGCCTGCAAAAAGGAGACCCCAAACACAGTAAGATAAGCAAAATGAGAAGACAGAAAAACACACAGCAGGAGAAGGAGCAAGATAAAAACCCACCTGACCTAACAAATGAAGAGGTGATAGGCAGTCTACCTGAAAAAGAATTCAGAATAATGATGGTAAAGATGATCCAAGATTCTATTTCCAAGATCCAAAATCTTGGAAATAGAATAGACAAAATGCAAGAAACAGTTAACAAGGACCTAGAAGAACTAAAGATGAATCAAGCATCAATTAAAAACACAATAAATGAAATAAAAAATACTCTAGATGGGATCAATAGCAGAATAACTGAGGCAGAAGAACGGATAAGTGAGGTGGAAGATAAAATAGTGGAAATAACTGCTGCAGAGCAAAATAAAGAAAAAAGAATGAAAAGAACAGAGGACAGTCTCAGAGACCTCTGGGACAACATTAAACGCACCAACATTCGAATTATAGGGGTTCCAGAAGAAGAAGAGAAAAAGAAAGGGACTGAGAAAATATTTGAAGAGATTATAGTTGAAAACTTCCCTAATATGGGAAAGGAAATAGTTAATCAAGTCCAGGAGGCACAGAGAGTCCCATACAGAATAAATCCAAGGAGAAATACACCAAGACACATATTAATCAAACTGTCAAAAATTAAACACAAAGAAATCATATTAAAAGCAGCAAGGCAAAAACAACAAATAACACACAAGGGAATCCCCATCAGGATAACAGCTGATCTCTCAGCAGAAACTCTATAAGCCAGAAGGGAGTGGCAGGACATAATTAAAGTGATGAAGGAGAAAAACCTGCAACCAAGATTACTCTACCCAGCAAGGATCTCATTCAGATTTGATGGAGAAATTAAAACGTTTACAGACAAGCAAAAGCTGAGAGAGTTCAGCACCACCAAAGCTGCTTTACAACAAATGCTAAAGGAACTTCTCTAGGCAAGAAACACAACAGAAGGAAAAGACCTACAATAACGAACCCAAAACAATTAAGAAAATGGGAATAGGAACATACATATCGATAATTACCTTAAATGTAAATGGACTAAATGCTCCCACCAAAAGACACAGAGTGGCTGAATGGATACAAAAACAAGACCCATATATATGCTGTCTACAAGAGACCCACTTCAGACCTAGAGACACATACAGATTGAAAGTAAGGGGATGGAAAAAGATATTCCATGCAAATGGAAATCAAAAGAAAGCTGGAGTAGCAATTCTCATATCAGACAAAATAGACTTTAAAATAAAGACTACTAGAAGAGACAAAGAAGGACACTACATAATGATCAAGGGATCGATCCAAGAAGAAGATATAACAATTGTAAATATTTATGCACCCAACATAGGAGCACCTCAATACATAAGGCAAATACTAACAGCCATAAAAGGAGAAATCGACAGTAACACAATCATAGTAGGGGACTTTAACACCCCACTTTCACCAATGGACAGATCATCCAAAATGAAAATAAATAAGGAAACACAAGCTTTAAATGATACATTAAACAAGATGGACTTAATTGATATTTATAGGACATTCCATCCAAAAACAACAGCATACACATTTTTCTCAAGTGCTCATGGAACATTCTCCAGGATAGATCATATCTTGGGTCACAAATCAAGCCTTGGTAAATTTAAGAAAATTGAAATTGTATCAAGTATCTTTTCCGACCACAATGCTATGAGGCTAGATATCAATTACAGGAAAAGAGCTGTAAAAAATACAAACACATGGAGGCTAAACAATACACTACTTAATAACGAAGTGATCACTGAAGAAATCAAAGAGGAAATTAAAAAATACCTAGAAACAAATGACAATGGAGACACGACGACCCAAAACCTATGGGATGCAGCAAAAGCAGTTCTAAGAGGGAAGTTTATAGCAATACAATCCCACCTTAAGAAACAGGAAACATCTCGAACAACCTAACCTTGCACCTAAAGCAATTAGAGAAAGAAGAACAAAAACATCCCAAAGTTAGCAGAAGGAAAGAAATCATAAAAATCAGATCAGAAATAAATGAAAAAGAAATGAAGGAAACGATAGCAAAGATCAATAAAACTAAAAGCTGGTTCTTTGAGAAGATAAACAAAATTGAGAAACCATTAGCCAGACTCATCAAGAAAAAAAGGGAGAAGACTCAAATCAATAGAATTAGAAATGAAAAAGGAGAAGTAACAACTGACACTGCAGAAATACAAAAGATCATGAGACATTACTACAAGAAACTCTATGCCAATAAAATGGACAACCTGGAAGAAATGGACAAATTCTTAGAAATGCACAACCTGCCAAGACTGAATCAGGAAGAAACAGAACATATGAACAGACCAATCACAAGCACTGAAATTGAAACTGTGATAAAAAATCTTCCAACAAACAAAAGCCCAGGACCAGATGGCTTCACAGGCGAATTCTATCAAGCATTTAGAGAAGAGCTAACACCTATCCTTCTGAAACTCTTCCAAAATATAGCAGAGGGAGGAGCACTCCCAAACTCATTCTACGAGGCCACCATCACCTTGATACCAAAACCAGACAAGGATGTCACAAAGAAAGAAAACTACAGGCTAATATCACTGATGAACATAGATGCAAAAATCCTCAACAAAATACTAGCAAACAGAATCCAACAGCACATTAAAAGGATCATACACCATGATCAAGTGGGGTTTATTCCAGGAATGCAAGGATTCTTCAATATACGCAAATCAATCAACGTGATACACCATATTAACAAATTGAAGGAGAAAAACCATATGATCATCTCAATAGATGCAGAGAAAGCTTTCGACAAAATTCAACACCCATTTATGATAAAAAACCCTGCAAAAAGTAGGCATAGAGGGAACTTTCCTCAACATAATAAAGGCCATATATGACAAACCCACAGCCAGCATCGTCCTCAATGGTGAAAAACTGAAACCATTTCCACTAAGATCAGGAACAAGACAAGGTTGCCCACTCTCACCACTCTTATTCAACATAGTTTTGGAAGTTTTAGCCACAGCAGTCAGAGAAGAAAAGGAAATAAAAGGAATCCAAATCGGAAAAGAAGAAGTAAAGCTGTCACTTTTTGCAGATGACATGATACTATACATAGAGAATCCTAAAGATGCTACCAGAAAACTACTAGAGCTAATCAATGAATTTGGTAAAGTTGCAGGATACAAAATTAATGCACAGAAATCTCTGGCATTCCTATATACTAATGATGAAAAATCTGAAAGTGAAATCAAGGAAACACTCCCATTTACCATTGCAACAAAAAGAATAAAATATCTAGGAATAAACCTACCTAAGGAGACAAAAGACCTGTATGCAGAAAATTATAAGACACTGATGAAAGAAATTAAAGATGATACAAATAGATGGAGAGATGTACCATGTTCTTGTATTGGAAGAATCAACATTGTGAAAATGACTCTACTACCCAAAGCAATCTACAGATTCAGTGCAATCCCTATCAAACTACCACTGGCATTTTTCACAGAACTAGAACAAAAAATTTCACAATTTGTATGGAAACACAAAAGACCCCGAATAGCCAAAGCAATCTGGAGAACGAAAAATGGAGCTGGAGGAATCAGGCTCCCTGACTTCAGACTATACTACAAAGCTACAGTAATCAAGACAGTATGGTACTGGCACAAAAACAGAAAGATAGATCAATGGAACAGGATAGAAAGCCCAGAGATAAACCAACGGACATGTGGTCACCTTATCTTTGATAAAGGAGGCAGGAATGTACAGTGGAGAAAGGACAGTCTCTTCAATAAGTGGTGCTGGGAAAACTGGATAGGGACATGTAAAAGTATGAGATTAGATCACTCCCTAACACCATACACAAAAATAAGCTCAAAATGGATTAAAGACCTAAATGTAAGGCCAGACACTATCAAACTCTTAGAGGAAAACATAGGCAGAACACTATGACATAAATCACAGCAAGATCCTTTTTGACCCACCTCCTAGAGAAATGGAAATAAAGACAAAAATAAACACATGGGACCTAATGAAACTTCAAAGCTTTTGCACAGCAAAGGAAACCATAAACAAGACCAAAAGACAACCCTCAGAATGGGAGAAAATATTTGCAAATGAAGCAACTGACAAAGGATTAATCTCCAAAATTTATAAGCAGCTCATGCAGCTCAATAACAAAAAAACAAACAACCCAATCCAAAAATGGGCAGAAGACCTAAATAGACATTTCTCCACAGAAGATATACAGACTGCCAACAAACACATGAAAGGATGCTCAACATCTTTACTCATTAGAGAAATGCAAATCAAAACTACAATGAGATATCATCTCACACCAGTCAGAATGGCCATCATCAAAAAATCTAGAAACAATAAATGCTGGAGAGGGTGTGGAAAAAAGGGAACACTCTTGCACTGCTGGTGGGAATGTGAATTGGTACAGCCACTATGGAGAACGGTATGGAGGTTCCTTAAAAAACTAAAAATAGAACTACCATATGACCCAGCAATCCCACTACTGGGCATATACCCTGAGAAAACCATAATTCAAAAAGAGACATGTACCAAAATGTTCATAGCAGCCCTATTTACAATAGCCCGGAGATGGAAACAACCTAAGTGTCCATCATCGGATGAATGGGTAAAGAAGATGTGGCACATATATACAATGGAATATTACTCAGCCATAAAAAGATATGAAATTGAGCTATTTGTGGTGAGGTGGATGGACCTAGAGTCTGTCATACAGAGTGAAGTAAGTCAGAAAGAGAAAGACAAATACTGTATGCTGACACATATATATGGAATTTAAGAAAAAAAAATGTCATGAAGAACATAGGGGTAAGACAGGAATAAAGACAGAGACCTACTAGAGAATGGACTTGAGGATATGGGGAGGGGGAAGGGTAAGCTGTGACAAAGTGAAAGAGAGGCATGCACATATATACATTAACAAACGTAAGGTAGATAGCTAGTGGGAAGCAGCCGCATAGCACAGGGAGATCAGCTCGGTGCTTTGTGACCGCCTGGAGGGGTGGGATAGGGAGGGTGGGAGGGAGACGCAAAAGGGAGGGGATATGGGAACATATGTATATGTATAACTGATTAAATTTGTTATAAAGCAAAAAATAAAAAATAAAAATAAATAAAAGTATAAACTAGGCATTATTTCCACATTACAGATAAAGCAAAACAAAAAGACGTAGAGAACAAGCAATTTGTTCAAGTTGTCTAAGCTAGTGAGTAGTAGAGCTAGGACAGTTCTTGAAGGCAAAGATAATATTTAATTGATCTCCCAGAGCGATTAATATATACTCATTAACACAGTTACTACCTATGTTCAATGTTTTTTATTGCTATCTATTTTGTTGCTGTGAAAATTGAAGCATATATATTTGGTATGTTAGTTTTTGTGCTTGGTATACCTTAATACAGAGGCCTTATTTTTCACTATTAATAAGCTTTTTAAAAAAGTTACCTTAGGCTCCAATATAAGCCCTTCTCCCATGTCAATGACAAGAGCGTGATATACTTTTAGTATATTTTAACATAAGTAGAGACTTTTTTAAACTATTCTCTATGCATTTGTGCTAATCTATATCAACTTACATTTAACTTTTAGCTTTATGTACTTCTCTGCATTAATGCTGTTTCTACAGAGAACTTACTATGAAAGAAATGCTAAAGCACATTTGCTTCACACCTATGATTCACCAAGGTGGGAAATGGGGTTGAGGCAGTTGAGGAACAGGCCAATATTGCTTAGCTGGTAAAAGGCAGAAAAGGAACCAGAACCAGAACTCTTTATCCCCACTACTGTGCTCTTTTAGCTAAGCTACACTGTCTCCTGCATACAAAGAAATGTCACGTTTTTCATATTTTAACCCAGTGCATTTATGATGTGGCTTTGTGCCCTCAGTTTACCTGTCATTACATATTCCCAAATAGGAAGCAAGTGGGAAGACAGGAAAATAGGAAGTATATGAAGAAGTAGAAGTCCCGTGCAATTTTTCCACCTCTATGCCTTTGCTTCCACTGCTCCCCAAATGTAATATCCTCTCTCCAGATGCCTGAAAAGCAGTGCTACTCAGAATGATCTACAGATTCCTATCTGACTAAGACACTCTGCGATGAGACAAGTACAGACAGTATTTAGAAAATATGATAGCAATTTAATAGAGTAATTTATTCCTGTTAAATCTAATAATGGTAAAACTCATTCTTCCATTTTGTATTCTGTTTATTTCATTTTCTTAGTAACTAATTTTAATTGTACTCTATGGAAATATTGGTCTCCAACAGATTAGGGAGAAAACAGAAAATCTGAAAGGCATTGCTTTGAGTCCAGGTTCAAGAACCACCAATTCTTCTCAAAAGCATTCCCGATGTTCTCGATGAATAGAGCTTTTACATTTTGTAATATTTGACCTAAGCCTCTCTTATGCCTCATAACTTTCTACCTAGATTAGCAATTGTTTGTTTTTCTTATCTTTTCTAAATAATTCCAACCTCCCTGAGGATAGGTTATGTATCTTTAACACCTCATACTTGGCGTATAATTCATAAATTCACATTACACAAATGGACTGGATGGATTAACCATTGATAATTATTCATAGGTTTGGAGAGAGAAGTTAAAAAAAATACAAAGGGAACAACTTTTCTTAAATAGGGAAAGGACTGAAAGCACAAAGTTTAGATACTACCCAATTCCACATTTTGTAAATGAACATTTAGGTCAGTGAGAGACCTGAACACACACAGAAACCCTATTTCTGCCTAATAAGAAGCTAATAAATTGTCAAAAATTAACTTTTAAAATCAAATTTAGATTCAAGAAACTCTGCATTACCCCTGAAATTTTAGTCCAAGCTAAACAGACATCATATTTACGGCAGTCTCACAAAGCAATTTCCAGAACACTCAGGTGTGTGTGTACATGCATACCAACTCCAACGCATCCAGACTCAAAGCTTTTACCAGTGGAGCCAGTACTATTCCTAATTACTAATTAAGGAAAACAGAACAGAACCTTTACTTCAGAACTCAGCCCTAGACCCCACTCACCAAAGTATTCATCAGCGGGTGGATTTTCCATGTCATACAGCATCTTCTTGGTCAGATGCTCGAGCTCATCTTCAGGGCGGAATGAGGAGGGGACAGCCGGAGGCCCCATGGATCCTGTTTGTCCACTCTGAAAGGCAGAAAACACAGAGTCCTTTAAGTGCAACCTAGACATCAACCAAGGCAATCAGGTAGTGTTTGCACTGTAGAGGAAAAAGCACTGGACGGGGCTATTAGGAGGCCTGGGTTTAGAATTGGTTTTATCAGCTACTCAGTGTCTGACCTCGCGGGCACTACTTTACTCACTTGCCTTATATAGATGAGCCATGTATCAGGCTTAGAAATCCATGTTTACAAAGAATAGGACTCTATTTCATTCAACAGTTGCTAAGCAGTCATTATGTACCAGTTGTAGATTTATAAAAAAAGATGAAGAAACTGAGTCTCTTCCCTTACAGAGCTTACGGTCAAGTAAGAGATAAAGGCACCCTAGTAATTAAAGATAAAGCAACTGTAGAAAGTGCACAATCAGAGCACAAAGGGGACTCCCACGTGGCCGGAGAGGAAGAATTCCAGAGGAGAGGCATCAGCACAGACTAGGATTTATTCAGCTAAAGGAGAGGAACCATAAACATTGAAGTTTTTTTACATTCAGGTGAGGAAGAAGCCAGGTGGCATATGGAACTCCTATGTATAAAGTTTGAGACAAGAAAAGAGATGAATATTATTGGGTACGTGGGGTCCACAAAGTGAAGGGCCTTGTGTTCCAGTTAAGGAGGTTGAGTAACCCCCCTGCCCCACCCCACCAGACCACCTCTGCACTGCAAACAACCAGATGTCAAATGAGGAGGTAAATCAGCAGCAGTAAACACTGGATTGGTGTTAAATAGGCGGATGTGCCTGAATTAAAGCAATGCAAGGGAATCAAATGTCAGGTGAAAGAACACTTGAGGTGATCAACCAAGAATCTAAAGTATGTAAAGAAAGAAGAAAGACCAGAGGCCAGATGTAAAATAGCTGGTGCTATGTAAATAAGAGGGAATTTGTTATGTTTTCCTTTGCCTATATTATAACTTTGACCACTTCCGATATTACACCCCAGTATCTTCAAAGTATTAAAAATAAAAAGACTGTTAAAGGTTTAGAAATATCAGTGATGATATTCCCCATGGCAAATGGGAAGAGCTGACATTGGGAATGCACTGCCTTGATCTTTATGCGCTCTTAAAATTGTTGACCAAGAGTTTCTCCTTTCATGAATAGTTTACAAGAATCAGTTCAACAAGACTTGAAGCTGCATATTCATTCACCCGTTATCTTCACTATACCAAATGAGTTCTTGGATGTGACAATCCTGTGAAGAACAAATCCTTGTACAAAAGTTTCATTATTATTACCAGCAACATTTCAACAACTAAGAAGGGTATTAATTACTTGTGTTATGGCTAGGGCATGAAATGCCTTCTAAACATATGTGAAATTGTTGATTGGTACCTATTTGGCCTTTTCTCTCTAATTATCTTTCATCTGGCATCTGCAGGATCATTACCTCAACCTACTCATTGTGAGGTAAAGAAATTGACACCCAGAAAGATCGGGCAGGGTTAATTAGGATAAAGCCAGGACAAGAGCCCATCCTAGACTCACTCATTTGTCCTAAACATTAATCTCAGGGCCTCCTCTAAACCGCAAATAATGCGTGCCCTATTGAGTTAGTGTGAGGGTTAAAGAAGTTCTTGACTCATTCATATTTGTTTTGCTTATTAGTTTATGCACACGTTCTTACAGTGCCTATTTTGTGTACCCTCTGCAAGCATCAGGGAGGAACACAAAGACGTATTTGACACAGTCTTTGCCTTTGAAAGGACTGGAGTCTAGTGAGGGTGAAAGACAGACACAAATGATCATCAGTTCTATAAAGCACACTATATTGGGGGGAGTGTATGCAGATATAAGCATTGGAGGAGCGATTTGCTAGTATAATTAAACTTCAAATTGCTCATATATGCTATCAACTTTCAAGAAAATTTTACAGAAATATTCATATAAGAACATAAAATTATTGTGGCCAGAGATAGCGAAGGGATATATGGTGTGGCAGTGGCATTGTGGCTGGAGACAGATTTAAAGAGGTGAGCTTGTGAACCTGTCTGAACTTGAGACCCCCCTTCTGTAAAATGGGCTTGCAATGCTACCTCACAGTCTTTGTTAGAATTAAGATGAGATAGCTTGCATTTCATGCTAAATAGAGCTTAACTACTTTCAAGCCATGGCAACAAAGGGACTCTAGATCCCCCAACCTGCCTCTGAGGGAGGGAACTATCCCAGTTCAGGTGACAACATTGAAGACAAGATAGGAAAATTATCTACAATTTTTTTTTTTTGCAGGTTTGCAATTAAGAGAGAACTTGAGCCTCAAATTTGGTATTACCTGACTCTAAATTCTACGTATTCTTTTCCAACCAAACATTGCTTTCCATAGAGAAAGTGCTAGAAAAGTATGAAATATTAATGGTGGTGGCTGTTTTAATTTAAATCAACAACTATTAGAGAAAATTTCGTAATTCCTGCCTCCAGTCTTAGGGTGAACCCTCAGGGAATGGACACAATTTATTATTGTTTGGACCTAAAATCTGCTGGCTTCCCTTTTCATATAAACAAAGGCAGCAAGAAAGCCAAGTCTGTCCTCTGTAAATAGGAGCCAGTAATTGAGATTCTACCTTTAGCACTTACATTTCAAGCAGAGGCCTAATTTCAAAGTACTTAACTTGTCAGTATTTCACAGATTTTAAGAAACAATACGTATATTATACCTTTTATTCTACAAATACTCCTTCCTATTTGCTTGTGATACTGTTTCTGAAGTTTGGAAAGGCTCTTTTCTTTTAGATTCTAATCTCATATATTGCTGATCTTGGATTCCTGGTATTCCTTCTGAATAAAGACCCCAGGAGATCATCTCTTCCAGTGTTTCTGGAACTTATTTGGCTAGAGAACTCTCCCCACTGCCCCCACCTCCAGTGGGTAATACTCAACATCTGTGGAATACATAGTGGTAAAAAGTCAAGTTCTTCCCAGTTGTCTCTCACACCCAGGAAAATATAGTTCAGGACTTTCTTCAGGGTTCAAGTCTCGTAAGTAGTAGTTTAGCACTTTCTCACTGGGATGAAGAGATCCCTTTCAATTTCTCTCTCCCGGGAGTGCTTAGGACTCAACACATCCTAGGAAAAATTAATAATTGTGTCCAAATAATTTTTAAATAAGCAGCTTCTAAAATTGTGTCTGGGCAATAAAACACAATTGAAAATTTATAAGTGGGGAGTGAGGGAGGGCTGGCAGGGGATGTGATAAATTATTTTGTTTTTTATTTCTTCAGAAGTAGAAATATGAATAGTATCAGCAGTATATTCATTGTGACATAATAACAGTTCCTTGTATCTATATGACACATTTCAAAGTGCCTGATTTCACATATGTCATCTCAAATGTTTATACAACAGCCCTGTGTGATATATCATCCTATTTTATGGATGAGGAAATTGAGGCTCAGAAAAGATAACTGAGCAATGCTGTGCGCAGTACCAGCCCTGAAAGCCAGCAGAGCCCTGACTGAGACTAGGTATGCTGAGATGGCCGTGTTTTGGCTCCACTTCAATGCCTTGCTGGATTCCAATATTGTTATTTCCAAGCCGTCCAGCTCTATCACTATAGTCATTTGGATTTTAAAATACTGATTGTATTATCTAATAAGCAAAGATGTTTTTCAGAGTGGAGGCTTACTGCTAAATAGTGAAACAAAAGCACTACAAAACAAATATAATCACAGCCTCTGGCCTTTTCTAAGAAAAAGACATTCTTATAAGTATCAATATTAATCATTAATATGTGCATTCTTTGAAATGCCTGGACCTCCTAGTAAAGGCAAAAAAAGAAAAAAAAAAAAAGACATTACATGACCCACAGATGAAATTATTGAGAAATAAATTTCAGAGAATTCCTTCACAATTCTCTTAACATACTTTTCCTAAGGGAATGCCAAGTACTAAGCACTATCATTATAAAGTCAAATTATTCAGGATTCCTGCCTCTGACAACTCAGTTTAGGAAGAGAGAGACATGAAAATAGGTAATTACCATAAAGTGTAAGTACAAAAACACAGGTATGAATTCAATGTTCTGAGATAACAGAACACTGCCAGAAAGGAGGTGACCACTTAGTTTGATATTGAAGGATAAATTGGATTTTACCAGATGAAAGAAAGGAAGAAAGAAAGACAGAGAGAGAGAAAGAGGGAGAGAGAGAGAAAGAAAAGAAGGAAGAAGAGAGAGAGAAAGGAAGGAAGGAGAGAGAGGGAAAGAAAGAAGAAAAGGAAAAAAAAAAGAGAAAAACAGTAAAGATATTCCAAGAACAGTATGTATGAAAGAACATGAATATTAGCAAAAATGTTAAGAAATAGAGGAAGAACAGAGCTAGGATGAGGCTAGAGAAATGGGTTGTGGTCAAAGTCAAGACTGTTTTAGGCAACAGATAATCTTTAGGAGATTTAAAATGGTGTGCTGACTTTACTAAAGTCATGCTTCTGAAATATGCCTATTGGCAAATATCTCAAACCCAAAGCCAATGATGACTTAAAAAAATGCAACCAGACATCATGGTATTTCTGAGCAATTTAATGGTTAATATGCTTTAAAAGAACTCTGATATGTACTATGTAAATTTGCTAACTCCTCAGCAAAATGTGTTTCCTCTTCCTTCAGAGCACATAGCTAGACTATTTTCCATTCTCCCTTGCAGTTAGATACAGCCATATGAGGCATAGAAAGAAAGGAGCTCACTCCTGGAGGAGAGCCATCCACTGACCAGGCTGGCTTGCCTCAAACTGTTACAGAAGGGAGACTGGAAAGAAATATGCTCAGAGGTTAATGGTTGAAAGTGATGGGCAGTGGTTTATATTCCTTTTATTTATACTTTCCTTTTTCTACAATGAAGATTTTTTCCTCAGATGTGAAAAAATATATATTTTTTCCTGACACAAAAGTGTCAGGACACAGAAAATGTCCAAGTATCTACAGCAGACTCTTCTCTGCCATGGTTCTTTCCTTGCTAGGGGCCCAGCTGATTATCATTCTGGGGAAGGCCTAATATGAATACCACAGCCAAATTTGGATCTAGGCCCCTGGTAAAGGTTATGGATGAGACGGTGCAAAAATAAGGACTGTTTCTGCAAACAAAATGCATATGGACAGAATCTGCTTGGTGAGCAAAAAAACTCTGCCAGATTAAGAATAGCACAAATAACGGTGTCCATCATACTTATGTAACACTTCATGGTATTTGAAGTGTTTTGTATTTTCTTACATCAGAACCTATTAAGTCAAAAGACCTATTTATCTCTCTAATCTTAGTTCCACCTTTAACTTGTCCAGTCATTTGGATCAAATCATTTCTATTCCCTGAGCCTTGGTATGTTTATGCATAAAATGGTGTTTTCAAAGATTCCTTTGATTTTAACTCTATCACATTTTTGTACCCATAATATGCAGATATTTACAGATATTTATAGTGAAATCACAGGTATACATATTTATGGCAACTTTGTAGTTTATAAAAACAGAAACACTGAGCAAGTGGAGACCTCATTATTATAGAGATTTCCATTTACATGAGGACTTAAACCACTTGTCAGCATCCCCTGAAACAATCTAGAACTTCATTCAGCATTCTAAATCTGAGTAAGCAGCTGGCAGGTCACAGGGTTTCTGCAGCCTACAGAACTTTCACTACACATGGGGCATGAAATCAAGAACATACAAAGGTTAACCACCCTTTCCTACCACCACCCTTCCTTGGGTGGGGAAAGCACAACTGTCCCTCCTAAAGAGAAAAGGAAGCATGGCAAACAGCCTACGCTAAGGTGCAAACAGCAAAGACCCCTAGGAGAACACCCACCTCCTTGAATCTTTGTTACACCAACTTAACTAATTAAATATATGTGTTAAGAATCCATATTACAAAATGGCTACCTAATCTGTCATCACATCAGCCTTCTGGGTTACTCTGATGTTGACCTCGCCATGGGCCATTTTTCTCCCATGAGTCCTTACCTGCTGTTGATTTCCTAGTTACAGAGTGCTAGGTTACTGGAACTTAGTGCAAATCTGAACCTTACCAGAAAAGCACCGCCCAGGCAGATACAACACTGGGAAAAGGCAGCCAAGATATTCAGAAGGATTACATGATAATGAATACTCTACCACTCTAGGTACCAGAGCTTCTCATTTTTCTTGTCCACTTGCAATGATGTACAAGAGGTTCCTTCTCTCAGAGGGAAAATAACTTCAATTACGTGTTCTTGAAAAAAGAAACACTGAAATTATCTTCTTTCAAACGGTAGAATTAGCCCCATTTTGAGCTGAAAGCATGCCAGAAAAAATATATTTCTGATATTTTTGTTCTTTTTTTCTCCCCTTATTTAACTGTGTCAAGTTTTCAGTTTGCAATTTCCTGAGGCTGCTTCTACTTTCTGACTTTCACTGAATTATCACACTCTATGCTCAACGTCTCACTGTTCAGTGGAAGGGGCACCCCACTTCAGGCCAAAGGCAGAAGATGTGCTGGACACACACCCTGCTTCAGGTTTAAAGCAATGGGTCTCAGAGAAGGAAGGGGGAGGAGGAGAACCACTTATTAACAATTAGAAACCCACCAATGAACAATCCTCACAGCTGCATGGGAGCAGAAAGGCATGTGCTTAGTTCTTCTATTCCTAAGGTCCATTTTCTTGGAGAATGAATGGTTAAGGGCACAAAGAAGACCATCCAGAAAATGTGACTTTAAAAGTTTGATTTTACCTTGGACATCCATGCCAGTTAGTCTTCAACTTTCAAAAGGTTTGTTTTCTTACAACCCGTTTTTCATATTCCCTTTCTCATGCCGTGCATGGATACCCCTAAATCACCCTTCTTAGGCCAAATTTGGAGTCATAGCCAAGGACTGATGATACTGAATGACAGCCTGGTGGAGTTGCTGGATGTCACCGCAGCCAGGGGAAAGTGCTGGGTGTCCACCTAGGGGCTGTGGTGTTTGCACACCAGAGAATTACGGTAACATAGGCTGAGCTGAGAGGTAGTGGCTTCTCTCCATGCCCACCCCACCAGTCCCCAAAGTATCAGGGTAGCCTTAAGAGTGCCTCGCTTGGAGCATGCTTATTTCTGGCCCTGACAGCTAGGGCGCCATTTCAGTTCCCTAAGGGTTTGTTTCTAGATTAGACTTTCCCATCTATAAACTGGAAGATACTAATATCTAATTCATATGAAGAAGCTCTGTGAAATATTAAACATAATATTGTGTTTAAATTACAGTTGCGGTTACCAGGAGGGACACCTTACAAACCACTAACAAAGATGATTTTCTTCTTGGAAGTGGAATGTTTGCAGATAATAGTATCTCTCCAGTAACTCTTCACTCTTCTATCTGCTGATAAAGTACTTCAGTCTAGTCTATTTGAATTTCACATTAATTGTTGTAGCAAGAGATGTAATTCCTCTGAGTCTTTTTAATTGTAAACCTTGAAGTACATGACATTTGGTGAAGGTATGCTTTGCTGGCTCTCCAAATTGTTAAACTCTCTAAATCTTAGCCTTTGGCACCAAAGATAAACAGTAAAGCAGAGCTCATGTTTCGTTATTCAGAACGAAGTAGCCTCCCTTATGTGTTCCTGCCTAGATGAGCTCCAAGCAAAAAAGGCATAACCACATATGCTCTCCCACCTGGTAGGCAGGTAGGAAAGGTCAGAAGCAGGAGTCCCAGATACTCAGGGTCAGGGAGAAGCTAAAGCAAAGATCTCTTACCGACCTGCTTCATAGTTCTCGTTTCATGACTCTTTCTCTCCATACTCCCATATTCTCCATACTCTCCATCCTTCAAGAAGGCAGGCCTTCCTTAAAGGAGAAAGCCAGTGGCCTCTGTGGCAGGTGATAAGATCTCTATCAACTTGCTTCCTTCTTATATATCACCATACATGATTCCTACACAAGGCTACTAGAAGCTATTTCCACAGCACGAGAACTAAAAGCTACCTGCATTTCTTTGCTCCATTAATTAGGCCTATGTGTGCTATGCAGAAGGGATCTGATACAGCAAAGGAAAGAAAATGACAAGACATTATTTCCATTGGTAGGTTTCACCTCAACAAGACTCAAGACATAAAAAGTTTGATGAATGGGATGAACTGTTGTTCAAGGTTGCGTTTTCAAACAAAACGAGGTCTTGGTCTTTGCTGTGCTCCACTAGTACCTGGCAGTGACTTTCGCTGAAAAGACATTTCATCTTTATTTGATTGCCTGGAACAATGCAAAGGGCTAGCTGCTCTAACACTGGGAAGAAAAGTGTTACCACAATGCACTACTTTCCATGCACTGTCCCATAGAAAAGCCATCCTCAACCAGACATCTTACTGTTTCTCTTACCAGGGCTGCAGCCTTGACCATGGTTCTAATTCACTGGGGCTTTACCAATTCCTTACTGTTACATATTTAGATTGTTTCACAATTCTTGTCATTATCATGTTAAAAAAAACCCAGAAAGATATTAAAATAGTACTATCTGATAATTCCAAATGTATACAAATATATATGTAAGGGTGCCAGCATGTGTGTCTATGTAGGTATAAAAAAACAGATACTGGAAGAAAAAAATACCAACATGTTAACAGCTCATGTTAGGATGATGGGAATATTAATTTTTTTAAAATATTTTAAAATTATCTAAATATAGTAAAAAAATGGATGACCCTTAAAAAATAAGAACTATTCTTTACAAGACATGGGATTTCAGTCTTTTCTTTAGCATTTTCAGACACAAAGCCAGAAGAAAAAGAAGAATGTAAAGTGGGGACAATTTGTTGAAAAAAATAAAGGCACCTAGATTTTCAGTCAGATATGCACAGAAACACTTTCCTATTATACAAGCTGTTTCTATCTAAGTGGGCTTGACAGATGCCTGAACGTGACACAAGACACTGAAATAACATGCAAATCAGTTTTCGGTTTTAATATGCAAATATGACGCTTGGCACATCACTTTCCATGGCTGAGGTGAATTTCTGTTTTTGAGTTTTTCGTGGGAAATGCACGCCAGCAAACAAATGGTTAACTCCCCATATTTCACCTAACACAAGGTGGTTTTCGTTTGAGTCAGAAAGGTTCTTGCTCAGCAATCCAAGGCACTTAGGATGCAAAGGAAGGGCATGTGTTTTGTTCAGTAACAATGCCACCCGCAGCAAACAAGTCCATCCACTGACAGATGCACTGATCACACTGGAATTCTGGGCCTTGGCGGGGAGGCAGGCGAAGTGTGTCCATGAGAATAACAGATAAAAGGTTTTTGCTTGACCTGTGAAAATCAAATCAAAGTAGCTCAACATGGTGGGAAGATTAGCTTCTGGAGACAAAGACAAGCAAGGAGTCAAAAGTCCTTGCTTCCAGGATACTGAAGCAGTGTGAAAAACTGTACCCTCAGTGAAATCTACATTAAATTATCCACAAATACTAGTAATTAGGCATTATGGCAATCATCAAGATAACTGAGGTGTATTCAATATCTCAATTACTGGAATTGAAATTCCAGTTCAAGGAATTTATAATTCAGTCAAGAAATCAAGGCACATGAGGGAGAAATAAAGAACGAAGCAAAACACTGACTGCTGATGGTAATCAGTATGGTTTAGACACTTAAGAGTATAGGCTCTAGGGGCTGGCTATCTGCTTGGATTCAAATCCCACATCCACCACTTACCACTAGTGTGACTCAGGGCAAGATGCTTCATTTTACGAAGTATTAGTTGCATAAACCATAAAATGGGGTCAATAGGATTTACCCCATGAGTTAAATGAGATGGCCCATATAAATCATTCACTGCCTGCACTGATTAAGAGCTTATTCTTTTTTTTTTTTTTTTTTTTTTTTGTGGTACGTGGGCCTCTCACTGCTGTGGCCTCTCCTGTTGCGGAGCACAGGCTCCGGACGCGCAGGCTCCGCGGCATGTGGGAATCTTCCCGGACCGGGGCACGAGCCCGTGTCCCCTGCATCGGCAGGCGGACTCTCAACCACTGCACCACCAGGGAAGCCCTAAGAGCTTATTCTTATGCTTAAAGATATGCTACACAGTAATAGATAGCATGTGAATACTCCAATGGATGATATGAATTTAGAGGAAAGAGAAGTTACAGTGGACTGGGGCATACCAAAAACACGCCACGGGGGATGAGAAGATTGCATTGGGACTTGAAGCAAAGGAAGAAAGGCCTTTGCATTTCCACGCTCCTTCACAGGCAACAAGGAACTCTGGGGCAACACACACGCATGCTGCATTTTATTTAATACTTTCCAAGGCAGGAATGTGTGTCGTCTGTACAAAGAAACAAACAACGTTAGTGGTTTGTTAAGTGACTATGTTAAGTGACTTAGCCAAAATCACACCCATAGGAAGTGGCAAGCCAAGAGTTAAACATGAGTCTTCTGATCCAAGCTCAGTGTTTTTCCACTAATTTACAGCTGTCTCTATATATT
Organism: Hyperoodon ampullatus; assembly: GCF_949752795.1. Classification (NCBI taxonomy): domain Eukaryota; kingdom Metazoa; phylum Chordata; class Mammalia; order Artiodactyla; family Ziphiidae; genus Hyperoodon; species Hyperoodon ampullatus. The sequence goes on from NC_136918.1 coordinate 42,261,915, forward strand.
CATTTAGAAATATGAAACTTACATGATCTGTCATAAAGATTAATCAAGACAGTCAACCTCACTGATTAAAGCATGATGCTAATTATATCAGAGGTTGGAGACCAATGTGGCCCCATTTACTTTCAGAAACATTGATTGTGGTGTAATGGAGAAAGTGTGGGCTTTGGAAGCAGAAAAAGCTGGTTCAAATACCAAGTTATATCCCTTATTTTGCATAACACTTCACAAGTTTTTTTAAACTTCTCTTAGCATAAGCATCTTCATCTGTAAATGGGGTCAGAGGGCAGGCAGGGAACAGGGAATGCTTCCATTTCAGGGCTGTTGTAATACCTAAGATGATACATGGCATGTGCTAATATTTAATCGGGGCTCATGACTTGTATTAAATGCTCACAAACAGTCTGTCAAATTTGAGCTATGGCTGCCTTTCAAATGTGGCAGAAAGGTGGATGAGGGAATATGAATGACTCAGTGCCATTCATCAGCACTGCAGCAGAGGGGGAAATAGATCATGCTCTGATACTGAATCTAAAGGTCAATAGCATTGAATACTTCTAACTGATCAGCAACCTTGCTTCAAATAACAGTAATTCTATTGAAGGAATATCTCCTTCCATAAACTCTGAAAGGTAGAAATATGTAAGTATTTAATTTATATATTTATTGATTTATAATTGATGACACTGAAAATAATTAAGGTATACTGAATAGTTTAGCAGGGACCAGACAATGTTCAAAATACGTTAACTCATTTAATCACCGCAGCAGCTCCATCAGATCAGAGATTCCAATTTTACAAATGAGAAAACTGAGGCACAGAGATCACCTTGACAGTACCTGGGGACTTGGAATCAGAATGCAGTCATCAATCCAGAAAGTGCATGCTTAACCATCATACAATTGCCTCAGCCTCTCAACCCAGCTACATTTTTTTTCAGAGGGATTTTATGACCTATCTACTTATGTTTAGGAGAATTTAATCTTGTATTATGAAGTCTTGAACTACGAAAGGAAACTTCCCAAGGGACAAATACCAACTATTTTTTTTTAATTGAAGTATAGTTAATTTACAATGTTGTGTTAATTTCTGGTGTACAGCAAAGCGATTCAGTTGAATATATGTAAATATATTCTTTTTCATATTCGTTTCCCTTCTAGTTTATTACAAGATATTGAATATAGCTCCCTGTGCTATAGAGTAGGACCCTGTTGTTTAACTATTTTATATATGGTAGTTTGTATCTGCTAATCCCAAACTCCTAATTTATCCCTCCCCTGCCTTTCCCCTTTGGTTTCCATCAGTTTGTTTTCTATGTCTGTGAGTTTGTTTCTGTTTTGTAAATATGAAGTATTTACTGTGTAGAAAGATGGCAACCTAGAAAATAACAAGCGTCCTCTGATGTAGGTGGACTGAGCACAAGAAGTAGAGAGACAGGGCCACTTTTGATGAAGCAAGAGAAGTAGAACTGCTCTTCAAAAGACTACTTCCTTTATCAATCTCTGACACAAGCTGGGGGTTAATGCTAAATCTTAAAACAGTAAAAAGAAATGATAACTAGCACTGTACTGGAAGTGAGCAAAGGAAAAATCATGTAAAGGGTCATTAATACTCTGATATAAAAAACTGAAAGATAATACCATTTCCTAGTGACCAAAGTAATAATTTTTTTTTCTGCTGGGTTAAAAGTCCAAGCATGAATAAAACACTATGCAATATTCTATTCTAGAAGAACTTGGGCCTCACCGAAATGTAAAACGCTGTAGTCTGTGTTAGTCTACTGGGAGGTAACTGTAGATCCCCGGCACTCTCTGAGCATTCCAGAAACAGAACACACTAGAGATCATTTAGTGGTAGGTGAATCCCCTCATTTATAATGAGAAAACTGAGAGTCAAGGAGGGGAACTGAGCTTTCCCAGGTCACCTAAAAAATGAGTGGTTCAATCAAGAAGGGCTCAAATCAGGAAAGAGGTCTGTTTTGAAACTAGTTCGTTCTTTTTCCACCGTGAAAGATGCACTCAGCACAGTGATGCATTCTCGATGCCCTATAAAGTATGTTCCCTCTTGGCACGACTTTGGGAGCCCTCACCTCCATTTATGCAGCATTCTGAGATCCTGAGATGGAAGCTGCTTTAAAGTGAAAATCAAGGCTGTTATTCTCGGCGAGCTTGCACAGACTGACAACAGCTGGCACAAACAGATGTGGTCCCCATAGGAGTCTGCAGGCTGTGCTGGTGTCACCCCCGTGCCAGTCTCCTTTTCCTTGACTTAACAAAAGGTGTCTCTCCTCACATGATGCAGACCCCACAAGCCACTTATCGTCACAGGGGAGTCCAGAGTCCTAGACAAGTTGGCCTCAATATCTCCCCTCTCTTTTTGTCTTATCCATTGTTTCCTAATGACACACATGGCTTTCTGAAAGAAATACTTCCTTCTGGTAAGAATTTGTTTGATCCAGGGCCTTATTCAATTGCTCAGGGATTATAATAATACCGTTTATGGAGTCACTTACTGTCTACATGTGTTATCTCATTTAGCCTCTGAAATAATCCAACTACATGAACACTTTTGCTACCTCACTTTACAGATGAGGAAACAGACACAGAAGACTCCAAAGAGCTTTGCTCAAAGTCATGGAGCTGGTGTGAGAAGGAGCTTGGATATGTATCCAACCACACTGATTCTAGAAACCGCCTCTCAAGTTCTAGTAACTAGAGATTAAGACCCAGAAGGATGGGGTTGAAAGTGTCACTATAATGAGAATGAAGTGGGGTGGTTAAGAATCCACCTGCCAATGCAGGGGACACGGGTTTGAGCCTTGGTCTGGGAGGATCCCACATGCCGCGGAGCAACTAAGCCTGTGCGTCACAACTACTGAGCCTGCACTCTAGAGCCCGAGAGCCACAACTACTGAGCCCACGTGCCACAACTACCGAAGCCTGTGCTCCTAGAGCCCATACCCTGCAACAAGAGAAGCCACCGCAAAGAGGAGCCAGTGCACTGCAACGAAGAGTGGGCCCCGCTCACCGCAACTAGAGAAAGCCTGCGCATAGCAACAAAGACCCAACAGAGCCAAAAATAATAAATAAATAAAATTTAAAAAAAAGAATGAAGTGGATTTGATATCATTAAGTGCCCAAAACTTACAAACAGTTATTGTTATAACACCACCATGAATATCATCAAAAACTCTATATGTTTCATCATCACTGTCATTCTAACTACGCTCACTGATAGGTAGGAAGCAAGTTATTACTGGCTTTATTCTTTTTCTAACCAAGAGACGTATGGCAGTGACTGACCCAGGTCACTTGGCAGGCAGCGCCTCAATCCTCATGACAATGCTGAATGTTATGGACTCAGCTCACATTGCTTCTTGAATATAAAATAAGCTTGTGGGAGAAGAACAAGTATAAGATGTTATAGTACATCAAGCACATTAAAGATCACATTGTTTCACATATGAGATGCAACCTAGCAAGTTCCTAATAGCACAGAAACTAAACATAACTGAGGAGATGATTGTAAGTAATACATTTATTCAAAGCACAATTGCCGAGTGCCTAGCAAGTGCTAGAGCTAAAGAAATTAAAGAAATAACTGAGACATGGCCCTGCCCTCTAAGAGATGTAGTAGGAAATATTAGACATTTGGAAATATCCAAAAGTAAAATATCCAAAAATACAATAACCAAAGTTAAATGTTTTAATCAATGCTACCAGAACACAGAGAAAGAGGAGGTGGCTCACATTGGGAAGATGAAGGGACATTCACAAGGGAAGGTGGCATTTTAATCACGTCTTGGATGAATAAGGAATTTGGATATCCAGAGATGTAGCAAGAATGACATTCCAGGTGAAGACCCCAAGGGGGACACACGAGAGAGTCAAGTTGATAAGTTATCATCTTTCATTTCAGGTAAAAATCACATGTAATTGACCTTTGGCTCTTCTGCCCTCTATGTTCCTTTTTGTTTGTTTCACTGTGCTGTGCATGAAGATGTCCGTACTACTTTAGTGAAAGTGAGGGAATTGTCTACTGGGACATCCACCCCTACATGAGGCTGCAGGAGAAGATGTCTATAGATCAGCCCATGACCCCGGCACAGCAGGTCAGCTGCTCCAGACTCGAGTGCATACTACTCACTGAAATGTTTGCTTTTTGCTGCTGATCTTAAAAAACATGATTGCTTTAGTGACAGGCTGAAGAAAATGAGCATACAAGTGGCTGTGATGATTTCTGATGCCAGCAACTCAGTGCCTAGAGGAAGGTCAGAGTAGAGAAACGTGGGGGTCCGGGGATTTTGCTGCAAGGGCTGTGCGGACACATAAAAGATGAGAATCATGATGGAAGCTGTTTATGTATTTGTTTGTTTATTTGCTTTTGCAGGTTCCACAGAGGGATATGCTGTCTTTACGTAAAGCTTGGCTGTACGTTTTCAGGAATCCTCCCCATTTGCCCCTTAGAAATCTACATAGGTATCTATGTTCCAGTTGATATGAAACACTGTCGTACAAAACCAGATTGAAAAAAAAAACTAAATGTGCTTTACTGTCTCTTTAGCTTAATCTGCAATCTCGGATAGTAACTAGAGTCAAAAATTACTTTCTCCAACTAAGAAGTCTACATAGGAAACAAGCACAGAGTAGCCTGGTGGTTAGGAATTTTAGGTCCCTCTTTGCCATAAACTTGCTAAATACCACTTAGATAGTCATTTCCCCTCTCTGGGTCTGGTTCTCTCCAATGGGTATAATCTTCAGTCTCCTAATGCATGTTTCTTACGGCAAACAAAGGGAGCAGGAGAGGTAAAATCACTCGCATAATTTGTGAACAGCAACATGCATAAAGGGGACACACAAACCATGCGCATCCTCCTCTTCCTCATCATCACAGCTAAGATTTATTGAGTCAGGACCTGTTCTAAAGGCTTCAAATGCACCTCACCCTCCCAACCTCCTGCTCAGGTAGTTACTCTTATTGTCCTCATTCAGCGATGAAGAAATTGAAGCCTGGAGTTGTAAGTATAGTGCTCAAGGTATCACAGCCAGAATTCAAACACAACTACAGTCCATGGCCTTGACTGCTATACCATGTGTGGTATTATGAGTGTTGCACTGTCAGTGTTTTCTCTTCTCTAGTTTCTAAACTTTTGGCTATGTTGTTATGTTGCTCTCGTAAGTTAAAATTAAAATTTATTAATCCAAATCGTATTTACTGAGCTGGCACAAGGTGGCAGATACTTCATGAGTCAGCACTTTGATTAGAAAGGTGAAGATTAGAAATGCAAAACACCCCATGACATGGGAGCATAAACTGATGTTAAATGTAGCTGATACTATTTCTTCTCTATGGAAAAGACACAGACAGACGTATCCTAAAGGGTAAGAAAAAGGGTCTTGGATGAAGATAAACAACAGTGGTAAGAGGTAACCATAATTACCAACTAAAAATGTCCAGGCATTGTACTAAATCAATGTTCTACAAATTACATGAAATAGCATTAGACCTCTTTCTCCAAATGAGGAAAACAGAGGCCCTGGAAGGTTAGATAGATTGTCTACAGTCTTGCAGGTAGTACAGGGAGAGCCAAGATTCAAATCCTGGATGGTCTGGCTCTAGTGTTTGTGTTCTTAACCATGAAACTACCTCTAGAAGAGGGAGGAGGATGGGGAAGGAGAGAAGAATGCCGTGACTATTCTCTTATTCTACCTGGTTCTGACTACAGGGATTTTGGTGAGTATTTATAGAACCCATCTATATTTCACACTGCTATTTATCATCCTTTAAAATGTGTTATTGCTTGTGCTCGAAGGGAACATAGAAATTAGTCCAACCTCTCACTTCCAACTTGTAGATTAAAGAAACTTGGAACATTTTGCGGAATGTTAAAAAAATTAGAGGTAAAATTGGGAAATAAATGAAAACTTCTCTTTAAACAAGTGGAGCAGTCCCTTTAAAGCCACGTATTTTTCACTTCAAAGGGTATATCACACCTGCATCACTATGGCAAATTTAGAAGCTTGTCAGTTTAGCTTTGCCAAGTTCTAACTTCCAAAGGGAAAGCCTAACCCACAGCAAACACCAAGGAGGTCAGATGGAGGCTGAGATGTCAGATACTATAACAAATACCGGAGTCAGAGCCAGAGGACTAGGATTTCAGCCCTAAATCCGCCACATACTAGTCACATGACCCAGCATATGTCACCTGATCTCTCTAGACCTTATTCTGGACCAAGTGGGTTCTACCTATACTTCACAGAGTAGGTTTGAAGATAACTACCCTTGGAAGCATTATAGAAATCTTTAAGAGTTTGTCAAATGTAAATATGGTCAATATATTGAAGACATGGTCTATGATGGAATAGGTTTACCTTGTGATCAGTCAGGGAAAGAGAGACAGCGATTTCACAGGTCAGAGAAGCGTATCAATCTTAAGAACCCCATTCTGCGCTGCCTACGCTCACTGACTGAGCCAAAAAACGAACCCAGATCTCCTGACATACCATCATGGGTTAATAAGACAAAAATGTACTAGTATCTTTCCTCACAGTTTCTCTGATGTAACAGCAAACCTCTTACAAACACATAGCACAAGGAGCTTTATGACTTTGGGCAAGTCAGTTTACTTTTGTGGGTCTCAATCTCCTTGGTGACTGAATGAATACAGTAAAGTGTTCAAATTCCGACCATATGGACTTCAGAGAGATTTTATTAGGAATGAGTGACATCATGAATTGTGAAAATGTGAAAACAACAAAATGTCAGACAAAGACCAGGGACAGCCAACACCACCCCTTTAAGCCACTGTGAGAAGGACTCAGTCACTTGCGAATACAATTATAAGCACAGGCAAATCAACTTCTCTTGCCAAGAAGTTTTGTTGCCCTTGATGAAATGATAGCATTTTGGCCAGAGAGAAAATTTCGTCATTTTCCTTTGACTTTGCTTCTGACTTTTACAAGATGCATGCCTGGGATTCAGGGACTGAGGATCCAGAAGGCAGTACAGTCCTGACTGCAGTTCACAGCCTGGAGTAAGCAACTTGATCACTGCCCAAGCAGAGAAGAGATCTGCCAGCTACAGATCCTAGGCTGAAATCCCCCCAACCTACAGGCACCAGAGTACACAGGCCTTCCAACCAGCCAGACATCAGAAGTATACTTCCTGAAGCCTACCACAGGCCAGGCACTGTGATACAGAAAGAAACAGATTACAAAGCTCCTGCTGTGTCAAGCACATCCTATCTTCTCATTTAATCTTTCCACATCCTCAGTGAGGCAGGCACTAAGAGCCCTGATTGACGGATCAGTGAACTGAGGTGCATACAATAAAAATAATAGAGCTGGGATTGTAATCCAGGTTTAACTCTGAAACTTGCACTTTTTTTTCAGTTGAACAAAAGTGCCTGCCCTCCAGGAGCTCACAATCTAGTGGGAAAGTCAGAAAGGCAACTCAATAGACTGTGAGCTCCTTGAGGGCAAGGACCAGTTTTTATTCTTTCTTGTATCTTCAGAGCCAAGCGTGGTGTCTGCCATGCAGAAGGTGCTTAATTATTGTCTGCTGAATGGATAAACCATAATCAGATGTTTTCTCTCTTAAAATACAAATCCACTTACACCACTCCTCTGTTCTCACACACCTCTGCTGGGTGCTCTTTGCCAATCCCCCGAGAATGACTTGACAAAGTTCTTTGCAGCCCTGCCTTCAAAGCCTCAACTTTCACTATTCATGCCCTTCCATATGCCCTGTGCTCCATTTCCCTAACCTCCAACCACCTGGCCATGGAGGTGGCAGTCAACAAATATTCACTGAATAAACACACGAATATGAGAAGGGAACAATCAGTGCTATGTATGAGCCCTGAATATAATAATGCCTTGTGAACACCAGGGTTAGATTTATCCATTAGGAAGCTTCACAGAAGACAATGGATTTGGGCCATCTAACTCTAAAATCTCAAAGGCTGTATGACATTGCATAGGGAAAATTCAGTCCTTTTTTCTTTTACTATTAATTAGACAAGTGACATCAGAACAAAACATTTTTCTTTAACTCAGAATATAAGCTGTGGCAAATTGTATCTTCTCCTCAAGGATCTGGGTGCAGGGCCAAAAGCCCATCATATGCATTATTGTTTTTCCTCTCCTAAGTACTCAGGGAAAATTGAGTCTCATCTGGCACGCGGTTGCTCTCAGCAAGGTCATGGTTCTTCTGCGGTGGTGCCTAGGGCAGTTAAGGTAAGAACTGTGTTTTCAAAAGGAAGAAACTTCAGTCATCTTTGAAAATAAGACACATGGTTAGCCAGGATGGCATGGGAACAGTCCAGGCTTTGGTCAAGAAAGCAGAAGGAGTAGGAGAAAGTTGGAGACACTCCTAAGTTAGCCCTTCCATCCTTGAACCCCGTATTGAGTAGACCATGGTACACTGCCCGAGGAGATAAGAGATCTGTTCCTACAGGACTGTGAGATGTCGGGCATCACTCAGTTTGCTCATCTCTAACATGAGGCAGCTGGAACTGAACTAGATGATTTCCCATAATTTGGAAACTGGAAATGAGAAAGCACAGAGAAAAAAGATAAGCTGTAACCAAGCCTATAAATCTAAAGACTCGTTAGAAAGCCACAGAATTCCTTTATTATTTTGACAGCAAGCCAATAAGAAAATCTGTCCTTTCAGAGAGCCTGACATTGAGGTGCTCACATCAGTACATATACTTCACCTCAGCACGCACATACCAGGTGCCTTCGCTGGTCCCTAAGCTAGAGTCATAAAGCCCCTGCTTACTATCTATTTGAAGATTAGAAGCAACTTTCATATCCTTGATGTTGATGTCCCCTTGCCCCTGCTTTTTCTGTACTGCCTGCAAATGTGGCCCAGAGATAAGAGATGGAGCAGAAGCAAAGCTCCAGCTCCCTGAGCGCTTGATGAGTCTGTCTCACATTGATTCTTCTCGTGGTTGCCATCAGAGCATTTCCATTTCCTCCCTCGGTTCCCCCATCCTCTAAGTCATGGGTTCTGAAGCCTGGCTGCCCATTGGAATCACTTGGGGAGCTTAAAAAATAATAATGCCCACTCCCCACCCAAGAACAATTAAATCAGTATCTCCGGGGATGAAGTTCAGGAATTGGTGTGTTTAAAAGGCTCCTCAGATAATTCTGACCAGCAAATGGGGACAAGAACAAGTGCTAGTTTAAACATTGGAAGTCATATACCAAGTTAACTTCTCTCTTTTTTACTGTCTGGCATTCCTCATGGGAATCCTCTATCCCTCCTGCATCCATGGTGCCCATTAGATTTCTCCCCAGAGCCATCAGTCAGGGTAAGAGTTGCAAGAACGGCTGTGGGGATAAGTTGGAGTCACTCAACTTAGTTTAAAGGAGGCTAGAACTTTCTATACCTTCTCCTTATCATCACTGCCTTTCGTATAGGCCTGTGGCCACATAAAATAAAACCATCCAGAGGAAGAGCTGGTACTTTGATTGGTATGATTCATCTTTCATGTTGTTATCAGTATTAATAATGCCTACATTTATCGGACACTGAGAGTGTGCAGGCACTGGGTTAAGTGTTTTATATAGATTATTGCATTGAATCCAAAACCCCTGTGAGGCAAGTACAGATGATATCCCCATTATACAGATGAGGAAACTGAGGCTCAGTGAGGTGAACTATGCATAACACACTCTGGCCCAGGGCTGCCTGCCTTCAAAGCCTGTAATTATACACATTAGGCCATGGTGATACCCTGACTGCATCACTGTGTTCACAAAAATGGAGGGAAAATGAAGCTCTCAGTATGTCCACGTTTGGCTCCAAGAGTAAAAAGCCATCCTTTGGACCTGTTTGTGTGCCTAATAATACCTCTGACACTGGCCTAGTGAGTGAAGAAAAGGGAGGTGGTGCTTGGTAGAGGAAAGAGAACCTTTAGAGGAAAATCGGTTGTTAAGTTAAGAAAAATTTTAAGCATAGGTGATAAACTAAGCATGGCAGCTAAACTCAGCACAGGCTGTGATATCAAATGTTTTTTCAAAAGATTTCAAGAGGCATCTGAAAAAGGGAGCTGTGCAGCTCCCAGGCAGCGGGTTCGTCTTGCTGGTTGATAAAGCCAGCACCGTGGAGAAGGGAGAAGAGCTGCAGTTGTGTGTAAGCCATTGGAACTGATGCCCAGGCGGGCAAAGAAGCTTTCCTCAGCACTTTGCCCTGCTAAAGGGCACCCCCTTCAGGGGGCTCTTTACTCCTGTCTCTCCTTTTCTCAGTGGAGACTCATACGTACCTAGGAAGGGGAGACCCAGAAATTATTTAAGAAGAGTAGAGAAGGTTGACCAGGGGAGCAAGAAAAATGTCTACAACTCAGAATTCCTTGGCTCCAGTGGGACATGGGTTGTACTAAAGCAAATGAGTTGAATTTGGAAAGCTTCCTTCACCAACAGAGAGGTGAATACCTTTTAGGGAAGTGGTCCAGCTTGCTTAATTTGGTTTATGCAACTGGGGTGCTCTCTCTCAGGATGGCAGGTATTAGCAGTTAGCTTCTCTACCTTGAGCAGAGTGCTGCAGCAGACGCAGGTGTGCTCGCTTGCCGTGCTGGTCTTAGATCTATAATTGCCTAGTGGCCTCACACAGACAAATGAAATTACTATTCTTTCAACACAACCACAGAGGCCATTTTCCACCTCAAGGCTACTGCCCATATTATGTCCACTGTCATGAATGCCAAGGGCCAGACAGTCCCAAACATCCTCTGTAGGGTCAGTGCTACTTGTCTTCACATCCTACTTCAGATGCCTCATTCCTTGATCCTGAACCCAAAGCAATTTCTTCTTCCTCTCACCTCTCAAAGCATAGCATAGTGCTTATGAGCACAAACACCAGAGCCTACTGCCTGGACCCGTTGCTATTAACTGTGTGACTCTGAGCAGATGACTTACCCTCTCTGTGCATCAGTGCAAAATGGAGATAATCACAGTGCTCACATTTCAACGGGCTGTTTTGAGGATGACACGAGTTAATAAATAGAACGGTGCTTGACATGTAATAAGTGCAATATAAGTACTTGATAAATGAATAAGTACCCCCTCTGAGGCACCAATTACTGTCTAGCCAGTAGTGTACATTATATGTTTTTAGCACATTATAGGAACTCTTTTTTTTTAAACATCTTTATTGGAGTATAATTGCTTTACAATGGTGTGTTCGTTTCTGCTTTATAACAAAGTGAATCAGTTATACATATACATCTGTTCCCATATCTCTTCCCTCTTGCATCTCCCTCCCTCCCATCCTCCCTATCCCACCCCTCTAGGTGGTCACAAAGCACCGAGCTGATCTCCCTGTGCTATGCGGCTGCTTCCCACTAGCTATCTATTTTACATTTGGTAGTGTATATATGTCCATGCCACTCTCTCACTTTGTCACAGCTTACCCTCCCCCTCCCCATATCCTCAAGTCCATCCTCTATAGGAGCTCTTAAGTGTTTGTTTCGGGATTAGTAGTGTCCATACTTTCACAGCATGGACCCAGCACCTGACCCAGAGAAGGCAAATAGTAAATGTTCATTGAAATGAATTGTGTTGAACTAATGAGTATCAATGCCACATTCCTATGATTCTGCAAACCGAATAGCAAAGCAAGAGGCTTTGGCTAAGATTGAGCACCTTTGTTATCCTATAGCATCTTCCCAATAGCACACAGAGAAAACTAGTAAAAAAGGAATTTTTGTTTTCTTTTCAGTGCTGCATAATTTTGGTCTCATGTTAACATGCTTCGGGGAATAAAATATGTATTTACATAAAATTTCTGGTAATGGCATCTTGAAAAGTAATTAAATGAAACAACAGATTCTATCTGCTGAGGGCTCCGTTTCTAACACTAGGTGTGTGATGATGTTCTGGAATGTGACCTGGACAGCTGCTCCCCCGAGTCTACCCATGAACCACAGGGGAGAACCTGGCTCATCTATGACTTCAGGAAGCCAGAACTATCTTAGGAATATGCAAGAACCTGGCAGACCTTAGGCCCACTGACATAACTCCCTGGGTAAGGTGAACATAGGTGTTCCATAATTAAGAAGACATACTTCCTTCTCTTTCTCTGCCAGCTTTCACTCCCCAAAAGAGTTTGGGAGAGAGTTCAACCTAAGAACCTGGAGAAGATTTTAGGAATCATCTAGGTTAATGGTCCTCAACCTTTTGCCCCTAGGGCCTGGTGTGCCATGATACCTGTATAATAGAGCTTCGGGATGACTTCAAAATTTTAAAAAGCCTAGGGCTTCCCTGGTGGCGCAGTGGTTGAGAGTCCGCCTGCCGATGCAGGGGACGGGGGTTCGTGCCCTGGTCCAGGAAGATCCCACATGCCGCGGAGCGGCTGGGCCCATGAGCCATGGCCGCTGCGCCTGCGCGTCCGGAGTCTGTGCTCCGCAACGGGAGAGGCCACAACAGTGAGAGGCCCGCGTAACACACACACACACACACACAAAATTTAAAAAGCCTAAAATACACAAGTATTTGGCTGGGGTTAGACTGTTTACTGATAAAATATCAACTCATTGCAGTGACATTGGTTATACCACTCTATGATCAAAGTGTGTGAGTTGGAGTATAAAAACTGGAAACTGGATATGTAATATCTTTTATATGTAATATCTTCGCATCTATAGAATAAGATTTCTTGACCCTCCTATTGTTCACTTACACTGGCTTACTTGCTGTAAACATATAGACAACTAGAAACACACAAACACTGCCCTCCCTACCTCCCCAACTGTGATTTCCTAACTGACCATTCATTTTCATAAACTTGTTTTTAAGAAATTTCAAGAGTTTTCCCTCATTTCACACCTTGTGCCTTTCTGTCAGATTAGGAAATAATCAGAGTGCACAATCAAAAACCCAAGCGGGCAAGGCAGATGGACCAAAAACACAGCAGTTTGACAAGCTGTTTCCCTAGGAAACCAGGCAAAAAGCAGGATTTTGACCAAATATAGAACTGGCAGTCAAAATGTGGAAACAGAAACTTCCAGTCGTGGATGGGTGGGAAACCCAAACAGCCCACCTCTGCAAACCACATACAGGAGGTGAAACCAAAGGAGATGCGTGCTTCATTGGGTGAATCCAGTAAGCTCAGAGGACATGCACTTCCACGGTGCTAATCCCAGGATGAGACACTCACATGGGTCTCCAGTGAGTCTCCTGAGCCATTTATGAGAAAGGAAAAGGGAAAGAAATGAGTCCTACCTACACCGAGCACCCCAAGTTCATGGACTACAGCCTGACTCATGGTCTAATGGAGAATCAGACTCATGAATGTGTAGACATGCCTTTCACCCCATTATGATCTGTCTGAGTGAATAAGAAGAGAGGCCTTGGGGAGTTCATGGGCTACTCACTGCCACTGCCACAGAGTCTGTGACTTAAGATCTCCTTTGTACAGTTTTTTACTGACTCATCTCTCCCCTCATGGGCTTCGGATATAAGCAAATGCTTGTTTTCTCTTGTACTTCAGTGTAGGCCTGTATCACTGTATACCTTATTCCTCTTTGTAGTCATCCTGTTTTAGGATAAAAGCAAAACAGAGCAGTGCCTGAGAATAGAAAGTGACTGTTGCTACACCTCAATTTGCTGCCAAATGTCTCCAGGTTCTTCCATGCATCAGGGCCTTAAGGGGTGTCCTTTCCTGGCTGGTGTGTATGCACCAAATCTGTCTGCAATGATAGGGGGACACGGCATGTGATGCCTGGCTTCTGTTTCAGTAAAACATGATATTTCATTCAGATTGCATGGTGATTATTGACACCCTTGGACACTCAGTACAACTTAGTAATTTGCATGGATGTTTATTGTGTTTGCCAATATGAGCTACAATTAGGGTGAACATAAACTTTTGACAACAGCCCAGCCTAGTTCTACTCCTGAAATGCCTGCTCTGCTGCTTCCTTCAAGCCCTTTGCACTTGCCAAAGGGACCATAACAAACCCTGCTGCATGTCACTTGGCCTTGGCCTGACCAAGCAACAGCCCTGACAGGTACCAGTGCTATCAGGGCAGGGAGAGTCTATAAGAGGAATTAACAAGGGACTGGAAAAGTACAAGCTGAGAGCTGCAGGGTGTGTGTGTGTGTATGTGTGCATACACTGACACATATGCTAATAAAGGCAAGGGGATGGAAAAGAAAGGCTTTTCCTCCCCAAAAAAATCACACAATCTGTGTTATCATTGGATTGAAAAGTCAGTAATTTCTTGTGTACGCATCATGCATTTAAATTTGGAAACAAATTTTCCTTGTGTGACTTTTCTTGCTTTGCTACTAATATAGCAAATTCCCAGAAGACAGAAGGGAAAGGATATGGAAATAGAAAATCTGAGTTCAAGTCTTGGTTGTGCCCATGACTAGCTATGTGACCTTGAGTGGTCTCGAGGCTTTAGGTTTGCTACCTGCAAAACAGGAAGACAAGCATGGTGTTGTATTCACCTCACAAGGTTTGGATGACCAAAGAGTTAATATCTTCATTCATTCATCTAACAAATATTTATTGAGCTTCCTCTCTTTGTCAGGCACTGTTCAAGTAGCTGGGGATAGAGTCATGAACACAACAATGTCCTTGCCCTAAGACAGCTTATGCTTGTGGGTGCACACAAAGTGTGTGTGTGTGTGTGTGTGTGTGTGTGTGAGTGTGTCAGAGAGAGAGAGAGAGAAGCAGAGAGAGAGCAATATACACACATATTAAAAAGATACACAAACAGATAGACACTACACACCCATGTACACAATATTAGGATAGTGATGAATGCTATGGAAATAGTGCAAAACTGTACGTGGTAAAAATGGCATACAAGTCAAAAGTGTTATTTAGCATTATTACATTAGGGCCCTAGATATAAGCATTCTATAGTTGTAATACATCCTTTCTTTCAGCTTTCCCACCTTCCCTCCCTTCTCTCCCTTCCTTCCATAAATATTGGTTAAAAGCATACTTTGAGAATTGCATTGAGGTGCAGGTTCATAAGGGAAGCAGATAAATTAGAAGCAGCTCCTGCCCTCAGGAAGCTTGCAGATGGCATAAAGATAAGGCGTTATGTAAGTTACCATCGTTTTAGGTACATCGTGATCAAAGCGATTTCAGAGAAGAGTAGGTCTAATGCCTTGGAGATTTCCCCCACAGAGATCACTTGCGCTTGGGAGGGCAACAGCTCAGGAAGTACCTCCTGGAGGCGAGGAGGAGGCAGAGCCTGCGGTGGGGAGGGCTGTCCCAGGAAGAAAGGAAGGAGGGAGCAATAGGAGTGTGTCCTAACATGGACTCGTGACGCTGACTGTCTCCCAGGACGTAAACGGGAAGTGAACTTGGGAAGATGCAGTGGGGATCCATCAGCCCCCCACCATGGAGAATCAGCCCACTTAATGTTCTCAGCTCCATTTTCTCTGTAACAGGAAGTCCTCACTTCTTCTGGGAAATTAGTTTTCCAGCCCCTAAGTTCTGGCCTTAACCAGAGTAAAACGAGATCTGTGTTTCATAATGAGATTTTCCCTAATCTCAAAGTTTGGGTAACTATTACACAGGCTCCTTTTCAGTAACAATGACACAATGATCCTTTCACACATGACTTCTAAGTAAAATGATAAGTAAAGGCATCTTCCTCTATTGGGTCTGTATCTCTACTTACTTCCTAAAGTTACACTTTGAGGAAAGCTGAGGCCTTTCCTATAAATTGAAGCAAATGATTCTTTCTTTTCTTGCTGCTGTTTGAGTCTGAATGTGTCACTGTCATTTTCCGCTGCTGATTTGGGGATAAGGCTGGGTAGTAAGGAAGTGTTCTTCCATTACTGCAAGCATCTGTAATATGAAGTTAGAGAACTAAGTTATGCTCTTTGGCTTGATTTCAAATACCCTTCTTATTATGAAGGGTGTGAACTGGAAATAAAGATGTCTTCTTTCATTTGAAAGATTGTGAGCATTCCTGCTTGATAGCCCAAATAAATGGATGAAAGCTGCCAACAGTATGTGGCTTCAAATTAGCTTGTTCTTAAAGCCACAGTGAACTGAGACAATCAGCTGTGATCCAATTTAGAAACACTCCTCTAATTGTTACGACTGAAGAACAAAATCTGAGCAGAGGGTAAGGAAGCATATAGTCAGAGCCTACATTTCCCATTTCCCTGAGAGGTGGAAAAGAAAAGAAGAAGATGATGATGATGAAGAAGCAGCAGGAGGAGCAGACTCAGCTCTGTGTTTGTAAAATAGCAATTTGAAAAAAATGCCAGATCCCTATAAACTACCAATGGCATTTTTCACAGAACTGGAACAAAAATTTCACAATTTGTAAGGAAACACAAAAGACCCACAACAGCCAAAGCAATCTTGAGAAAGAAAAACAGAGCTGGAGGAATCAGGCTCCCGGACTTCAGACAATATGACAAAACTACAGTAATCAAGACAGTAGAGTACTGGCGCAAAAAGAGAAATATAGATCAATGGAACAGGACAGAAAGCCCAGAGATAAACCCAAGCACATATGGTCACCTCCTTTGATAAAGGAGGCAAGAATATACAATGGAGAAAAGACAGCCTCTTCAATAAGTGGTGCTGGGAAAACTGGACAGCTACATGTAAAAGAATGAAATTAGAACACTCCCTAACACCATACACAAAAATAAACTCAAAATGGATTAAAGACCTAAATGTAAGACCAGACAGTACAAAACTCTTAGAGGAAAATATAGGAAGAACAGTTTTTGACATATATCAGAGCAAGATACTTTTTGACCCACCTCCTAGAGAAATGGAAATAAAACCAAAAATAAACAAATGGGACCTAATGAAACTTCAAAACTTTTGCACAGCAAAGGAAACCATAAACAAGATGAAAAGACAACCCTCAGAATGGGAGAAATTTTTTGCAGATGAAGCAACTGACAAAGGATTAATCTCCAAAATATACAAGCAGCTCATGCAGCTCAATATCAAAAAAAACAAACAACCCAATTCAAAAATGGGCAGAAGACCTAAATAGACATTCTTCCAAAGAAGATATACAGATTGCCAACAAACACATGAAAGGATGCTCAACATCACTAATCATTAGAGAAATGCACATTAAAACTACAATAAGGTATTACCTCACACCAGTCAGAATGGCCATCATCAAAAAATCTACAAACAAAATGCTGGAGAGGGTGTAGAGAAAAGGGAACCCTCTTGCACTGTTGGTGGGAATGTCAATTGATACAGCCACTATGGAGAACAGTATGGAGGTTCCTTAAAAAACTAAAAACAGAACTACCATATGACCCAGTAATCCCACTACTGAGCATATACCCTGAGAAAATCGTAATCCAAAAAGAGTCATGTACCAAAATGTTCATTGCAGCTCTATTTACAATAGCCAGGACATGGAAGCAACCTAAGTGTCCATCAACAGATGAATGGATAAAGAAGATGTGGCACATATATACAATGGAATATTTACTCATCCATAAAAAGAAATGAAATTGAGTTATTTGGAGTGAGGTGGATGGACCCAGAGTCTGTCATACAGAGTGAAGTAAGTCAGAAAGAGAAAAACAAATACCGTATGCTAACACATATATATGGAATCTGAAAAAAAAAAAAAAAAGGTTCTCATGAACCTAGGGGCAGGACAGGAATAAAGGTGCAGACATAGAGAATCCACTTGAGGACACGGGGAGGGGGAAGGGTAAGCTGGGACGAAGTGAGAGAGTGGCATGGACGTATATACGCTACCAAATGTAAAACAAATAGCTAGTGGGAAGCAGCGGCATGGCACAGGGAGATCAGCTCGGTGCTTTGTGACCACCTAGAGGGGTGGGATAGGGAGAGTGGGAGGGAGATGCAAGAGGGAGGGGATATGGGGATATATGTATATGTATAGCTGATTCACTTTATTATAAAGCAGAAGCTAACACACCATTGTAAAGCAATTATATTCCAATAAAGATGTTAAAAATAAATAAATAAAAAAATTTTTAAATGCCAGAATAAAATGATTCTTTCCTCTGATGGCTGCTCCTCTGGGAGCAATGAGCATTCAGCGCTTATTGGCTCATATTCACCAACAATTCTAATGACCATTTTGCTGCTGCTTCCTCATACCAGAGGAGATTAGAACCAGTAAACATTAGAAGGTGGTGGGAAAGACTGTGAGAGGCAGTGCAGTGACAGCAGAAATGGCAGCTGACAGCCTGAGGGGACAGGAGAGACAAATTCCTGCATTACAGCAAAGTCAATAATAGATGGTCATGACGATGACCTTGAGTCATCAAGAGGTTTCAAATGCTTAGAATGGTCTCTATGGACGGAGAGAAATATGAAATGTATTTGAATAAGGTTTTCAAATTAAGCCATTACAACTGCTTTCCATTATTATTATTATTACTACTAATTTTGTCTCTGTTAGAGGAGAAAGCTTAAGCTTTGTGGAAAAGTCAAGTGTAAGGTACAAAGTGGCTATATAGAGCATGTATATAACACATTCATGAGTACACAGAAATGCACCAGTTCTCCACTGAGGCCACATGTTTCTCTCTCTCTCTCTCTCTCTCTCTCTCACACACACACACACACACACACAGACACACACACACACACACACATGTATTCAAAGTCTTGGCAAACTAAAGCAAGATAATCACAAATACTGAAATGTGTATTTGCTTGGCTAGAGTGGACACGGTAATAGCCATGATTTTACAAACAGGTGAAAGGGCACAATCTTAAAGAAGGTGGCTCCTATTATATTCCTGATAGTAAGAAAAATAATGAGTGAACTTTCCCATAGATTTTCATGATTTACAGCCACACCTGTGTTGTTATCTGCATGTTTTCTAATCACCCTGTGAGGTGGGCCTTCCAATGATCGCCATTTTACACCTGAGGAGTCTGAGGTGTCTAAGCCTTGGCCCACGGTCACATGCTGCTGGGTGACTGGAGCCCAGGTCACTAGTTACCATCCCACATGGCTTCTTCTGTCCAGCACTACTCCTCCCTTAGTCAGGGGCCTCTCTACCAAACATACCCCAAAGCTCACTTTGCTACTCTTACTGTGGATTGTCTATTCAATGCCAGCCACTCCCCATGTCTTCTCATTCAATCTTCCCAACCAATCTGTAAAGCAGATTATTAGCCCCCATTTTTCACATGAGGAAACAGTTCTCAGAAACATCAAGTTACCTACCTACATCAGCAGATTTATAATCTAACTGCACTCACTTGAGCCTGGCCTTCTTCTTGTGCAACTTTTTCTTTCTTTCCACAAAACTCAGAATTTTCACTTCCTTAATTATCTTTTTCCTTATAAGGGCAAGATCTAGGCCTTATTTATCTGTGTTCCCTCACCGTATCTAACATGGTACATGGGACATAGTGGATGCATAGAAAATGTTAGCTAAATATACGTCTGTGCATAAAGGAAAGAGTATAAAGTTTGGAATCGGCAAGACTAGGATTTATATCTCCTCCCTGGTATTTTTGAGCTTTGTGTCCTTGGGAAAGTCTTCATAAGCCTTAGGAGTTCTCTGCTAACTAGTAATGCAGAATTGTGTAACGTATTCTGAACCCAGAAGATAATCAATACTTTCTTGGAAGATAATCAATACTTTCTTGGTTAAGTTACAGTCCAATTGATTTCCCCATATTCTTTTGGGTGACCTATTCAGAACGTTTTAGAAATAGTTTAACAAAATGCTTTTAACTCATAAAATAAATCTGAGCTATATGTAGCTATACCAAATGTAATGTCCCTCACGGGAAGAAGAAAGTGGTTTGTCTTATTAACATTCAATCATACTTATCTGCTCATTCATTTCCTTTTTCACTCATTCATTCAAAATTGAGGGAAACGAGCTGTAAGGCAGGACCATGATGGAAATGGAAGCTCCAAGAAGAGGGGCTCTGCTGATACTGGAGCAGAAGCTAGAATGATGTGATGAGTGTTATAAAGATAGAAGTATGAAGTAGTGTTTCCGGGAACTTTCCAAATAGCGCTTTATCTTCCATTTGGTTGAGTGAATAAAGAAATGATAGAGAGCTTAGTTGAGGGTTTGGTAATTTCCCATGTAAGTCAGAAGAGGCATGACCATACTGGGGCCATATTGGGGTTACTCCAGGGCTACAACTTGTTTCAGAGTATTAGGAGTATTAGGATCCTCTGTCATTTCCAAACTGTCAAGCCCCTGTCTTCCAGCAAACTACACCTGGGGGTCACCTAGGCCCACGGGAGATGAAAGTGGTGGCTCTGATACAGACACATCCTTCTTTTGGCCAGTTTGAGTGCCTGCCCCACTTCCCTAACATTCTTCAGGCTCAACAGTGACCTTGTAAAATGGTAGTTTCATTTTAAGCCTCCTATTCTCGTGATTTTTAACTGAATTTCACTAGAATGCAGATGACAGAGAAGCTCAAAGCATGATCTCCACACCCCATTTTCCAGTAGGAAAAGTTCTGATATACCACCTATGGCTCAGAAAGATTTAAATACAGCTCTCAGAGAAACTCATCTTCATATAATTCAACTGGATTCAGCAAGGATGTATCAATGATTTTCATCCTTATCCAACTTCCTTATAACACATAGTCAAGGGACATCTCCTTTGAAGAGATACTGGAAACTGAGGAGCACATTTAAGACCAACACAAAGCCACAGATAAGTCAATTCCTAAATAAAATACCCTCAATGACTCTGAAGATGGCGTAACAAGCCACTTTGACTTAGTAACTATTCTGAAGAGAATGAAAGATGAAGAAAATGGTGGATTCTAAAAA
Source organism: Hyperoodon ampullatus (assembly GCF_949752795.1). NCBI lineage: Eukaryota > Metazoa > Chordata > Mammalia > Artiodactyla > Ziphiidae > Hyperoodon > Hyperoodon ampullatus. Next base: position 42,282,680 of record NC_136918.1, read on the forward strand.
TAACATGATTGTATTAACTATTGCTGCACACCGATAAAAACGTAGTGGAGTGAAACAACGTACATTTATGGTCTCAGTTTCTGTGGGTCCTGAGAACCATCGTGGCTTAGCTGGGTCCTCTGCTTCAGGGTCTCACAGGCTGCAAGCAAGGTGTCTGCCAGGATTGTGGTCTCACCATTAAGTTCAACTGCGGAAGGATCTGCTTTCAAGTTAACATGGTTGTGGGCAACATTTAGTTCGTGCAGGCTGCTGGACTGAAGGCTTCAGTTTCTTTCAGCTACTGGCTGCCCTGAATTCCTTGTCACATGGTCCCCTCCTACGGCAGCTTACAACATGGCAGCTTGTTTCTTCAAAGCCACCAAGGGAGAGAGCCTCCTTGTAGGACAGATATTACAGTCTCATGAAGCACAATCCTGTATGAGTAATCTTGTACATGCCATCACCTTTGCTTTATTCTATTGGTTAGAAGCAAGTCACAAGTCCTGTCCACTCTCAAGGGCAGTGCCATACACAAAGGTATGAATACCAGGAGGTGGGGATAATTAGGAGCCACCTTAGGGTCTATCTGCTTTCATGACATTTCCTGCCTTCTGAATAAATATCTGTCTAAGAGGCTGCAGTGGTCTTAAATACAAGAGAGCGGTTTTCATTTTCTAATTGAGAAGGAACTGCAGGTATTGATGAAGATTTTGCCCTGTCATCATTTGTCTGATACAGAACACTTACTTTTTCCTCTGTTAAGCACAAAGACATATGATAAAGAACGGAGGAGGGGCTTCCCTGGTAGCACAGTGGTTAAGAATCCACCTGCCAATGCAGGGGACAGGGGTTTGATCCCTGGTCTGGGAAGATCCCACATGCCATGGAGCAATTAAGCCCGTGAGCCACAACTACTGAGCCCGCACGCCACAACTACTGAAGCCCACGCGCCTAGAGCCCATGCTCCACAACAAAAGAAGCCACTGCAATGAGAAGCCTGCGCACCGCAACGAAGAGTAGCCCCTGCTCGCCACAACTAGAGAAAGCCCGTGTGCAGCAAAGAAGACCCAACGCAGCCAAAAATAAAATAAATAAATTAATTAAATAAATATTAATAAATTTATAGGGCTTCCCTGGTGGCGCAGTGGTTGAGAGTCCGTCTGCCGATGCAGGGGACGCGGGTTCGTGTCCTGGTCCGGGAAGATCCCACATGCCACGGAGCGGCTGGGCCCATGAGCCATGGTCGCTGAGCCTGCGCGTCCGGAGCCTGTGCTCCACAACGGGAGAGATCACAACAGTGAGAGGCCCGCGTACCACAAAAATAAATAAATAAATTTATTTTAAAAAAAAGAATGGGAAAACATTTTTGTTGTTTTTGTTTTAAATCCTTCACAGTGTAACCTCTGGACAGAGTTAGAAAACTCAAGGGTTACTTTGAGACGCATTAATCCTGCTCTGAAGTCCAGCCCTGGACTCAACTTCAGTGCTAATGGCCTGTCCTATACCCACTTCAAATTACCTAAGAGGTGGGGAAACAGAGTAGGTGAGTGAAAACACTTAATTGAGAGTCGCTACAACCTGCCCTTAGGATAAAGTGTAGCTGTTTCAACAATTTGGTGTATACTCCCAAAAAGTACAAGGCAGGATTTTATCAAGAACATTCCATGAATAGACAAATATTCAAGGGTTGGAGTCCACTAGAATATGGTAGTGACTGCTACTTACTTTTTCTCCAGCATGTTCCCTTTTCTAATGCTTTCTTCTCAAAAATATTATCTTTTTATCCAGCCTATCTCAAATTCTGAATTAGAGATGAGTAATCTTTCACTCCTAGTACTCTTTCTCATTAATAAATAAGGGGATTTCACTCATCAAAACTTAAAACTGGCTTCCAATGTAAAAGGGAAGAACACCAAAACTTAAAACTGGTGACTATTATAAGAAAAAGGAACACAGCGGCAGAGACATTAAGGTACAAAAAGGAAAACTGAAAATTATGAATTTTGAAAGCATGATTCCAGAATGTTTTTTTATAAGAAGGTCAGCCCTTAACATTTTTGAGGAGAAAGAACACACCTCTTTTGATGCATACTAAAGTAGTTAATATATGTCCCTATACTGCAGTGGGCAATCAAAGCACACTACGAATGGTAAAATCATTAAATGCTAGAGCTGAATTAGAACTTTATGATCATCCAGCCTAATCCCTACAATTCCAGGAGGATGCTGGGGAGCTGAGAGGTTATACACTAACAGTAACCTGACGGTAGGAATGGAATTAAACTCGGTACACTTGGCTTCTAAACTTAGTCGATTTTACCACCACCACTTTGTGATGTGTTGTTCTTCATACCCAAACAGCCATACATACACCAGGAAATACAGACTCGAAGATATTTCTCCTATTTGCTGGAGCTATTGTCTCCCTCTTTCTCTCAATCTCCTTCCCTCCTTTGTACTTGTGTTTTTTGGTGAAGTTTTTGAACAGGGAAGGAAGTCAAATGATGGAAATGGAGACCCAGGCTACCCATTCACATCTTATTATTCCTCAAAACTGGTTAACATCCATGCGCTCCCTCTGCAAGGCTCTCATTATACCCCAGCGAAAAGTGACTTGACACACTGCCTCATCTCTGTAAATTAACCTAATCAGTGCCAGTTATTTGATTGTTTCAATTCTTCCATCTTTTTTTTTTTTTTTTTTTTTTTTTGCATTACACGGGCCTCTCACTGTTGTGGCCTCTCCCGTTGCGGAGCACAGGCTCCGGACGCGCAGGCTCAGTGGCCATGGCTCACGGGCCCAGCTGCTCCGCAGCATGTGGGATCCTCCTGGACTGGGGCACGAACCCGTGTCCCCTGCATCAGTAGGCGGACTCTCAACCACTGCGCCACCAGGGAAGCCCGATTCTTCCATCTTTTTATCTACCATCCAGAAGGACTATTTTTCTCCTTTTATATTATGCAAATAACTAAGCCTAGTGCTAGGCAGGTAGGAATGGCTTAGAAAATATTTCTTGATTATTCCGATGCCCACATAATCATAATTATTTTCAACGGGATTGGAATGGTATCAAAAAGTCATTTTGTCAATGACTTACACAACAGAATACCAATATTTCATTCACACATCTCTAGTTGCTAAGGCAGGATACATGCTCTGGGATTACAGACTTTGAAGTAATAGATATGTCATAACCGCTGAAGCTTCCATCTTGATCTTCCGTATGGTTTTCCATGAGGTGGAAAGAGCATGGACTTTGAAGTCAGAGATGTTTGGGTTCATAGCTCACCTCAGACATGTATCCTCAGGCAAAGTATTTAATATCTCCGAGCTCCAGATTCCACATTGCAAAGTGGAATGGTAACCCACACTTAGCAGGGTTACCATGAAGATTAAATGAGAAACTGTGTAAGAAGAAGCCTAGCCCAGTGTCTGTTGCAAACTAGGTACCCATTATATGTTACTTTTCCTTCCTTACCTTCACTGAGAGTATGAGTTAACTCAGTACTTGGGCACAGCAGTATCAACAAAACCAAGTGAGGTTTACAAAGGAAGAGTTTCCTAATCTAAATCATATTGTGGTATGCTAAAAGATTCAAATGCATTACTGTGTATCCAAGACAGGATGGAAAAGAGGGCGGAAAGCCAAGCCACTTCTGCAATGAATGAAAAGTGAGAAGAAAGAAGGGAAAGAAATCAAGCAAAAATAGTAAAAATTTACCCAAAGTGTCTACAGAAAAGAGGTTGGGAAACAATGAATTGAAGAGTAGTAGGAAGAAAGATTATTAGGAATTTGAAAGCTGGGAACTCCTTTGTGCCAAAATTAAAAGTTAAAGAGTTTCCAACCACATTTTTGTAAACCTAGCGTCCCTGAATGTACTAAGTGAACACTTAGCCAAATATGACTAGCTCGGCTCAGAATGCGGCAATTCCATAGGGAGGGCTGTCAGGCTAATTCGGTAAACCAAGAGTTCAATAATATATTCCAGAAAGCGGTGGTGTTTGTTATGACATGCCCATGGTTATAATGGGTTGGGAATGTTCTTCCTTATACTCTACAGGAATGAGATGCAAATAACCCAAGGGGTATATTTCATCAGTCATCTCCTGGACAGACTGAATCTTACTCAATCTTCTCTGAAGGCAAGACAAAGAAAAAAAATTACCAAAAAAAAACAAAACAAAACAAGAGGCTCTAATTTTCCTCAAGAGACTGGGTGTTGGTCTTGGCCATATTCCAATTTACCGCTTTTCAGTTACTCCACCAATACACCACCCCCACTCCAGTTTCAGCAGGGCATGTTAAGTTTTCATTTCTTGTCTTCAATATGGAAAAGCAGCAATGTGGTCCATTTCTTTTATGCCAGGAGGGGCGGGAAGGTGCACAGAATCCAGAAGCATAGCTTCAGGGAGAGCTAGAACAGTCGAGATCAGCTGGTTAAATTAATCCTTAGCTGATAAATGAATTCTGCCAAATGACCTCTCCCCCATGATGTCTTAAAAGCCTCAGAGACAGAAGACATGAGTCTAGTTATCATCGATATTATAGATCCTAATTTAAAATGGGAAAGTATCATAGAAGTGCTATGTCCATTAATTATAGAGGCTGTATGCTATCAAACAATATTATAAATATTTAACAGTTTACATAAATGTTGATGGCGTGAACACATCTTTATCTTTGACACTATTTTATAGTTTTTGTTTGTTTGTTTGTTTTCACATGCAGGGCCCTCAGCCATTCAAGAAATGATGTAAACTGACCAAGCTCACAGGGGCCCTCACATGAAAAAAAAGAAAAGAGGGCCTTCTTTATCATAAATTTGCTTGGCGGAAATAAGCTTTCCTGGCTAGCAATAAGCTTTCTCTCACCTGAACCTCCACAGGTTGTTTTATGTGTACCTCCCTAAGCATTCTCATCACTTGTAGGAAAGTTATTTATATGATATTTCATTTCCTCTATTTGAACAAACAGACCATGTGGCCTCCATCTTAGTGCCCAAATGGGAGTTAAGAGAGTTGGAGAGTCTCAGTAAAGGAGTGCTGAATGGAAGCAAAACAAAAGAACAAATGAAAAAAGAAATCAGTTTTGTCCTCAGATATAGAATTTGTGTTAAACTTTATGTCATGAAGTCTACAGCAATTCGTACACTGTATCAACTCCATTCTTCCAGTTCCTGTCCTTTCAGGGTCCAGACATTTAGAAGAGAAGCCATTCTTTCTTTTAGCCACAGTTCAGGGAGCAATCCTAGAAGGTATTGTCAAAGCAGTGAAGAGAATGAACAAAATTTTTGTGTGGAAAGAACAGGTGACTCAAGAGTAGTGAAGGTGCAGACTGCAGTGGCATGGAGTAGGAGGAAGGCACCTGCCAGCAGTTCCTGGGGGCAGGGAGTGAGTTGGCAGCAGCGAATAGAAACAAAATGGTACATCAGGCACACTCACTGAATATGAGAAAGGGCAAAAGACAAATGGTATTTTTACTTGTGTCTTTTAACCATCTCTGTACAATAACAAGAACAAAGACAAAACAACTAATCAAAAAAGTTGCATATATTAAAACAAAATAAGTGCAGCCCCTGTGGACAACAGTATGGAGGTTTCTCAAAAAACGGAAAATAGAACTACCATATGACTCAGCAATTCCACCCCGGGTATACATCCGAAAAAACCAAAAACACTAATTTGAAAAGATACATGCATCCGGATGTTCATAGCAGCATTATTTACAATGGCCAAGATGTGGAAACAACTAAGTGTCCATCAACAGATGAATGGATAAAGAAGGTGTGGTATATATACACAATGGAATACTACTCAGCCATAAGAACAAAATTTTGCCATCTGCAGTCCACGGATGGACTTCGCATTATGCTTAAGTGAAATAAGTCAGGCAAAGACAAATACTGTCTTATATCGCTTACATGTGGAATCTAAAAGATACTACAAACTAGTGAACATAACAAAAAAGAAGCAGACTCACAGATGTAGAGAACAAACTATTGGTTAACAGTGGGGGGTGGCGGGAGAGTGGGCGGTACAAGCTATTGGGTGTAAGAGAGGGTTAAGGATGTATTGTACAACACAGGGAATATGGCCAATGTTCTGTAGTAACTGTAAATGGAAAGTAACATTTAAATATTGTATAAAAATTAAAAAACAAAACAAGAGCCTAGAAGACAATGTACCAAACTCAGCAGGGTGAGCCCTGGGGAGTGAAGGCTGCTATCGGTGACTTCCACTTTTTCTTTCATATATTTTTGCAGTGGTGATTAAAAAAAAAAAATCCTTTATAACAATTTAAAACTTAAAGACAAAAAGCTCACCCTAAACAGCATTTGGAAAAGAGACTGCGTTTTGTTTGTTTTTTTTTGCGGTACGTGGGCCTCTCACTGTTGTGGCCTCTCCCGCTGCGGAGCACAGGCTCCGGACGCGCAGGCTCAGCGGCCATGGCTCACGGGCCCAGCCGCTCCGCGGCACGTGGGATCTTCCCGAACCGGGGCACGAACCCGTGTCTCCTGCATCGGCAGGCGGACCCTCAACCACTGCGCCACCAGGGAAGCCCCAGACTGCCTTTTATGAAGTACCATGAAAGATTATAATAAAGCTGAGCCCTGCCTTCCAGGAATGCAAATAGCTTCCTCATTTCTGCTCCTCCTAGTTCTTACTTAAATTCTTGTACAGTCAGTTCAGACTCATTCAGTCCCTTGATACCAAAAGTGTGAGCAGGAAAGCATTCAAAATGCAAAAATGAAGATTAATGGAGGATTTTCAAGCACTTCTATTTAAACAATGTTTTGCACAGAGTGCGTTCTCGCTCTTCGGCGGCAGTGTTGCTAGAGACCACTGAAGAATACTTATTTTTTTCATAATTAGATGTCCCACAAATGAAGCAAACGATGCCAAAAGAGCGAAATGTTCAGAGCTGTCATTTATGGTCAAATAATTACTCGACATTACATTCAAATGCTACCTCTGGTATTACAGCCTGAAGGGTTCTGTATTTCATTGAATGCAGGGACCTATTCCAGTAATTTGTCTAAAATAAAACTCCTTGCTTTCTGGAGAGAATGGGTCAACCCCTCTAAACCAGTTACATTTCAAAATGCAAATAAGGAACAGCACAGAATTAAGTAGACGTTTTTTTCCCCCCAAAAATAACATATGCAATTACCTCTCAATTGCTTTTCAATAAGTCATCTCCTTTATTTAAACCACATACACATATGCAAACATGTATGCACAAATATGGGTGTGCATATACATGCTCAGTGAAAATGTTAATTAGGTTATCTTCACTTCAGAAGCAAAATTATGTTTGGTATGCAGCAGACTACCAGGCAACTCTTTTGAAAAATAGATGGTAACATGGGTATTCAAATGAATTCACTCTTTGATGAGACATTTATTGCACCTCTGCATGCAGAAAACCTTGTGGTATATAATATCATGTGGGAAATCAAAAGATACAAGGGACCCCCGTCTGTGCAGAAGTGTACAAGTACAGGGACAAGACAGTAATACAAGGTTTAACACAGAGTGTTTGTGTGCCTTAGCTAGGTTTTAGTCCCGGAGTTTTTCCAAAACTCAGTTATTACTAGTAATACTAGATGTAAAATGGTAAATAATCTTAAACATCTATAAAAATACTATAGAAGCTCAGAGTATGAAGGCACCCTACCAGTCTCACATAGAAAATGGTGACATCTTTGATTCCTCTCTGCCTCTCCCGCCCCACACCCAATCCAGTGGCAAATCCTGTCAACTCTACCTTTGAAATACAGACACAATTGGAACACCTCGGCTACCACTTGAGTCCAAGACACCATCACCTCTTGCCCAGTCTATGGTAATAGCCTCTTAACTGCTCTCTTGCTACTGTCCTTTACCCCTACAGTTTATTCTCTGCAGAGCAGCCAGAGTCATTCATTTAAAAACTGGTCAATGTGGCACATATATACAATGGAATATTACTCAGCCGTAAGAAGAAATGAAATTGAGTTATTTGTAGTGAGGTGGATGGACCTAGAGTCTGTCATACAGAGTGAAGTAAGTCAGAAAGAGAAAAACAAATACCGTATGCTAACACATATATATGGAATCTAAAAAAAAAAAAAGGTTCTGATGAACCTAGGGGCAGGACAGGAATAAAGACACAGACATAGAGAATGGACTTGAGGACACGGGGAGTGGGAAGGGTAAGCTGGGACGAAGTGAGAGAGTGACATGGACATGTATACTCTACCAGATATAAAATAGATAGCTAGTGGGAAGCAGCCGCATAGCACAGGGAGATCAGCTCGGTGCTTTGCGAGCACCTAGAGGGGTGGGATAGGGAGGGTGGGAGGGAGACGCAAGAAGGAGGAGATATGGGGATATATGTATATGTATAGCTGATTCACTTTGTTATAAAGCAGAAACTAACACACCATCGTAAAGCGATTATACGCCAATAAAGATGTTAAAAAAAACCCCAAAAAACTGGTCAGCACATGCCATGCTTCAGCTCAAAACACACTATGCCTTCTCAACTCGTTTAGCATAAAATCCAAGTCCTTCCATGGCTTATAAAACCCTACAGCACCTGGTTCTTGGCTGCCTCTCTGACCTCATGTCCTGCAACTCTCCCCCATCGTTGCACTCCAGGCACCCGGCCTTTCTTGTTTCTGCATATTTCAAACCTGCTTGGGCTTCAGAGGCTTGCATTTCTGTTCCCTCTGCCTGGCATGTTCTTCCCCAGATCCTTCACACATCCTACATGTCATTCAGGTCTCAATCCAAATGCACGTAATCAAAACATCACTTCCATAATCTACCCCACTGCATCCATACTCCATCTTCTTAATCTTTGTTTTTCTTCCTAGCATTTAATATCATTGAACCCTGTGTGTGTGTGTGTATGTGTGTTAACTGCCCTTTTCTACCCTCTAGAATTTAAGTTCCATGAGAGCAGGAACTTTAATTTGTTCACTGCTGGGATGAACATTTCAGCACCTAGGACAATGCCAACCATATAGTAGGAGCTCAAATTCTGGTGTAGGTCCTTAAAGGGTGGAAGGATGTAGACATGATGAGGATGGAAGCAGTATCCAAATTATTCAACCAACAAATGTAAATCAAGTTCCAGTGCTTTGAGGACACTCATTCATTCAAACTATATTGAACGCCAACTTTGTGTGAGGCACTGTGGTACGCTATGCATAAAAAGGCCAAAATGGAAAATATGGGTTGTCTATGAGTAGACCAAATTCCAAGAGGCTGGGAGATGTAAAATACCTCTCAAGGAAGTTGGAATCAGGTTAACCACTAAGGCCTACAGTGTTAGTTATCACCTGAAAGGAGAAGGCTAAGAGCACTTGATGTATTAAGAGTAACATCAGTCCAATCAATAACCTCACTATTCAACCCGCCTTATGATGCCAGAGCTGCACAGACCCTCAGTGAACCTCCTGACCAATCTTCATTTCAGGTGGCGTGAAAGTTGTATTTTCAGAACATGTCACTTTACTTCCATTGCCTAATCAAGCAGTTCTGATGGAGAAGCTGTGACATTTAACACTGATCAGAGCTGCCCTGACCCATTTCACTCTAGTGTCACTCAAGTTTGAGGAGTGAGCTAGGTTAGATTCTGAGAATTCATGAATTTGTGGATAAAGGGGGCAATGGGACAAACTGTTAATATTAACAAAAATGTTTCTCCTTTTATCATATCAAGATATAATTCTTCCTATTGCTATTGTGAAGGAAAAGGGGAGGGGAGGGTATTAGTCAATCGGATTTGTGCTTTTTTTTTTTTTTTTTTTTTGCGGTATGCGGGCCTCTCACTGTTGTGGCCTCTCCCATTGCGGAGTACAGGCTCCGGACGCGCAGGCTCAGCGGCCATGGCCCACGGGCCCAGCCGCTCCGCGGCATGTGGGATCCTCCCAGACCGGGGCACGAACCCGCATCCCCTGCATCGGCAGGCGGACTCTCAACCACTGCGCCACCAGGGAAGCCCGGATTTGTGCTTTTTGTTGAGAAAATTGCCAATTTTTATTTTTCAATTTCAGTGAAGTAAATATTAAAACATGATAAACTGAAGGAAATGCTGACAGCTTTGCCAACACTTCTAGATGTCAACTTTTATAGTTTTTAACATGATTGCAAAGAAAGTCATGTGAAATTTTTAGGGATACGGGATAGTATGCCAAAATAATTTATTCCCCATATATTTATTAAGTGAAAAAAAGGCAATGCTAGGTTCAATGGAGATAGTAACTATAAATACAAACTATTTCTCTTTTCAAGGTTGCAATATCTAGTGTCAGTATAATAAACTATAATCCAAGACAGGCTTTAATAAATGCCATAAAAGAGGCAGAACCATTTTAGCCTGGATGGTGCTTGATCTGAGACTTAAAAATTGGAAGAATTTTAAAAGGTAAAGAGAGCATCCCAGGAAGAGCTAAACTGCATGAACAAATGTGTGGAGAAAAGGCAACTGCTGTGGAATATGTGTTGGGGGCTGGAGGTATTAAAATTGGTCCATTAGGTTGGAAACACGTAACTGACAAGTAGCAATGATGGGCGCCAAGGCCAAAAAGGTCATGAAAGACAATTATGGAATGCTTCGGATGGCAATGGGGCCAGCAGTAATAATGGTACTGACTGAGATAAAGAGTCTGTGGCCATGAGATGTGACAGTTCAGAACTCCTTGACTTCATTTTGCTCCCCTGTCTCCTACCCCTATCCAGTTTGGAGGCAAAGGAAGCTGCATCCAAAAATAAGTAAAATCTTCAAATATGTTTGTGGTAAAGGCCTTAGCTCCAACAACATGTGTTAAATCCAATAGCAAAATTATAAAGGGGAAGAGGAAGTAATATGTGTGCCAACACAGAGGTGAGTTTAGTTCAGCAGGAGATCTGTCTCAAAAATGCCCTCAGCCAGAATTGGTTCAAACCCCAATGGCTGTCCTGAAGTAGCCTTGGCTAACAGTGGATACAAATATGAACTAAAAGGGTGGAGACTATTGGCTTAAATAATGGGCAACCTGGGTTCTCATCTTGTGTTTTCTATTAAATAATGTAAAACGCCTACGTGACCATCGGCAAATCCCTTCCTCACCCAGACTCTTGCTTTTCTCATCGGTAAACAAGGAGCTTTGACTAGACAAATTAGGGCAGTCTTTTAACTCTAATAATCTGACTTCATATGCTGTGTGCTCTGAGTAGGTAAGACTCTACAACCCCCTGAGGGCCGACATGGAGTAGAAATGGCCTTTTCTCTATCATGATCCCACTGCCGTTGCCCAATATCAAAAGGCTCCCTACTTCCCTCTGCAGTTTTCCTAAAATTATACCTTGTTCCTTCTCTCCTAGTCTATATATCACTTAAATATCCCACCAAACTCGTGTTTGTATCTGATAGAGCTCTTAGTACAGGATCTTACAAATAATGTTCATTCAATAAATATCTGTGGAGTGAATGAATGAAATGTCAGAGTTTTTGAGTAACATAGCAGATTATATTTCCAGAAAAATCTTGAAGTATTAACAATAAATATCAAGGAAGATTACACATTGTTGCTCCCATTATTATTGTTATTTTACTTTTGTATATATCTTAGGCAATTGGCCCCAAAAGAAGTAACTGTCCAAAGGAAAAATCAGCAAATCACTCAATCGTGTATTTCCATGCCAGATTGTGATTCGTAGCTAAAGTCTTTATCCCCAGATTCATGCATCAGAGAAGGATGAGATGTGAGGATCTAACTTCCAGGCTTGCCTCTTATGCTCACATATCTATCAAAGAGGCCGATTACATATTGACTATTTCAGTGCCACTGGTGATTCTGGAATTAAGAGTTGTTCAGCACTGAAAATTACTTGTTTGTAAGCAATTACACATACTGCACTTCTTCCTAAGTTATCTAACACCTATTTAATACCTGAAGAGTTACATAGTTCACAAAGAAACCATACCACTGAGTTACAGTGTTTGCAGTGAACACCTCCCAATACCCACTCTGCATAACACACAGTGGGTGTAAACTAAATGACTTCCCATTGTACACTGTTCATGTCACAGGCGTAAAATCATAAGAGTTTCCATCTTCAGAGTCAAAAAAAAAAAAAAAGGAAATAGGAAAAAAAAAAAAGCCCCTAATTTAACACATCAGCTTTAAGAATAAATGAGGTTACAAATCTACATTTGGAAGAACAGAATCTAGTCCATATGTACTAGATACCATTTTTTTTTTTTCAAACTCAAACTCCGGATTTCAAAATGTATACTCTCTCTCTATACTGAGGTAACAGCTTGTCAGAGGAATGTGGCAAAAGCAACAGCAGGACTAGCACAGCAGATGGGTAGTATTTTTATACTGGCTTTTAAGTGATAATGTGAGTTTACATAGGGTCATCCTAAATATTGTTTAAGTGCATGGAATGACTTGAGTCACTGTCTAACCTTGAGTAGGCTGTTTTGCTTTCAGTTTTTGTCTAAATTTGCTGCCGTCAAGGCTTCATCGAGAGAAGTCTATCTTTTCTTTGAAATAGGAACTGCACAAATTTCTCAGAAACCCTCTTTTCCGATTCTTGTAAATGTTTTAAACTGACATTAAGAACATAGGGAAGAAAACAGCTATGATAACTTCTCTAGTTAACACAGTGGACTAACTCAGTCTCCGCCAACAGGTCACAAAGGATATGTGTCCTGGGAGAAAAAACATAAAGCCCTGCAGGGTGGTTGGTGACCCTAAGTTTTCATTTCCACTCTCCTCTGTGAATTGGCTTCAAAGAATCTCTGAGCCTCAGTTTCCATATCTGGAAGATATGCTTATCAATAACTACTGTACAGAGTTGCGGGGGGTGGGGGTGGGGGAGGTATCAAAAACAAAGAAAGCACCCACCAACGCACTCAGGGTTCACACCCTTCCCTTCTTGCACCTGGGTCTAGTTCACTTTATGATAAAATGGAGGGAACAGTCTTGCTGACATTTAAGTTCAATTTCAAAAGATTTTATGGATTTTTAAGCAATCCTATGTAATCAGAACAAAAATTTCATCTGATTCATTCACAAGTAATGTACATCAATCTTAAGAAAATCTTAAGGAAGCCTTAGGATGGTAACTATTTTTTTTTTTTTTTTTTTTTTTAGCATGGTAACTTTTATCAACACCTTTTCTGTGTGGCAAACCCGAGGGATAGAACACACAAGGACTAGAAACAGTGGCTTCCTTTACAGTGAGACTTCTTAAATGTGGATGGGTAGGCTGCAAGAGAGTGGAGTGGAGGTTTCAGGATTTTGGCAAGGTGTTAGATACTAGTTCCTTTGAAAAGGTGGGATGCCCAATATAATACAGTCAGAATGAAAGCACCCAGGAGGCAGGTATTTTTTATTATTGTGTTCACTACTGTATCTCCAGTGCCTAGAAGAGACACACTCAAAAATATTTATTAAAGGACTGTTAAATAAATGGCAGGCTCATTCAAGCATATCATTTTCCCTCTTCCCCACCGAAAAATCATGGTCCTAAAGAGATCTGTGAGGTATGCTCTTTTTCCCAAATAAGAAAATACTGTGTTCAGAATTAAACATCTTACCTAAGTTTACATATCCAGAGAGTGCCTGAAGCAGGATGCCACCCCAACTTACAGTTTCCTATTCTTTCTCCTAAGCCAGGTTACCTTGATGAACCTTATAAGTTGAAAGGCATAAGGTCAACTCATGTGACCACAAACAAGGCTGTGAATCATTCTGACCTTTCAAGTTCCACCCCTGTAAGGATGAGTTAATAATATAATACTTCAGAGAATCACTGGCTCAAAAGAGATCAAATTATAAGTGAGTAAATGGAGAAATAAGAATGTGTTCTCAGGTCTCTTGGGTACAAATAGGAATATGTGACTTTGCTTTGTAAGTGATAAAATACTACAGAAATATTAATAATTACTGACATTATGATTCTTGGTTTATAAGCTTCTTTAGTTGAGGCACTTATTCACCTACTCATGAACGAACTGGCCAGCGCCTGATAAGCAATGTCTGGCAAAGTTGGCATTCTGAGATTGAATGACTGGATAAGTGAATAAGAATGATAAAATCTTAGAGGGGTAAATGTAAATGACTATATTTCTGGTAAAACATTAATTGTAGAATTATAGGATGGGTCAGATCCTTCCAAATAAGGCAGAGGTTAAGATAAAATTATGCACTAAATGCAAAATTCATAGGTCCCCATTTACTTCTTCAACAAAACTGATCCTTGTTACAAAGGAAAAGACAAGTTGGCCTCAAGACACGTATTTTTAAAATTGTATTTAGGAACAAAGTAATATGTTAGCTATATTTAGAGAGGAAATTACAATTTTCTAATAAAAGAGTAACTACTCAAACATGAATTGTAGGAACTATGATGAAATAAATTGATTTACCAGAATCTTTCTTTCCTTTGTCCTAAAATTCTACCCTTTAGATTGTCTGAAAATTTTATATTTTCTAGAACTTAATGTTCAGCACAGAAAAGGGGGTTGTACTATTTACAACAATATTCAACATATTCAATTCCATTAAAATGATAGTTTAAAAGGTCAAACAGGGCACACAGTAACAAAATCTGAATTTGAGAGGAACCAGCGAAAAGAAAAACAGCACAGGATTCTCAGGCAACCCTTGATGACAATCAGTCTTAAGAGTTCCATAAATCCAGACAGTGGTTCTCCAAAGACACCAGAGTGAGAGGATCGATTCCTTCAGGGGGCTTAATGCACTGGGAGTGTTTTTTGGTTGTCACAGTGGGTGTGTGTGTGACGAGGTCGTATGGGCATTTAGTGGGTAGAGACCAAGAACGTCAGTGTGCTTCCACGCACTAGACATTGCCAAAAAATGAGGAACTCTCTTGCCCTAAACGTGAATAACACCAGTTGAAAAACACCAGACTACACCCTACTTTACTCCCAAGTTTTCCATAATTTTGATCCCTAGTAATATTTCTGTAGCTAATCTGATGGTTAATTTGATGTGTCAACTTGACTTGGCTAAGGGATGCCCAGATAGCTGGTAAAATATTATTTCTGGATTTGTCTATGACGGTGTCTCTGCAACCGATTAGCATTTGAATCAGTAGACCAGTTAAGAAGATCTGCCCTCACCAATGTGGGTGAACCTCATCCAATTCACTGAGCGTCTGAATAGAATAAAAGGGTGGAGGAAGGGCAAATTTGCTTTCTGCTGGAGCTGGGACATCCATTTCCTCCGGCTCTCTGGTACCCATGCTCTGGGTTCTCAGGCCTTTGGACTGAGATCAGAAATTAAACCATCAGTGCCTCCCCACCACCAACCATACTGCCCGCCCCCCCACCCCGACTCTGGTTCTTAGACCTTTGGATTCTGACTGAATTAAACCACCACCTTTCCTGGTTCTCTAGCTTTCAGACAGCAGACTGTAGGATTTCTCAGCCTCCGTGATTGCTTAAGCCAATTCCTATAATATTTAAATATATGGATAGCCTATTGGTTCTGTTTCTCTGGAAAACCCTAACACACCTTTCACCTGAAAAATCAATCTTTGATCAAAAAGATCACTAACACAAAAAACAAAACAGAACATATTAACAGTCTCAAAATTATTTAGAATTTTTAATTTTTTCACATAACTAGAGGACATAACCGGTGTAATGGATCTCTCTCTCACACACACACATTCTCTCTCTCTCTTTCTCAAATGGTAAAGGTAAGTAAAATTTTAAAAATTGTTTTGATCAGGCCACTGAGTATATGAAGGTGTTAGAATACACAGGCCTTCAACTTCACAGTTTTAATAAAAGCAGACATCTTTTTTTTTTTTTTTTTTTTTTTTGCGTTACGCGGGCCTCTCACTCTTGTGGCCCCTCCCGTTGCGGAGCACAGGCTCCGGACGCACAGGCTCAGCGGCCATGGCTCACGGGCCCAGCCGCTCTGCGGCATGTGGGATCCTCCCAGACCGGGGCACGAACCCGTGTCCCCTGCATCGGCAGGCGGACTCTCAACCACTGCGCCACCAGGGAAGCCCCAAAAGCAGACATCTTGATAGTCAAAGAAATAGGTCAACTTTAAGCACACTGTGTGATTTTCTTTGTTCATTCATTCAAACAAGGTTATGGAACACCTTCTAGGCTTTATGCACTTAGCAGCATACCAACATAGGAAGCAGATTAAAACTTCCATTAGAGGTGTATGATCAAGGGCAAGAGGAATTCAGAGAGGGGCATTCACTTTTAGCTCAAGGAGCTGAAAAGGCTCACTGGTTAGGTGGCACCTGAAAACAAAATGTTCCTGCTCTACCCACCCCGACACTCTGAGTATGGCACATGGTGGTGATACACGACTTACAATGGACTAGGTGTGCAAACCAGGTAACGTTTAACTGTATAAATTCTAAAGTCAATTTCATTATGGTACCTTACAAAGCATTTGCCCGAATTACAAAATTCCACAAAAATCATCCTGAAGACACTAAATGACAACAGTTGGCTTTTTCCCACTTACCATAGTTTTTCACTTTGCATCAGAAAACAAGGTCATGGCAGTGTGTTCTAAACATACGTGTAATATTTATCATATGCACACATACCGCATGTAATAGCCATGCTACTTGTTGTATGTAGCTTTAAGCAGTAACATGCTTGATACTTAATATGACAAAGTAGGGTGGAGAAGAGAATAGCAAAAACTTGTTTGAAAGAACTAATTTTTAATTTATTAGGTGCAAAGGGATTTAGAAGGCAAACAAAAAAAAAAATAGAGTCTCCTGTGGAAACACTTCATTTACCTAACAGCTTGAAATCTTTACTGTGGATTATCTTTAATGTGAGTTCCCCCACCCCTTTTTGGAGTTTGTATACTGCAATTAAAGGAAATATGAAGCCTAGAAGCCAGGGACACCACAGACCTTTAACCATCCAGATCTGAGATGCCTGCACTTGAAACAAGAATGGGACGTCCACGCAAGGTTCACGTTCAGACAGAAATGTCTTCCAGTGATTTTCATGCCACCCCCACCGCTTGTCCTGGGTTTTTTCTTCTCTCTTGCTTCTCCTTTCCCTGTGGTTCTTCTGGGGACTTATACTGTCTTCTGTTCTGTTTGATGACACTTTGTCAATTAGATGCATTCTGTTCAGTTCAGAAGTTCATGAAATTCAGATAACACACCATTCTTGCAAACTGACTGATGTTTATTAATGTAACATGTGAAACGGGTAATTCACCAGGGAATCTGAGCCATTCTTTGCATCGCTCAGACACCTAGAATAATGCAGTGTGTCTGGAACTCATCAGGGACGTTACGTTATGATATTATTTACACATTTAAAGAATCCTTGAAAGTCACAGGCCTCTGAGAAATTCAAGAATGTGTGCATTGTGCAAAGATAAATCAGATATAGGCAATATGCTGATTCACAGCCCTAAACAGCTTTGATTTTTGTGTCTGCATTGTGGGGGGTGGAGAAGGAGAGGGGCAGGGGAGAGGCAATAAGATGTTCTTTACGTAATTAAGTGCTGGGTTTTTAATAAGATGTTTGAGATTATTAACAGCTAACCTTTAGGTTAATAACATTAATCTTTAAATTTAAATAGTAAGTGCAATTTTCAAAGTTATTTTCCTCTGTTTGTTATGTCATTAAGCTGAGGTTTTCTATTATGTTTTTCTAAAGAATAAAAACAAACATAAATGAAACAAATATTAACCGATCCAGTCCTTAGTCACATAATCTTGCTAGCAGGAAGGATTTCCAAGTTACATGGAATTGAAAGAACTGGAACTCAGGGAAGGGCATATACCCACCAACCATCTGCTCCCTCAAATCTTTATAACCCTCTGTGCCAGTTGAGCCCATTAAGACAAAGGTGGTGAGCTGAAGCCCAATGCCTACCACCTGCTGGGCACTCTTAGATTCTCTTAGATAAATCTCTTCCTCTTTGGAAGCTCAGAGTTTAGGAAGAAATAAACAAGTACCATGTGTGCATAACTGAGAGCAATTATTTAAATATTGCTAATGTTCCATAGGTAAGCAAAAGACTGAGCTGATGATTCTGCCTTCTTTTCCTTCCTCTCTTCCCTCTCTCTTTCTGATGACACTGCAGGCATTGAAATGTCATCGTGTGTACAAGTTTGCTTATTGCAGTAATGGTCAATAATTTTACTTAAGAGTTAAAAAAAAAGAGAGATTAAGCACTCACTGAGCATCAGAATATTCTTGTATCCCACCAAGGCTGCTTTTTTACTACATGAATCAAAGACAAAAGGAATATAGAGAACTCAAAGAAAAAAATCAGCTGCTTGCAAGTTAATCTTTTAAACCCATTTCAAGATACGCTATAAACAAGGGATAGTACACTGGAGCAAATGTGGTTGGACAAAAACATCTTTGTCAAAAGGATAAGAAGACAAGCACAGATGGAAAGAAAATATTTGCAAAAGATATATTTGATAAAAACTGCTATCCAAAATATACAAAGAACTCGTAAAACTCAACGATAAGAAAATGAACAGCATGATTAAAATATTGGAAAAGACCTGGACACATCACCAAGAAAGATATAGAGATGGTAAGTAAACATGTAAAAAGATGCTAAACATCTAATGTTACTAGGGAATTGCAAATTAAAATAACAATGAGATACATTACATATTTGTTAGAATGGTCAAAGTCCAAAACATTTACAACACCAAATGCTGTCCAGGATATGGAGCAATAGGAACTCTCATTCACTGCTACGGAAATGCAAAATGGTACAGCCACTGTGGAAGACAGTTTGACAGTCTCCTACAAAAATAGATATACTCTTACCATAAGATTCAACAGTCACACTCCTTGATATTTCCCTACATGAGCTGAAGACTTCTGTCCACGCAAAAACCTATACATGGATGTCTGTAGCAGCTTTATTAATAATTGGTAAAACTTGGAAGCAACCAAGATATCCTTCAGTAAGTATATGGATAAATAAACTGTGGTACATCCAGACAGTGGAAGATTATTCAGCCCTAAAAAGAAAGGAGCTATCAAGCCATGAAAAGTCATGGAAGAAACTTTAATGCATGTTACCAAGTGAAAAAAGCCAGTCTAAAATGGCTACACTAATGTACAAGTTCAACTATATGACATTCCGGGAAAGGAAACACTAAGGAGACTGTAAAAAGGTGGCTGATTGCCAGACATTAGAGAGGAAGAAGGGATGGATAGGTAGAGGGTTTTCAGTTAAGACTTTCAACGGTAAAACCATTTCGTAGGACACTATAATAGTGGATACATATCATTATACATATGTTCGTACACATGGAATGTACAACAGCGCGAGTGAAAGTTACGTGAACTTGGGTGATTATGATGTGACAATGTAGGTTCACTGATTGTAACACATGAACCGTTGTGGTGCAGGGCGTTGATGGTGGAGGAGGCTGTGTGTGTGGAGGCAAGCGGGGTGGGAAACCTCTGACCTTCCTGCTCAATTTTGCTGTGGTCTAAAACTGCTACAAAAAGTAAAGTCTTTTCAAAACACACACACACACACACACACACACACACATCTTTGGAAATTCACTTCAGGCTGGGAAAGACAAGAAATCCTATGATGCTTAGCACTGTAGCCTAAAATAGTTGAAAGAAAGAGGCTTTTAAGAGAGAAAGGATGGATTGACTCCAGGTTCTAGTCTCTACTAGTTGTTTAACAACTTCTCTAACAACCTCCACATCTGTAAGATGGGATGAAACACCTAAGGGGTTCTGTGAGCATGAGAATGAAGATAATGGACACACAAATGCTTCACACTTCAAAGCGTGTGCGTGTTACTGAACGCTTCTGCTTTTAGGTGGTTGCAGTAACTTTCTTAAAGAATTGATTCCAAAGAACTTAGGTTTTCTGTTTGCATATGCAAAAAGAGAAAAAATATCATGCATTCATGGCGGGGAAATAAAATTGGAGTAGGAGGTAAAAGCCCGGTGATTGGTGGTCTTAGAAGGATTCCCACCCATCCCAAAGACAGAGGCAGAAATTAAGGAGGTTGGGGGCTCCCCTGGTGGCGCAGTGGTTAAGAATCTGCCTGCCAATGCAGGGGACACGGGTTCGAGTCCTGGTCCGGGAAGATCCCACATGCCGCAGAGCAACAAAGCCCATGAGCCACAACTACTGAGCCTGAGCCTGTGCTCTAGAGCCCGTGCGCCACAACTACTGAAGCCCGCGCACCTAGAGCCTGTGCTCTACAACAAGAGAAGTCACCACAACAAGAGGCCCACGCACTGCAACGAAGAGTAGCCCCCACTCGCCACAACTAGAGAAAGCCCACGTGCAGCAATGAAGACCCAACGCAGCCAAAAATAAATTTTAAAAAAAAAGTCCTAAAGAATAAAAAAAAAAAAAAAAAAAAGAAAGTAAGGAGGTTGGGAATGTAAAATGAAAAGCATGTACACAAATGCACACATATGTGAGTTGTGTCATGTGTCATTCCACATCCATTTATTCTCACATCCTTAGGCATTAAAAGATCCAACCAATGTAGTCTAGAATCAACTCATTTCTGTTATACGTAAAATGAAAACCACTTGGGCAAGAGATGAAGAATGAAGGGAAATGGATTAAGAACAATAAGGATTAAAGACAAAGGTTAGCAGGATTGCAAAATCCTTTCCAGCTCTCAACTTGTGTGTGTCACATGAGTGTGTGTGTAGGATCCAATCCACAAGGCAGAAGCAATAATATAAAATTAAAACTGAATAAACTAATCAGTGCAACGCAAGAAGCCTGATGGTGAGAACCTTTGCCAAGCTATGAAATGAAGGAAGGCTCTGGAGCAATCCTGCGAGGGGGGGTACTCTGGCAGCACTTCTGGGCTCTAGTGGGGCCTCCCTCCAAGCTCCCAACACACCTGTTTCTCCACCAGACTCTTATTTAGTATAAATCGAACTTTGATAAACAACTGTGGAAACATTTGTTAAATAAGTGAGTAAATGAATGGCAAAAGAATATATTGAAGGCCACCCCAGATTCCTTCCTTTATTAGCAACTTGTGAGCCACAGAGATAACCAAGTATACTAGCTCATCTGATTGTTACACAAAAATGATTCTAGGGAAAGGATTCGTAATGCTATTTTATAGATGAAAACTGAGGCACTGAAGGAAGATGTAACATGGGAATATGGCTTTTCTAGAAAGCAGCTGAGTCCAGGTCTCCGGACTTAAATAATAATGTTCTATCCACTGTATCATATTCCAATCATCTCGAAACAAAGATCATTAAGTCCCTGGGAGGCAGAGGGCAGAGAAATATATCACATATAACCAATTATCCCCAACACCTAACAGGTTATTTTATACAATAAAGAATCTATCAAGATACACTGTTGTTTCGTAACACTTATTAAGTATCTAGACTATATTTGTTAACAAAACTGAGATGAATATAGGCTGCCAGCTCTGTGGTCATAAGAGTACCTTGTATTTCTTGTAAGGACATTAAAAATTTCCAAGTTGTTCTATCATTTTTTCTCCTGCAACTTTCAAGCCTTAGTGTTGTGGGGAAATGGGGCCCTAGAGGATCATCAAGTAACTCTTTTGGCTCAAAGGCAAACATCATCAGCCTAAAACACCAGGTCAGCAGGCCAGCAATGAAGCCAGCAGCAAAAAAAGGACCTCATTGTCACAGTTTCCTGATTTTGGAGGGAGAAAGGCTAAAGCCCCCCAAACTGAGAGGCTCTAAAAAGTCAAACACACATACAGATGGAATATTCATATCCTTTGTATTGTTAATCCACAGTTAATGTCTAAAATTCATGAATCCTCAGATAGCAAACATGCCCTTTTTTTTTGAAACAGGGAGCAGTGCAAATGCCAGGGAGAAGCAGCTAAATGTTATTTGCAAAGTAGGACTGGGAGATTGGAGAAGAGTGGAGCATAAAAAGGATATTGTTTGTTTTACACCTATTAGTCCTATTAGGCTTGTTAAACTAGAAGAATGTATTACTTTAATTTAAAAAAAGAGAGAAAAAACTTGAGAAATATGGAACATTTAAATGACAAGATTGCACAGCAAAGGAAACCATAAACAAAACAAGAAGACAACCTACGGAATGGGAGAAAATAATTACAAATGATGAGACCGACAAGGGATTAATTTCCAAAATATACAAACAGTTCATACAGCTCAATATCAACAAAACAAACAACCAAATCAAAAAATTGGCAGAAGACCTAAATAGACATTTCTCCAAAGACATACAGATGGCCAATAGGCACACGATAAGATGCTCAACATCGCTAATTACTAGCAAAATGAAAATCAAAACTACATAAGGTATCACCTCACATGGGTCAGAATGACCATCGTTAAAAATTCTACAAATAATAAATGCTGGAGAGGGTGTGAAGAAAAGGGAACCCTCCTACACTGTTGGTGGGAACATAAACTGGTGTAGCCATCATGGAGAACAGTATGGAGGTTCCTTAAAAAACTAAAAATAGAGTTACCATATGATCCAGCAATCCCACTCCTGGGCATATATCTGGAAAAGATGAAAACTCTAATTTGAAGAGATACATGCATCACAATGTTCATAGCAGCACTATTTACAATAGCCAAGACATGGAAGCAACCTAAATGTCCACCAACAGATCAATGGATAAAGAAGATGTGGTATACACACACACACACACACACACACACACACACACATATACACACACTGGAATATTACTCAGCCATAAAAAGGAATGAAATGATGTCATTTGCAGCAACATGGATGGACCTAGAGATTATCATAACAAGTGA
Source organism: Hyperoodon ampullatus (assembly GCF_949752795.1). Classification (NCBI taxonomy): domain Eukaryota; kingdom Metazoa; phylum Chordata; class Mammalia; order Artiodactyla; family Ziphiidae; genus Hyperoodon; species Hyperoodon ampullatus. The sequence goes on from NC_136918.1 coordinate 42,305,443, forward strand.
AGTAAATCAGGCAGAGAAAGACAAATATGATATCACTTTTATGTGGAATCTAAGAAAATGATACAAGTGAACTTATTTACAAAACAGAAATCGACTCACAGACATAGGAAGCAAACTTATGGTTACCAAAGGGGAAGGGGGGAGAGGGATAAATTAGGAGTATGGGATTAACAGATATACACTACTATACATAAAAGTGATAAATAACAAGGATCTACTGTGAGCACACTCTCGTAGGGCTATAAGAGAGGTTCAATAACGTGCTGGGGGCATGCAGAGGAAGAAATTATTTCCATCTGGAGGAATCTGTGAAGGTGTCATAGAAGTGGTCTTTTTGAGTTTACCTAACCTAGATTGAAAATTTTTTAAAAAAGGAGCATTCTTCACAGAGGGACAGTTTAATTAAAAGCAGAGAAATAGATGGCTAGTATGCATAAGGACCAGCGCTTTGATTGGATTGGGTAAACTGTGGAGACTGCGAAGGACAATTGGCAAAAAGTAATGGAGAGAGAACAACAAAAAGTCCATGGATATCAGGCTCTGCAGTGCAGGCTTCCTTCCATTGTCATGGGAAGCTGTTCAGAGCAAAATTAATGAGTAGCAAAGTGATTAAAGCAAAATGAAAAAGCATATAAAATATAAAGTAAGTAGTAGTAAGGCTAAATTTATATCAGCCTGTGATCGATGATTTAAAATACTGAGGAAGGCCGAGTGTTGCAAATAACATAAGGGCAAACGTTTTTGAAGTTAAGGTTGTAATGACAGTCACCAAATTCTTTGCCATTTTATATTGTTTCTTGCCCAGGTCAAAGTAAAACAACTATAATAAATGTCTTACACGCTCTGTTTTTGGGTATACATTCCTTGACAGCTCTGGGAAACTCAGACATCACTACAGTATTAAGGGGAATGTGCACACTGGAGGGGAAAGAGGAGAAAATAACTGAATTCAGATATGATATCCTGGGACAACTTAAACCCCCCAAACAATTAGGCAACTAATAATGTCCTTGAAAACTTGTAAAACATCCCATGGAAATGGGCCAACACAGACCCTATTTGGAAAGCCCTGTGAGAAAGTAGGAATCTGGTATTATTTTCAAAGGAGGTAACAGAATCTCCTTTTCAAGAGCTATCAAATGGGTGGTTAGCTAGGAGCAGGATCATGTAGTAGAAAGAACAAGTGATGTGATACCGGAAAGCCTGGGCTTGAATTCTCGCTTCATATTCTACTGGTCCTGTGATCTTGACAAAGCCTCTTCTCTAATCCCCAGTTTCCTCACCCGTTCCACAGGGCTGTTGTGAACCTCCAATGTCAATGTTAGTTATTAGTCACTATTATTCCCTCAAGTGGAGAATTTTCATGGAACCTTCATTCCAAACGGAGAAAATGAGCTTGATTTGCTCAACCTCATACCTCTAGCCAGTGGGAAAGTCATGTTAAGAGTGACGGCTCCAAAACCCCTCCAGATTTAACCACTAGAAATGGCTCACCTGCCAGGAGGGCACGGTCTGATGTCATTTGCTGTAATTGGGGAAAAACAGAAACTTAGCCACGAGCCCTTGGCAGGTGAGCAAAAAGGTTGTCGCTGTTTTTTCCCAACACTTTGTTTTTAAATGTAATTGTTTGTTTGCTTTTTTTGAGTCTACACAATCTGTTCTTTGATTTGGGATCTCAAACAGTTTGCTATTACTTCACGGCTTTGAAGATCAGCTTCAAGAAACGAAATCAACGAGCTGTCACAGACAGTGAGCATTAAAGCCGCCAGTATTTGCAAGCATCACCAGAGGAAGGAGCCCTCAAGTCCTGTCTTCAGGACCCTCACTTAGAGGCCTGGCAGTACCCCTCACCTTAGCACTGCTTGGCATGGGGCCTCTTCTTAAATCAAAGTGCTTTCTAAATGTGAGATTTTTACTGCTTGCAATTTGGGCAAGGAAACATCAACATCACAGGTTGATGTTTTCTGAAGTCACAGTTAAAAGCTGCATACAGTAGATTTTGCCTGAAAAGTTCAGACCAATGTCAGGATTATCTAAGGTAAATAAATCTGCAGTTCAGCCAATTCTCTATAACCTCTAGTAGATACCTTTCTCTATTCTTTGAGAAGAACTCATTTCAGTGACTAGAATCTTGGAATCTTGAGGCTGGAAACAACCTCCATGGTGATCTATTCAACCCCCAACCTCTGCTTCACTTGATGAATCCCCACTGCAATCTTCCAGTCCAGAGATGGAAATCTCACTACTTTCAAAAGCAATGGCGCTTTATCTCAGACAGCTATGTTTTGGTCTTCCTGTCATTGAGCTAAGCTATCGTTTCTTCCATGTACCTTCTTCCACTTATCATTATTATACTGTCATGTTTATTAGGCAATCTCCCTAATTCTGTCTGCCAAAATTTTGCCTTATTCATTTTCTAAAACCAACCTTAAATTTCATTTCTCCTAGAAACTCAGCAGGGCTATTCTACCCTTTTCGGATATCCCTTCTCTCGTCTCGAACCTGATGGTGCTTACCAAGCTCTGGGTTCTTTTCCAGATGACAGTAGGAACTAGACCGTCTCTTCTGGACCTTCTTACCCTGAAGTTAGGAGGGGAACGGGGGCATATTTTAGACCCGCACAGATATTAGGTGACTGGATCATGCAGATGTGTCAGTTAAAGGGATAGTACATCATACCCTTCACTGCAAAACAAAACATAAGCCTAAGAACACCTCATTTTGCATCTTCTGTTCATAGTTGGCTTTCCAACGATATACATGCCTTCATCCAATGAATAACTTCTACCACTTTATTTTATACATATATATGTTTTTTCCATATAAATTATATCTCCTCCCACCCTACCCCAGGGCAATTTTCCCCTTCTACAGGATGCCAGCCCAACACTATGAAATCCCTGGACTGAAACTATTGATGGCATGAGTCTGTTCTCTGAGTAAGATTAGGATTATTTTCTCCCTGCTGGTGTAACCAAGTTGAAGCTATTGTCCTCATTACTGACTGATTAAAGGGACAGCAGGTGGGTGTGGTCTAAAGTTCATCTGGGAAGGGATCCTGCTACCTGCAGATGTAGATTCTCCTATCCTCAGCCACTAATCCAGGAAGGGACTGGCTAAGCTTTTGGAGACCACGAAGAAACTCAGCAAGACTGAGAAATATTGATAGATTTCATCATTTTGCTGAGTGCAGTGCTTAAGCATGCAGTTATTTGCAGAAAACTGTGGAAAATTGCTCCATTTGGCATTGTCATTGATTTGTGGAAACGTGTGGAGTTTGCGTGTGTGTGTGTATGTATACACACCAATTCAGAAAGAAAGAATTTGATTGTCTGTATTTTGAGGATTTGCTAATTTTTACCCTAAAGTATGTGGGAATCTTAAAGTAAACTGTGGCTATATTAATAAGAGGTGCCACTTTTTTTTTTTTTTTTTTTTTTTTTGCGGTACGCGGGCCTCTCACTGCTGTGGCCTCTCCCGTTGCGGAGCACAGGCTCTGGACCCGCAGGCTCGGCAGCCATGGCTCATGGGCCCAGCTGCTCTGCGGCATGTGGGATCTTCCCGGACCGGGGCACGAACCTGTGTCCCTTGCATCGGCAGGCAGACTCTCAACCACTGTGCCACCAGGGAAGCCCCAAGAGGTGCCACTTTTAAGCCATACTAACAAGCACAGGCAGCTTTAATCTCCAGAATTCTCTGTCTCTCTAAGTATACTCAAACCATTTCCTCTATCAGGAATATCACTCTCCTAATACTCTGTACCCTGAGGTCACTGATTGCCCAAGCGCAGTGGTAAGACCCAATCAACACCACTTTCCTCTTGAAGCTCCTCTCAACTCCCAAAGGACATTGTTCCTCTTTGGGGCACTTAATATACTCCGCTTTCTGTACACATTTTGTATTGGTGCAAGTCTATTGGATTTATCTTTTGCATAAACCTCAGTATTCTTGCTAGTTCCAAACATGATGAGGTCCCCAGCATAACTTATATTTATAAAGCATAAAATAGAGGTCATGGACATTTAATAAAGCAAGCAATGAAATACCTTCATCGAGTCTAAGCTCACAGAGGACAGGGGATGCTGGTATGGTAACTCTCACCCCATTCTAGCACCAAGCAATGGCAATAGTGGCAGATCACTAACTGAGCTCAGTTTACAAGCCTGAGGACAGACACAATAGGATAATCAATTAAATATCTGTCGGTTTTATATCTAAAACCCATGAGCAGATGCCATCCAACTACTGGCGGTCATTCCTTAATTAATGGGGAAATGGACATGGTCAAAATGTATAAAAGCAAAAGCCAACAAAGAAAATACATTTACTTCATAAACCAAATGACTGAGGGCTGTATACATGACCATGATTGGTTGCATTGGGGCAGGCGCTTTAGAAATGCCTATCTTTGCAGACTTTGTTATCTTTCACCATCTGGCTCCTTCTTCAAGTTGGAGCATCTCATACAGATGAGTGACTTCAGTCCAAGAGTTTCTCTGTAACTCATCTTTCGGATATCAGGAATTCATGCTTTCATAAAAACAGTGCTCTAATTGGAGGTTAGGCTCCAAGGCTAACCCAAAAATTCTATTAAACCTGTGATTATGTGAATCATATTTTCTGAACCCCAAATAGAGACATGGTATGAAAAGTTCAAGGAGAAGAGAAAAACAATGATAATAACAATAGTAACTAAAGCTTGCACAGCCAGGGACTGTCCTAAGAACTTATCATCTGCTCATTTAATCCTTACAACAGCCCGATCAGGAGAGTCCTTGCCCAGAGACATTGGGAGATGTGCTTAAGGTCCAGGCTAGTAAGTTAAGTAACAAGATTGAAATCCTGATCAACTCATTCCAGAGCCCATCTCTTAACCTCTATACTTTATGACTTCCAGCTAAGAAAAAAATGTACTGAAAGCTCCAATTTATTTTTTTCAAGGCCACTCTTGTTGGGATAAGAATTGGCAGTAGAATCTGTTCCTTTAGCTGCGGAAGAGCAGTGGGAAGACAGACATTTCTAACACACATTTACAATACAGTGTTAGAGGTTTCCATGGTCCAAGTCAGACAACTAAGGAGAAAATAGAGGTTTTGGGGGGTACAGAGCTTGAACATTTGAAGCTAGGGATCTGGAGAGATGACCGAGCACATAAATGGAGAAGAGAGATCTGGAACAGGATTTGGTAAGGGGAGTGGGCACAAGGTCAGAAGCCCATGGTTACCAGACCGTGAATAATGGGACTTGGTGAATGGTGGCTTTTGAGGCCCCTCCCACTTCTCTCACATTCTAGGAGGTGTTGGCATTTCACCAGATTCCCCACCCTCTGTGCAAAACTCCCTTAGTGAAGGAGGGAACTGTGTGATGAGGGGGTACAGGGTCTATGTGCTGGTATCCACACCAAGGAAGGGAAAGAGGGATAACAGAAAGCCGAGAAAGCTCCAAGTCAATGGAGAAGAAGAGAATCCAATGACAATCCAATGAGGGCAGCCATACTTATATAAGAGGAAAGCATATGGAGTCCCGACCATGGTTACTTCAACCAGCAGCGTGTACAATAATGCCAAGTGCAAAAAAACATTTCTTAGCAATGTCTGAAATAAAGCAGGTTACTTTAGTGCAGACAAAGTCAAAGGCCCCTTTCTCCCATCTTTCAGACCAATTACAAGTTCCAGGGAATATTTGTAGACTTAAGTCAGGGAAGTTTGACTCAGGGGGACAGTCTTGTGGCTTTGGAGCCAGAAGAAGTAGGGTCAGGTCAGTTTTACTGTTTACAAGCAATGGAAATTTGAACAAGTAACTTATCTGTCCTGATCAACTCTCAGTTCTTAAAAAAACATAGAAAATTATTATAACTAACTTCCATTGTAAAGACATTACAGATGAATAGTATTTCATAAACTGTGATGCCATTGCTAGCATACCAAAGTATTTCAAGGTAGAGTCGAAGCTACTAGAAATAAAATATTTGTTTCTACCCTTGATCATCTATCAAGGCTCATCCTTTCAGATGCAGGTGAAATTTTAACAACCCTGTGATATCTTTCCCCAAAATTACAAGAAGTCAGGCCACCCCTACTCTATGCATTCTCTCAGCCTCCTTATTCTATCTCCCGTACAGCATCTATCACTGTGAGAGCATTTGCTGATTTGCATGTCTGTCTCTGCTAACAGACTGGGAGCTCAGACTGTGTTGTATTTGCCTGAATATCCAGCATCTGGCAGAAATTCCTGAAACATGCAGTATCCTCAGAACAAGCTGGTAGAAGAAGATGAGGAATTATACTCTATGGATTTCTTGTCCATCATCTCTTAGCTTGGGTTTTCTGTTTTAAGTTTTTTTCTCTTCTTAATTGTTCTGAGTTTTATTCATGGAGAGTTTCAGGACCACATGTTACATAAATAGAAAAGTATGATTAGGGACATTAGAATTTTTGTTTTCTTTGTCTGCTTTCCTTCAGAGATTCATAAGTTCCCCTAGTTTGGCAAACTTCTTCTGTAAAGAGCCAGATAGTAAATATTGTAGGGTTTGTGGGCCATTTGGTCTTTGTCACAACTACTCAACTCTTTCTGTAGAGAGAAATCAGCTACAGACACATACACAAACGGGTATGACTGAGTTCCGATAAATATTTACAAACACAAGTAGTGGACCGGATTTGGCCCAGGAGCTATAGTCTGCTGCTCCCTGTCCTAGATACTAACTGAAATCTTTTTTTCTACTATTTCCAACAGCTCCAAGTCACTTAGATAATGTGAAACACTATGTATCAAATGCCCTATTGCTCCAACAACTGATCCTAAGTTGCAACCAAGTGCTTAACACTGGTGAAAATGCTCGCGTCTTGATTTTCAGTCTTTTATCTTCTGACAGCAGCACCTGGTATAGGCCCACTGAAACCCAACCACAAGGACGAAGATAATAGGAAAGACAAACAGTGCAACCAATGTGTACATATCTTGGCTAAGATGAGCAGAAGTAAAGGTGCAATCATAATGGCAAGCATTCAGGGTTAGAAACAATGTCTCATGATAGCAGAAGAATGTATGTCCTCACTTTATGCTAGTACAGTGTCTGACATGGAAGGAATGCATGGTAAACTCTCAAAAGATAGATGGGGAAATATGATTCTGGCTCACAGGCATCATTCACAGTAGAAAATGCCTGAGTTTGTGATTATAATGACACCATCTTCAAGAAGTTCTATGTGTCTCTTTTTCTTTAACTCTTTTATAGATCCATAACATTTACTCAGCTGTTTTTGTCTCCATTACTAACTCACAAGTTATTCCTAACCGAATTCTTTATCTCCATTAGGATATAGAAAAATGTCTGTCATACTGAGGGTATGAACTTTTGCAGAATGAATGGATGGATGGATGGACGCATGGATAAATGGATAGACAGATGCTGTGTTATCATGTGAGGAATCTTTCCCAATATGAAACATATCATTAGGTGGTAACTCAGATAGATAGATATATAGATAGACACATACATAGGCTATAAATAGTAAATGATAATAATGATACAGAAAAAGGGCAAGGTAGAAGCCAAATTCATAATTATTACCTATGACTGAGGCAAATTCCTTCAGGAAGAATTCATCGAAGTCTCCTATGTGCTTCCTTGGTATCCTGTTCATTATACCTAGCTTACAAATTTGGAAATAGCAATTTACACATCTGTCTCCATTCCTCGATGATGAGCTCTCTGTGGACAGGAATCATAGCTGACTCAGGAATCATAACCGATTCATCTTCTGTCTTTGTCTTAGATGCTGCTTCATTTCTTCTGTAGCTCATTGCAAGGCCTGATCTAGTAAAAGCCTCAATAGCTATTTGAAGACTAAAAGCTCTTGGATGCCTGACAGAGGAATGTAGGGATTTTGCGATCACCTCAGCACTATAACGATGGTCTTTATCTAGCTCACAATTTCACCTGTGGTTATCATTTCCCACAGGGGGCTGGGTTTCACTGCAGGAGCTCTGAGTTTTCTTACAGTCAAGTCCAGTCTCCTTTGGGGTGGCTGAGATGAGGGCTGGTTTGGTTACAACTGTTAAAACTAGAGAAGCATTAAATCGAAGTACCTCAACTGTCATCCAAAACCTGGAGGCCATTCTGGCAAAATAGCCATATCCCCCGTTCCTCCAAGGATTTTTTTTTTTTTTTTGCTTGAGTAGTTACAATATAATAAGAGTCTGGATTAAGCATCATCGTTTACCTGTAAGTGGTGCTGTCAGAGCAAGATGTACTGGAAGCTTAAAGCTATTTTAAATTTAGGGTTTCGAGAACTGTAAAACTAATTAGCTTCTATTACTTTTTTGCATTTGAAATTTCTTTTGTTGAATTTACGTAAAATATGGAATATCCTTGGTACAAATAGAACATTCCTGCTATTAAGCTGAAAATGACAATGATGATAGCACTTTGACAAAATAACACGGTGATAAAAGCATTTTGTAGCAAACGCTTCACATGCCAGAATTAGAATCAAGCAAACACTCCTCTCCTATCCTGAAACATTACAGAAAAGAGGGAAGACCTTTTCAGAGAGAAGGAAAACATATTTTTTGACATGTGCATCTTAGCTTGGTTACAAGAGCTAAGAAACCAACACAACCTAGCAACATGCTGGCCCAAACTGGCCAGCAATAAAATAGAAAGGGGAAAAAATAAACCCCCATGCCAGATCCGCCTCAAGCGGAAATCTTCTTGGTGCTTGACCACCAAAGTCTGCAGTTAACTCTGGAGAAATCCGCCAGCCTCAGGAATACTGGAAACAAATACCTAAATGATGGTGTCATTTATTTAAAATAAGGGTACCATGAAGAAGATGGTTCTAGAAGCATGGGAGCTGGAGAGAGCAATGGAAGGAAAGGGAAAAAATGAGAGATCAGTAGGACAAGAGGACAAGGCTTTTACTGCAATGGGCCAAAGCTGATGTCTCAAAGAGAGCTGAGTCAGGCCTACAGCTATGTCATGGTTCCCTCCTCATCCATCTTCCTTCGTGAGTATTCATTATCTGAAAACAAAGACCCCATGAGCCAGTCATAAGCACACACCAGGATCTAACTTCCCATCCTGATTTGGCATTAGGTGAACCCCTGCTAGCTTAGTGTATTCCCAGGGGCCTGTGCGCGTCATCTATAGAGTGGAAATAAGTAAGGCACAGCCCTTTGGGAGCTCATACTGGTGGTACAGAAAGAACTCAACATCCTTCGTCTAGCCTGCATGGCCCAGAGAATTACACCAGTAGCTCATTTTCTCCAAGTAATTCTTAGGGAAAGTTTAACCTGAAGTCGACCGCATCATGTGCTCAGATCAATGCAGAGTGTCAATTTATTAATGGAACATGAGAGAAGTCCAATACTAATTTTCCTATTTATATAGTGCTCTATTGTCTATGAAGCACTTTCTCACTGAGTCTTACATTTAAACCTCACCATAGCAGAGTGAAATAGACAGGCCAAATGTAAGTATCCTGGATTTCCAAATCAAAACACCAAGGCCCAATAGGACCAAATAACTGAAGTCCTATCTTCTGACCACAGGCTCTGTGTGCTGGCAAACTGTGCAGCTCCCTTCACTGGTGCTGCCTCGTCTTTAATTATGAAAGAGTAATACTTTTTGAGAAGTGAAAAATATGCTAGGTTAGCTAAGGCAGAGCAGAAAAGGATCAGGTCAGGACAACAGTGATACATTAGGGAAATGACCGGCAGTGACCCTTTTCTTGGAAAAATGTGCTTGAGGGAAATTCAGGTGCTCAGATGGTCTCTATTAAATCCTTGTGGCCAGAGTGGAGGTAATGTTTCTTCTGAGGCCCCCATAATAACCAGGACTCATGTGAACGCACACTCTGTCTCATACCCACACACCTTTTATTGTCTCTTAAAGATGTTCAAGGGGGAATGGGGAGGGAGGGCGACGGCAGAGAAAGGTTTCTCTTAACCTTGGAAGAGCCTCAGTAGCAGCTGTGTCCTGAGGTGTAAACACACTAAATTAAACAAAAACTAAGAGAGGGCAAGAGAAAAGGAGCAAGTGAATCAAGTCTTTTCTTCTGTTTACAGTCCTTCCTGGCAAATATTTTGTCACTAATGAAAGATCCATTCATGAAGCCCTATCTCCTAATTAGGTAGATGCTTCCAACCAGGCCCTGCAGCAGAAGCCCCTTAGACTGGGCCAGGCCCCCTGATACTAAACACTGTATGAGGACCACTGTTAGGGTCCCAAGGTAGGCAGTGGCCTGCACAGGACAGACCCAGAGCCATCATGGTGGGACTGGGGGGTGGGAGGTGTACTGTGCTCATCTCCAAGTGGGGTTACACAGGGAAATCCAGAAATGAATAGCCCAGAACAGCAGTCCTAATAGCATAAGAGGAGGACTGAAGGGAAGAAAGGAGGTAAATATTAGTGGAGCATCCATTATGGGCCAAGCATTAAGCCAGACACTGACATGTTATCTTACTTAATAAAGGCCAACACCCTGCTTGGCATGCATTATTCACAATGAGGCTCAGGGAGGGGAAGCAACCTAACTCTACAGACATGCCCAGGAAGTAGTAATGAGATCTGCACTGAGGTCACAATGATTCCTTGGTCCTTTTATAGTTTCCTGATGCTTTCCTGTGTTTATGCATCTAACGCTCAGCACAATGTGATATAAAGAAAACTTGTGCTTTATTTCCACCTCAGAAACAATTTAGCCTTTTTCTGTCAAGTGAGGGCATCAGAGGAGATGATTTCTAAGGAAAATTTCAGATCTGGTAATGTTCCAATTCTGTGGAACTCTAGGGGCTTTCTGTACCTAAATGTAGCAAGCTACCGGTGGTTTTGAGGTCATGCTTCACAACATACCAGCTTACCAGGGGTGATTCTACTTGATATCCTTACCTTTATAAGCAACCTTACTTCTGTGGGCTTCAAATGACTCATCAGTAACACAGAGACAAAAATAACCCTGCCTTAACTAACTCAAATTTGCAGGGAGTTTATATTACTTTGTATACAAAAAGTCATTTTGTAAATATTATCAGCACTCCTGCTCCTCCAAGGGTTAGCCTATAGAGTTCCAGAACTGCCTCAATTTGCAAGACGTTGAGTATGGTTCTGCCTAACGCATTGCTGCTCCAGGCAGTGGACTGAGGTTCTGATGGCCATCGTTGGCCACTCCCCTGCATAAATCCTAAAGGACCATGGAGGGCAAACAGATATTAGGATCTTACGGTGAATGAATGAAGCTATATAGTATATTTCCCCAGCATAATGCCTTATCATATCCACAATATCACTCCTTCCTGACAACAACCCTTAGATGTAGGGAAAGAATATTTTCTCTACAGGTGAGGGGACGTATATAATGTCAAAATCAGAAGAAATATCAGAAATGATTTAGTTTTACTTCTTTATTTAAATTTAGGAAAACAGAAACCCAAGTTTTGGAAGATATGGGTAAAGGTATGAGATATAAAGATGTTTGGTACTCAACATTTATCTAATGACTAGAAAATTTTATTTTCTGCCAATATTGTTTAGAACTGCATTCATTCTTTTGATCTAAGTTATTTAAAGATTTTTGGGGGGAATTCCTTTCTTTTTTTTTTCTGTTTTTGTTCAAGGAATGATATTTGGCATTGGTAAAAGGAAGCACACAACACATTTCTTTTAAATGTACTATCCCTTTACAAATATTTTATGACCAATGAAAGAAGGGCTCAATAGGTTTCTCTGAAGCTATGCTCAGTTACAAGGGACCACACGGCAGAAGTGATGTTAGAAAGAAGGGATCCAGGTGCCTACACAACAGCTATTATTGGGCACCTATCACCTAATAAGAAGAAAGTGACACTGCACTCCACTGGTGAGTCCACACCTCAAGGACAACATCTGATTTTGAGCCATACATTTCTTAACACGGATGAGGGCAACACCCTGAATACAGATGTGGTCCTCAAAACCATATTAAAAAAGAACCATTTAAGAACTGGCAATGGTCACCCAGATGAAGAGAATACTGAAAACATTTATGACTACTGATGTCAATATACTAAAAAGAAAGCCATGTAAACAGGTATGCCCTCCCTCCCTTCCTTCCTTCCTTCCATCTTCCCAATATCAGAGAAAAAGTTCCAGAGCTTAAAAGTAGCACCAGGGTTTAGAAAGCTTTCAGCTTAATAAAAGCAGAATAGATCTATTCAAAGATGGGATGAACTGTTTTGGAAGGTAATAAGCATCTCATCACTGGGAATAATTAAGCTTATAATAACTAAAGTAACCATTAACTAAGTACCTAGTATGTGTCCAACAGGGCTACCTGTTTACATGTATTTTCTCATTTACTCTTTACCACAATCCTATAGGTACATGCTATTATACCACTTTGCAAACAAAAAAGCTGAAGCTTAACATCACATAGTGAATATAAAGCAAAGAAAAATTCTGAGCCCAGTTCTACCTGATTTCAAGATTTATACTAACCTCTTTCTTCCTATTCCTTTCCTTCTCTGCACCCTATACCAGGCCACAGCCACCTAGGAATGGATCTCTCCAACAAATATAAGGTTCAGAAGAACTGACTTTCCTTTTGTTGAGTTAATGAGTCTGCCTATAGTCAGTTTTATGCCACCCATCACCCATTAGTATGGCATTTCCTCCCAATTGTTGATCCCTTGAGTTAAAGACACCATCGTGCCATATAGCAAAGCCTCACAGATGAAGCCAACGTATCCTGAATCCTTAACATTAAAAGTTAATCTCCTAAAGCGAGACCTTACCAAACACTGAATGAGGGCATTTATTCCATTTCTTAGTCTGGCACTGTGTGTGGCTTCAGGAAAGTTGTTGACTACCAAACGTTAACCAAACATCCTATTTTTAGAAGAATATTTAGCTCCATCTTTATAGTGTCTGGACTTGTAACTACCCATTTCTCTAACATTAGGCTGAGCCACACAAGAAAATTACTACAGTGATAGTATTTCCAGGGCACACTGAGTCACTGTCCAATGTCTAAAATGGGAAATAAATAATTTGTGAAGATTTGTTGGCACAGTGAGAAGGAGGATACTCCACTGTTGCTGTTCCGTAGTAAACCTCAGGGTTTAATGTGGGGGAAATGATCTATTTCCCCCCAAAGGGGGTTGCTATCTTGTTTTTTTAAATAATACTTCAGGCTTAGGAATAAGAAAGTAAGAGTGGGCAGAGGCCAGTACCATCAATAACTATCACGCGTCACTGCTGTAAAAGCAAAGATGCAGTTTGCTTCTGATGGTAACAGGCCTTTTTGGGAGAATGAATGATCAGAGTCACCCTACCCAGCAGCCAGCCAGGAGACAGGCCAAGGATCAAAGGCCTCAAGATTCAAATCCCAGGCCACACAGAAAGAAAAGGGTGTCTATCAGAATAGGCCAAATGTCACAGCTATTGTGGGAGGTTGCCCTGCCCCCAGGTGAAGTAACAGAAGTGTTTTGTCTGTACTTCGTCCATCCGAAACCTTCCTTTGCTGCCAGCTTCACCTCCAAAGGAAAAGAAGAAGAAGAAAAACAAAACAAGCCCAACTGATTATACAGGCGATGGTAATGTACCAGTCTTCACTGTGGCCAACACTATTTTGATCAAACCTAAGCTTCTTCTTCTTTATATTTTTAATTAATTTATTTATTTTTAACATCTTTGTTGGAGTATAATTGCTTTACGATGGTGTCTTAGTTTCTGCTGTATAACAAAGTGAATCAGCTATATGTATACCTATATCCCCATAAGCTTAAGCTTCTTTTAAGATAGTTCTCCAACAAATATTTCTCTTCAATTTTGATCTTCTCATAGGTGAAGAGAAAGGAAAGGATAAAAGAAACAAACAAAACTCAAAATACGATTCACTCTCCCAGCAGAGCAGCATGGTGTAAACAAAAATAATAGTTACGCTCCTGCGTTCTGAGCCCTCACAGTGTTGCTGTAGAAAATAATTTTAATGGAGAGCCAGAGAGTCTTGCAAAACACATAACGAAGCCACAATAAAGTGGGATACTTCTCCTGCTGCTCCGATTAGACCACTTCCATTCAATGGTTGTAACTAATGGCTTGTTTTTCCTCTGGTATTAGGAGCCCTATTACTGTGCTGAACATAACATACCTCATTTTGTTTTCCTAGCCATGCTTGTCTCTTTCCCTGATGACTACAATTCTATATTTATGAAATCACATAAAAATAATCTATAATCTTCCTTATTACTCCCTCCCAAATAGCATAAAATTATTCAGAGGACAATAGATTAATGTACACTCCAATGCAAGTACCCTTTTTTTCTAACCACTTCTAACTGACAGTCTCTATCCCTCTCTCTCTCTCTCTCTCTCTCTGGCTGGAGAACACACTGTACATTAGAGATAATTGACTGTGGAATATGATGATGTTTATTCAAAAACAGGTCACACAGACTGCAATTTGAGAGTCTTCCTTTATCCTCCTTACTTATTCCCATCCAAGGGAAATGCATAATACCGTTTCCTGCCAATCAGAAATATGGAGCCTTAATTGCTCCTTTAGATTTAACCTACTGAGCAAAATCCACTGCAAATGTACCCACCTTCCTTGAGATTGGCGACATTTAGAAAACTCACTTCCGATTACTCATGTGTAACAAACTGGGATGAGATAGACGGTGCACTCATATCATTTTAACAGTACGTTCTACTGTTTCTAAACAAGCACATTATGACATTTAGACTTGTCTTCTCAGGAATTTCACAAATGGACAGTAACCGCTGAGTGGGAAGGTATGGTTGGGGGGAAAACATCTCGGGCTATCAATAACCTCTGGCAATGGTATGGACATGAAGACTAGTCTTTGACCTTGGGGTAGAGCTTTTCCTCCTGTCTGCTGCTGGTACATTCTGACTAATTCAAGTAAAAAATGGAGTTGTCCAAAAGGCAACGAGAATTCTGTCACTGAAAGTGTACTCATGTAAATCATTAATGCTTGTACAAAGAGGCAATCATGTTGAATGGGTTGAATTTCACCCTAAGGTGACATTCATAGGGATCTAGTTCTCAATCTATAATACCATTCAACTTTTAGGCCAGACACTGGGTAGAGCAGGTGACTAGTAGCATACTGTCATCACACACACACACACGCACACACACACACGAGTCCATCACTTTCCTGCCACTTCTCAATGTAGTCTAATATAGGCCTGTGTTTAGGAAATGGGGTCAGATCACAATCACAATGATCTCATTCATTATAGTCTTTTAATAAATGTGTACTGAGTACGGGGCTAGGTGCTCAGAAATATGCTAGGTCTAGAAACATTAAGGGAATGAGATATAAACCTGGAGTTAGTTAAGAACTTGTTATTTGAAACATCATTGTGATATGTCCTTGGTATTTATTTAGAGAAGTTCTCAATGAACTTGTGAGCTAAATACTAAGTATCTTGATTCATAGGCTCTTTAGGCACTTGTAAAAGAGAAAGGGAGTCCAATTTCCTTGTTTCGTAAAACTGAAGAAAAGAGAGATGACTTGTCTAAAACCACTTATGGATTATTAACTAGAGCTAGAGCCTAGGATTTTTGACCTAGAAAAGTCTACTTTCCTATATCCCACACCACTTCATTTTTTAATTTCAGTTCGGTCACTTAAATCTGGTATTGACTTAACAAACGTTTATTGAGCGCTTATTGTGCCATTTGAATGTTGAGGAATAAATTTTCATTATTTCAAGGGAAGTACACATCGGTTCTTCCATCCCCCAAGGCATCCTCTCATTTCCCATGGCATCAAATTCCAAAACAGAGAACATCTAGACTCCAATATATCAGAAATGGTACCCAGGATGTTGGTGTATTGAGGCAATTCCCAGTCCCTGAATACTTGGAGTGGGGTACCCCAGGGACTCCAGCAGCATTGTCATGTTCAGCCCACATGTGGTTCAAAACGCCCTGAGTATGTCGAAATAGTCTGACAAAGCCTGCTCTCACCATATTTGTGGTGGGCTAGAAACAAACGTGCTGGGAACCTCTTGAGAACAAGCTGTCTTATGAGATCTATGCTCCACAATTCAAATGAAAGAGCTTGAGAAACACATCCAGACTCTGTTTGGGTAGGTGCAATGCAGGGTTTCTAAACTGCCGCTACTGATGGCCAAGAAGCACTGTCACAAAAGGGAACCTTTCTAACAGCCCAGAATGTGAGACAGAGGCTTCTGAGATCTCAGAGCACTCAAAACTCTATCCTTTCTTTTTCCAGATGTCTTTGGAATTAATACTGAACACCAAAATTCATAAATTTGAAGCATAAAGTTTTGACACAGAGCCCGTGAAGTTTGTAACCAGGAACAAGAATAATTTCAATCCAGCTGCAGATTCTCTGTGATGTCAGGGGTTAGGGGGATGGAGCAGTCGTGGAGAACCAGAACTGAATGGTGGGCTGGGAGACCTTGCGCTAGTCTCCCTTCTGTCCTCTATGCCTACAAGGCCTTGAGCACTGGGCTCTAAGCATTACTTTCCTTGCCTATTTCCTACCCGACTGAAGTCTTCACAAGCAAGGACTGTATCTTCTTCATCTCGGTAGATGCAACTCCTAGCACAGGGTCTGGCACATGGTAAGAGCTCAATCAATGTGTGTGGAGTAAATGAGAGGAATAAGGGCTTGAACTAGATGTTACCTAAACCCCTCTCTAGTGCTTTAGTTTATTAGTTCAACTGAGAAAATATCAGGGTGGTCGCTTGAAGGTCTGAGAAGAGGGACGATAAGGAAGAAAGCTTTGATTCCAGAATCTGAGGCACTAAGTGCTTCCTGGTACTTTCTTTTTATTAAGGTTTATGGAACTACACTTTATATGGAAGATTTTCACTCAGCCTTTTGTAGAGATCTCCTTAAAATATACCTTGTGCTGAACCTCTAGACTGACTGAAACAGGTAGTATAGTTCTGGTCTAATCAAGCTACGCAGTTTATCTGATAGTTCCATGGCAGACAGAATGACCCACGTCTGGAACAGAGCAAATAATGAGATCACAAAGTGAAAAGACTTCAAATGAATTCTTATGACCAAAAGCAAAAGAGAAAAAAAAAGAGGAACGCTATGTCACATTAGAAAATATTTTGATGAAACATCAGTCAAAGACAGAACTGTGATAGTTTGAAGAATTACTGTATGAGTGATATACAGATATATTTTTCAATTATATCCCTGCTGTTTTACTTGTAAATATTGTGACTGAATTACTCGCCATTTTTCAGAAGAGGGATTGATTATTTTTATTGGCATATTCCCCTCACTCCACTCAATTTTATTTTAATATACTCACGCCATTAGAATAAGTTATCTGGAAAAAAAATCACCATGGGGAGCAAAATTATGTGAGATACAAATGTGCTCGAGACAAGTGTGTTCATTCACTATAAATGGAAGAGTAGTCTTTGTACAGTCTTTCCTATTATTATTCCTAAAAACTCAGTACACAGACAGCCATTCCCACCAGACAGTAATATTAATAGTGCTCACAGGGCTGCTATCTGCCACCATTAACCCTTACAATACCAGGTACGTCAGCAACTGATTCATTTCCTTTACTTCTCAAATTACAGCAAGAACTGTCATGGAAGCCACAACAAAAATCAATGTAACATTTACTGAACATGTGCTCTGTACAAAGAACTGTGTTTCCACAGTGAAGTGGGAGGCAACCCGGCTGGGTTCTGTTGAGACTGGTTGGTGCCTATGCACTACCAGTTACCAAGGTGCCCTTTACTACAGAGTTCCTTACTCTCAAGGGACTCACAGTCTAGTATGTTGACAGCAAAATGTCTCTTTCGTGAAGATTAAAATAACCAACAGATCTATGACTTGGCAGAATGATGCAAAGACGATTGAACATGCAAATATCCCTATTGGTTCCATCATCACGTCACACTGGGTGATGCTGGGCCAATCACTTGCCTCAGATCTCCTGTGAAAGAAATTTTTCTAGATTCTTCTCCCTCTGGGCAACGGAAAGCTCAGAAAGAAGGCTGTGCCTAGACTGTCTTCTATGGGAGACAGAAGAGTCGCTGGAATAACTGAAACAAAGGAGCAAATGGGAGTGGCGAAAAAAAAAGGAAACACAAGCAAATACTAAATTTGGGAGAGAGTTGAGGACTAGTGAGAGAAAAAAACAGCAAGTCAAAAATGGAGCATCAACATTGCTACTAAATATCATTGAAGAATAGATTCTACCTGTCCATGGGTGGTAGTACTGAAACATGGGGTCTGAGTGAAAGGGTTGTCTGAAATCTATCTCTGGTGAAGTAGACAAAGCTATTAGCTTAATTCCTTCAGATGCTGTCACATAAATGACTTAAGGGATCCCACAATAAAGATGTGATCAGATGTTCTGAACCTTGAGCCTTAAAAGAGGCACCAAACTCTGGTAGACATTTCTCAAAAGCACAAAGATGGCCAACACATCAGGGATTTCCCCTAAGTCCATTTGTTTTGACCATGTTACCAAATAAACCTTTAAATGTTACAGATACAGAAAAAGGTCCTGTAGAGGTGCAGCCATATGCAGCATCGGCGGTCTGGAAGGCTCTTTTGTCTTCCCAGTATCACCAGTCCCAATCCTAGCCATTCTTTAGGCTAGATCAAATGCTGCTTCCTCATAAAGACTTCCCTGATCGCTCAAGCTGAATGTGACCCTAAATCATCTGATACCAGTAGATTTTTAACAGCTTTGGCTACCCATCACTTTATCCTGTGCTGTAGGCATCATCATATGTGTTTTATCCCTCCTAACACGGGGTCTGGAATATGGTATGCACAGAATGAATATTTAAGAAAGAGAAATATGGAAGGAGGGAAGGAGGCAGGAAGGGAAGGAATAAGTCTTCCCAAGCAAATACCCAGAGTAGAAGAGATACTTTTAAACAAACATGGATTGACAAGAAATGAAGCTTCAGGGCCCGTCACTTCCTTCGGCCCCTTCTAAGACCTTCGGAGGGTCCAAGCAATGTGTTCCTTGCTGCCTCTTTCCACTCTGACTGTCCTCTGTTACATACTCATGTGGGACAGTGTTGGAATGGTGTCAGGAATTTGGGGGTTTGTTTAGGGGAAGATGAGTTGAGGATACATTTAGTTGAGCATCGTCGGATACATTTATGTACGGTTTGCTGTCACTACAGTGTGTGCATAAGGCATGGCCAATTACCATTGTGTAGGAATGACTTCCTGGCATACTTTCAATGCCCCTGGGTCCACTACTCCCCTAGCTCTGGGACTCAGGGGTATGGAGCCAAAAATCCTGTGACAAGAATGTGTCCTGCAACACCCAGCATGTGGATTATGCTGGTAGAAGAGAGAAACAGGGTGTGAAATGTATGGAGCCAGAAGCTAGGTCAGCAGAAAGTTCTACCAATTGTCAGATGTGTAAAAGTATACACACAGAGAGGACTATTCAGTACTCAGTGATGCAAAAACAGATGCTTTCCCTTATTAGGACTGTACTCAGTGATGTACTAGAAGCAATTATAAATGTACCACTGACTTGATTTTCTTTTTTGATGTGGATTTCACAAAATAGAATGTATCAGTGTATGAACTTACAGCAACAGTATACATAGTTTTGTAACAGCTTTCAAATAAAAGAAACTTGATAGAAGATTCCCCAAATTTGACAATCATCTTAAGTTTTAGGACATTACCAACAACAGTTGTACAGATTAAAGGAAATTTTCCAAACTTTTAATAGTAATAATAATAATAATAATAAATTTCTATTAACCATTTAAGAAGAAAGAGTGAAATTATCTTTCTATTCTCCTTATGGAAAAAAATTACAAAGTTGGGCTGCATGGAGAGGTGACCAGAGAGCATGTAGCCACAAAATGTAAGAATTTTGGGCATTTAATTAATTAATTAAAATGATATTTTTCTGGATTTTGTGGCTTTTGTCATATTTCCCAGATTTTTAAAAACAATTTAGAATATGTTTCGTTCGCTTTTCTCACTTGAAATAAGTATTCATTTTCTTACATAATTGTTTTGGGGTGAATTATGTCCCCCCAAATTCATATGTTGAAGTACCCTAGTACCGTAGAATGTGACTGTATTTGGAGATAGGATCTTCAAAGAGACACTTACGTTAAAATGGGATTGTCAGGTTGGGCCTAATCCAACATGACTGATGTCCCTCTAAGCAGAGGAGCTCAGGACACAGATGCACAAAGAGGAAAGAGCAACTGAGGACACAAGGAGAAGATGCCCATCGATAAATAAGCCAAGGAGAGAGGCCTCAGAAGAAGCCAACCCTGCCAACACCGCGATCTCAGAATTCCAGCCTCCAGAAACGTGAGAAAATAAATTTCTGCTGATTAAGTCATCCAGTCTGTAGTACTTTGTTATGGCAGCCCTAGCAAACTACTGCAATAATTTTCTGGTCATCATTTTGTATTTTTAAAAGAAGTCTCCCCAAAGTGATAAGCTTCAAAGCTTTAGGTCCCACAGAATCTGAATATATCTACACACACACACACACACACACACACACACACACAATCTCACTATTAACTGCTGGGTGTATTAACTATAGTAGCGAAAGCCAAGGCTGTTTTGTCAGAAATTCTTACTTTTTATACATACTTCTTTACAAAAACTTTCTATCTTGAACAGTCACTTATATTGTAGTAACTACCAATTAGGATTCAATCATTTAATCAAAAGGTTTATTTGGCTTCTGAGATTTGTGTAACCTTGGCATCTACAGAGACATCAACTGTAGAGCCTTCCCAGATGGAGCACTGAAGAACACCTAGATATCACTAGATATCAGCCCCAGCCTCTTATTGACTGTCCTGTTTAATGAATTTCCTATTTTTCAATCTAGATTTTAAGCAACTGCAGAGGGCATTCTGTAAACAGAAAAGCTGGGGATTGCAATTTATTTTAGTTCTATGTTGCATGCTATGGATTTTATAGACAAGGGACAAGGATTGTATGATTTATACAGTGTGCAAAATTGGGGAAGAGACTTGGATTCTCTAAAATCGTGTCATCATCTGTAAAAGAAGATAACTGCCCACTCTTTGTCCATCTCAACAAGTTTTGTTTTGTTTTGTTTTCACAAACAAATGAGACAATGGATATGAAAATGTATTACATTAAAAAGTTCACTGTTATTTTATCAAAGGCAATGGTAAATCACCTATCAATGTAGACATAGGATTGTTCTTAATCTCCCAAATCTAGAGGTTTAAAAATTGTTTTAAAGTCCTGCCTGTGAGACCCTGGACAGTCATTCTCTGGGTCTTAATTTCTTGTAAATGGGCAAGATGGCTTCTTAGGAAAGCAAAGGGACACATTTCATCTCTGACAGCCTAAAAATCTGTGAACTTCCCATTACTGAGAACATTTTTGTGGTAATTATTATGTTCCATAAGATTACTGGGAAAGCTTGTTTTCATTTCTAGGACTTTTTTTTTTTTTTTTTACTTTGTAATTGGTTAACACTCAAAGTAGAAAACTAGACTCCTGTTTTTAACAGGGACATTTAGCATGGAATAAGCATGGAACCAGAGGATATAAAATGGAAACCAATGACTTCCTCACCTGAACACCTCTTGCTAAAGGAAAGGGTCCTTTGTAAACATGATCCATGCAGTTAAAAAAAAAAAAAGAAAGCAAGCAGCAACAGCCCACTTGTGCTCCCCCTATTAATAGCCTGGTACCAGAACTCGTAGAACTGCCACAGAAGGCTGAACAGTCCTGGGCTTTGCACGTGACCACGTTCACACTTCCACGGTTCATTCAGTACAGCTTTCCAAACAAACCTGGACTAGGCTCACACATTTGGCATTTCTCCTGTAGGAATGCAACTCAATGCTCTACGCAAAGGTTCTAAGAATGACAGTTTGGGATATTTATTGATTGATTTAATCCTCTCTCAGGACCGGCTCATTTTGAATCAATGGCAAATGTCACGAGTCAATGGAACATTCAATTTGTCTGGCTTTGCACTTTGGATATAAGTGGGTTGGGTTTTACAGCTTATTTTAACTTTTTCTTTCCCCTTACCGTTTTCTGAGCAGCTCTTCAAAGACAATGTCAATTATTCATGCCAATGTACAAAACAATGTTACTCCTGGCATTTTGCAAGCAGTTCACATGTTTGGGGGGAATTACATCCCACTTGAAAAACTGGGCATTGTTGGTTTTGTTTTCTCACTTGGAGACACTATGCTGATGCCACACATTGGCTCTGAGGAGGCCTTCATATCTTCATGCATCTTCATGCAACTTGTCCTGCAGCTCTCAGAGCTCAGTAGTACTTTCCTCTCGGAGATTCAAGGCTACTGGCTAGATTCTTGCCTACGACATTCCATTTAGCTCCATTCCATAGCCCACCCATCACACCCCTCACGCTGATGCTTCATGAGTACCGGGCAGGAGAGACCAGTAGATGAGGAATGAAGAAATGAACTTATATCATCTATCAGAAAAATAATTAGGAAAGCTTTCCTGGCAGATAACCTCTCAATAGACTCATGCTAAGAAGAGGGATCCTCAGCAGCTTAGCATATGGGTCCTACTCATGATCAGAAAAGAACGTGATTTAAGGTTTACAGCTGGGTTGCTGCACATCGGGGAGGATTTTTGTTAACATCCTTTTATAGAGAATTTGTGTAGCGTCATGCATGGCTAAGAGCTTGTCATGTGGCCTTGGGCGAGTAGCCTAATCCCTCTCTATCTTGGTTTCCCTCTTAGTAAAAATTCAGGATATTAATAGTACTTTCCTTTATACTTTCTTCCAGGACTAAACGAGCCAACGCACACGAAGGCATTGCAAATAGAAATAATAACTCGCCTTGGGTGACATCTAGCATTCATATTTGAAAGCAGGTTTGAAAACTTCAGAACACACACACATTTTGCCACACTAGATTTTCAAGCATAAAGTTTCTCAAGTGATTAGAATGTGCTTGCTGAGGGGACATGAGTTCCCAGTAGTTAAAAATCACTATTGTTAATATTCATCATTTATTAGGTATTACTTACCCACTAACTTTGGTAAGTAACAAAAGACTATGTTATGGTCTTCACTAGGCATGCTTGTATTTTGTTGTTGTTGTTGTTCATTTTAATTTCTAAAAAAATTTTATTGAAATATAGTTGATTTACAACATTGTGTTAGTTTTAGGTGTACAACCAAGTGATTTAGTTATATTGATACATATATATAAAATATATGTTTACTTTTACATTCTCTTCCATGATAGGTTATTAGAAGATATTGAGTATTGTTCCCTGTGCTATCTATACAGCGCAAGCTTGTCTTGCAGCTATAACATGTAAAGATATAAGTGGTGAGCCAGCCTTTACATTGATCTTATTTTTAGAAGGTAAATGGCATGAAAAATGGAGAATCAGAATGGCAGTCAATTAATATTGAAATAAATCTAAGTTAAGGAAGATCTTTTGATTTCTCAGCCATTAGAGGCTCTGGATAATAAAACAATCTAATCTTGGCTATTATTCCCACCCCTCCTTTTGAATCCCACAGATTCAAAACTAATAGAGGTCACATCCTACATGAACCCTTGCAAAACTGAAGATCACTACCTCTTCTGAAGGTCACTAGAACTCTCTCAGGCCCTTTCTTTTAGCATTTACAATACCTGTCTTGTGTGAACTATTTGTCCATAAGTAACTGATCGCGGGGGGGAAATGCTCTGTTCTCTAAGCAAGTGGGAATGCTGGCTCTATTTTTTTTTTTTTTTGTACTTCACACTGATCAATAAGAAGGTAAGAATGGTCAGAGACCGGTGTCACCAATAATACATATCTCAAGCTCTTTGAGGATGAACTAAATTTTAGTTGATTTTTTGCTTATCTTTTGGCATCTAGAAAAATGGTATGTTATTTGTTGAAAGTAAAAATTTAAGAAAAATAGTTCTATGCAGCAATATACTAACATTGGTACTTTTTAAGCAGCTCTTGAGCTGCACAGAAAGACCTTAAGATATCCCCAAATTGCAGGTGCTGGGAAAGCGGTCCCCTATTGATAAACACTTTGGGCCATTTATACAAAGAATCGTTATAAAGACTGCAAAGTATTGCGGTAGTAGTCGTTTCAAGGCAAAGGGATAACCTGAAAAGATAACTTGAAAGAGGAGGGTGAGACAAAATATCAAGCTGATGAGAAGCACATGTCAAGGTGAATGACATGTGGTGTGAACAGAAAGTCTCGAAGAACGCAGTGTCATCATCATCTGCCTTTTATTGGTTATACTGCCACCAGGGGTGGAGACTGGATGAGGAAGAAGGTCCCTGTTATCCTAGTGAGCCTGTCATAGAAATAGAAGTAGATAAAACTCTCATCCCTCACCCATGTCCATGCTGTCTTTAACTGAGTATTCAGTTTTTAACTGCTCAAGTGTCATTTAAAAAATATATATATAGTAGTGTCATACTATATCTTTTTTGGTGAAGTAATTAAAAACAGAAGATTTTGAAAAACAGTCAACTCTAGTTCATCTCCTAAACGTCTTGAACCATCATGGCTTCCATTACTACCTATCTTGGGAAAACTTGCCCTGCCACTTGTGAGAGAACAAGTGGTGTGTATTTGCTATTTCCACTTCTCATTCAACAACCACCCTCCTCCACTGTCCCTAGAGCCAGAGACTGTGAGTCTGTTTAAGTACAGAACTATAGGAGTCTGCAGATATAAACTCTGTACTCATAAAGTGGCCCATACCTTTGCAGTTTCTTAATATAAAAGCTTTTCTATTTGCAAATAAGAAAGTTCATAAGCCCATCTTTTCAATAGTTTTAAGGGAAACCACAGAAGCATCAGAACCTAACAAATCTTCCTACAATCACTTTGATCTTACACAGTGGCTGGGATTATCTTAAAACAAAACCAGGCCCTATCAGTCCCTTGCTAAAACGCTCCAGTGGATTTCCATCTCATTTAGAATAAGGACAAACTCCTTACTACAGTCCGTAAGATCTGGACCCTGCTCACCTTTATCACCTCATTTTATTCATTCTCTTCCAACAACTAAGTTCTAGCCTCCCTGGCTTTCTTTCTATTCCTGTAAATGCCAAGCTGAGAGGACTCATCCTTGCTGTCCTCTGCTTGTAATATTCTTCACCCAGATCTTAGAACAGCTGGCCCCTGTGCATTATTCAGGTTTTGGCTCAAAGGTCATTTCTTCAACGACTTTCCTGAGTTGGCTATCTAAACCAGCCACTCTCTATCTCATTATTAAAATCTTTTATTTTATCCACAGAAAGTATCACTGCCTAAAATTATGTCTACTGCCTCTCTTCTGAAAACACTACTAGAATATAACCTTGAAGAGGAATGAAATATTACCCTCTTTCTGACTCTAACCCAGCACCAAAAGTAGACATTGAATAATTTTTTAATGAATGTACAAATAAGCCATGTGTTGGCTTCCAAAAAAATTGACCTAATTTGCTTTAACTCTTAACTTTGTTTATATTCATGAAAATTTATAAAAGAAAGAGTTTCTGGATTCAGTAAACTACTTAATCTCTCCAAGACTCAGTTTTTATCTGCAAAGTGAAAATAATAACACTGTCTACGTGAAAATGTTACTGAGAAGGTTGCATGAGCTAATCCACAGAAAGTGCTTAGCACAGTACCTGATATAGCTTTAAAATATTTAAAAGCCCCATCTATCACTTAAGATTTTTGGTTCCCCTCCTTTATCCTAAGTCCTTCAAATTATAATAATAACCTTTCAAATAGCTGCGGTATTTTATAATCAAAGAGTACTTGCCCATCTGTCATCACACAGGACTTTCTTTGTAGTTTGGACTCCAACCTCAGATTTGATGTCAAATACCAGGGTCTATCTACCACGTCAACATTACCATGGTGTCAAAGGGAGGGCTGGGGAGCTCAGGTAGTAGAAGGCGGGTGGGATGGGGAACACGCAGTTTGGGGAAATCATACATAAATGGGTGGCATATATTGGAAGACCTCAGGGCTTTGCACCCTTTTCACATAATGAAAGTCACTGTCACATCACTGCAGACTTATCTGGATAAAAAAATAACGGAGGGAATGATCCTGTGCCCAGCATTTGTTCATTCATTTTTTTCTGAGGACTTGCTACTTGTCAGACGGTGTTCTCTATATAGCAGTTAACTAAACAGAAAAACAAACAAACAAAACTCTGCTCTCGGGATACATTCTAGAGGGAGAGACACAAAAAAACAAATGATTAAGATACACAGTATGTTAGATGGAAATAAACATTACAGGGGAAATTGGGAGATCGGGATTGACATGTATACACTGATGTGTATAAAATGGATGACTAATAAGAAAAAATAAAGAAATCAGACCAAGCACACTGTGGAGGCTCCAGATAGCTCAGAGCAAACAGTCACTATATAAGGACTGCATGGCCTGCACTAGCTTTTAAAATTGTTATGTTTTTAAGCACTTATCTATGTGCCTGGTACAAATGATAAAAATATGTGGTCTCTGTTCTCTAAGAGCAGGAATGTGCAGTGAAATCATAATGTAACAAAAAAAAAAAAAAAGAAAAAAACAAAAAACATTACAGGGGAATAAAATGAAGGTAGATAGGGACACTTTTGGGGCAGTGGAGGGAGTTTAGGGTGGTCAGGGAAGACTTCTCCAGCAAAGTAACCTTTGAGTGAGGTCCCACAGGAGGTGAGAGAATAGGCCACGTGGATACCAGGGGAAAAGGGCTCAGCAAAACAAAGGCCCTGAAACAGGAGTGTGGCTGGAGCAGAGGGAAGGGGGGGCAGAGCTAGATGAAGTCAGCCTGTTAATGGGTGGAAACAGTGGGGCCTTGTAAGCACAGTTCCGGCTTTTTCTTTTTTTTTTCCTTGGCTGAGATGGGAAGCTGTTGGAGAGTTTTGAGCAGGACAGTGAACGAATGTGACAAACAGGATCACTCTGGGTTGAGAACAGGGCAAAGTGGAACAAAGGTGAGTAGAGCAGAGCAATAGGAGGGGGTTAAATGACCCAGGCAAGATGTGCTGGGGCTTGGACAGGTGCAGGCAGTGGAGGCGCTGAGACATGGTGGGGTTTTAGACACACTTTAAAGGTGGAGATGAACGCGTTTTGCTGTGTGAGAGAAAAGAGGAATCAAGCATGACTTCAGGTTTCAGGCCTGAGCTCCTGGAAGAGCAGAATCACTTCTGAAGAGAGCAACAATGCCATGTGGGAGAAGGTGAGATCAGAAGGTCCTATTTCCCTCAGTGATGAAAAAAGCTTCTTTAGGTTTACACATAACATGAGGCGTATGGGACAGAGACAAGAGCAATTTAAACTGACCACAACAAAGGAGGGAAAAACTACAATGATGTAGGCTGGGAAATTAACAAGGACTAAAATAGACGCCATCTGAAAGAAGATTAATCTACTGGTAATACAAGCTAGGAGCTAAAGACCAGAAGAGACCAGGAACACAGCTAGAATAAAAATAAATAAATAAACACCTATAAAAGCACAGCTATTAAAAAAAACACAAAGAACCCTCGGTAATAAGAACTGTATGTGGGTCCATGTCCATCATTTCACTTTGATTGATTCTTTCATTCATGAGTGCCTGACATATGCAAGATACTATGTTAGGTGTACAAGAAACACAACTGAATTAGACATGATTCACACCCTTGAAGAACATAGATGTCTACCTGGGGAGGCAGACACGTAACATGATTAAAATCAAATGGGATGTGGGGATGTGGAGGAACTGAAATGCTCATACACTGCTGGTGGAAATGTAAGATGGTATAGCTCCTTTGGAAAGCGGTCCAACAGTTCTTCAAAAGGTTAAACAAAAAGTTACCACATAACCCAGCAAGTTCACTGCTAGGTATATACCCAAGAGAACTGAAAGCAACGTCCATACAAAAGCTTGTACTCAAATATTGATAACATCATTCATAATAGCCAAAGTGGAAAAAACTCAAGCACCTATCAACTGATGAAAAAATAAATATAGTGTAGAATGTCCACACACTGGAATATTATTCAGCAATAAAAAAGAATGAAGTACTCATATGAGCTACAACACAGTTGAAACTTGTAAATATTATGGTAAGAATCCAGTAAAAGACCATATATTGTGTAATTCCAATGTCCAGATTTGGAAAACCCACAGATACAGAAAGTAGATTAGTGGTTACCAAGGGCTGGAAGGTTTGAGGGAAACAAGTGACTGTTAATGGGTAAGGAGCTTTTTCCTGGGATGAGAAAACTGATGATGGTTGCACAACTCCATGAATACACTAAAATAATAATAACAATAATAACGATTGAATTGTACATTTAAAATGAGTAAATTCTATTGTGTATGAATTATACCTCAATAAAGTTATTACCTATTTAAAATATCCAATAAGACGCATGCTATAGTAAAGGAATTTTAAGAAGTGCTGTGAGAAGAATTCAGAAGAAAGACAAACTAATAATATGTGGGGACTGGGTGAATGGTCAAGCTTCTCCAAGCACTTAATATTAGAGATAGCTCTTGAAGGCTAAAGAGTAGTTGACCAGGCTGGGAAAACAGGAGGGATGCAGAATCTATTCTGTAAGTAGCAGGTTAATTTGGAGTTTTGATATTTAATTCTTCCCTGCCCCCAGATTCCCACCAATAACCTCCGGCTCAAGATGTAGTATATACTGGCTAAGAAAAATATAGCTGAAAAATATTCAAGCAATTTTAATGAGAACCTAAATTTTGCAAAGTCATTTCCATATTTTCAGTAAGGGGTTGATAAACTTCTTCTGTGAAGGGACATACAGTAAATGTTTTGGGCTTGGAAGATCATACAGCTTCTGATGCACCTTCTCAATTTTACTGTTGTAGTGTGAAAGCAGCCACAGATAATATTTAAGCAAGTGAGCATGGCTGAATTTCAAATAACACATTATTTACCAAACCAGGGGGCAGGTGAGATTGGCCCATGGATTGCGGTTGGCAGGGCCTTGGTCCATGTTCCCCACCTGCCTTGCTTAACTCTTCTCTGGTTCTCTGCTGGGCACTAGCAATTTCCCCACCCCTGCAGTGATTATCAGCCTCAGCTGTCTCATAGAGAGCCTGCTTAATACTCTGCATCCTTTGGATGGGATGAAAAGCAGGATTAAAAATGAGGTTTCTGGCTTCCCTGGTGGCGCAGTGGTTGAGAGTCCGCCTGCTGATGCAGGGGACACAGGTTTGTGTCCTGGTCCGGGAGGATCCCACATGCTGCGGAGTGGCTGGGCCCATGAGCCATGGCCACTGAGCCTGCGCGTCCAGAGCCTGTGCTCCGCAACGGGAGAGGCCACAACAGTGAGAGGCCCGCGTACCGCAAAAAAAAAAATAAAAATAAATTTAAAAAAATAAAATTACGGGCTATTAAAAAAGTGGGGTTTCATCTGGTAAAGATTATATGTATCATCTTTATAGTAAGTCTATCTAAATTCATGTTAAAGATTGCAAGTATGCACAGTGAAAAATACACTTAGCTAACAGATCTATAAAGAATACAAAGCACACCGCTACTCTCTTATCCCTTTTCACAACAATACCTAAAGGTACATAAAAAATAAACAAGGTGTCTATGTTTGAGCAACAAATATACCAAGTACTTATAAAGACAGAATAAAAGGGGGCCTGTTATCTGGAACTTATATTTAGTATATAGCTTCAACTCCTGGACTCTTGATATAATGTTGACTGAACCTTGGGTTTCAACTGTTAAGTGTGTTACGTCCCAGAAATACAACTCTAAGCTTTTAACCCCTAAAGTGTTTGGCCCAATGAATATTTGATGTTTGGATAACTGTACAGTGAACTAACACATGTAAATACAGACAGCTACAAATGAAGGCAAGTGTCACAGAGTGGAAAGAACATATTGGGTTGGCAGTCAGAAGACCTAAGAGCTTATCCTTCCTCTGACACTGGGTATTGGTATGATACTAGGCAAGCTGCCCCTGGACATATTACAGAGTTTTCCCCACATATGAAAGTATTTGGTAAATTTTGTAAGGGGTTACAAAAATGCTACATGTTATTGTTACATAAACTAAGATGTTATAGTTAAGTAAACTTCTGAAATAAACCATATTGTATTTTTCTGAAGAATAGTCACTGAATTCTAAGGATGAAATAGAGCAAACACTGTATCATTTGCTAAGAGTATATCCAAAAGTTGGGTTTTCCATATTCCAGAAACTCAAAGACCTAACATAACAAGTAAATATTTCTGGGACAATGGCAATTTTGGAAAGTCAACTATTTGACTTTCACTCTGGGATACTTCCCAATATTCTGTGTGTAACATCTGTCAAAGGTTTTATATTCACCACTAATTATTATACATTGATAGTGGTTGAGTGTCTTTGTTTGCTGGGGAGGAGAACAACTATAGTTTCTCCTCTGAAATAGGACAGCGTGGTTGTTTGCAGCTGGCCAAGAAGGAAAGGAGATTTCTAGAGGGACATATCACTGGGTCCACTTGCAAAATGAAGTGCATTCTCTTGCTCTTAAACACAAAAAAATTACATATTGCTAGAGTCGTTTGTTAAAACTATTTAATTTGCCAAAGAGATTAGGGACCTGGGATACTTTCAAACATCTAAATCTATGAAAAACATTATACAAGTAAGATGAATAAATAATATTCACAGACATGTCTTAGTGTACTAGGACATCCATCCTCATGGTAACTTTTAAAATCAGGGGAAGGGGCTTCCCTGGTGGCACAGTGGTTAAGAATCTGTCTGCCAATGCAGGGGACATGGGTTTGAGCCCTGGTCTGGGAAGATCCCACATGCCACGGAGCAACTAAGCCCGTGCGCCACAAGTAGTGAGCCTGCGTGCCACAACTACTGAAGCCCACGTGCCTAGAGTCCATACTGCACAACAAGAGAAGCCACTGCAGTGAGAAGCCTGCGCACTGCAACAAAGAGTAGCCCTTGCTCACCTCAATAAAATAAATAAAATAAAATAAATAAATTTATTTTAAAAAAACTCTAATAAAATAAATAAATTTAAAAAATAAAATCAGGGGAAGGAGAGATGACAGACTGAGTCAAAATCATAAAGACCCTAAGAACCAGTCATCTCACTGGAACAACTGTGTGCCTGAACAAGGAACACCAGAATGGCCTCCATTTTCTATTATTAAGAGGCCTTACAGAATTAGTGTGGAGGTCTAAGGCCAGGAGATCAGCTCCTTTTAACAATAGTTATTATACCTTTTAAAGGTCCTTTATACTTCTGATCTCATTGGTCTTGAACCAATGTAGAGAGAAATTGTGATTTAGAAAAAAGTGTTAAGTTTTCTACTCAAATGTGCCACTTACGAGTTTTATAACTAACTCTTCAGGTCACTGTAACTCTTCAGGCCTCAGTTTCTCATCTGTAATTTTAAGGGATTATAACCTACTGATTCTGAAGATAACTTCTATGTCTGACAGTTTCAACAGGCCAGTCTAGAGGAACGGAGAGTAAAAATTTATTTTTTTTTTCCAATTTCCGTCCTTCAAATTTGTAGGAAACTGTCTCTTCTTCAATCAAGAAGTAAATCTTCCAAACATAGAAAGTTGATGGATAGACTCTTATCCATAAAGGAAATAAACAGTTGAATCAAGAATTTATTTGCAGATGAAATGATCAGGTAGAAAAGCCTAAGGAGTCTTAAGAAGCTAGTAAAACTGTTAAAGAGGTCATAAGATGCAAGGTCAATATTAAAAAATCAATGGTATTTGTATACACTACAAAATGACTGCAAATTAAGAATTTTTAAAAAATACCATTTATAATAGCACCCAGAATATGAAATAATTTAACAAAATATGGGTAAAACTACAATACATTGTTGAGAGAAATTAATTAAAAGCATAAATAGAATGAGAGATATACCATGTTCATGGGTTGGAAGACTCAATATTGTTACGATATCAGCTCTTTTCAAATTATAGATTCAACAAAATCTCAACTGAAATCACAGCAAGCTGTTTTGTGGAAATTGACAAGCTGATGCTAAAATGTATAAGGAAATGGTAAAGACTTAGAATAATCAAAGCACTTTTGAAAGAGAAGAAAGATGGAAAGCTTATATTGTCAGATTTCAAAATCTTGTATAAAAGTCAGAGATCAAGATAGTGTGGCACTGGCTTGAGGATAGATATACAAATAAATGGAAAAGAATAGAGTCCAGATGGACCCACACATCTGTGGTCAATTGATTTTTGTCAAAGGTGTCAAGGTATTTCAATGGAAGAAAAGAGTCTTTTCAATAAATTATGTTGGAAAAACTGTGTATCTCAATGGGGGTAAATGACTTTTGACCCTTATCTCACATAATACACAAAGATTAACTCGAAGTGAATTATAAGCTTGAATTTACCTGTAAAACATCTAAAAGAAAGCACAGAATAAAACCTTTATGACCATGAGGAGGCAAAAATATCTAAGGAAACAGAAAGCATAAACTATAGAAGATGAAAGTGATAAATTGACCTCCATCAAAAGTAAATACTTCTGCTCTTAGAAAACAACATTAAGAAAATGAAAAGTCAAGTCACCGACTGGGAATGCATACATCTAAGGACTCTTACTCAGAATACATAATGTACTCTTCCAAAAAAAAAAAGAAACAATCCAATTTAAAAAATAAACCAAAAATTTGATGACACTTCACAAAAGAAGACATACAAATGGCTAATAAGTGCGTGAATAATAAGTGTTCCCCATTATTAATCAAAAGGAAAATGTAAATATAAACCACAATCAGATACATCTGTACAGCATGAAAATAGCTAAAATTAAGAAGGTTGACAATACCAAGTGCTGCCAGGATTAGGGAGCAACTGGACCTCTCATATATTGCTGGTGAGGTTGTAAAATGGTACATTTAGGAAAACAATTCAGCAGTCTCTTATGAAGTTAAATATTTACCACACAACCTAGCAATTCCTCTGCTAGGTATTTATCCAAGAAAAATGAAAACTATGTTCATATAAAGACTTGTACATGAATGTTCATAGCAGCTTTATTAATAATCAAAAATGGGAAAAAAATGCCCCCAAACAAGTGAATGGATAAACAAAATGTAGTATATCCATGTAATGGATACATACACAAATGAAGCTCAAAAAAATTATAGTGAGTAGAAGGAACCTAGATGCGAGAGTGTATACTATATGATTCTATTTATATGGAATTCTAGAAAGGGTAAAAATAATCCGTGTTAGAAAGCAGAAAGTTTGCCTGGGGCTGAGGGTAAAGGGGGCTGACTGCAAGAGGGCTTGAGGGAGCTCTGTGGGGTAGTGGAAATGTTCTCTATCTTGATTTTGATGGTGGTTACCCACGTGCATAAATTTGCCAAAGATTCACTGCCTTGTGCATTTCAAATGGGCACATTTTACTGTATATAAATTGAACCTCAAAAAGGTAATTAAAGAATCTGAATCAACAAATTCTATGGACATTTGGCAAATGCAAAAAGTAAAAAAGACTGTGTACATAACAGCATACACATACCCACATGTATCCCAGAAGGAATGTAAAACATTAGCACAATTGTGAACATGAGAAATTATCTAGCTACTTTGGATACTGAGTTGCTCATGTGACAATGCGTGTGTTACTGAGGTCACCTAAGCTAACCTGGTGGTGTAGGTTTGGGTTTTGGCATTTTGATCAACAATCTGCTAAGTTCTAAAGCAGGACTTACTCCTTATTTTACTAGGACGTAGGAAGTTTCTTCAAGTACCTTCATTAAACAAGAATGTATTATGTACTGTCTTAGTTACTCTGGATGAAACAGTGCTCAGATACCATCTCTATCCCCTAAATCTCAGAGTCTAATATATGCTAGGGCATAGGCTGGTGAAGGACAGGTACATAAATGATTCTAGTACAGTAAGTGTGTGAAAATTTACATTAAGAGAGGGTAAAATAATGTACAACTTAATTTTTGAAAGAGAAGGCTTCACAAGAGAGATTAACACTCTAGTTTGGTTTTAATGGGTCATGTTGGATATGCAAACATTTAATTTATTTGCGGGGAGGTCTGGGAAGGCATTCGAGGAAGGAAGAAGTAGCTCCACGATGAAAGCTACAGAGATGATAAATAACTAGGAATGTAATTTCTCAGCTGGAAGCTGGGATGCTTAAAGGGGGAGATAAAACTGGAAATCTAGGCTGGGGTTTCAATTCATTCCATAACTGGGTGGGGACTCCTGAAGGTTTTTGAGAAAAGGCAATTAGTGATGAGTGCAGAGCTGTGGGGTAGAAAGGTTAATCTGATAGCATGTGTAGGATGAACAGGTGTGAAGTGACTAGAGGTGGGGACACCCAATAAAGGGCCATTTTCAATGGCTCAGGTGAGAAACGGGGACAACTGAACCAGGACAGTAGCAAAGGGGGTTTCAGTAAGAAAACTGATTTGAGATACTGTGAATGTAGAAACACTGGAATAAATTGTACACAGTGATGGGAAAGAGGAAACATAGCCCCACGGTGCTGAGCCTGGGTGCCCAGCAGGGATTTAACGGTGCTTACCCTGCAGCTGTTGATCTCAAGACACAGCACCGCAACTGCCTGAGCCTACTGACATGTCTGCCTGTGATGTGGGCCATAGCGGAGCCACGCCCAGTGGCTGCCAATGCTGATGTGGCACTCCCCCCATCCAAACACCAAACCAACATCCATAGTTTACCAGGTGGAAAGCATGAGGACAAACCTTCTGAAAACCTGA
Organism: Hyperoodon ampullatus; assembly: GCF_949752795.1. Classification (NCBI taxonomy): domain Eukaryota; kingdom Metazoa; phylum Chordata; class Mammalia; order Artiodactyla; family Ziphiidae; genus Hyperoodon; species Hyperoodon ampullatus. The sequence continues at coordinate 42,340,192 of NC_136918.1, forward strand.
TTTGGAATCGTGGCTCACCCATGAATTTGACATACGACCTTAGGTGAGTGACTCTCATTATTGAGCTTTTGAACCCCTATCAGTAAAAGAGAGACAAAAATCCTCTACCTGTGCTTATCGCTTATGTTTTTTGTGAGGTCCTCAAAGCACTGTGGAAACTGAAAAACCCTGTGCAAAGGGGAATTACTAATATTACGGTCACTGTCCTCCTCAAGCAATCTCTTCCATCCTCAGCTTTATATAGACCTAGGTATTATTAGCACCTGACTGGAGGCCTATATCTACATCTATCCTTCTCCCTACCCTAACTAACACTTCTTTTTTGTTTCTCTGATCCTGGAATTGAGAGATATTTAGCATAGGGTTTACCATAAAGATAGTTTTCTCCCAAATGCCACCAAGTCTTGCAGGGCACCCAATATATACAACCTCCATTTCACTGTGGAAAAGACCACAATGAAATGAAATTTAAATATTTTGATATTACTTGAATATCTGAAATGCTACTATATCAACATTCTCAAATATTTTCTTAATCTCAACAATTACCAGGACTTGGGGATCCGTCAACACTGACCCTGGTGGTTAACTACCTTCACTCTCCTCTCTGATGCATTAAATATCCCCAGATTCAAACACTAAATGAACAGTAGTAATCTGTTCTGACTCTGGATAAGATAAACTTGGTGTTGGATTTATTGAAAGGTGATTGGTTGATCTCCAAATTCTCACTGTCCTGAAGGATTTTTCCAAGGAAATTTTAATAGATGGTTTTAGAATATAACTTAACCCCCCCACTAGTTGGGTCTCCACAGCTTTCCAGAGATGCACAGCACCAGCACTCTTAACATATTGCAGAGGAAATACCTGTCTCTGCAACAGAGCCAAGGCTGCCATAGATTAGGTTTATGACAAGGAAGAGGAAGCTAAAGCTACCTGCCACTGTGGACCTGAAAGTGATGACTGCCTCTAGGTCCTGGCTCTGGGGCTTTCAAGCTGACTCACCTTACCTGAATATTGGAGAAAATACACATCCTACCTCACGGGAATGTGAAGATAACACACAGGACAAAAGTTCTGTGAACAACACAACAACAAGCAGATATCAGCTTTTATAAAATGGCAAAGAGAAAAGATTCCACTGTGTCTTTAAGAGGATTTCCAGTGAGAAGAGAACATTTCTCTCTTATAAAGACTTGCTTATAAAAATATTTTTCAAGGAATTCAGCTCACATGGTCCAGGAAACACATTATGGTCTACTGTAGCATGCAAATTCAGTGCTCAGCACATTATGGAAACACAAATATAATCACGATCCCCCAAGGCTTGTAGGTTCTGATTTGGTCTCCTTCCTTTCTTCATTCTTTTCTTCCTTTCTTTTTTTTTCCTTTTATTTCCTACTTTCTCCTTCCCTTCTTCTACTTCTTCTTCTATATCACACCATGGCGTGGAAAAATTAAATCAGCTTATCTCAAATCTAAAGGAGATTTATTTCTTTCATTTTTTGAAAACTTTTTCCTTAATGGGTTAAATGCCAAACTCCTAAGAACTTTTCAATGTAACAAAAGGTAATTGTTTTAAGGCACCGAGGTATGCTTTCCATCAGTGCCTAAAAAATTGGAAATAAATGAAAGCCAGTGAAAAAGCTGAATAGTCCTCACTTGGCAATTATTCAGCCCTTGGAGATTTCCAAGCCTTTTGCAATCATTAATTAATTAGTGAAGATGACATTCCACTTTACTGAGGCTGGGAACATGACATAAAGAGGTCTAGAGGCTTTCCTCAAGCTCAGAGAAGAATATCAAGGGAGGAACTGGGATTAGAATTAGGAGCTCACTTCTCAAGCCAGGAGTCACATCGCTAAGCCAAGCAAAGTTAATATTTGAGACAATAAGGTGCTCTGTGCACAGGTGCAGTTGAATACAGTAGTGTTCTGCTCAAAGACCAACTGAGAAAGAGCCCACCCCTTCATCCACCAGTGCTCCCACAACACACACAGACGACAGATATCTGTAGCTTCATCAGCCTCTTTCCCCTTTCCCAAAACAAAGACAGATGGCTAAATATCAGTCTCTAACCACTCTCCTTAATAATCACAGCAAAATGTACATGATTTGATTTTCATTTTTTAAATGCACAATATAATGTTAAAACACATGACACTGTTGAAAAACAAATATTTCATATTTTTTTAAATGACATGACATCCACTGATGTCCAGAATCCTTAACAAGGTAATAGATCATCCTGAATAATTCTTTTACTCCAATAAGAAGGAAAATCAAGTTTCATGCTTTCTGGAGAGTGGTTAGTAAAAGTTCATTCTGTTAGCCCAAGTAAGTTGATGAAGACAGACCAAATACTAGTGATGTTTCTGGACCTAACATCTTAGAACCAGGTCTTGCAGCGGGTGCTGATCCTTTTGTTTACACTACTGGATTGGTTCCAGAGGGCCCAGTGACATGATGGGAAATCAGGAAACTCGAAGGTTGGCTTTGTACTTCACCAGATCATCCTCTCCACCTAGACATACTTTTGCTCTGTCTCATGTCTGTTTCCCCAGGTGGGGTAATAGGATCCTTAAATAACTCAGGGCCCATCTCCTGCTCTTAGGAACATCACTCAGCCATCCTATCACAGTCAGGCTGCTTTGGACAGGGCAAAACTGCATACCTATTGGAACTTAAATGTTGATGGCCATTGTCCCAACCTAAATTTTTAATCTTCTGTAGGGGAATTTGTTGCAATTGTACCAAAGTGAGGTAAAGTTGAATAACCCCATTTTCTTCTGAACCAGTTGCTCTGGGGTCAGGACAGACGAATGCAAATATACTGCAATGTTAACAAAGGGCAAGGTTGTCCAGCTTGGCTATTTTGGGCAATATTTATTTTAAAAACAAAACAAAACAAAAAAACCTTAATAACATTTCTTTTCATAAAGAGATTTTTGGAAAGAAAGTCCTTCCAAGAGTAATGTTTCAAAAACACTTAACATTTTCACTTGAAATCTTTATGTTGGAAGATGATCATGGCTTGGTCCACTTTCATGTAATGGGCAATCATAAGGTTGATGGATGCCTCCAGCTACCCACAGGCCCCACTTGCTGGGAAGGGCTCTTTCCTCTAAGGAACCTAAAATCCATCTGCATCATTAACAGAGCAGATGCTTTCATGTGAGAATAGTGATTTAGTAAACTCCCTACCCAGAGAGTAAGTACCTCACTAAATTCTGTTATAATGTTGAAAATGTGAATGGATATGCCTGGAAATTGACAAACTCAACTGTGTAAAGGATTAAAAAACAAACAAACATATAGTCCAAACTTCCACCCAGTACATCCTCCCAATTTATCATTGAACTTCTTGATAATAAAGGGCTCTCCAATTTCTGATTTCTTACAGTTCTTACTATGGGGAAGGGAGTGCTCGGTTCTAACACAATGGCTGGAAACTAGATTGGTTTCTCCATCTATCTCCTTCCAAGTAACTCTCCTTGGTTCCTCTTTTCACGGTGGGAGGAAACATCATCATATTGGTTCTAGGACACATGAAAAATCCAAGTTGTAGGTGAGTAGGTGTGTATAGTATTATATCTTACCTATTCACAGGAAGTAATTGAACATGTTGACTTAAAACACATACGTGCTTGAAATTAAATCAAACAACAAAAAAGATAATTGTCATAAAGAATTTTTTTAAGTTGCCTAATAGGGTTAATGGTTGGAGAGTAATATTCTTCTTGGAGGATCATTAATGTAGATAAACAAGGGGTAATAAACAACTGCCATTCTACTACAGCCCCTTCCCAAAGAAAACTAGACAAGATATCTGCATTACCTTAGATCTCCTTAGCCTCACCTGTCTCCTGCGCCCTTGTCCACTTGTTCTTCCCCAGCAGTCAGTATGGTACCAACTTTGCTTGGGTTCTGACCGCCTTCACATGAGCCCAGACTGTCATCAGTTCATCTCATGTTGCCCTGAGCACCTCTCACCTCCACATGTGGGAATTCCCTGTCCCTGCTGAGGCATCAGATACTTCAAATCTATTTAGTGACCAAGTAAATGCAACATCTAAGTGTGAGGAAGTCTATGACCCACAGAAGGAAGCTCTGACCAACAGGAAAGGAGCTGGAAGATAAATTATTTTCCCTTCCTCTCCCCAAACAGATTGTCCTGAGCTGCTATGGTTCATATGGTCTTTTGGAAGATGGTCCTTCAAGATTGAAAAATTAGTTGTTCTTGATACTAAACGGAAGCCATATTGGTAACACACCCCCATATCCCCAAATAGGATCTCCCCATTTTCCTGCTTCGCTCATGTACTTCCTTCAGATTGTACTTTCTAATGAAATAAAAGTAGCACATATACTTCTGTCTTAGGCTCTGCTTTCTGGGGAAGGCAGACCAAGATAGGTACCCCCTTATTCCCATCACTGTATTAATGAGTTCCCTACCTTTGGTTGCAGTGGTGGTGCACAGGGGGCTGAAACAGGATCTGTGATATAGGTCTTCTTGGGACCAGCAACTGGATACATCCCAGCAGGGTTCTGGTTCCCGGTGCCAGAAGGAGTATACCCTTGTTCCCGCTTCCAGGTATTTGGGTGACCTTGTTGACCATAGGCAGGATCAGAGTCATTTTTGCCCCCATAGCCAGGCCCCGCTGCACAATAGGGTTCATAATAGCGTCCTTGGTTGGGAGCATACCCATACCCAGGCTCAGGCTGAAGTCCTGGTGGTGGAATATATGCATAATCCATGCCTCCCCGTGTAGAAGGAGGTGGACCCTGCCCAACGATAGGAACTGGTTGAGTGTTATAGCCCTGCGCCCCTGGCCCTGAGCCATAAAATTGTCCTGGTGAAGGGGCAGCCATGTAATGAGAGCTGGGCTGGGCTGACTTCACCTGCACATTGAAGGTAGGCCTTGAAGGGGTAGATGCCGTAGTGTAGGAGGCTGGGATGGGCTGAGGCTGGGGTTTTAGCGTTCCAATTGGAGCCACGGGGATGGGTCCAGCCTGGGGTACAGGCTGTGGCTTCAATGTAGACTTTTTCGTTGCCGTCAGAGGGGGCTGGTTTGGTATGACCATTCTCTTATGTCCTGTGACAGGGGTGGAGACTGGAGGAGAAGCTGTTGTTGCGCTAGTAGAGCCCTAAAGCAGAAAAGAGAAAAGGAAAAAAAAAAAAAAAAGACAAAGATTATTGCTAATGAAAAATAAAAATACATAAACCGACAAATATTAATAAATGCCATTATTACTTTTGTATTAACTCGGCAAAACATAAACAAGGCATGGTTCCTGCCTTCTAAGAGTTCACAGACAACACAAAAATCAGTTGCGCTTCTGTGTACCAATTCCATTTATAATAACATGAAAAAGAAAGAAAAAACTTAGGAATAAACTTAACCAAAGAAGTGAAAGTCTTATACACTGAAAAGTACAAAATGCTGCTGATAAATTAAAGAAGATATAACTAAATGGAAAGACATACCATGTTCATGGATTGGAAGACTTGATATTGTAAAAATGTTAATACTACTCAGAGCAATGTACAGATTTAACGTAATCCCTGTCAAAATCCCAATGGAACTTCTCTGCAAAAATAGAAAAATCCATATGCAATCTCAAGAGACTCTGAATAACCAAAACAATCTTGAAAAAGAAGATTGGAGCTCTCACACTAGCAACTTCAAAATTTATTACAAAGCTATAATAATCAGTGTTCCATTGGCATAAAGACAGACATAGACAAATGGAATAGAATTGGGAGCCCAGAAATACATCCTTGCATACATGGTTTGATTTTTGACATGGGTGCCAAGACCATTTGATGGGCAAAGGATAGTCTTTTCAACAAATGGTGCTGGGAATACTGGACATCCACATGCAAAAGAATGAAGTTGGACCCTTACTTTGCACCATATACAAAAAGTAACCCAAAATTCTAGCTCTAAATGTAAGAGCTACATTCTACGAGGCCACCATCACCTTGATACCAAAACCAGACAAGGATGTCACAAAGAAAGAAAACTACAGGCCAATATCGCTGATGAACATAGATGCAAAAATCCTCAACAAAATACTAGCAAACAGAATCCAACAGCACATTAAAAGGATCATACACCATGATCAAGTGGGGTTTATCCCAGGAATGCAAGGATTCTTCAATATACGCAAATCAATCAACGTGATACACCATATCAACAAATTGAAGGAGAAAAACCATATGATAATCTCAATAGATGCAGAGAAAGCTTTCGACAAAATTCAACACCCATTTATGATAAAAACCCTGCAGAAAGTAGGCATAGAGGGAACTTTCCTCAACATAATAAAGGCCATATATGACAAACCCACAGCCAGCATCATCCTCAATGGTGAAAAACTGAAACCATTTCCACTAAGATCAGGAACAAGACAAGGTTGCCCACTCTCACCACTCTTATTCAACATAGTTTTGGAAGTTTTAGCCACAGCAATCAGAGAAGAAAAGGAAATAAAAGGAATCCAAATCGGAAAAGAAGAAGTAAAGCTGTCACTGTTTGCAGATGACATGATACTATACATAGAGAATCCTAAAGATGCTACCAGAAAACTACTAGAGCTAATCAATGAATTTGGTAAAGTAGCAGGATACAAAATTAATGCACAGAAATCTCTGGCATTCCTATATACTAATGATGAAAAATCTGAAAGTGAAACCAAGGAAACTCTCCCATTTACCATTGCAACGAAAAGAATAAAATATTTAGGAATAAACCTACCTAAGGGGACAAAAGACCTGTAGGCAGAAAATTATAAGACACTGATGAAAGAAATTAAAGATGATACAAATAGATGGAGAGATGTACCATGTTCTTGGATTGGAAGAATCAACATTGTGAAAATGACTCTACTACCCAAAGCAATCTACAGATTCAATGCAATCCCTATCAAACTACCACTGGCATTTTTCACAGAACTAGAACAAAAAATTTCACAATTTGTATGGAAACACAAAAGACCCCGAATAGCCAAAGCAATCTTGAGAACGAAAAATGGAGCTGGAGGAATCAGGCTCCCTGACTTCGGACTATACTACAAAGCTACAGTAATCAAGACAGTATGGTCCTGGCACAAAAACAGAAAGATAGATCAATGGAACAGGATAGAAAGCCCAGAGATAAACCCACGGACATATGGTCACCTTATCTTTGATAAAGGAGGCAGGAATGTACAGTGGAGAAAGGACAGTCTCTTCAATAAGTGGTGCTGGGAAAACTGGATAGGGACATGTAAAAGTATGAGATTAGATCACTCCCTAACACCATACACAAAAATAAGCTCAAAATGGATTAAAGACCTAAATGTAAGGCCAGAAACTGTCAAACTCTTAGAGGAAAACATAGGCAGAACACTCTATGACATACATCACAGCAAGATCCTTTTTGACCCACCTCCTAGAGAAATGGAAATAAAGACAAAAAAAAACACATGGGACCTAATGAAATTAAAAGCTTTTGCACAGCAAAGGAAACCATAAACAAGACCAAAAGACAACTCTCAGAATGGGAGAAAATATTTGCAAATGAAGCAACTGACAAAGGATTAATCTCCAAAATTTATAAGCAGCTCATGCAGCTCAATATCAAAAAAACAAACAACCCAATCCAAAAATGGGCCGAAGACTTAAATAGGCATTTCTCCAAAGAAGATATACAGACTGCCAACAAACACATGAAAGAATGCTCAACATCATTAATCATTAGAGAAATGCAAATCAAAACTACAATGAGATATCATCTCACACCAGGCAGAATGGCCATCATCAAAAAATCTAGAAACAATAAATGCTGGAGAGAGTGTGGAGAAAAGGGAACACTCTTGCAGTGTTGGTGGGAATGTGAATTGGTACAGCCACTATGGAGAACAGTATGGAGGTTCCTTAAAAAACTAAAAATAGAACTACCATATGACCCAGCAATCCCACTACTAGGCATATACCCTGAGAAAACCATAATTCAAAAAGAGACATGTACCAAAATGTTCATTGCAGCTCTATTCACAATAGCCTGGAGATGGAAACAACCTAAGTGTCCATCATCGGATGAATGGATAAAGAAGATGTGGCACATATATACAATGGAATATTACTCAGCCATAAAAAGAAACGAAACTGAGCTCTTTGTAATGAGGTGGATAGACCTAGAGTCTGTCATACAGAGTGAAGTAAGTCAGAAAGAGAAAGACAAATACCGTATGCTAACACATATATATGGAATTTAAGGGAAAAAATGTCATGAAAAACATAGGGGTAAAACAGGAATGGAGACACAGACCTACTTAAGAATGGACTTGAGGATATGGGGAGGGGGAAGGGTAAGCTGTGACAAAGCGAAAGAGCGGCATGGACATATATACACTACCAAATGTAAGGTAGATAGCTAGTGGGAAGCAGCTGCATAGCACAGGGAGATCAGCTCGGTGCTTTGTGACCGCCTGGAGGGGTGGGATAGGGAGGGCGGGAGGGAGACACAAAAGGGAGGGGATATGGGAACATATGTATATGTATAACTGATTAAATTTGCTAAATAAAAAAAAAATGTAAGAGCTAAAACTATAAAACTCCTTAAAAAAACACAGAAGAAAATAATTCATGACATTGGATTTGGCAGTGATTTTTTAAAAATACATATAGAAACATCAAAAGCACCAGCACCAAAAGAAAACAGATAAATTGAACAATGGGATCTCAAACAAACTACCGGAAGACTTGGTCACCATACTGCTAAAAGGCAATATTAGAGAAAGAGAGCTGAAGGACTAAGCAGAGGGAACAAAAAAAAGCAATGAGGGGTGTTGGGAGAAATAAACAAATACTGCTGGTACAACAAAAGAAATACTAAATTTAGGATCAAAGATTCCTGTCAAAGAGTGATTTACCAAAGATAACTCAAATGCAGCCTCCTCCCTTTACATCTTTCTGTTTTTTATCGCATTCATTTGTTCAATTCGGAAATACTTACTGAATGCCCTAAAAATGTCCTAAGGCCACAAAGATTAAAAGACTTTCTGCTGAACTGTGAGAGGTCTTGGTTAGGTTGGGGATAAGTAAAGGCTTAGGGAAGGTTTGAAGATTCAAACATTCATCCTAAGGCACTAGTCTATTAGGAATCTGTAAACATTCCAGTGACAGAATGTCTTAATTTTGTTCTGGCTTACTATGATTAGATTTGTTGATACAAGAAATGAATGACCACACCCTAATTCGGTTGTTCATTAATTTCCAGGTCAATTCTAGTATGTATAGGAAGAAACGACACAAGACTTTATATTACTCTACTGTCATTTGCCCACACCAAGCCATTAGAGATACATACATGTGGGGCAGATGCTAACTGCTTCCCCATACCCACTGCCCTTCTTCATTACTCAAAAAAATTCAGTTTTGTTTGGGGCAGCAATGTGCCCACTCTTCCCTAGATTACTTTGCAGGTAGGAGTTGCCATGTGACACAGTTCTGGCCAATGGGATGTATGCGAAGCATTTCTGGAAAAGCTAGAGCTCTCCTGACACAGCACGATCCCTTCCTACTTTTCCCTTTTCCTCCTTCCTGCCTGGGATGTGGATGTGGGGCTGGAGATAGTACAGCTATCCTGTCCCCACCATAACATACAAGTATACTGATTTAGACATATGGCTTTCTGGGAATAGCTTTCTGGTGATCTAGGTTGATCCAGAGATAAAGATTAAAACATCTTAGGGATGTTTGGTTAACATATAGTAGTTCTCTCTCTCTTTTTTTTTTTTGACCATGCTGTGCTGCTTGCCCGATCTTAGTTCCCGGACCAGGGATCTGGGAACTAAGGGATCAAACCTATGCCCCCTTCAGTGGAAGCGTGGAGTTCTAACCAGTGGACTGCCAGGGAATTCTCTGTATAGCGGTTCTCAACTGGAGAGGAAATCTCCTAGTGACCAGGGAGAGTTTAGAAATGTGTGGCAATGTTTTTTACTGTCACAGTGATTAGGGGATTCTATTTTCACTGAACGGTTAAAAGGCAAAATGACATCATTGTCAAACCCAAGCTGACAACAGTGCCTCTCTTGAGAGACACCAGTAAACTCTTGAGCCACATGTCTTCTGGGAACCTGATTGTGAAGTTCCCAGCTGTCAGCCAAGGAGGGTCACTGGTCCTTTCTAGGATCTCTCTTCTACCACACTCTCTCCTCCTATTTAAATCACTGCTCTCCCCCTTGGTCCTCTTGAACCTAGGGAGATGACAGTTCTGACTCTGCTAGCCCCAGATTATCACTTTGTCCCTAATGGCTTCTCTATACCCAAGTGGACCTATGTACACAATGCATTTATAAATCAGCTCCTTGAGAGGGATGAGTTTCTGTGTGCTCTCATTTTCATTGGGATCTGACTGTGACAGCTATCTTTTCCTGTCAGTTGTGATTTGTCTCAATTGTAGTTTCCTAGAGATTTTGTAATTCTAGATTTAGTTTTCTGTTAAGTTACAGAAAGCTGTTGAATAATCTTTTTTCCTTTTTTGATAGCCTCTGAGGGAGCAAACCTGCCATTTCCTTTTGTAATTTAATCATCATTGAGTATTCTTGTCTTGGTGGAGTAGCCTTTCCCTTCTGTATGAAGGTGGTCCCAATAGTACCCAACAGAAGATGCAGTTTCCACATTAAGTGGTTTGTTAAAATATATATCCTGAAGAAATCCCTAAATAAGTGCTCAGTAAGACCCTGACATTCTGTAGCAGAGAGTATGGAAGAGTCAGTTCGAACCTAAAAAAAAAAAAAGTAAGGTTAGATTTTTCTAGTCAACCATGTCGGTCTTTAAAAATGTCCACATTGGGGACTGACTCTTCCCCCCATTAGCGTGGTACTGGCCACTGAACAGAAAAGAAGCCCTGGCTCACACCTGGCTCTGGCCCTAACCCCTCCATCTCCAGACCCACCTCCTACCAAGGTGATAGCTGCCAGCACACCCTGGGGAAAGATGTAACTCGTGCTCACTTCAGATACAGTTCTCCCACCAAAGCCACTGGGCAGACTGTATAGGGATGCTCCCACACAAGGACACGTCTTCAAGACTGGGATGGGTAACTGTTTCATCAAATTTCATTGAGACAGAGAAAGTTAAGCAAAATGAGAAGGCAGAGGAATTTGTTTCAAAGGAAAGAACAAGGGAAAAAAAACCTGAAAAAACAACTAATGACACAGAGATAATTTATCAAATAAAGAGTTCAATCAAGGCTTTAAAAAAATGATGCTACTGTGCTATGAAATTTTGATAAAAGCATTGTTTTAAAAGTGCTTAAGTGTTTATCAGTGTTTAGGTGTACAGAATTGTGCAAAATCACTGATGGAGTATTTTTGAAAGATGATGATAATAATAATTGTTATTATTATTGTTAACTATAATAATTACAGCTTAAAATAGTTTATTGTGTTACACCCTCTACTAAGCAATTAACAAATCTATCATTTTATTATAATTTGTTAAAAGTTCCTGATAAATAAAAATTAAACTTGATAAATGTAAAAAAAAAATGTCCACATGGATGGAACTAAATATAAGAAGGAATAAAGCTTTGCTTTACTTTGATGACTCAAGATCAGCAGAAACCCAGAGTTCCTATTTTAAACACTTTACAAACCCAACTATAAATGGAGACAGTGACTGAGCAACTGAGCTAATGACAGGCATACTCTGGGCCGCAGCTGGAAAGGAGTCTGCCCCAAAAACAGATACTTCAAAAGTCACATACTTTGAAGATGAAAACCAATCACGTTCATAAAGTAAACAAAAAAGAATGTAGACCTAACTCCTTAGAAGCAACTTTTTTCAACAAATTTCTCTTTCACTTTTTCTTGGTGAACATGCACACATGTGCACACACATTCACTACTTACAGATTCCTAAAGTCTTTGAAGGAAGGCATCAGGGAGCAATTTCAGGAGCAATTGCTATCTTCTAGGAAATATCTCCCTAGATGAGAAGGCTTCTCACAACTTTATTATGAATTCTGCTATGTATGTGCCGGCATGTTTCTGAGTATTTTCTATTTCAAAACTACGTGTGTGAAAATAGCACATTTAGCTCTATTTTTTTTTCCTTTGCAATTTTAAATTCTTTACCTCATTGGAGGTGGAAGGGGTAAAGAACAGGAATCATTTTAAAGCATACTTATTTATGTTCTTGATGATAAAAGAAAGCTATGGCAACACTTTCTTGGCCCACATATTCAATTAAATACACAGCAAATCTTTTCTACTTACTGGATTAGTAGGCACTTGCAAATATTTATTTTGGGCATTTCATTTCTTTTTTGTTCTTTGCAAGAATTCTTGAAGTTTTATCATGATTTAACATTTTCATTTTGAAAAACAAGCACATTTTTAAAATTACACTCATACAGATATATATATATATATATATATATACATATACATACACACGTATATACATATTTTTTCCCCTGAGACTTGAATGTCTCTGTAGCAGTGTTTTTATGTGGTTATTTTTCCATTAATTGTTTTCTAAGCATCTTCAATATGGAAAGCTCGGTGAGGTTAATGGGAGGAGGATAGTGTCCCAGGATGAATAGCACATGTCTTCCTGTCCCCCAGGAGTTTGTATGTAGTCTGGTAGAGGGACTGATCAATTACTGTTTGAACGGATGTCTCCACTACCAGGCAGAACTGGCTGTGGCCATGAGACAAGAACAGACAAGGGGCTGTAAGAGCACCTCTCATGCTCACCTTTGGGAGCAGGCCCTCAACTTCCTTTTTGCCCAACTCGGAATAACATCTTACATTCCTATATCCCTCTTACCGTTGACCCGCCCATTCCCTGAACACACCCCGCATGTACGTACACACACACACACACACACACACACACACACACACCCCTAATCTACTATTATGTCTTCTATATAAGCCCTGATTACTTCTGGCATCCCTGTACTTTACCCCGGTCTCACTTTCTCTCTCCTAGTTCTGGCTCCCATCATCACTTCTCAGAGCCATGAGAAGCCATGATCTAACCTCACTTCTCTCTCCTATCTCCTCCTCAATACTGTCACAGTGATCTCTCTAGCGTGACTATCTGATCCCGGCTCTCTGCTGATCCAGATTTGCCAATGACTCTGCCTTGTGTGCAACTCTTTTTATCATGGTGTACTCTCTCTCCCTTTTTAAATAAGGACATTCCAATCTAGCCCTTGCCTTTCTGTCCAGACACCTCCTTATTTCCTATATTAGTCACAGCATATTAAGCCTAGTCTTAGGCTTACGTAGAGACGGGAATAGACCATACACTCATGTGTGTACTCATATCTGTCCACCAGCACCTCCTTCTATAGTCTATGATTTGTTCTTTATGACTCTCTTCCATGTTTCTCATCTGCAGCTCAAACATAGCCATCTTCTTCCTGGAAGTTGCCTACTGATTCTTTAAGTCTCTGATCAAATGGCGCCTCTTCTGTAATGTCTTTCTGGAAGTCTGGAGACATCCATTAAACAGTTACTATGTATTAGCCCCTATACCAGACTATAAACCGCTGGGGGACAGGGAGACATCCTATCCTCTTCCCGTTAGCCTAACAGAGCTTTACATGTTGAAGATATTTACAAAATAATTAATGGAAAAATAAAAGCATAAAAAGACATAAAAATCCCCTGGAAGGATTTTGGGGGTTTTCTATGGTCCTCTGGCTATACCACCAATGGGCTTTGTATATACCTCCATTAAAGCAAATACCTTACAGGGTTTTCATAACTGACTTGAATGTTTTATAAGTTGGGAAGAAGTCAAACTGTAAGCTACAGAAAATCAAATTATCATAGATAGAAATCTATCTACGGTCATAGATAGAAATTTGTCTTTTGTAATAGAAAGGGCAGCCAAGAACCACTATGTCTGTTCAACAGTGACAGCAAGGACCCAGGCTCTTGCTAGCTTTCTGCTAGAAGTACTTTTCCAATCTTTCTATAAAAGTGCTACTGACAACATTAGTCAACACATTGCCCAATCGCCCCTGAATAAAGATCCTTTTTATCTGACACAGGACCTCCTCTCCTCTATTAACTCTCTCCAGGACCACGCCCACAACTTGAAATAGCTCCTATGTATGATGACTCTCTTGAAGTTCTCTCTCCAGAATCCATATGTACATGAAATGCTAGACCCCAATATTCAACTGTCTATTTCATGTGTTTATGTGGAAGTTTCATTTGCTCTTCAGGCTCAAGATGTTAAAAACTGTTTCATCATCTCCCTTGAATCTGCTTTTCATGCCTTTCATCTGGTTTTCTCATCCACCCTAGCACTGTTCAAATGAGAACACTAGGAGTTATTCTTCAGCCTCTCCTTCACATCCCATTCAAGTACCAAATCCTGTGGATGCTATTCCCTAAATAGGAAATTCTATATCTCTCAAAGTTGTCTGCATTTCAACCATTTCCTCTGCTGTAATTCAATTCCAAGACACCACCACCTCTCACCAGGAATTATCCAACAGCATCCAAACTGGTCTCCCAGTATCTATGCTTGTTCCCCTTCAATGAATCCTTCATTCTGTAGGAAGAGTGATTTCTCTCAAATGCAGATCTAATCACATTACTTTCCTGCTTAAAAATCTTCAGTGGTTTAGTAGAGTGATTTGGACTCAATCTATTTCTTCTGTCTCTCCTTGAGAGGTACATGTCATGTCACTCTCGAGAAGTACATGTCATGTTACTCTCAGACACTGACTTCCTTTCATATCTGATGTGCTAGACTCTCTCCTATCTCATGGATTATACCTCTGGGCCTTCCCACCTCTCTCTGGATTCTATGTCTAGCTAATTCCTAGGAACCCCTGAAGTCTCAGCTTGAGTGCCAGGTTCCTCAGTGAACCTTTGCCCAAATCCTCTGGCACAGTGAGCTCTTCTACACATATCACACTTGTGTATGTCCGTTCTCATAAAGTTAGAGATTGTCCCTTTTATTCGCTGCTGCTTTTCCACTGGCTTTTTCATATCATAGTACATAGTAGGCATGTAACAAACATTTGAATAAATGAGTAATGGTCTCCCAAAAAAGTGCATTTCTCTTGTCAGATTACAACCAAATATGTAAAATATGAGCTATCTCATTTCTCTTATTACTTGACAATCAAGGAACTCTGATATAACACATTTTTTAACATCTTTATTGGAGTATAATTGCTTTACAATATTGTGTTAGTTTCTGCTGTATAACAAAGTGAGTCAGCTATATGTATACATATATCCCCATAGCCCCTCCCTCTTGCGTCTCCCTCCCACCCTCCCTATCCCACCCCTCTAGGCAATCACAAAGCACCGAGCTGATGCAGCTGCTTCCCACCAGCTATCTATTTTACATTTGGTAGTGTATATATGTCAATGCTACTCTCTCACTTCATTCCAGCTTACCCTTCCCCCTCTCCGTGTCCTCAAGTCCATTCTCTAGGTCTGTGTCTTTATTCCTATCCTGCCCCTAGGTTCAACAGAACCATTTTTTCTTTTTTTTTAGATTCCATATATATGTACTAGCATACAGTATTTGTTTTTCTCTCTCTGACTTGCTTCACTCTATATGACAGAATCTAGATCCATCCACCTCACTACAAATAACTCAATTTTGTTTCTTTTTACAGCTGAGTAATATTCCATTGTATATATGTGCCACATCTTCTTTATCCATTCATGTGTCGAGGGACACTTAGGTTGCTTCCATGTCCTGGCTATTGTAAATAATGCTGCAGTGAACATTGTGGTACATGACTCTTTGAATTATGGCTTTCTCAGGGTATATGCCTAGTAGTGTGATTGCTGGGTCATATGGTAGCTCTATTTTTAGTTTTCTAAGGAAACTCCATACTGTTCTCCATAGTAGCTGTATCAATTTACATTATTTAACACATTTTTGACTGGAGGCGTATTATGGCCACAGGCGTTAGTTTCTGCAAAAATCCCCCAGTCAATAATGTGTTCATGCATGCTTAATTACAGTAATCTCATTAGTCTCTCCCTCCCTCTAAACAGTTTAAGGACTTTACTTTTTGAATTTATTAACACTACTATCTTTCAAAGAAGCATTTGAGGTGCTTATTTTCATTTCAATGGTCAGATTGTATATGTAAGTTCTACTTGATGCCAGACCAAACTCCTACAGAAATAGTCAAAGGGCAAATTTTAAATAAAAGTACCATGAAAAGAAAGAGACTAAAGCATTTTAAAATAGTCTTTAACATGTACTGAAAAAAAAACACATTTTGAATTAACTATCAAAGAATTATAATATCCCAATCTCCTCAAATTTAATGAATCCAAGGTATTTATTAAACAAAAATTTATTGAAATTCTGCTGTGTCAGGCACTGAGCTAGTTGCTAAAGTCACAATAAGACAAAGTGAATCAAAGTCACTGCACTCAAATAATTCTTAATTCATTCAATTTTTTGACAAAATTTGGTGTAATGAGCAAAAATGATTTCTACTTGAAAGGAAACTTTCTAAGGTAACAAAGGGGAAAATATACAAAAGCTAAAGCCTGACATATACACAGCAACATAAAACTCAAAGCTCCTTCACTACATTTTGATTCCAGCTATTATAAAGACACGAAAACATGCTTAAGATGCTAAATGAAAATGTAAATATTAAATGAAAAACATAGAATGGGAAATCAATCATGTGTACAATACAGCTGAGGCTACACAGAATGGTATTTCCATATGGACAAGGACCAGACAAACTATGGAAAGAGAGATGGTTGATTTGTTAGAAGATAGGGTTACAAATATTTCAACTTCAATTTTCTTTTCATGACAACTGTTTCAAGTTATTTGAACAAGACCTGATGACCATTTGTCACTTGTAGTTATGTATTTTATCTGTATATCACTGTGGCAGTAAAAACAAACTACAATACCTCCTGGTATCTTTAAAAAGATGTATAATAATAGTAAACACTTATGTAACATTTACTTTCCGTAAATATTTTGTATTCAATGCAGTTAATACTTACTCCTCACAAGTACCCTTGAGACAGAAACTACTACTTACCCCTATTTCCCAGATGAAGATACTGAAGTACAGAGAAATTAAGTAACTGCCCAAGGTTACACAGCTAGCAGGTGTCAGATCCAGGACTCAACCCAGGTAGCCTATTCCATAGTTCGAAGTTTTAAAAAACAATTCTACCTCTCTCGGGTAAAGAAAAAGTAAAATAAACCACATATGAGAAATTCACAAAAACACAAACAAGAGGCCTTCTCAGTCTATGTGGGTACAGAAAAATATTTCTCTCCTAGAAGAAAAATAATGGAGTAAATGGGACAACAGACAGCAAGTGATACTCAGTGTCATTATCTGGGAAACAATAGAGTGACATGAACTGTATACAATAAGAGTTCATAGTCTAAGGCAGCTGCTGTACTGTGCCAGCTGATTGCTGTCGTATAAAAAATGGATCCGACATTCCTCTTCTGACTTTAAAGCTTTGCTCATGATTGATTGATTGATTGCAAACACCAGGAAGCCAAATTTTGCAACTTCCATTCTCAGTTAAGGACACTGGCAGATAGAAATATCACCAGGGAGGATGAGCAATTAAATTGAAGGGTCATGCAGTAGAGCTCAGGGAGAAAACAATTCCAGCTTTGCCACTATTTAGAATTCAGTGACATTGAAAAATTCGTGTTATTTCTCCAGACGGACTCCTCATCGGAACAACAAAGAAGACCTAGGAATACTGTCATTTTCTCCTCCTATCTTTTTCTTCAAATAAGAGTCTTTCTATAACCCAAACAAGAAATGAGCTTCACTGGACAAGGCACAGAGTTGAGTGGAGCATGTCACACTTCTTGTTCTTCTAATACTATTTATTCCGCTACAAAAGAAGTCAGAAGGACATTCAAAATCCAGTGATTCTAAGAGTAAATTCTGAAAATTTGCAGTGAGTTTTACTGGCCAAAAAGAGCTTGATCTCATCATAAGGATTCACACCAGGTAGGTACCTAACAAATCATGACTGGATAAATGAATGGACAGGCTTGGTGTTTGAGTTTATACAGTGAGAGAAAAAAAAAAAAAAGAACCACGGCTTACCCATTTCAGTTATAAAGCCAGGCAAACATTATTTGCTACTTGTTTTTTGCTCAAGAAAAATTACTTAACATTTTCTCCAAGGCCTTAGTATAGAAAATAACGTAATTTTGCTTTATTGAGTCCCCTCACTGATTATCTTCCATAATTCAGGGTTTAATACTCACAGCTCCATTCCTCACTCATTCGAGTCACACCCTATCCACTTGATAGATGACCCCATGAGCTAGAAAACAACCCAACAGACTAAGAGTACAATATATGAATATGCTACTCTACATTTAGAGAAGCGCTTTTCAAGTCTGACTGCACAACAGAATCATTGAGCACTCTTTAGATACAAAGTATCTTGCATTTAGAGCTTTCTAGATACAAATTATCTTAGACCCAACCACTTGGGGAGTGAAATCTGGAAATTAAAAAGGGGAGGAACAAATTATTTTTTGTTGAGACCAGAGTTAAGAACCACCTTTTTAGGTTCTGTTGTTAAGCAGAATAGGGAATCAAACTTGGAGTTGGGGGCTATGGGTGACGGGAGGCTTTTATCCCAATTGTCTTCAAAGGGCAATGTGTATATAATTTAGACTTAGGAACCAACGTGATATTTGTTTCTATAAACTTCCTATGGGTGGGGCTTCCCTGGTGGCGCAGTGGTTGAGAGTCCGCCTGCTGATGCAGGGGACACGGGTTCGTGCCCCGGTCCAGGAAGATCCCACATGCCGTGGAGCGGCTAGGCCCGTGAGCCATGGCCGCTGAGCCTGCGTGTCCGGAGCCTGTGCTCCGCAACGGGAGAGGCCACAACAGTGAGAGGCCCGCGTAATGCAAAAAAAAAAAAAAAAAAAAAAAGACTTCCTATGGGCAATCTGTGGGTTAATTTGGTGATATGTATCAGAAGCCCTAACAAAGTCTGTACCTTGCAAGAATTTAACCTAAGGAAATAACCATGGATGTGTAAATCTTCAGATTTCAAGAAATGTTCATGGTAATGTAATTTATAAAAGTAAAAGATTATATGCAATTTAAATAATCAATACATGGGGATTGGTTAAATAAATGATGGTGTATATTCATATAATGGAATACTGTATCATTAAAATGTTTCAAAACATACCAACAATCTAGCAACTCCACTTCTGGATATATACCCCAAAGAGCTCATAGCAGGGAGGGACTCTAACAAGCATCTGTATACCCATGTTCATAGCAGAATTATTCACAATATCCAAAAATGTGGGAGCAACCAAAGTGTCCACTGACAGATGAATGAATAAACAAAATGTAGTATAAACATACAATGCTGTATTTTTCAGCCTAAAACAGGAAAGAAGTTCTGAAACATGCTAAAACATGAATGAACCATGAAAACATTACGCTAAAATGAAATAAGCCAGTTACAAAAGGACATATATTGTATGATGCCAATGATATAACGTACCTAAAGTAATCAAATTCATGACGACAAAGTGGAATGTGGTTACCAGGGTGGTCAGGGGAGGGGGAAATGAGGAGTAATTATTTAATTGATATGCATTTTCAGTTTGGGGGGAAAAAAAGTTCTGAAGACGTATGGTGGTGATGGTTGCACAACGATGTGAATATACTTAATGCCACTTAAATGTATCCTTAAAAATGATTAAGGTGGTGAATTTTGTTATGTATATCTTACTACAGTAGAAAGGAAAGAAGGAAGGAAGGGAGGGAGAGAGGGAGGGAAAAGAAAAGAAAGGAAAAAAGAAAAAAAAATCAACAATTTAATACATTTTAAAATCACATTAGGGAATATTGTTTTATATGTGTTAATCAATATATGCATCTATCTGTATCTCTCATATACACATACACATGTATAGAGCTAGAAGGATTTGTTCCCAAAATGATAACAGTGGTTAATTTAAGGGGGTGATTTTGGAGTATATACTTCTCCTATTTTCCAAAGTTTCTAACACAATCACATATTGTGAAAAATATATATAGATCTTCCTCTGCTATGTGCATATATACATACATACATACATATGCATGTAATATATATTTTAAATAATATATGAAATAAATTACTTTAAAAATTAATAGACACCAAAAATTAACATTGTAGTATCCCAGCTTGGGTGTGTTTGCGTGTACATAGAAAAAAAGGAAGGGACACAGGAAAAATTAAAAATGATTTTAAAATACTTTTAAAAGGTTAAAAAATGGCATCAGCTGATACAATTAACAGAAATTTTCATTTTTGTCTTCATATGTTTTTGAATTTTCTACATTAAAAGAAAAAGTTACCTCATGAATAGTAGTGGAAAACTGGTGAATGGTTAAAATGATCTCAAAGATTACTTTTGAATTAAAATCACAGTATTTTAACTGGTGCCACTGAGTTCAAAACAATGCTGCCAATATGGGGATGGGGACACTACTAATATGCTAATTTTCAGTCACTGATGGACACCTAAACCACGCACACACACCTGACGAGTCCCCCAAAGAGCTCTTGTCAGAGAGATACAAAAATGTCTTACTTCCGTGCATTGTATCAGAACTTGTTCACTTCACACTGCGGTGTTTTGGGAACACATACAACAGCTAGCAAGGGGCTATTCTCAATAACTTCAGAAGGCTGAAATTGAAAAAGCAGTATAGTCTGGTATGGTAGTCCAGGGCAGTTTTTGTCTTAGAAACTCTCCACTTAATTAATTCTCACAGCATTCTGAATGGTATAAGATACTTCAAAGACAAAGGGCTCCCTGGACTACTGAAGACATGGATGCCAGTACATCAACTTTCTCAGAAATAAAATCAAGGCAGTTGGGAGCACCAAGATGCTGCCTGAAGTCCTCCTTTCTTAATCCCTAACTATTCAACAGAGAAGCAACGACCCAGGTGGGCCATTCACATGTTCACATCTTCACCCACATGTTCATAAAACTAGCATGTCATCATGTTAAAACCAAGAAAGCCAGTATTTTAAGGAGTGTTTCCCCCCCAGTAAACATCAAATAAGGTGGTATGTCAACAGTTTTGACTTGGAGAGGTGTCCAGGGCTCCTATTTATATAAATACCTGTACAGTACAGAACACTTAGTCCCTAGCATGCATGGGACTGGCACCGGATAAAACGCCGTTGTGATGAGGGTTAATTCAATCTGAGTGTGTTCTATAATCTAGGAATGTGGCAAGAGAAGAGCCTACTCCCATAGCAAGTGACCTCATACACTGAGTCATCCCCTCAAGGGCCTATGTGCTTTTCTCCAATCAGGCCAGGGGGTTAGTGAAAAGCACCTAGAGTTGAAGCACCTAGTCAAGAAATAATAAAACACCCTCTCTGTGAGAATATGATTGTGCAGGTGCATTATTACATGACTGGTAGCACCAGAAGTTGGAATAATTCCTTTGGTGGGTAAACTGGCAATGAAAAGCCATTAAAATGCCCATAACTTACACTGATTGTACGTTTAAAAATAGAATATTAGAGGATGCTTGAGAAAAACATGGTGCATTGTTCTGACGGAATGTTATACAACTGGTAAGCAAGGAAGCAGGTATTCAAAACAATGGTCTATAAAGAAAAGTAAAATAAGAGTGCAGATGTATACTGATAAAATTGTAAACCAGTAATATTTAAGGTTAGTAGGTATTTCAAAGACTTATAGTAATGTGACTGAATGTTATAAATATGGCCATACTAATTTTTCTCCCCTTGGTATTTTAAAGGTTGTTGATTCCATCTCGTAATTACCTTCAGCCTTTCCAGTTCTCACTATTGATGTGTTGATACCCTAGTTTTGTCCACCATCACTGGTGCCCTAGTTTACTGCAAAATGTATACATACATATATATGTATACTGCATACACACACACATACACAGATATAGGTATTTTTAAATATGACCTCTTATTGGTCACTAGTACACTCTGCTGCAATCAGAATATTCCTAAAATCTAAGTTGATCGTTGCCTTCTTTTATTAAATCTCCCAAAGGTTCCCATTGTTCTTAGGATGAAGTTCATTTTTTTTTTTTTCCTGATACAGCCATCGCTTTGCTTTCCAGTCTCCTCTCTTCCTTCCCTCCCCCTGGGACTTGATGCTCCAGCCATCCTGCAGTTACCGGACTTGGACGCTTTCCAACCTGCCTCACCTCCCAACTCCTAATCAATACTCATCCTTCAGGTTTCAAATGAATGACACTCTGGAAAGCCAGTCAGTCCTGAGTCCCCATGTCTCAGTAAGGTATCCATCACTGGTGTCCCTTAACAGGCCATACTTCCCTTATGATAGCCCTTGTCCACTGTTTCGCAATTCCTTCTTTAATGTCATCTTCCCCTCTGAGCTTCATACAGACAAGGACTTTGTCTTTCTCATTCAACATATACTTAATGTCCAGCAAAAATATACTCCATATGTATTTATTCAATGAATGAATGATTTCAAGAATGCATTATTGACAATCCCTACAAAAGAGAGGTTCAATGAAATAAAACAAGAATGGCAGTAGTTGGCTAAATGTTAACCACTCCATACTCTTCTACTTTCCCCACCAGCTTTTTTTTGCCAAGCCGCACAGCATGCAGGATTTTAGTTCCCCGATCAGGGATTGAACCCACGCTCCTGTAGTGGAAGCATGGAGTCTTAACCACTGGACCGCCAGGGAAGTCCCTTCTCACCAGCTTTGTGAAGCCAAACCCTTAGTTATTTACTCAAGAAGTATTTAAGTATGATAGAGGATTCTGTAATTCAATCTAATTTTTAAAAAGTATTCTGAGTTAGTTTATGCATTTTAGGTTTCTTAGCTGTAGGTAATAGGAAATGTGGTGAGGCTGGTTCAGTAGCTTTTGGTTATAATCAACTACCATGATAGAACCGACCATTCCAGTCTATTGCTGCTACTCAGAAGCCATTAAAAGACAGAAAGATAAATAAAAGAGTGAGATCCTTTCAGGAAACCCCCAAGTCCTATAGGGGTTTCTCATTGCTGAAGTTTGCCTGTCAGGGTGGAAGTTAAAATGTGGTCACCTTTGAGACACAGTCTGAAGAGAGCTAACTGGTGCAGATGTAGACACAAAGGAATTTATAAGAAGAAATAAAGTTGACTTATTTGTATATCAATAAAATACATGATATTCTTTACAGAATCACAGAGTATTAGAGCTGGAAGGAGTTTGAAGGTCATAAATTTCTACCTTCTCCTCAAGGAAACTAGGCTCAGGAAAGATTCGCCCAAGGTGATAAGGCCTTGACAGGTCAGAATTAGAATCCAGTTTTCCAAGACCACTGTTGGAACTCTAATACCAGTGTTCCTGCGATCACACCAGAATGACCCGACTTAG
Source organism: Hyperoodon ampullatus (assembly GCF_949752795.1). Lineage (NCBI taxonomy): Eukaryota > Metazoa > Chordata > Mammalia > Artiodactyla > Ziphiidae > Hyperoodon > Hyperoodon ampullatus. The sequence continues at coordinate 42,363,619 of NC_136918.1, forward strand.
TAACAAGCTTACCAAAAGGCAACAAACCCAGTTTTGTTTCGTAACAAAAGTGAACCTCAGTATATAGACACTGGGCAGTATTGCGTGGAAATCACCCACGAGGCTCAAATGGGGACAGGTTGGGTTGCTGTGTTTTCATACAGGAGTTTCCAAAATAGTAGTGGAATTCAGTGAGGGAAGCCACCAGTGTGAGCAAGTGGCTATATTTGCTTCAGTGGAAACAAACAGACCCTTCGTTCACATATGTCCAAAGGAATCTGGGTGACCAAAAGCAAGTAAAAAGAAAAGGAATAGGTGGTGTGTTACAGTTCTCGGAGAATACGGTGAGCAAAAATTTGCTAAGACCTATTGAATATTTCAAATAAAATGCTGCAAGGACACCATATTTACAGTACAATAAGCTCATAGCACAGTCACTAGATGTTTGCTCTGGTTTTTTTTTCCTTTTTGCAGAAAAAATGCTCATTTTTAAATGATCACTGCATTATTATGATTTGAATATACATCATCCATATTATATATTGTATGGGAAAATGAAGTTTCTCTTCTCCTAACATATTTGTTCTCAGAAATGGAGGCTGTTTGTCCAGTTATTGTAGACAGATAAAAGGGCTGAATCACAGAAGGGTATAATTTCTAAGGAGAGAGCACTTTTGCCACCAAGTAGGAGAAAGAGTAGAAAATGTTTTCGTAAAAAGCAACTATTATGGCCAAATAAAAGCTCTAGTCACCAAACCTGTACATATCCCTTTATCCTTGTAAAACAAGCTATAAAAGCACATAATGACTAACTGCAGCAAAATTACTCACATTCTAACTTTGCACAATCGCTAAAATGGTTTTGGTTTTTTAACCCTCCCCCTTCAACAATTCTGCACTCCTAAAAATTTTTTTTCAACCACAGCACAAATGGTTATAGCAAACGAGTGTACCAGGCACATCTGCTGTTCCAGAAAGAATTCACTCTCCTGTGCCAAATCCACGTCTATCGGAAGAAATAAAAATAAATTGCGAGCAGGTTCAGCAAATGCCCGGATAAATCTCGCAGTGACCACATGGGGGTAGATTCATTTCTGCCCGTTGGTGTGGCCAAAAAAGGGTGAGGCAATGGAGGAGTTGATCTGGAAGCAAAGGTTTCTCTCACGCCTGTCTTTGTCACTCAGTCACCGAGAACACACTTAAGGTAGCTCCCTACTCGCTTTCTCTGGACAACTATTTAGATAATAGGATTGAGTTTTTATAACTTCAGATGTGAAGGGAAATTGGCACAGTGTTTTCCAATATATGGATAGTCTCCTTAAAAATACCAATGACAAGAGCAAAAGTAGTCCTAGTGTGCAATGGCGCCCCAAACCACCCAATGCTATTCTGTCCATTTATATTTTTGAAAGCTTTGCACATAGAGTCCATATGATATTTTAGATCATGCAGTGTGGTAAATGTGCTAAAATTTGAAGTAGTAAAGAATTTGTTTTCTCTTTTCTAGATAGACATTGTCAGCTAGAAATTTGAAGATGGCTCATGGGAGGGACCACCGTTATTTTGGCAATGGCACATGGTGACCGAGCCCTAAGGAAGAGCAAGGGAATGATGGCTAGGCCAAGATCAGGGTAGCAGCACCACTACTAAAACCCTTCAACAGCTGAAATCCTACAAATGGCTGATAGAGTTCAATCATTTGGGGGCTCATTTCTTCAGTGGAACTTCCTTCCAAAGGTAAAATGAAGAGTTGTTTTATCCTTTTTTCTTTCTTTTTAGCATTACAAAATAGAAAACAATAACAAATACAGATAAATATTCTTTGGGACACAAATTTAAATTGGGACAACAAGGTCTGAAAGTCCTGGGTCAAAACAAATTCACTTATGTTGTTCTTTGGGTCTCAATCTCCTCAATTTCATCTTATAAAAAGATGAGGGGATTTGAATGGAAGAATTCAAAGATCTCTGGTTGCACGTAGAGCGTCTCAGGAAAGCCTTTGATCCCATGAACTCTGATACCTGAGGTCCTCTGTGATGGTGTATAAACTGAGACACTTCTCATTCTGATACTATTTTCAAGATTCACTTCGATACATCTCAAGATCTATATACTTACAGAATTCTAATCCCCTTATGTTATAATGTTACAAGAAAATAAAAGGACATAAACTTGTACATATAGCATGACTTAACTCCAATATCTGAATAAGAAAAAACACTGAGTGGTTATTATTAAGAAAACAGGTATTTTTCCCTTTCATTTTGTTTTATAAAATGAATGTGTATACTAATATTTAAGATAAAATAGCTTTATTTACACAGAAGAAGAATCGTACCTCCAAATATCTTTTCCTTTCAGAGAACACACTGCATTTTCCCAAGCCACACAATAGCAGAGAAATACATTAGTTGCCCCTAAATATATGACTTAAAAAAATTTCTTTTTTGAAAAATGGTGTCATTCATACAGTCATCAACCATTAACTGACCACCTTCTAAATGCCAGGAATTTTGCCAACTGCTGGGTAACAAGTTATGGTTCCTGGCCTCAATGAATTCAACTATAGCCAGGGAAAACAGGCAGAAAACCAGTGGAAACTTCTCAGATTCCCAGAAGTCTGACAAATGCTACTTGGAAAACACTGCTCCACTGCAACCCATTCATTTTTTAAACAGAGAGCTGAGTTCGAGCCAGCCAAAAAGCACTGTCTTCAGAGGCCAAGGGCCAGGGTCCTTTATTCTACTCTGTAACTACTGGAAGACATTAGGCAAGTCCCTATCTTCTCCATTCCTCAGCTCCTTCTGCCTCAAGTGTTGGCTAAAAATCCTTCTTTTTTGAACATCACATAAGCAGCTGAATTCAAACATCTTCCTCTAGCCTGTTCTTCTTCTGATATCCAATGTATATCAGATAAATGCCATTATTTACATAATTCTTATGCACGCTCAAGTTTAAGAACTGTGGTGCTAAACAATGTAAGTTGAGAGTAGGGACTGTATTCTAATATTCATCTATTATCCTTTCATAACACTCAGAACATGGTAGCACAAAGATTAAGGCATGGCAGGCTATCAAAACATCATTGAGGAAAAAAAAATCATTGAGGAATTAATGAATTAATAAATAAATATATTTAAGTATGAAGTAACTATGAAGTTATCCTCCTTTTTCTTAATTTTGTGTGTGTGTGTCTGCCCTTGTGGGTTCTAGGTATCAAATATATCACTATTTGGTGATAAAAAAGGAAAATCACAGGAATAAAAAGAAAAATTACCACAAATGATCCCAGGCATCAGAGATGTAATCCATAGAGCTTTTCATTTTATTGCTAGATTTCTTCACTCAATACCCCAGTCATTTAAAAAAAAAAAAAAAGCAGCAAAACATACAATTTCCCAGAAGCACTGATCATAGATGGCAGGCAGTAGAACTATTCAAAATGTTATTTTACCTTATAAAAAGATAATTCAACTTTGACTATTTATTGTGTCACTCCATGATTTTTTAGTGATGTTTGAACAAAATAATATAATTCATTCTTGAACAAATTAATATAATGAGTGAATAATATAATTCACTCATTTCTCACTGAATGAGAGCGCTAGGTGAGCCCTCATGTAAGTTGCAGTTTCCCCATTAAAACAGTAATACTCATTGTAGAAAATACAGGAAATATTAACAAAATTAATAAAGAAAATGAAAAAATTCATAATTCAAAACCTTAGTGACAGTAATTGTAAATTTTGGTTAATTTCCAAGCTTTTTTCTTCTATGCATTTACACTTATTTTTTTGTATTTACATGTATGTTTGTGTGTCTGAGTATGTTTGTGTGTATGTGTGCATGTGTGCAAGTGTGTGGTTGGTATGGGTGTTGGTGTTTAAATGTGAACACTGTTTATGTGCAATTTTATATATTACTTTTTCTTTTAATATATCATAAATGATAAATATAAAAATTCTTCAAAAAAGCTGTTTACAATGTGGTAACCAAGTAGTCAACCTGCTTTAACAGATATGAACACTCAAATGCAATAACCTCCTATTTAGCATACATGTTTAACTGCAAAACCAAGACCAGGATGGAAAGCATTAAGATTTTCCCACTGTCCTGAATTATGCTATATTTTCTTGACAATGTTTCTGGTAACAAAGATTTGAGGAGGTGCAATGGTTTATCAAAACACCAAGCATGCACTTCTAACAAAATGTCAACTCCCCACCCACTCACTTCTCATGTTTATCAGATGATCTTCTTTCAATCAGCCACGCTACACCCATGCATTCAGACCCACGCCAAATACCTCAATGTTAAACCCTCTGATATTGAATTCCACTCTGTTATCTCAAGACATCTGATATTTGAGATGGAGCATCTAAGAGCATTCACTAATTATTATTGCCATCATTATCATCATTATTATATTCCTTCTATCTGTATAACAGGTAGATTGTTATGAAGCTACATGTAGAATGATAGGACCAGGACTGTGTTAAAGAAATATTAATCTAGAAGCCATATATTTATTAAGGGCATAAAGGAAGCCAGATGAGAAGCTATGGCAATAATCCAGGCAAGGAATGATGAGGTCCAAATGAGGGGCAAAGTTTGAAAGAAAAAGGCTCCCACAGCGTCAACTAGAGAGTTTATACCTGTACAAATTCTGTCCCAGCAGATTTTTTTCTAGCATCTTTTATTTTGTACAATGCTATTTCCAAACATGAATAAGTACGGAGCAAACGAGATCCACTGGTGTAGCTGATTTGATGGAAACCAAGAAAATATAATTGAAACGATCATTGTTCAGACACCTAGGGTGTCAGAACAGAGAGAAACAGAATCATGGAAAAGGGCTGTAAAAACTGAAGGTCTCAAGTCTGGTAGTTAAAATTAAGTGATGTTTTTCACATTAAGTAATCTATGGTTCCTTTAACAGAGTGAATGATTTGTTTCTTTTGGGAGATCCAAGTACTACAGCAGTCATACATATGTTTTAACAGAGGGGCTAGACAATTTTGTGGGGAAGCACAACATACGTGTCCCAAATGACCTAAACGATTTGAGTGCAGCCAAAATCCAATGATATAATCTTGTCTCTGATTTGGAACGCTATCATCTGGTTGTGGAGATTCCTATATAAACCCTCAGGGGGGAGAGGGAAAAAACCCAAATTATACTGTATTTATTTCACATACTTATTAGACTTTATCTAAATAGTTCAACCAAAATTGGGATTCGGCATTAGAAAAGCATGACCAATTTGGTTTTGTTAAATAAAGCACTAACTGATTGTTTTCCAGTGATGTCAAATCTCAAATTAAGTCTTAGAAGTCACAAGCCATTTAAGTAGAACTCAATCGCAGGGATCTAGCAACACTGAGTTTGCACTGCTACATGCAGCTTGGGTTACAGCTGCCATACTCCCTCATCACTTCCTAGTATTTCCCAATCAGAAGCAAGGTGTCAGTTAACCATATATCTCCTTGCTTGTACTGTGGTTTTTTCTCTAATGAAGGGTAAAGTGAAATATCTCGTTTGCAATAACTTGTCTATCTGAAAAATGGAAAGAATATTTGCTTTAAGAAATATGGAAGAATATGTAAATTATTCTTAGGTGTGCTCTATGTAAACAAGAAGCATCTATAAAGAGAAAACCTATCATGTTTTATGATTTTATGATTTGATTTTAAAATATAATCAAGTAGCTTCAATGTTTAAAGATTAAACTGCTTTAAGCCTCACAAGTTATCAGCGTAAAGAAATAACGCAACATAACTTTTATCATGGAATATAATGTTAAAATATTCTTTCAGAGTATAATATTTTTAAAGACATAACAGCATTAGAGTTTCCAGAATGTAACTGTTGGTTTACAACCCACATGAACATCACACACAAAAAATATATCATTCAGGCACAGAGTTTCTTGTACAGTTTTCAGAGTATATATGTGCATTAACTGTACATATAGTATTTAAATATTTTGTCTAATTATCCATCGATAAAGAACATCATTCACAGAAGTAACAGATCTGCTTTCATTTTCTTTTAATAAGGAATTTGTCATTCTTTTCCAAAACTATTGAGAGCTAAATGAGGGAAGGAAACACAAGAGGAACTCACATATTGCTTAAATGGACTAAATGTATCTATTTTGGTTCCTCCTAATTTTCTGACCTTTGCCAATGCCCAGAAGTGATAGGATTAATGTAAAAATATAGAACACATCATGTACATTCAAAAGTGTTTCAAATAAGATATAAAGAAAAGCACTCTTTGCTAATTAAATAAGCACAGCAGATCACAAGACAATGGGCTCTTTGGAGTAGGGTGAAATTCATCACGAGTTCCCTGGATTCAAGGAGCCGACATACCAGCAAAAGAGGCAAAATAACACTAGCAAATGCCTATAGCATAACAGTTGAGAATACTAAGAAACACAAGAGAAGTTATTAAGGTTTCAGATGCATTAGCCCCAAACTGGCAGGCAAGAGAGAGGGGCTCTCTGAGCTGTCTCATGGAGTGGACACAAAGATGGCTTCGTGTTTACACTTGCACGTGCCTGCTTAGCAAGAGGAGGGCGGATTCTGTTTCAAGCAAAAGATGTGAGCAGTGGCACAGACAAAAGGATAGGGCACACAGGAGAGCAATCAAGTTTGGCAGGAATTTAATAATAGCTGAGACATCCTATGTGCCAGTCCTTACCTAAGTGCTTTACGTACAGCAAAGGGCCTGTTATTCCCATTTTATAGATGAGGAAACTGAGGTCTAGTGAGTTTAAGTAATTTGTCCAAGGTTACAGAATAATCTAATATTGGTGTCTGAATCTACACTTTGCAGTTCCAAAGTTGTTCTGTTAGCCACTTCCACACTAAAAGCAAGTACCTAAAACAAATCTGCAAAATGAGATCAGGACAGATTGTGAAGGGTAACAGCTGTCTTTAACTGTAGTTGACAACTAATCTGATAGAATTAAGGGACAAGTATTAGGGCAAAAGAAGGGCAGGAACGGGACTCTCAGTGCCGAGAAAAAAATACGTTGCAAGGAGAACAATTACTTTCTGAAGAGAGACACTGTTGTGTCATGAAGAGTAAGGACACACACACCTCTGATGCAAATTACTTCTGTTTAGCTGAGGGTGACATTTTCAGTCTTGAAAAAGGCAGCTTACAAACTATTTTTTTTATTAAAGCCCTATCGTCATAGCTAGATACATTATTCTGTATCCACATACAATCACAGTCTAAAAGATAATATTTTTAAATATCAAAAATTTTCCTCCATGTATGATGCCATTTAAAATTCTTTCCTCACAGGACACTGGGGGAATTTAATTATCATGTTAACACATTGTGAAAATTAAAACAACATCAATGATGGCCACAGAGCCAGAAGCATGACTTTCCATTTATTAGGAACCATCACAGTGCAATGTACTGTATACTTCTTGAAATTAACATTATTTAATATTGCTTGGGGTTTTTAGAAAGAGTTAGAGGGAGGGAGACAGCAAAAAGCCAACAGATGAACTTTTCCCTAAATATCTTAACTAGTGAGCCCACTGAAAAGCAAGAAATCTATTTTATTTTAAAAGAAGAAAAATAATACAAGATCCTTTATTAATGTAAAGTCCTGAGTACATTGCAGCAGATAATTCTGGCCGTCAATCTCTTTATTTAATTCAAAATTCAACAGACACAAAGCACATTACCACTTTAGGAAAGGTTGTTTCAAAACACAGTGCTTTTTTATTACCCTATTACACAAAAATCATGGTAATTTCTTAATAAAGTTATGGAAACAGGTCACACTATTAATTGTATTGCAAATATAGTATTTAATTAAAGATACATTATGCTGATAGGATTTAACATCTGGTGCTTGGGCTTTGCAGACCACGTAGAGTAACAACATGAAAATACTATAAATGACCTCTTGTGTTTCAGTCCTCAGTACAGTCAACTTTCTTTAGAACAACAGTTAAGGTCTATTATATGTTGTGGAAAATACCTAGGACTAAAGGAGAAACTCATTTGCAACTGCCATGTATTACATCACCCAGTTTTCTGTGGGTCCCCTTCTCTTGGGAGACATAAACAGCTGTTCTATAAGCATGTTAGTGACATGGGTGCTGTTTTGTGGACACTCACACACAATCAACTGTTTCTAAATTTAAAAACAGATACTCTAAAGACTTACATTAGTGTAACATCAAGTTTTCTTATATATACTTCCCAAAGTTTTCCAGAATCTAATGTCAATTAGATTCTGGAAAACTTTGGGAAGTATATGGTGGACTAATGAGACGTAATTAGTAGTGATTCATCATTTACTGCACTTGTACTGTTGCCTACAGGGCTTTATTTCTCCCACTAAACCACAGTCATATCTCATTAGTATTGCTTCATGACTACATTCTGGTCTAAATTTTGTTGCTGGCACTTGGTAAAAGATTTTTCCATAAAATCTAAAGAACCTTTTCCATTTAAAAATGTCAAGTCACATATATACACTACCAAATGTAAAATAGGTAGCTAGTGGGAAGCAGCCGCATAGCACAGGGACATCAGCTCCATGCTTTGTGACCACCTAGAGGGGTGGGATAGGGAGGGTGGGAGGGAGACGCAAGAGGGAGGGGATATGGGGATATGTGTATACGTATAGCTGATTCGCTTTGTTATAAAGCAGAAACTAGCACACCATTGTAAAGCAATTACACTCCAATAAAGATGTTAAAATAAATAAATAAATAATAAAAATGTCAAGTCAAAGTGTTCCTAACTTAAAAATACTACAGTCAAATTAAGACGGTTAATCTCAACAACAATAATAAAAACAACAACAAAAGAGGTATTTTTTTTTTTCCTTCTGGTTTAAAAAGTATTCCAGGGACTTCCCTGGTGGTGCAGTGGTTAAGAATTCGCCTGCCAATGCAGGGGACATGGGTTCAAGCCCTGGTCCGGGAAGATACCACACGCCATGGAGCAGCTAAGCCCATGCGCCACAACTACTGATCCTGCTCTCTAGAGCCCACAAGCCACAACTACCGAACCCATGTGTGACAACTACTGAAGCCAACGCACCTAGAGAAGCCACTGCAATGAGAAGCCCATACGCCGCAATGAAGAGTAGCCCCGGCTAGCCAGAACTAGAGAAACCCCACACGCAGCAATGAAGACCCAACACAACCAAAAACAAATAAATAAAATAAATAAATTTATTTTTTAAAAAAAGTATTCCACATTGTCACGAAAACTTGGACAAGCCTGCACACAGCCACTTCTGCAGGTAGCAGTGACCGTGCTCTGCTTAAAACCAGAATGTAAAACTCTCCATACCTCATCCTGCCCCAAGGAGACAAACTGTAATCTTTTATTACAAGATGCAGTATGTGACAGCATTTTGAGATGGATAAAGAAACTGTAGGAGTGTTACCTAATAATGCTGCTCCTTATGTAGATTTATATATGTATATAAATACACAGATATGTGTTTCTGTGTGTGTTTGCATGTATTTCACACACATTTAATGAAGGAACAGAAATAATCTTGGCAATTCAGATATAAAACAGTGCATTTACAAGTCCTCTATTTATTCCCTCATGAAATACTGATATACATATACGGCAATAGTTAGCTGTAAATGGAAAATAGGTTTTCAATTGTAAATGGTTTGGACATTTTCAACTTCAAAATTTTTAAGTTTTGTACCCCAGGGGCAAAAGCAGTATTTATATTCAAACTCTAGGACAGAAAGAAGAATGCCAAGTCCCCTAGACTGGTCCATCCGGCTTATAGAAGGGACCCATTTCTCTATTTCACTGGGGGCCACGCTATCAGAGTTGTGAGAGAATCCTCTCTACTCCCAGGAGTCCATTCAGTTGCCAAGGGAATGGTTCAAGCTCAGAAGTCAGTCTTCAGAAAATAAGGAGAAGAAGAAGAAGAAGAAGAAAAAAAAAAAAAAAAACAGGAAAATAACCTGACATACCCTAACATAAAATAGTGAACCTTCAAAGAAGTAAAATGTAAAACAAAAAGGGTAAAGCCCGTGCATTTCAACAACCCATATAAACTTGTTACTAAAAAAAAACAGGCATTAATATGCTAAAGGCAACAAATTTAATAAACTTCTAACAAGTTATTCTACCTTCTTGAGGACTCTGAATTCTCTAAATGAGTCACTGGTTCTCTGTAGAATTATAAAAAAGTTGAGTCATGTCATGCCATGTAATTTATTTCTTTATTTGTTCCTTTAGGTTGCCAGCTGAAATGTGGGGTCCCCAGAGAAACGTTCAAATGACATGTATATTTGCCAGAATTCAGTGGAAAAGCTTTCCATCTCCAAGTCCTGTTGTAAATAAAACATGAAAACATATTTTCTAAACTCTTAAGGCAATGATGTTTCATTTCAATTATACCAAACAATTTTTGTTCAAGTTTTTTAAACTGTTGTAGAAATGTTACATGAATGAGATTTTTCAGAGAGGGAGAAATTTATATCGCAGAAGGAATGCAGACCATCTTCACCAGTTTGAATGTTAAAAAAGAAGTTGGTTGAAGAAATCTGGGTTTGAGAAGTGAGATGATGTGTAGCGTATTAAAAAGTAAGACCCAGATATAGAAATATGAAAGAAAAATTGAGGGAACAGGATGTAAAAGTGAATAATTTAGATATAAAACATAAGGCATGAACCATGCCAATAAATAGACATAATTTAAATAGAAAATGTCCTGTGATTGTTTTAAGCCATGACCAAATTCACACAGATGCAAAAAGACCACAAGTAAAAAACAACATCGAAACTTATTTTTTCCTAGTCTAAAACTGGAAATAGGAGCTTACTTTTTAAAGGAAAAAAAAAAAATCCCTCATTTAATTCTTGTTCTTATCAGAGAACCTTCTTTGTCAGTTTTAACAGCAGATTAATCACTTTCACAACCTACGGAAAAAGTTTTCTGGAAAGCATAACAGCCTGCAAGTGTAAATGACAGTATTACTTTTCCTACAGCTCAGCCGCCTACAAATTCTCTCTCATCCATGACTCAGCATGAGGTAAAAGGAGCTAATGAAAAGGGCCACATTTCCTTTTAAAATTTGTGAACTTTCTTTCAGCATGTAGAACTGCTAAAAAAAAAAAAAAAAAAAAAAAGCTCCCCAAAAGCTCAACAGGAAAGTAAAGCAGCTCTCCATGAATGCTTGTCAGTTATATACCTAGGAACTTCCTTCCAAGTAATGCTAAAAGTAGGTTTGTCGTTACCCATCCAAGGCTGAATGTTATAATCTATTGGGGATTTAGTGTAAACACATCTCTGTATTACATTTATAGGATTCTGGGGAGAGCATAAAAATGTTGCTATGCTGAAACCAAGATTTCAAAAGGAAAGACAGAAAACATAGAACTTCGTGGTCAAGACAAGGGACTTGTCCTGGGGCTTTCCCTCCTAGCAAAATACCACTTGATTTGATTGTGTAAACAGCTCTCTAGAAGCAGTCAGGTTCCTAGGGAGCCACCACAGAGGTAGGAGAATTATATTTTTTGGCATGTTTTCTCCCACAGAAGGAACAATGCGATCACTTTGTTGGAAACATAAGTGAATTCGTGAGAGCATCTTGTGAACATTCATCAAATATTCACTGAGTGCTCAAACTTTGCTAGACACTGTGCTAAGCACTAGACAGCAGGGACAGGAAGCTTAACAAGATGGTCAAGGTCAGTAGTCAATATCTGCACAGAACTTACAGTGGGTGGTCACTGGATGATCGAGTGGGAGGAGAAGGCAGTGAGTAAATGAGCATTCACAGGACAGGACAGAAAGTATGTGGATTAGGAAGTTCAAGGAAAAAGATACAGGAGCACATAGCAAGAGCACCCAGACTACATAAGAGCAGAGGGGGCTGCTGAACAATTTCTCAAAGGAAATGACATCTATGTTGAGACATGGCAACAGAGGGCTGGGAGCATGGATAGTGTTCAATGCCATTGGGGATCTGAGAGAAGTCCAGTGTGGCTTCATGGAGCATAAGAGGGGCAGTAGTAAAAGAAGTCAAAGGGCATAAAACATCTTAAAAAACAAAAAAAAGTAAAGAAGAACAAAACAAAACAAAAACAACCCTGCTATCCCTATTCCTGTTTTACATATGGGAACAAACCATTAAAACTGGTTACTTGTCCAAGATCACATAGCACATAAGTGAGATTCAAACTCATTTCTATTTGATTCCAAAGTCTGTTTTCTTAATCATTCTGTTATACTACTGGGCTAAAAAGATAAGGCATTAGGGGAATTGTACAGTGAGATTTGCATTTTAGGAACAGAGTAGGTGGCAGGCAAGGGGCTAAAAGGAAACCAGTTAGGAGTGTATGGCCAATGCCATACATATGTGGTACATGTGAGATCCCTCAGAGGCAGTGGAGATGGGGAGAATTAGAAAGTGTGTTTAGGAGGTAAAATTGACAATAAGGGAAAGAGAGGAGTGTAGAAATAGTACGCAGATTTCTGGCTTAGGAAAATGGTTAGATGGTGACACCATTTAAATTTAACAGCACAAGAGGAGAAGGAATTCCAGAGAGAAGTTGATGAATTTATTTTAGACATGTTGAGACTAAGTTTTCTGTGATATATACAAATGCACCTGGCTGATAAGCACGTAGAAAGGTCTGGATCTGAAGTGCTAGAAAGCTTGCTGAGACACATCTATATAACAACATTACAGCACAGGTATTTGAGGCCACAGAATTGAGAGTTTCCAAACCAAACTGGGAAGTAGAACAAGAAGAGACTCCAGGAAAAACGTCCCCCACCCCTGGTCCCCATCACCACCACCACCAAAGAAAACGAACCTTCTGGCAGAAGAAGATGAGCTAAGGAGATCCTTAAAAGTGGAAGTGTTCAGAAAAGGAGGCAGAAAAACCAAGAGAGCATGGTATGTAAAAACCTAGGAAAGTTGGCAAGATGGCCTAAGTGCTGCACGTTGAAACAGGGCAGGTTACACAAATGAAACTCTGGAAAAAACCAACTGAAAGAAAGTCACCAGCGGGAAGAATGGGCTGAAGTATTGAACCATAGAATCTAAATTGGATAAGAAGAAATACAGTCAGAGACTGATGGGGAAATAGAAATAAAGATAATGGAAGGCAAAGATGCTGAAGAAGAGTAGAGTATGAGTTGTCTAAGAGTTAGAAGAATACAGGGTCGTGGTTTTGTTTTGTTTTGCTTTGTTTTGTTTTGATTGTTTGATTAATGAACAAGGCAATAAAAATATCCAGGTTGTAACCCTAGGATCGGTGGCTACAGTTGAGTGGAGATAAGAGTCACAGGAGATGTGAGATCAAGGGACTGAGAAGCCTGCGAATTAAGTCCTGAAATCTTCCAACAAGGCTAGAAACCTGGATCCAGAGGAGAGACAGTGAGCCATTTGCCAAGAGGTCAGGTGACAGCCAGGACCAGGAGACTAGGGGATGATAGCAATGTGGAGGAAAAAGCATTTTAGCCAAATGCTTTCAACTCTGAAGAAGCATATAAACACGTTACGAAGTTGTACTGATAACAATACAGAACGCAAAAGAAACTCCAATCAACTCTGATGTTTGGAACCTAGAACTAACACACAGGAATTATTTGACAAGCAATAGTTCTATTCCCAGAGCAGGTAGGCAAAGCCTTTTCAGGTCTCAACATGCATGAGGTACAACACTAGTCTGTCCACATTTACTGTCCCATATACCCATCACCACTCCGCCACCAATCCCAATGATGCTGCTGGGATTCTCAAGGCTCCGCCTGCACCTTTCCTGCTTTCCCTGTTTCTGATATCAGTGCCCATGGCTTCTCTACCACAGATTGATCTTTTGTAGAAAATAGCTAGCCTTATGTGATGATCAGTTTTGTGTGTCAATTTTGCTAGCCTACATTCTCACCAGTTATTGAATCAAGCACTAATCTAGGTAGGGCTGTGAAGGCATTCTGTGTAAGTGATTAGAGTCCATAATCAATTGACTTTAGGTAAGGGAGATTATCCTAGATAATGTGGGTTGGCCTGATTGAAAGTTGAAAGGCCTTGAGAGCACAGCAGAGACTTCCTTAAAGGAAAAGAAATTCTACCTGTGGACAGTAGTGTCAGCTCTTGTAGCAAAGTTCCAGCCTGCCCTTCCTAACAGCCTACACTACAGATGTTGGATTACTGAGCCAGCCCACACAATCACATAAGATAATTCCTTGCAATGAATCTCTTAATATTTATCTCCTACCAGCTCTGGTAAAACATTGACTAATATACCTTCCATAGGCATCACCAGTCACACTGGTTGATCTTTGACCAAACAACCATTCATAAGGTCTGCCAAAGTTGCTTCAAGACTCTATGTAGGGATTGGTTCAAGATGGTGGAGCAGAAGGATGTGCTCTCCCTCCCTCCCACGAGAACACCAGAATCACAATTAACTCTGAACAATCATTGACAGGAAGACACTGGAGCTCACCAAAAAAGATACCCCACATCCAAAGACAAAGGAGAAGCCACGGTGGGATGGTAGGAGGGGCGCAATCACAATAAAATCAAATCCCATGACTGCTGGGTGGGTGATTCACAGACTGGAGAACACTTATACCACGGAAGTCCACCAACTGGAGTGGAGGTTCTGAGCCCCACGTCAGGCTTCCAAACCTGGGGGTCCGGCAATGGGAGGAGGAATTCCTAGAGAATCAGAATTTGAAGGCTAGCAGGATTTGATTGCAGGACTTCGACAGGACTAGGGGAAACAGAGACTCCACTCTTGGAGGGCACACACAAAGTAGCATCGGGACCTAGGGGAAGAATCAGTGACCCCATAAGAGACTGAACCAGACCAACCTGCTAGTGTTGGAGGGTCTCCTGCAGAGGCGGGTGGTGGCTCTGTCTCATGGTGAGGACAAGGACACTAGCAGCAGAAGTTCTGGGAAGTACTCCTCGGCGTGAGCCCTCTCAGAGTCCGCCATTAGCCCCACCAAAGAGCCCAGGTAGACTCCAGTGCTGGGTCGCCTCAGGCCAAACAACCAACAGGGAGGGAACCCAGCCCTACCCATCAGCAGTCAAGCAGATTAAAGTTATACTAAGCTATGCCCACCAGAGCAGCAGCCAGCTCTACCCACCACCAGTCCCTCCCATCAGGAAACTTGCACAAGTCTCTTAGATAGCCTCATCCACCAGAGGGCAGACAGCAGAAGTAAGAAGAACTACAATCATGCAGCCTGTGGAACAAAAACCACATTCACAGAAAGACAGACAAGATGAAAAGGCAGAGGCTATGTCCCAGATGAAGGAAAAGATAAAACCCCTGAAAAACAACTAAATGAAGTGGAGATAGGCAACCTTCCAGGAAAAGAATTCAGAATAATGATAGTGAAGATGATCCAGGACCTCGGAAAAAGAATGGAGGCAAAGAGCGAGAAGATGCAAGAAATGTTTAACCAAGACCTAGAGGATTAAAGAACAAACAGAGATGAACAATACAATAACTGAATGAAAAATACACTAGAAGGAATCAATAGCAGAATAACTGAGGCAGAAGAATGGATAAGTGACCTGGAAGACAGAATGGTGGAATTCACTGCTGCAGAACAGAATAAAGAAAAAAGAATGAAAAGAAATGAAGACAGCCTAAGAGACCTCTGGGACAACATTAAACGCAACATCATTCGCAATATAGGGGTCACAGAAGGAGAAGAGAGAGAGAAAGGACCCAAGAAAATATTTGAAGAGATTAGAGTCGAAAACTTCCCTAACGTGGGAAAGGAAATAGCCACCCAAGTCTAGGAAGTGCAGAGAGTCCCATACAGGATAAACCCAAGGAAAAACACACCGAGACACATAGTAATCAAACTGACAAAAATTAAAGACAAAGAAAAATTATTGAAAGCAGCAAGGGAAAAATGGCAAATAACATACAAGGGAACTCCCATAAGGTGAACAGCTGATTTCTCAGCAGAAACTCTACAAGCCAGAAGGGAGTGGCATGATATACTTAAAGTGATGAAAGGGAAGAAACTAAAACCAAGATTACTCTACCCGGCAAGGATCTCACTCAGATTCGATGGAGAAATCAAAAGCTTTAAAGACAAGCAAAAGTTAACAAAATTCGGCACCACCAAACCAGCTCTACAACAAATGCTAAAGGAACTTCTCTAAGTGGGAAACACAAGAGAAGAAAAGGACCCACAAAAACAAACCCAAAACAATTAAGAAAATGGCAATAGGAACATATATATTGATAATTACCTTAAATGTGAATGGATTAAATGCTCCAACCAAAAGACAAAGACTTGCTGAATGGATACAAAAATAAGACCCATACATATGCAGTCTACAAGAGACCCACTTCAGACCTAGGGACACATACAGACTGAAAGTGAGGGGATGGAAAAAGATATTCCATGCAAATGGAGATCAAAAGAAAGCTGGGGTAGCTATACTCATATCAGATAAAATAGACTTTACAATAAAGAATGTTACAAGAGACAAGGAAGGACACTACATAATGATCAAGGGACCAATCCAAGAAGAAGATATAACAATTATGAATATATATGCACCCAACATAGGAACACCTCAATACATAAGGCAACTGTTAACAGCTATAGAAGAGGAAGTCGACAGTAACACAATAATAGTGGGGGACTTTAACACCTCACTTACACCAATGGACAGTTCATCCAAAATGAAAATAAATAAGGAAACACAAGCTTTAAATGACACAATAGACCAGATAGATTTAATTGATATTTATAGGACATTCCATCCAAAAACAGCAGATTACACTTTCTTCTCAAGTGTGCATGGAACATTCTCCAGGATAGATCACATCTTGGGTCACAAATCAAGCCTCAGTAAATTTAAGAAAATTGAAATCATACCAAGTATCTTTTCTGACCACAGTGCTATGAGATTAGAAATGAATTACAGGAAAAAAAGGTAAAAAACACAAACACCTGGAGGCTAAACAATACGTTACTAAATAACCAAGAGATCACTGAAGAAATCAAAGAGGAAATCAAAAAATACCTAGAGACAAAGGACAATGAAAACACAACAATCCAAAACCTATGGGATGCAGCAAAAGCAGTTCTAAGAGGGAAGTTTATAGCTATACAAGCCTACCTCAAGAAACAAGAAAAATCACAAATAAACAATCTAACCTTACATGTAAAGGAACTAGAGAAAGAAGAACAAACAAAACCTAAAGTTAGCAGAAGAAAAGAAATCATAAAGATCAGAGAAGAAATAAATGAAAGAGAAGCAAAACAAAAAAAAATAGCAAAGATCAGTAAAACTAAAAGCTGGTTCTTTGAGAAAATAAACAAAATTGATAAACCATTAGCCAGACTCATCAAGAAAAAGATGGAGAGGACTCAAATCAGTAAATTAGAAATGAAAACAGAGAAGTTACAACAGACACCACAGAAATACAAAGCATCCTAAGAGACTACTACAAGCGAGTGTATGCCAGTAAAATGGACAACCGGGAAGAAATGGACAAATTCTTAGAAAGGTATAACCTTCCAAGACTGAATCAGGAAGAAATAGAAAATATGAACAGACCAATCACAAGTAATGAAATTGAAACTGTGATTAAAAATCTTCCAACAAAGTCCAGGACCAGATGGCTTCAAGGGCGAATTCTATCAAACATTTAGAGAAGAGCTTACACCCAGCCTTCTCAAACTGTTCCAAAAAATTGCAGTGGAAGGAACACTCCCAAACTCATTCTATGAGGCCACCATCACCCTGATACCAAAACCAGACAAAGATACTACAAAAAAAGAAAATTACAGACCAATATCACTGATGAATATAGATGCAAAAATCCTCAACAAAATACTAGCAAACAGAATCCAACAACACAGTAAAAGGATCACACACCATGATCAAGTGCGATTTATCCCAGGGATGCAAGGATTCTTCAATATACGCAAATCAAGCAATGTGATAGACCATATCAACAAATTGAAGAAGAAAAACCATATGATCATCTCAATAGATGCAGAAAAAGCTTTTGACAAAATTCAACACCCATTTATGATAAAAACTCTCCAGAAAATGGGCATAGAGGGAACCTACGTCAACATAATAAAGGCCATATACGACAAAACCACAGCAAACATCATTCTCAATGGTGAAAAACCGAAAGCATTTCCTCTAAGATCAGGAACAAGACAAGGATGTCCACTCTCACCACTATTATTCAACATAGTTTTGGAAGTCCTTGCCATGGCAATCAGAGGAGAAAAAGAAATAAAAGGAATACAAATTGGAAAAGAAGAAATAAAGCTGTCACTCTTTGCAGATGACATGATCCTATACACAGAGAATCCTAAAGATGCCAGCAGAAAACTACTAGAGCTAATCAATAAATCTGGTAAAGTTGCAGGATACAAAACTAATGCACAGATATCCCTTGCATTACTATATACTAATGATGAAAAATCTGAAAGAGAAATTAAGGAAAACTCCCATTTACCACTGCAACAAAAAGAATAAAATACCTAGGAATAAACCTACCTAGGGAGATAAAAAACCTGTATGAAGAAAACTATAAGACACTGATGAAAGAAATTAAAGATGATACCAACAGATGGAGAGATATGCCATGTTCTTGGATTGGAAATATCAACATTGTGAAAATGACTATACTACCCAAAGCAATCTACAGATTCAATGCAATACCTATCAAATTACCCATGGCATTTTGTACAGAACTAGCACAAAAAATCTTAAAATTTGTATGGAGACACAAAAGACCCCGAAGAGCCAAAGCAGTCTTCAGGGAAAAGAGCAGAGCTGGAGGAATCAGACTCCCTGACTTCAGACTATACTACAAAGCTACAGTAATCAAGACAATATGGTCCTGGCACAAAAAACAGAAATACAGATCAATGGAGCAAGATAGAAAGCCCAGAGGTAAACCCACGCACATATGGTCAACTAATCTATGACAAAGGAGGCAAGGATATACAATGGAGAAAAGACAGTCTCTTCAAAGTAGTGCTGGGAAAACTGGACAGCTACATGGAAAAGAATGAAATTAGAACAGTCCCTAACACCATACACAAAAATAAACTCAAAATGGATTAGAGACCTAAATGCAAGACCAGACACTATAAAACTCTTAGAGAAAAACATAGGAAGAATACTCTTTGACATAAATCACAGCAAGATCTTTTATGACCCACCTCCTAGAGTAATGGAAATAAAAACAAAAATAAACAAATGGGACCTAATCAAAGTTAAAAGCTTTTGCACAGCAAAGCTATAAACAAGACGAAAACACAACCGGCAGAACGGGAGAAAATATTTGCAAACGAATCAACGGACAAAGGATTAATCTCCAAAATATATAAGCAGATCACGCAGCTTCCTGGATCCCTTGGAAGCTTCTACTTATCCCACAAGAAGGTGGGGGAGCAATTACAAGACATAGAAAGCTAATAAAAATGTCTTCATACTCTACATACAAAGTGAAGTAATTAAAATAAGGAAGAGGGCAGCAATGGGTAGTAATAACAGTGGAGAAAAACATATAATTGAAGAGGCAGAGGTAGCAGGCATTACTGATGCAACGATTCTTTATAGGTTTTATCCGCATATAATTATAAATAAATACTAAATGCTTTGGGTCATATTTTTTTAAATTGGGAAAGGAGGGGTTTATGGAGAAAAACAATACTACAACCGTTATAGTATTACTCTCATGAGAAATACGAGAGGATTTTTGACAAAATAGCTCTTGGAGCCTTGTCAATTGCATTGCATATAGTATTACAGTTTGTACAAGCTATGGTTTGAACCTGAGGGTCTTTAAAAGTATAATTAGATCCAGAATTGATATATCCTGACTAACTAGAAATACTATACATGTATTTTTTTCATTCTCTACAATGAGATTGCTTTTGTTATCATCATTGTTGTTTCATTTATTTTAGTTTAGTTAACACATAGACATGATGAACATGTATGGCCTTTCTGTTATAGAATAATCTAAAGCACAGTATATCAATGATGAAAGATCTTAGTCTGATATCCTTATTTTACACGTGACTAAATGCCAAGGAAGGTAAGTAACTTTTCCAGTATGATGGAGATTAGGTGAAACCAGGTCTAGAATGCAGGTTTTCCAGCTTTTAGCCAGTGTTCTTTCCACCACACACTGCTGGTAAGAAAGCTTTAAAACATATTCACATACACACCTCCACATCCCTGGTTTTCCCTAACTGTAATAAAATCCCAAGGGATGCTTTCCGCAGGATGCAGAGATTGCTTTGGCAACTCTAACCTCATTCCTGGAATCCATTTGCAAATGCTGGTCAGCAGAGCCTGCTTCATTCCCTTTTTGGTATTACTCACTTAGTAAAGGTTAAGTATATGTGAATTACCATAAGTTTATTTTTATTCTCCCACCACCCCCTTTTTTTGGTAAGTGATCAGTGACTACAAGGCACAGGAAATACATTTCACTGAATGATTTTCTAAAATCAAAACTCCATCTGGGCTGGAACTGAGACAGACTTAGGGATGATCATTTATAACATTAATACCAGCTACAACAAGCCATTCAAAGATATCAGAGTGAGGAAGGGGTCTCCATCTTTTCCTGAAAGTACTTTCCAGGCTGAACCTTGGCCACCACACTGTCTAGTGTGCCAGGTGGAAGAGCACACAGGCAGCTGGTGATCGCATTGTGACTCAGTGCACCTTGGGGAGGGGGGCCACAGGAGGAACTCACTCAGAAGTGTACAACACAAGTCTCAACTAGCAAGTACTAAATGTGGTCTCCTTAGTTGGACAGATCAAATTGAAAAAAGAAAAAAGTGAGAGGATAGACTACTAAAATCAGTCTCCTTAAGTGAGAAATAATATTTCCCCTTAAAAAATTCAGAGAGACACGCAAACAGTTGCTCCCTTCACTCTGGATTAAGTTCATATCATAATAACTAAAATGAACAGTATCACATGGACTGACAAGGGAAACACTACACAAAGAAAAAAGCATAAGTAGAGCAGGGTGGTCCCGTAGCAGATATCTGTAGAGAAAAAGTAAAGTGTGTAAGCTTTAGTTATTAGGACCCAAACTCCTGGCTGCTACCAAGCTAATGAACCAAGATCTTGCAAACTTGAAAAGAAAGGAAAAGAAATCATCATGGCCACTGAGAACCATAAAGGGCACCCAACTTGGACGATTGCTACTAGAATCACCAGACCTGGGTTTAAGTGTTCTGTTCTCTCTCATCAGGGTGGTTGGGAAGGAAAGTCTATTCATTAAAGACTGAACTTAGTGTTAGAAATCATAGCTCTACTTTTGTTTTGAGATAGGTTCAATACCACAATGATATGTGCATACAAGGACAAGACATCTCCTCTCAAAACACACATTCTATTTTTCTAACACACTGTATTTAAGATCAATATTGTTTCAGTTTCTATTCTGAAAGGTGCTAAAAAGGTGCTGGGCAGGGACAAAAGAAAGAAAGAAAAAGGGATGGAGGGAGAGATTAGATAGATTAATAGACTGACAGAAAGAAGAGGGAGAGAAGAAGGAAAAGGGAGGAAGAGGGGAGGGAAGAAAAAATTAATGGTTTTACAATTTTCCCCTGTAGATGTTTACTGTTAAATGGTGTTTTACTTTGCCAAAATACTGTATGCGTGTGTATATACATACATACACATATTTATACAAATTTATGAAATGAGACATTATATATACATTTACCAAAACATTTATATAAATTACACTATACCTGTAAAACAAAAGCAAAGTACGTTAATTATAGAAACCTTAAAAATACATAGAATATAAGAAAGAAGTCTTATCTCCTATGACCCCAGAAATAACTGTTAGTGTATTTATCACTTTAAATGTTGTAAAATATGCATAGGTACTTGTATGTGTATGAAAATATATGTATGTCACAATCCAAGTAATATATAGATTCATATCTAATTAAGAGGAAATATAATAGATGTGGAAGTATCAAGGGTGTTATTTCTCATTTCACATGGAGTAAATTAGAGAAGAATTTGCTGTCAGGGAAATAAAAACAGAGTCAGGATATTAAAATCTAAGTCCATACAGTTATACATAAGGAATATCAAAGATACTCTCAGACTGTTTTACACAACTAGAAAGTACTGGGGTAAAGAGAGAGGTGAATGTGAAAGATAGCTGGTAATCACAAGAGTGACACTACTACAGTCCAGGAGATTCCTTCTTTGCAGTGGAGAAAATACTTCTCACTCATTTCTTCACAACCCAACATACTTATCCAATATTATTACTGTTCCATTTTTCTCATGGGGAAATGAGGCCTGAAGACATCAACCAGAGTAGTTAAGGTCACTAAGCCAGTAAATGCAGGAGCCAGGACTTCAGTGAACGTCTTTAATTACTGACAGGTAGAAAAGCTAACAGAATGTAGAATGTTTTATGAAGATGCATAATTCTCTTCACCATTTTGAAGTTCTGCTTCTGGAAATCTGTTCCCTGGTGACAGAGTGAGTCATGGGAATATCCCTTCTCCAGGGGTACACAGTAAGATGCAGCCCCCTCTCCTCCCTGGTTATTATCCTTCTCGACAGGATGTGCCAACACTCTTTTCAAGACAGAAATAGTTCTGGCATTAGAACTTCAAGAACTCAGATTCAGTGTTTTTAATCCTTGTGTTGTTTTCTGAGATACAGAAGATCGACCTTGACACAGTATGGTATAAAGAAAACACTGGACTCCAAGTTAGGAACTTGTGCTCCAAACTCACCATCATAACCTCACAACCCTGCAAATGAGCAAGCCGTCTCTTCCAGCTTCTCCTTTACCTCCTCTAGAAAACAGAGCTAATAATAGAGCTGATGAAATTCACTGAAGTAATAGGTAGTGCACCTGACACAGTGCGTGATACATGCAAGGAAGTAACACAACATTACACCAGCCTACCAGTTACCATCTCAGGGAGCTTACAGCCCACTGGAATAAAGAACATCACTTCCTCCAAGCTGGTGTCACTGGGGTAAGCACTGACTACCTTCAATTCTATGTAAATTCTGTATATTTAAAGGAAACTCACCAATCAAATCACTGTGAACCAAAGCAAATTCTTTGTGCATCAGAAGTCTGTAAAGGGCCAAAGAATATCGAAGAGCTGCATATTTTCCTGAACCAAGTCTGGATATAAACCAATAGGCTGAAGTGGGATAAGAACCACACAAACAGATGACCATGAGCCTTGGCCATTCAGATCAGAGCCCTAAATCAGCAGACTGTGGTGGGGGGGGCGTGGCTACTCAAAGGGCAGGCAGAATCCAGTCAGGCTTTTCCCATGCACTTCCATGCTCTCCAGCCACCGCTGAAAGCCCATGGTCCAAAAAGACAATCCTAGTGTAACTCTCCAGTCCAATCAATCACCCAAAGGATCATTTTTTTGTTTGTTTGGTGGAGTGAAAGAATGATTCCAAGTGGTCCTAAGAGGCAAGAACAACTGGTGAGAACCCATTTCTTAGCACCCTTCCATCAAGAAGTCCACGTCATCAGAACGCTAATTTAATAAAACCGGAACGGTGGTGCTATAATTGGATTGCCATTCTAGCTAGTGGGTTTCCAGGGTAACCGTGTTCTTGACATAGATGAAATGCACCTAGTAGCACAAAGATTAAGGGTTTGGCAAGAGTCAGTGTCAAACAAGAGGTCAAGAATTCAGGCTGAAGAGAGCTAGCTATACCGAAAGCAAATTAGTGAAAGTGGTCTAGATTCAAAATCGCAGCCCTGCCACGTCCCAGCTGTATGAATTCTGAAAAAAACAAAACAAAAACAAACAAACAAAAAACCTTTAACTTCTCTAGGCCTTGTTTCCTCATCTGTAAGATGAGCATAATCAAGGCATCTGTCTCATAGGGTTGTTACAAGGATAAAACAGGGAACTTAAAACAATAATTGGTACATTTTAAACTCTAAGTAATGTTAAAAAAAAAAAAAAAAAAGCTATGACAGATGTCTCTAAACCTAGATATTCAGAGGCCTGAAAAACTAGAACAGTAATTTTTGTTCTTTTCAGTTTAGTGCTTCGGAGGGAAAGACCCTGAAAGCTTCCCAAAGGAGCCTGGAATGGCTTTAAATCCACGTTGCCTTAAGGTCGTGCTCATGTTATTCCTGCCTCCAAGGCCCTGACTTCTGGGAATATGCTGCCATGTCAGAGGCAATCCGGCAAGTCTTAATTGAGGAGGGACACAGCTTTTCAGGCCACAAATTCAGGATCGGGAAATCTCCCTTGCTTAAGGGGTAGCAGCTAACAGGAATGGTTCATAGCCATAAATACAGTGGCCAACTTAGCATGCTTCCCCCTCAGGGGAGAGACTCAGCTGCTGTAAAAGTAACACTTATGAAGAAAAAGAGAAAAGGGAAATTTTCCTTTTGAATGAGAGAATGCATTTCGGGGGGCGAGAGGAGGCCGCGTACCCTCCTTTGTGTCTGTTACAGTTAGAACAGGTATCTGAAGGTGAAAACCTAGAATTAAAAACCTATCATGCTGGGACCCCACCCACCCCACCCCCACACACAACAGGAAGTTAAGCTGGCAAAGGAGAAAGAGAGCCACTAATAAACGTCTGTTCTCACACTCGCAAACTTCCAGGCAACCAACAGCAAAGCGGCGACGAAGATGAAGTTTGAGAGCAAGAACATGTACGCACAAAAAAAGTTTCTGTTGTCCTCAGATTAAATGCTGAGGCAGGAAGAGATACTATTCTTGAATCAAGTGAGAAAAGATGGTAAAGTGTGATATTAAAATGCAGCACACTGGAATAAGTTTGCCTCTATAAAAACTGTTATGTTCTGTATGTGATTTAAATTAATGCCTATATTTGTTGGAGATAAAATTAAAATGAAGATAAACGGTGCCAACATATAACGTGTTTGCTGGAGCAATAAATAAGGCAGTGAAAGGTACTTTACATTTCAGTCACATCTATCCGAGCGGGCAGCTCACAGCATTTGAGGAACATTTGTTAATTGAATGCTATAATAGATTTGCGAGGCCCCCGGATGGTTAGTATATGCATCTTTCAAAGAGACAGGGAGGTTCAATGACCCAGCGTCCTCTGGATGCCGCTCATTTGGAAGCCCAGGGCAGTCAGGCAGTGTGCTTTCTAGTTCAGCAGATTCTCTGCCTGACGGTAGGGCCCAGAACATAGAGCTCCTTTGCCCTGCCCCATAACAGACATAAGATGTCCAGCTCTCTGTTTATTAACTATCTCAGTGGTGGACAAGACTGCAGTTTTAGCTGGGAAGAAAGGCAATAATTTTGACATACATTAACAACAAATCTCTCCTCTCCCCACTTACCTTTCAAGACTGTCCCATGAATGATTAAATACTGTCACATCATTTATCCTCAGCTTGAAAACTTGTCCATTGAGTGATGCCCTGTCTTCAAATCAACCTCTTCAATCCCGTCCTCCCCATGTCCTCACTAAGCCTGCTCAGCAAAAATCTGCCAACTAGTCACCGGCTTTCTGTTTCGTGAGTCCTGTTCTCTGAGTCCCACAAACCCAAGGAACTCAGTCTATGTTCAAAGGTCTACTTGATAGGTGGCCAGATTAACTTATGAAGCTAAGTCAAGCAGTATTGGGTGAGCACTGACACTTGTGTATGGATAACTGATAAGTTGGTATACTGGGTTCACTATAATCTTCTATTTTTACATATGTTTGAAATTCCCAAATAGAAAAGTTCAAATAAGTCAAAGACGGAACATTCACAGCAACCCTGGCGGCCCATTTACTGGGCCAACACTCCTCTCCTGAGCTACTAGGGGAAGTGTGCTGGTCAAGGAGGGCCCCTGGCTTCTGAAGATGAGGTTGCAAAAGAAACAGGGGGGTCACCTTTTTTGCAGGTCATTTTAGGATTCAGGTGAAATTTTAGGGGGCCTTAGGGATCACTTAGTCCACTCTCTTGTTTTTCAGAAAAGAAGAAATCTCAACTGTATCTTCCTTTTACAGTTTAAAAAGATACATTCAATTCCATCAGTGCAACAGATCCTGCAACAGCCCTGCCCTGCCTCTTCTGCACAGGTTAATCTACTGCTTTTCTGCTTCGGTTTCCCACCTGTACAATGGCGATCATAAGCATATATGCTTCACAAGGGCTAAAGGACTCCACATCTGGAAAGCACTTATAATGCAACAGTTCCTGGTATATAGGAACCATTATTATTATTATTATTATTATTATTATTATTGCCAACTTTGTGGTAGTCATCAATGCTACTTTCCAATATTTCCAACTCTGCTTTCTGGCACCCTTATGGCTAGATGGAGCCATATGAAGAGTTTTGGCTGACAAGCTGTGAGTAAAGTCCACGTGTGTTACTTATAGGCCAGAGCATGCAATTGCCAGGTAAAGACCCTCAGAGGTCTTTCACTCTGGGATGGGGGCCAGCAGTGTTTGAGATGGTGGCTATTCCATCAGCCTGCAAAGAAGTTCTGACCCACAATGAACAAGTAACAGAAGCAAAAAATAAGCTTTTGTTTTAAGCACTAAGATCTGGAGAATATTTGTTAGCACAGCATTGCCTGAACTATCCTGACTGATACTTCTTACTATGGTTTACAAACTGCTTTCACTTCTATTATTCAACTTAACTCTCATAATCAAGAGAAAAGGGCAGTATGTAGGTATTTAGAAGATGTGACTTTCAGCCCAAGTTAATGCAGTATCCACTGAATGAATGTAGGCAAGTCTTACTGATATAGCTGCAAGTCAAGTTCTCTAGACTTTAGGTAAATCCAAGGTATTCTTTCAACACACTTGACTCAGAATCAAAGGCCTTAGGACTGTTAACTTTGACAATGTACCTACCCACATTAACCTCAACCCCAATACTAATTACAACTGCTAGCATTTTCTGAGTGCTTACTACAAGGTCCCATCAAAAAAGGTGTCACTAATTATAAAATGCACCAGTAGTTATTGCACCACTAGAAACAAAAATACTCTGACAAATTACGACAGTGTTTTATTATTAGAATTGTTGTTATATGTTATTGAAAGCAATGTTTTAAAATTATTTAGACAGTTTTTAAAAAATCTGTCACTCCATTGCACACATACAAAAATATATAATACATGTGAAACAAATTGAAGCATTCCAAAAGCTTCTTCATATTCAGAGTTCAACCCTTTGAATCACTTTTCAATGGAAAATCATGGAAGTTTTATGCTTTTTCCCGTAATACTGTTCACTGGGCCATCCATAACAATGATAAAAGAGGGTTCCATTACCACCCGCAGGATTTTCTTCCAAACAAGTGTTGATGCGCATTTGCAACAATGACAACTATGTCATTGTTAATTATTCACCAACAGTAATTAGTCAGCAATGGTTCAGGATGTGAATATGGGTTTTAGAATTGACAAAATATAAGTATGTGAGAGACATAGTGCTTTACTGATCTAGGTGTAGTAGTGTTTTACTCCTCATAACAGCCGCATGAAGTGGGCACTGTATTATTATAGCCATTTTGCAATCAGGAACTGAGAGGCATGGAGATACTACATTGCCTGCTGAACTTCACACAGCTAGTAA
Organism: Hyperoodon ampullatus; assembly: GCF_949752795.1. Classification (NCBI taxonomy): domain Eukaryota; kingdom Metazoa; phylum Chordata; class Mammalia; order Artiodactyla; family Ziphiidae; genus Hyperoodon; species Hyperoodon ampullatus. The sequence goes on from NC_136918.1 coordinate 42,391,202, forward strand.
GTGGAGGATTCAGAGTTTTGCATCTAAGGTAGCTTCCATCTTTCAAGTAACTATTCTTAGCCACTATGTGGTACAGCTTCTCATTACAGCAATCAGTTCAGCACTTTTTTTTGGCGGGGGGGGGCGGGTATGGGGTGGAGAGTGGAGGCATAAGAATTACAAACTCAAAGTAAGTGCTCACTTGTCTCTTAGAGTTTACACATTGGTCTGTTTTGTTTAAAGCAAACCAAAGGGGCTTTGGGGCTTCCCTGGTGGCACAGTGGTTAAGAATCCGCCTGCCAATGCAGGGGACACGGGTTCGAGCCCTGGTCCAGGAAGATCCCACATGATGCAGAGCAGCTAAGCCTGTGCACCACAACTACTGAGCCTGTGCTCTAGAGCCCATGAGCCACAGTTACTGAGCCCGCGTGCCACAACTACTGAAGCCGCACACGCCTAGAGCCCGTGCTCCACAACAAGAGAAGCCACCGCAATGAGAAGCCTGCGCACCACAACGAAGAGCAGCCCCCGCTCACCACAACTAGAGAAAGCCCGTGCACAGCCCAATGCACCCAGAAAGAAAGGAAGGAAGGAAGGGAGAGAGGGAGGGAAGGAAGGGAGAGAGGGAGGGAGGGAGGGAGGGAGGGAGGGAGAAATGAAAGAAAGAAAGCCAAAGAAAAACTTGTATTACTGCCAACTTTTTTTTATATACTAAATGGACAATTTAGCAGATGTCTTGGCCTCCTTTTGGTTATCTTCAAAGAATTATTGAAAAAAACCTGCATGTAGCTTTATCTTTTTAAAATATTGGGATGTATGTGCAGTGAACACAGATATATAACATCTATACCTACACAGACATACACGCTGTAGCTCTTAAAACACATTTTAATCACATTTAGTTTTATTAGTGTCTATATTTCTACATGAATATTATCTTTGGATAGGCAAAGCAATCACCACCGTTGGATATTTGAAGACCAAATGTGTGCTTGATCCTTACAGAGCATGAAATTAGACTTAGTCTATGCCCAGAGGGGACAATCTTACTGAACAAGTATAACAGTTGATTTTTTTTCAGCAGTTCTTTGTCTCTTCTCCTTTAAAAAGGACAGTTAGCACAACAGAACAATTACTTAGGAGGTACAATACAAAGCTTTGAGTGTAGCTCTTTATATACTCAAATGAGTATTATAATTTGCTATAATTCTTCCTCCTGATTACATACAGTAGCTATTTCATTCTCTAAATAATATCTTATACTTTTTTTTTAGAAGTTGGTTAAATTGCTTAGGAAGAGAATATTAGGCTCAGTTCTTTGAAGGGTAATACAGTGGGAGTGACTGTATAATTATCTCTACCGGGCTCTCACCCACTATACAACGTTGTCTACTATATCTACTGCTTTCCTGTTGGGAACTCCAGTTAATCCTAACTAACTAGCACACAGGAAAATGAGGCAAGAGGATTTTATTTTTAACTTGGGACTGAGAAAATAAGAAAAAGAAATGCTAAGATTGATGAAATCTGGTGCATTTGCAATTTTTATTTTAAGCCATTTTAGATATATGAGCTACCAAATAGGTACAGTAATTCAGGCCGAACAGTTACTTATGTAGCAGCATCCTATCCAGTACTCTCTGCCTGAGACCAATTGTCCTTTAAGCTACTGCACAGCTGGGCTATTTTATGTCTGGCAATTACTACTCTATTCTGGAGGGGGAGTTTTATTTTATTTAACATTGATGTGGATTTTATCCTCAAAATGCCAAGCAGTCCAAATACTTCATACATACTAGATTTTTATAAACAATTCAATGGCTTCCAGCAGAAAGAAGTTTAACACAAGTCCTTCAACAAATACATCAAGACTTCTAGACGAATTCCATTCCCCAGTGTTGTTCAATGATGTGTCTATTTATGTGTCGGCATCTCCAAAAGACAAATGAACTCAAGTGTGGAGCCTGGAGCAGTCTTACTCATATGCATATGACTAATGACTGACACAGGGCTGGCACTTTTACACTTCTCTGCCCTAAATTAAGAACAGAGAACATTACTTTCATGCAGATGTTAGAAATTAGAAGTTCAAACTATGTTACACTCCTGAGTTACTGAGTAAGCCTATCAGATTGCTACTATTCAAAACAAACTGTCACTAAAATGAAATCACATTCATTTAAAGACTGATGACCACTAAAGCAGACTGGAGGTTACATAGGGTTAGAGGTGAGAATAGAGAGTGACTACAAACTGGAATGAGATTTCTTTTCAGGATGGAAGAAAAGTTCTAAAATTAGATAGGGGTAATGATTGCAAAATCACTGAATCATTCAGTTGTGAAAAAGACAAAACAAACAAACAAACAAAAAAAAAACTGCCCCCAAATTCCTCCTCACCAACACAATTACTGTTAGTATTTTTGATTATGCATTCAGTTGTCAATTCTTATAATTGGGCTTAGTAGCTAGACTGTTTTTGGCTCAAACACCAGCTCTTCCACTTACTAGTTCCAGGTTTCACCTCTCTAGGCCACGATCTCCTCATCTGTAAAATAGGGGGAAATGATAGGCTGCCTCATTGGGCTTTTGTAAGGATCAAGTGAATTAATACACGGAAGTGACACAGTACATTTTCAATGAATGTTGGTTAACCTTTCCATATCTCTTTTTTAATTATAATTTCCTCATATTAGAAATTATTGAACACTGGTGCAAAGGGTAATTGAATTTTATATAAAATGTTAACTAGAAAAACAATAGAGATGACATACTCCTAAGTTTCATTTACAACCCTGGGCTCCTCTGATTCAAGTAGAGCCAGAGTTATCTTAGAAGATTAGAAGCATACTTCTGATTTCTTTTCTCAAATCTTCAATGTTCTAGTCTTCTCTCAAACTGCGGTCCCTACCCTCCACCCCCAGCAGCCTACAGGATGAAGAGCACAAGGTACAAATTCATTGCACTGCACGGAATCCATCCATAAGCTGCCCTTCAACCCTCCCGAAAGTACTATTTTGGCTCTGTTCTTTCTCTGTTTCACTTACCTCATCTTCCAAGCCCTTCAAATTCCTTACCCGACTGAAAACACCATTGTTTTACACACATCTATTTCTACAATTGTAGTTCCTTCTGCCTGGACTAACTGTAGACTGCCTCAACAATCTCCTAGACATCCTTTGTGACTCAACTCAAAGGTCACATCCTCTAGCGGACCTCATCCTCCTTTGTGACCTCATAGTAAGGCACACTCCGGCACACATTGACGGACTCTCTGACCTTCAGACCCAGCAGAAACTGTCCTTCCCACACCGTCCCCCATGCTCTAACTCTACTGAACTGCCATGGGTTACCTATGTCTCACCTCTGTGCGGTGGCATGTTTCTTTCCTCCTCCCTAAAAATTCTCCCTTCTCTTTTGTCCCCAGTCATCAACCCAGTAAACTCTTAACAGGCTTCTCAGATTCTGTTTAGAGATGACAACCTCTCAGAAACCTCCCCAGTTCTCCCAAGAGTGGGTTTTCTTTGTCTCTCTGATATATTCCCCGAGTACCCTTTGCTGACACCAAATGTTGGTCTTTAACGCCATACTGAAGAGCCTATTAAACAGACCCATGGACACAGAAAACTTATGGTTACCAAAGGAGAAAAGGGGGTGGGGAGGAATAAATTAGGGGTTTGGGATTAATACATACACACTACTATATATAACATTGATAAGCACAGGGAACTATGCTCAATATTCTGTAATGACCTATAAGGGGAAAGGATCTGAAAAAAACATATATATATGTATGTATAACTGAATCACTTTGCTGTACCCCGAAACTAACAAACACTGTAGACGAACTATACTTCAATAAAAAAAATAAAACAAAAGATTCTGTTGATGGACATTTTGTGAGAGGCTAGGTTTTGTAGAACTACTGTCAGTCTCTCTAACCTCAGCACCTAAACAGTCCCTGGTACATAGCAGATGCTCATAAAATACTTGTTGAGTAAATATATAATCATCTCCTTTAAAAATAATTTGAGTCAGTGAATTGTACAGTAAGTGAATAATATATCCAAAAAATCTGTTGTAAAAAAACTCTGAGTTACCAATCCGTGATTTTCACTATAGTTTAACCTCTTAGTTGCTGGACAGAGGGCTTATAGGCTTTGCATCCCTATTGTGGAGCCTAGTACCTATAAGATGATCAATTATATTTAATGTCATGATTTAACAAAAATGAAAATGTTAGCTAGATTCTAAGCTACTGAACCACTTTCTACAAATGCCCAATTTATATGATGTTTCTCAGTAAGTAAATTCAGAGTGATATCACAAATCATACAGCTAGAAAACTCATTTATTTCAACATCCACATTTTATAAATAAGGAATCAGGTGAAATAAAAAAAGCAAATTACCCAAGATCACGTGGATAGGATCCCAAAAGAATGCTTCCTCCAAAATCACTATCATTAATGGTGTCTGACTTAGAAAGATGCATGTCACTGTTAAAGTCAGATCGAGAGTTATGAGTGTAGACTATGCAAGGACCTAATACTGGTGCTAAAAGCTATTTTTAGAAATAATAGATCACCAATTTTTATATATGATCAGATTAAACAGCTGTTGATAATCATGAAAAGAGGAATAAATAAACTCTTCATGACCTAGGTCTTTCATTTACCAGTTGTGTGTCTTGGCTTGACATGAGTCATTATTTGATGGTCTGTTTCAAGACAGAATTGATATTTCTAAACAGCTGATACCAAGAGAGGCAATACCAAAGAACCACAGAAGTGGGGAAAAAAAAATCACTAATGATTTCTTTTATAGAACAATTCCATACACTGTGAAAAGTTACCATTTACAGATCTGTAGTATCGGAAACTTCCACTTGGAAGAGTGTAGGCTTTTAAAAACTCTCCAAAAAAAAAAAAAAGAACAAAAACCTCCAAAACTGACACCTAGGCGTATGTATGCTTGGCAACTAGATATCACTAGCACTGTACAACATTAGAAAACTAACTAGGGAAAATCATTTCATAGCTTGTTCTTCTGTGTACTCATCTAGAAAAGAGGATAAAACAACCCATGTGCTTATATCCCTCTCTAGAATATAAGAACTTCCCTAAAGCACTCAAAAAAAAAATAAGCTTATAAGGTATGGTAAAGAATACCCAAATCCTTTTCTCCTGAGAGACAAAACTCAGCATCTGCTATGAAGCCTAAAATCACAGCCACCTTAGGACTGTAGGCATCTATCCCCCCTGGTCCACCTGACCCATTCCATGTCCTTAAAAGATTCAAGCTCATTTCTGTCTCAGGCGTGTGCATTGTTCTGCAAGTGCAAGTTCTCAACTTGACATTGAGTTATCACTTCACAAGTCAACTCCTCAGAGAAACATTGCCTGACCTTCTCAGCAAGCATCCTTTCACACACTCCAATCTGTACTTTGTTTCCTGTTTCACTGTCTAAATTTGTTTACTGACTCGTTGTTTATGTCTTACTTTCCTCTCACCTCTCTTCAGCATTTAAGGTCAGAGAAAAAAAAAAAAAAACCTCATCTGCCTTAGTTATCTCTCATCCTCAGTACCCAGAGTTTATACTATGTAGTAAGACTCAATAAAGGTGAGATAAATGTAGTATAAATAAAACATCCTAAGTTCACGGCCTAGGTCTTTCACTTACCAGTTGTTTGATCTCTGGCAAATATTCCTGGCTCTATTTATTAAAATAAAGATCAGGAATCATAAATATATCTGCCTCATGGTGTAGAAGTCAATGAGATTAGGTACAAATGTCCTACAAACCACAAATATGGCATTCAGACAATGATAACAGTATCGTCCTGGAAGACCTATTATGGGCCAGGCTCTGTTCTAATAAGCACTTTACACATGCAATATGATGCATTTGATAGTAAGATGCATTTTTTTTTTTACTGGTAAGAAAGAAATAACTGGTTCTATTAATCTGCAAAACAATGAAATCTTATCAAATCAATCACAGTGTGCATATCAATCTCAAAGAAATTAAACCATGGGAAAAAAAAGGTGCTTCATAAAATGGAAGGAATATAATTTTATACATTTAATTCTTTAACAATCCTATGAGATGTCCTATTATCATCCACATTTTCCAGATGTGAAAACCGAGGCACAGAGAGGTTAAGTAGCTTGTTTAAGGTTACACAATGAGTTTCAATGATGATAAGACAAGAAGAAGGACTCGTGAAACTCTGTGGCTTCAGCTCTCCATAAAATATCAAGAATTAGATTTGCTTTTTTTTTTTTTTTTTGCGGTACGCGGGCCTCTCACTGTTGTGGCCTCTCCCGTTGCGGAGCACAGGCTCCGGACGCGCAGGCTCAGCGGCCATGGCCCACGGGCCCAGCCACTCTGCGGCATGTGGGATCTTCCCGGACCGGGGCACGAACCCGTGTCCCCTGCATCGGCAGGCGGACTCTCAACCACTGCGCCACCAGGGAAGCCCTGCTTTTTTTAATGATACAATTCAACCAGGAAATTTTCTGCACCAAAGTGTAGGGTGTACAAAATTCTAACAATTCTCCTGGCAAAGTATTATGAAAATAAAAGTAGAAAGATACCAGTTTTTTTTTTTTTTTTTTTTTTTTGCGGTACGCGGGCCTCTCACTGTTGTGGCCTCTCCCGTTGCGGAGCACAGGCTCCGGACGCACAGCCTCAGCGGCCATGGCTCACGGGCCTAGTTGCTCCGCGGCATGTGGGATCCTCCCAGACCGGGGCACGAACCCGTCACCCCTGCATCGGCAGGCGGACTCTCAACCAGTGCACCACCAGGGAAGCCAAGATACCAGTTTTAAATACTGAACTTCGCGTTCTTAATTTGCATCTTCTTTGCATTTATATAACTCAATTCTTACCAGACCAATTTGCACTCATTTAGATTTTGCTTTTAAGTTTTCTTAATCCTTTCATTTATCTGTTTTCTATATTCGTAAAGATATGGGCAGCTATTCTGGAGATGACAGTCTATTTGGGTTTAGATCTAATTTCTGCCCTTCACTCTCCACGCTTTTTGCTCTGAGCTTAGTAGGCATTAAATAAAGGTTGCTGACTAATTAAAAGCAAAAAAGAGATCTGATTTGGGATATTTTAAAAAAAAAACACAACTCAAGCAAATATTATTGTGAGCTTCCCAAATACGATTAGTGGAAATATTAGTGTAATTTACGTAAAGAGAGGTATGGCTTTTTGAACTAAACAGAAAAATCCTGGGGTGTGGTATGTATGGGGGGGGAGTCAAAAGCAACACATAACAACACTTCAGAGATGTGACTGTAATATTACCAATATTACCAATGACTTGATCATTGTTCTTAGTCTGATCATAGTTGAGATTAAAAAAAAAAAATCTCAGTTATTTGGTGAGGTTATAAAAATAGCTAATGAGGGCTTCCCTGGTGGCGCAGTGGTTGAGAGTCCACCTGCCAATACAGGGGACACGGGTTCGTGCCCCGGTTGGGGAGGATCCCACATGCCACGGAGCGGCTGGGCCCGTGAGCCATGGCCGCTGAGCCTGCACGTCCGGAGCCTGTGCTCCGCAACGGGAGAGGCCACAACAGTGAGAGGCCCGCGTACCGGTTAAAAAAAAAAAAAAAAAAAAAAAAAGCTAATGAAGCTAACGTATGAAATATGACCCAGATTTTAAAGAGCATGGTCCCCATCAATGCTCATTTTGAAAACAACGTTCTTTTATATATAAAATCCCTGAAAGTACAGAAAAGTTGTTTGCCAAGTCCTGCTCCCACATACGAAAGTCAAGACGTAATATTCAAAATCACCTGTGAAATTCTAACATACATATTAGGAAAAGCAGACAAGGTGTAAGCCCTTTCATATTGCCTTATAATCAGTAAGGGAAGATCAAAAAGAAACACAGTTGTTAACTTCTGCAATTGTTCGTCATCAAAGATCTTGGCTAGTTGAAGTTACCGAGAATATAAAATTAAACCTTATTAACCCATTTTTCTATCATATGAAAAGTTCTATTAACTACACTGTAAAAGCTTCCTTGCTCATACACAGGTTAAGAACTAGAGGCTGTTCCAAAGTCATCTTGTCTCTAAATCCTAAATGACAGTACACAATCGCCCATCCACACCATCTCTTAGTGGCAGGTAGAGATGATTTGCATATTCTGGCAAAGAGCTTTATCCACATTTGCAAAAATTTGAGTTTGTGAGTAAAGGAACTTGTACACATTTTCCAATAATACGTGTTAATAACAATAACCTTGAGGTATAGTAAAAGTCCCTTTTGAGTCATCAAATATTGAATGTTTTCAATTAGTTTAGTATCAAATATATCTTATTCTATTTGGTTCTTTAATTCTTTCCCCACAATCCATAAGACACACAATATGCACCTGACAACATATTTATGAACAAATTAAAATTCTATTCAGCATAAAAAAAAAAACTACTAGAAATTTTAGCTTTGAATGGACAGAAATGGAATGAAACCTTTTGGAAGTTGTCAAAGCTGTGATGCTATCTCACAATTGTTTTCTAAAGGGCTCATTGCTATGCTAATTGTCTTTATCAGAAATCTGTAAAGTATGTGTGTATGTATTGCTAATTCAGCCCTCTTAAGGAATATTGGCACTTTGAAGAAAGGTTTACTTGGACAGGAACTTACTAGCCCTATACTCACAGGTGTGTTTGTATATGAAGAGGCCTCTGTGAGGAACTGGACATTTCACATGATGGAATTAGCAATGTGAAAGTATCAAGGGAGCCAGTTTTTTCTGCAAGGATTTTACTGTTTGAGCTTTGACTAAACTTCTTTGGCTGTTAGTTTTACATTCTGTAAAAAGGCAAATACAAAAAGTTGTTCTTGAATACCTTAAAGAGTCACTAAGATGTGAACATTACTTGAAATGCACATCTTTAGTAATGATAGTAATTTCCTTTATTAATCATGCTCTTATGGGAAATTTTCCATTTTAGATGCTAACTAAATTTCACCAAGACTGCACATCAGAAACCTAAGGATTCTTTTTCATGCCTGGATCAGCCAAAATGACTATTTTACAAACTCACTTGAAAATCTCTGAAAGTAGGCACAGCTGATTGCAGATAAGGGAACGAGGCTCTGATGTGATACTGCCATTGGAGGCAAGCCCAAACGAGCTTCTGCATAAGTTGTAACGTTAGGAAGAATCATGTAGTCTACACTGCCTTGCAGCAAACCTAATACAGCGATTGTGCTACCCAACAGTTTTGAAACCACAGTGAAAACTAAGTACTCATGGAACCTGCACCAGGAGCCCAAGGCAGAGGGAAGAGGAAAATGAGAGGAGCAGATATCTAAGTTACAGAACTTGTTAGCTTGCAAGCATGGGGGAGAAAGCCCACCTCAGATAGTCAGTTCACCCTGACTCATAAGTCCTCCCTCTTTCTTACCCCACTGGACACTCAAGTCCACTCAGCAGTACCCACCACCCAGCTACATTCCAGACCTCACTTCCACCTCTCGCCACACTTCCTCCAGAATAGGTGCCCCTTTAATCCTCTTTGCCTTAGCCATGCGGAGTCTCTTTGTCTTTACAAGACATCAAATCACTCCACCTTCATCCAATCCCTCAACACCCCATTTGGAACTGCCATCACTAAATGAAGGGGGAAAGTTAATTCCATACTCGAGTTTTCCACAAGGAGGGACCTTCCATGAAGAAACATTCCTATCGTCGGTTTATGCCCCACTCAACCTCCTGACAAGGAGCAATGGCTTAACCTTGTACTTTGAGGAAAGAAACAAGGCAGGTACAGTTCAGCCCCTTTCCGAGCTCCACTCAGAATGGGCTGCCTGCAAGATCATGCTTTTCTCTACTTCTTCAGGCTCAAAATTGTTTAGGGGAAGGGGGAAGGGTGTGGAAGACAGCTTCACTTCAGGAGGAGCCTGCAGGTGACAAGTGCTGACCACTATCAAAGGGCCACCTGTCTATTCAGAGGTAAAACAGTAGTAATTTCCTTGGACCTAAAGGTAATGGCAGTCATCCAAGGTACTTGGTTTTTTTTTTCTTTTTTTTTGCGGTACGTGGGCCTCTCACTGTTGTGGCCTCTCCCGTTGCGGAGCACAGGCTCCGGACACGCAGGCTCAGCGGCCATGGCTCATGGGTCCAGCCGCTCCGCGGCATGTGGGATCTTCCCGGACCGGGGCACGAACCCGTGTCCCCTGCATCGGCAGGTGGACTCTCAACCACTGCGCCACCAGGGAAGCCCCCAAGGTACTTTTATCTGTCATAAGGCTGACAGTTTAGTCTCCAACTATCTGATTCCTCTATTTCTCAATGGCTGCTGAACACGGGTAGAAAGGAGGGTACTATTTATTGTGTTCCCTGAAGTCACAACAATTAATACTCAATTAGCCTTGTTCCCTTGTTTTTCATCCAACGTCTCTGCTACCCTTTAACTCACAGTCACCTACAATGTCTCCTCCTTCCTTTCCTCCCTCTCTCCTTTCTTTCCTTCCTTCCTTTCATTTTATTTTTGGTAGCTGTCTGGGATTGTGCAGATTCTTGAGAAGGGCAAGAAATAGTGCAGACCTCATCATTAGATTTCAAGTGGGCCTCAGTGCTACACCACAACCTTTTCATGGATCTCTTTATTAAACATCCCCCAAAGGGTCCATCTGAATGTCCTTGGCCTCACACACTCCCATGCCCTCTTTCCGCACATAACTTCCCTCCCTACTTTGGAGAAGAGTAAGGTTCTATTAGCATAAATGTTCTCCCCTAGTCAGTCACTTCTCATCAACCTATCTTTGTTTCCATAGATGTACTTGTCTCTCTCTGTAGGAACAGAGGAAAAATACACCCAATCTCCTTGCTAAGCAAATCCTTCCCATTGTGTTCTTGATTCCAGCCCCTACTGCCTCCTCTAGAGCCCAGTTCCCTCATTCCCTCCCTTCTCCACACTCATTAGTATCTTCCATGGCTCCCACTCCATGGGTGCATTTCCAAGGGAATACAGGTCTCACTTTTACTTGGGGGCAGAGGACTGTGGGCACTTAGCCTTAGTCCTTCTCTTAAGCTAGCTTTTTCCTTTTTTACAGTAAACTTCTTGAAAAGATGGGTAAACTGAAGCTTAGAAATGAGAGCTAAACTACAAGAAGCTCCAATGCTTGTTGGAGTAACGTAAGAACCAGAATCTAAGTCTTCCAAATGTTCCTGGAGCATGTGGACTTGAATGCTGCATCTTCAAAACCTTCCAAATGGCTGAGTTAAAACCTCACCATGATAGAGGAGGGCATAAAATGTTGAGTCTCTACCACATCCACAGCTCTGTTTAATGTGAGAGCCTCAAAAATTTGTTGTTTTTTTTTTAAATAAATCCACTACCACATCTTTGTAAACAGGTAATTCTGAGTTTGGCCCACAGCTAACTGGATCAGAGACTGAACCAAAACCAGCTCCATGAGATGTGTTGGAGGAAGACGTGTTTCCCAATTTGTACTGGACAGGAACCAGCTAAAACAATGGATCCCATTGCTTCGAGTGCAAGGCATACAGAGAAAGAACAGCGGGTAGCAGAAATAGAATGGGGCAAAATCAAGAGATATACAGAATGGTATGGAGAAGCCCTAAGGCAGGAGAGGGCGTTATAGAGTGAACATCACAGTGTCCAGAAGGAGACTAAACAGAATCATCAACAGGAGCACCAATAGGAAACGGAAAGAAAAACTGAGTGAAGCTAAGTGCTAGGAATGGAGACCCACTGGTTAAGGAAACATGGGGTGTTTACTTGGAGGGGATGACAAAATCAGCTACTGTTGTGTCCTCAGTGATCTTCCAAGTTTCCATGGGGCTTGGTTGTCTGGTTGCTGACATGGTTTTTGAACTTCTTTCCTTCTCTTTGTAGCCTTTCCACAAATTCCCACCATCTAATGTCATCTGAGGTAGCTTTAAGCACATCTTGGATTCCTGCAACCGAAAAGGACCTAAGGACAACAAACCTGAGAAATAATTTCTTTATTTTAAAAGAACTTAGGCAAACAGGATTCCGACCTATAGTGGTATTTATGTTTTTTTAAATAACTAAAGCCTTTTAACAATGAAAAAGAAAATAGAAGGACGGGGGAAAGGGAGTTTATTTTGTGTCTCTGCTTGTCACACATTATTCGTGATTTGGGAAATATCTGTGAGCAAGCTCTTCTGCAATCTATAAACTGCACAAGAGCTCTCTTCTCTTCCATACCCACATTTTCAGACTTTAACCCTATTAATTACCTCCAGTACGAAGCAGCAAGAAAATGTGGAAAGAGACAGGATGGTTTGGAAGGTAGAATTGACTCTCTGCACACTCATGTAATATAACTGGTAGACAAAGTTAAATCATATTTTTTTCAAGCCTGATTATGAAAAACTCTTGTTTCTTAACAAAGAATAAATTCATGGTAGTTTTGAGCACATGGCACCATTTGCATTTTTAATTCTGATAAATATTTTCATTGCATTAAGTAACTTCTTCTAGCTGAATGAAGAATGTGGCTGTCTTGAGTAAACAAAATTGTCACAAGAATACCTTACTCTTCTTCCATGGTGAGTGCCACCTGTATGCAAGCCACAGAGCCTTGGAAAATAACCTCCCCAACATTTACTCTCCTGGCCACAAGAGTCTGTTTAGAGAAGTGTCTAGATTGTTCCGAAAAACACATCCTTGAACAACTAAGTGGAAGCTCAGGTCTATAACATGGGCTAATATGAGGATTCTAACATTTGGGATGGTGGCTGAAACTGACTTCTGATAAACCTGGAAATTCCAAGCAATTCCAATTCCAGACATTTAATTATGGATTCACACAAAAACAAAGATACCATGCAAGGAAACTCATCTTAATATGACTTATAATAAAGAAGAGCTGAAGCCCATCCTGAATGCCTATCAGTGCAAAAGAGGTACATGATGGTGCATTCAAACTATGGAGCACTGAATGGGTGTTAAAAACAATATGGCATATCTCTGTTTATTGACATGAAAAGGTCTGGAGGAAAAGAAAAAATTAGAGACAAGAGATAATATCATTCTACTTATGTTTAAAATAAATGTTACCTAGGACTTCCCTGGTGGTGCAGTGGTTGAGAGTCCGCCTGCCGGTGCAGGGGACACGGGTTCGTGCCCCGGTCTGGGAGGATCCCACATGCCGTGGAGCAGCTGGGCCCGTGAGCCATGGCCACTGGGCCTGCACGTCCGGAGCCTGTGCTCCGCAACGGGAGAGGCCACAACAGTGAGAGGCCCGCGTACAGCAAAAAAAAAAAAAAAATGTTACCTATACAGCCATAGCCATGTATTGAATATATTAATGTATTGGTAAAAAACTGGGAAGATGTACAAAAGGAATATAGTTATTACTTTATGAAAAAAAAGTACGGAGTTGGTGTGGGTAGAGAAGAAATAAATAGAGTGGTTAGTGAGGGATGACTTTGAAGTGCTATTCTACATACTTCTGATTGTTGGGATAGTGTCATGAGAGTTTATCCACATACTCCATTCATACATATGTTTCAATAAAGTTAAGGAAAAGGATGCCTCCAATGTACTGCACACATATTTGACTGATGGGCCAGTACAGAAAATTGGAGGAATCACTGGATTCAAAATCAAAATCAAGGGACTTCCCTGGAGGTCCAGTGGTTTAGACTCCTTGCTCTAAATGCAGGGCATAAGTTCCATCCCTGGTCAGGGAACTGAGATCCCACATGCCGCGCAGCCAAAAAAAAGAAAAAAAAAAGAATCAACATCAAAATCAACAGGACCACTTTAGAAGCAGGCGTTTGGGGCAATTCATTCAACCTGTGTGTATTAAGGGGACAGTAGTTTCTGGCCAGGCAAACTCACAGACTTGTTGTCAGGATAGGATGAGAAATGAACACAAGGCCACCCTATAAGCTGCTAAGCGCTCTATAAATCTCAACTACTACTAGTAGTGTTTGCATTATTTGACCTCTCCAATTTCCCTAGAGAGAAATTGACAAGTTTGTGATAATAGATAACTTATTTTAAACTCCTCTGTTTGAGCCACATCTTTTTATCTCCTCTGTCTCCTCTCACTAAGGTCTGAAATGAAAACAAACATCAAATGATGCCATAGGATTCTATTTTATCTGTCACATACTGCTGTCATTAAACACACTTCAGATGAGTGGGTTTAGTTCATATAAAACTGCTTCTTTCTCAGGCTCAACAAACACAAAGTGGGGAGAAAACGAAGTCTGCACTTGAATCGCGCTTAGAAGCGCTACACTTCAAGGAGATCCATCTGGCAGGCTGACACAGTAATAAGTTCTTTTAATTGTCAGGTCAGGCAGATTACAGATCCAGGCTGTCAATTCTTTCATTGCAGTTTTATTTTGTTACTGGTAGCTCATTTTTTAACAAAAATTCTCCAAGTGATTCAACATAAGAAAAACCACCTACTTTCTCTCCTTCCTAGGATTTTAGGCAGGCAGCAATTCAGTGCAACAAGCATTTCCTACCGAGTACCAACTATGCTGGAACCATGCTTGGTGCTGGATATTCAAGAAAGAATATATACAAAATTCTGTCCCACAAGAAGTCACTACCAACAGGGGAGATAAACTCTTACAATCCCAAATGACAATCATATGGCTCAAAGATGCTGGTATACCTGATTTTCTCCATTGTTGTAAAGGAGTTACTTCTCAGATGTACACATCTACTTAATCTTAACAGTTTATCTGCTTGCTGAAGTAAAAAGAGCAACAGTCAGGAGACCCTTAAAAGAGGTGTGTATGTGCATATGCGTGTGTGTATGTGTGAGCATGCCTGCAGTACACACTGTGGAGATCCCCCAAACTCACGCCAAACTGCCCTTCCTCACAGCCTTATCTCTAACTGCTCACCTCCACGCATATAGATCCTCGGTGACGCCTCATTCTCAATAGAACCTGCACTTTCAAACTGTCCTATCATTACTCATAATTTCCTCTTTTGGATGTCTCCCTCCTCCAAACTTCCATTATACCTTAATTATATTTCTCATAGAATGCACTCAATACATAGCTGTAAAGCCTCCTAATTTTACATGCAACAAGCATTTCCCTGCAAAATGCAAACAATGACAGATAGTATTCCAATAAGTTACAAAGGAGAAAAACTTGCTGAAGAATTTACCAATCATTAGAGTTGAAAAGAACCTTAGAAAAGATTTAGTTCAGTGCTTCATAAAAGATAAATGAGATGTTCAGCTAAGTGAAGTGATTTTTCCCAAGTCAAATAATTAGTGGAAGAGGAGGACTTGGAATCTGCTCTTCTGACTTTTAGCCCAGTGCTCTTTCTACACCATACTGTTCCCTTACATTTTTGAGTAATGACAGGGACGTGTACTGACAAGCACAGTGGATCATTAACCATGGGATGGCGTTCCATTAAAGAGAGGGGAGAAAAATCAAGGGTGCTTATTAAAATAAGTGTGCTTTCTTTTACCGTGACTGCCTCTAGATAAACAAAAGCGTAAATAATCTATGCAGTTCTCGGGAGACCTTAAGGGATAGGACTGTCATTTAAATATGTAGAAGGAGATGGGTCGGCATAGGTCAAACACTAGGTGAATCTGAGAGTTAGGACTGGAGTCCAGGTCTGGTGGATCCCACACTACCTTATGGAGACTGAAACAACAGAAGCCTAAGAAACACACGAGGAAACTGACATCACAGTGCTGAAGAGATCCGCTGCGGAGTGATCTGAGGCCTCACTAACCTGGATGGGATCCTGAGCGGTGGTTGCCTGCCATTTTTCCTAACTTATCAGAGCAGTGGAAGACCCCTTGGGGATAGAGTAGCAGAGAGAAAAAGCAGGTGAAGCAACAGAGACCACGGGCCACCTGGAGGAGGGGAGGCAAACCTGCACATACTATGGGTCATAGGATGGACCCATGCATGAATAGAATGCTTTCTATGCATTCTTTCTCATAATTCTAGCCACGTCAATAAGTAAATGTAATCATTCCTCTCTTACCAATGAGGAAATTAGGATCTAGAGAACTTCAATACCTTCCAGCACTCACAGAGCTGCTGAGTGGTAGAAGAGAATCCAGGTCCAGGATTATCAGAGTGAGACCAGGAGCTCTTTGTGCTTTGCCAGATGGATGGCCCCAGCCCTGTCCCAGCCCAGCAGGCAGAAGGGCCTGAGATGCTGGAAGGAGGAGGTCAGGAGAGTTGCTGTGTAGACAGCTGGCATTCAAAGGAGAAAGTGGTTTGGGGAACAGTGTTACATTCACATTTTCTGAAGTGAGTTTATGCGAGGTAAGTGTTTTTATTTTCTCTGATGGGAAACTGGGCAATTCTGGGTACCTTTTTCAAAGGAAAAATATTTCTCTTTGTGGCACTGCTGTGGTTAAAGAATAATAAAATATGCAAAACTATAAATATAACTGGTATGAGTCAGGAGCCAGAATGACTTGGACAAAGAGGCTAGCAGGAAGCTTTGTTTTCCAGTTTTGAGCGAAATAGTTGATTCTGTGAACATAGAGATTCAAGAATGAAAACAACACATGATCATTGGTTTTCCTTCCTACAGACAGTACTGCATATGGCAGCTCAGGCTTCCTGTAACTGGAGCTCTTATTACACCATCATCCCTAACTCACAAAAATCAAATTGTATTACTCCCTTATAATGTTCTTTCTCGCTTGGTGCATATGTCACTTAACATTTTACACTCTAATGAGATACTGAATAGGTTACATTACATATACATCTGATAGAGTATTTAGGACTCAATTTTCACCATCACTGAACAGCTTTATGCAATTCATATATTCAAAAATGTGTGAATAATCAAGTACTTATGATCATGACGGTGGGCCAATTAAGAGCTGAAGGTTGGGTCATATGTCATCAGAATGAATTACTCCTCAATCCCAACCTAGAATTCCAGGTGGAGGAAGCAATGGAAATTAACTACTTCCACTCCCTCATGTGACATCTGGAGAGACTAAGGCCCAGAAGGGGCAGGGACATGTTAGGGTCACATGGCTAGACAGGAGCATAGGCAGAGCGCTGCACTGGAACACAGATATTTTGTTTCCTTATGTCTGTGGAGATCTGTGTCTCCCACTGGAGACAAGAAGTCAAGCTCTTTGTTGTAACAGTAACTCTTCTTTTACCCCTGAGTTCAGAATAGGACAAAGGCCATCGCTACTCCAAGAAAAGCAGAGTCCTATGCCCATCACTAGACAGAAAGTTAATCAAATGTAATCAGTGTGGCCCAGTATCCTTTAGATCATCACATTCATTTATGACCTTTGGGGAACCTGTAGTTCTATTTTGCTTGTATTTAGAACTGTAAGTGGGAGGTAAAAAATGGCAAAAACAACCATGGCCTCACAGTCCTGGAAACTCTATTCGCTGAGTTGTTTTAATAAGTGTTGAAGCAGCCGCACAGCACAGGGAGATCAGCTCAGTGCTTTGTGACCACCTAGAGGGGTGGGATAGGGAGGGTGGGAGGGAGGGAGACGCAAGAGGGAAGAGATATGGGGATATATGTATATGTACAGCTGATCCACTTTGCTGTAAAGCAGAAACTAACACACCATTGTAAAGGAATTACACTCCAATAAAGATGTTGAAAAAAAAAAAGTGTTGAAGGTTTAACTCCCACCCCCCCACCACCCTTTGTCTTCATTGGTTCAGCAAACATCCACTGAGAGACTAACCCATACCAAGTATTTTTGTTAATTTTACTGATTGTTTTTATTCCATTTACGGGTCATTTACTATGTGACAGATACTGTGCTAAGTGTTTATCTCATTCAATCCTCCCAATAACCCTATGAGGTGGATAATATAATTTCCTCCCTTTAAAAAGAAGCACAGACAAAGGTAAAATAAGTTGTACACACTTAAACAACCAGTAGATATGGAACGAGGATTAGACTCCAGGCAATGTAATTCCAGAGTCCTTGTATTTAACGATAATTTAGTGTGGGTTCCACCTGGACAAAGGAAAAGTAAAGCAAGTGTGAGCCAACAGCTCAGAGGAATGGTGAGAACTGCTTGTGTCAAGGTAGCACCCATCAAAGATTTAAACCCAGTGGTCCATTTTTAGTCCTCATGGCATTTAACCCAACAGTGCAGGTAACTTGCTCACTCCCTCTCCCCTGAAGCACCTTTTCCACAACATTTTTGGATGGCTCTGTCTCTTGCTTCTCCTCCCACCTCAATACCCCTGTTCATGACATCTCTAATGGTTCCTCTGTGTCTCCAAGAGACCTCAAAGTCGTGGCCTCACAGCTTAATCCAGCATCTTACATAATGTCACTCAGTGCCAAGATTTTAAACTCATATCTCCTGACTCCTAAATCTATATCAAGTCAACACTTTGCCCTTGAACCCCAGACTCAAATATATAATTGTCTACTCAACCACTACTTGGAAGGCTAACAGCTCAAATTTAACATAGCGGAAACCAAATTTCTGATCACCTTTTCTTCGTAAAACAAAACAAACAAACAAAAACAAGCCACAAAACTAATCATCTTTTGTCCTCCTGACATCTCTCTAAATCGCATGTCCATCCTTCTCATTGCTCAGGCTTAAAACCTAGCAGTCATTCTTGACTCTTCCTTTGCTCCTATATGCTACATCTAATCTGTCCACTAAACTGGTTGATGATACCATCAAAATATATCCAGGGGCTTCCCTGGTGGCGCAGTGGTTGAGAGTCCGCCTGCCGATGCAGGGGACACGGGTTCGTGCCCTGGTCCAGGAGGATCACGCGTGCCACGGAGCAGCTGGGCCTGTGAGCCATGGCCGCTGAGCCTGCGTGTCCAGAGCCTGTGCTCCGCAGCGGGAGAGGCCACAACAGTGAGAGGCCTGCGTACAGGAAAAAAAAAAAAAAAAAAAAAAAAAAAAAATATATATATATATATATATATATATATATATATATCCAGAACCCCACTACTTCTTAGCACCTGCTCCATAGCTACCAACCAACTATCATTTCTAGCCCACATTCAATTCTCCACAAAGCTGCCAGAGTGATCTTTAATGTAAGTCTGATCACATGACTCCAAGTGGTCCCCATCTCTCTCAGAGTAAGAGTCAAAGTCATCAGAACAGCCTACAAGGCCCTGTGTAACGGTCCCTGTCACCTCCCTGCCCTTATCTTTTCTCACTCTCCTTAAGATCACTCAGCTCCAGCTTCCCTTGCCAACTTTATTCTTTCTCAAACAAGCCAGTTGCCAGCCAGGCTCCTTCCCAGTGCTTTCACATGTGCACTTTCTTCTGTCTGGAACACGTTTCCCTCTGTTCTAAATACCTGCGTGGCACACTACCTCACCTACGTGCCTTCCCTAAGCTTCTCTAACTGCCTGATGTAAAACAACCACAGTTATTCCACTCCAACCAAGGCACTCTCTCTCCCCTTTTTGTCTTGCCTTATTTTTCTCTATAGCACTTAACTCTATTGGACTTAAATGTTTATTCATTTATCTGCTTATGATACCTCTCCCTAGAGGAAAAGGAACTGTTTGAGGAAATACACTTTGTTTTATTCATAGATGCACCCTCAGCCTCTAGAAGAGACTTGTCACCCAACAAGTGTTCAATACATATTTGAAATGATCCTGAATACATGGCTCCTCTTGTTACTCTTATAGGGGTTCTAGAAATAAGACTCAACTTGAAGAATCCAATAGCATAAAAAGTAAGGCAGCAGTGTAAGCACTTCTAAAAGTGGCTTGTTGATTTAGAATCAAAGTAACATATTATATGTCACCATAGATTTGGACTGTGAGTCATAGACTATTAAACTTGGGAGGCAGCTGTGCTGGACCAGAAAGAAAGTAACTGGGAGTCAGGTGATGATGGCTCCAGCCTTGGCAGTGCTACTGACCTACTGCATGACCTCAGACAAGCAGCTTCAGTCCTGTGGGCTCTCCTCATTCATCCAAATAAAGAACAATTCACCTCAAATCTCTAACGTTTTGTAGTTTGGTATGAAATTCAACTACTACTTGTTCAACAGATACCCCTTCTGAGTTCGGGTAGAGAGGATCAGTTCACTGTTGTCAACTCTACTTGCAAGTTAGGAAAGAAGTCACATTTGAAATTGCATGCCTTCTCTGAAAAAATACATAATTAACATCTAAAATGGAAGACAGAAGCTTCTTCCACTCCATGCACCACAGTGGATGTTAGACATTATCAACTACAGCACAGAAGGAACAAGTATTCAGGATGCTAAACTCTTCCAGATACACACACCTACACACACGTATGCACACACATGCATGCACATGAAATTCACACAAGGGAAAACAACTTGCAGTTTTCCTTCAAATATGATCATTTCCGATTCTTGATATTCAGTCTCACATAAGCATAAAATGTGTTTCCTCATAAGTAATAGAGATGACCTTTAAAAACACAACCCTCTCTTTATTCCCTAGCCTGCAATCTCATGAAGATCAAAGCCAGTTTGCTCTTCTGCATCAACATTTCTGCGATCAGAGATAATGTGGGCACCCTGATTCTATCTGTGTTAAGGCATCATCTCACAAGTGACTCACTTGCTAGATGATCAGGCATTGAACACGGCTCTGACACCATGTCCTTTGAGGTTGATTCCCCCTTGGTAGTATCACAAGCCAACATCCTGTTTAGCTGCTTTCCTCTGCAAGACAACAGGGCAATTGGAACTGACTGAACAATAAATCTCAATTTCCCTGTTCCATCAGGAGAATCTTTGAATTTACTAGGCTCCTTCTATTCAGCAATTCCTCCTCAGGACTACGAATCATTCCTGAACGAGTATACAATTTAACTGCCCACTTTTACATTAAAGGCAGAGGGGAGCAGTGCCAATTCTCTCATTAGACTTCCCAGATCTGTTCCTTGGGGACCCAAGAGAAAGCTGGGGGTTGCTCCTGGGTTGAATATATGAAGAGGCCATCCACCTCCTCACTCAGGCTCTGTCAGCTCCAGGAAGCACGAGTTCTATGTACCGCTGTTCCGAGGAATAGGCATCTCTTTGTCCACCTAAGCACCCCTTGCTGCTACCAAGTTCCAGTTTCCAAAATCTGAGACACCTTTGCCCGATGAAAGCCATCCTGAACTTTTCACCCAACAAGTCATAGACCATGAATGGCATTCCTTCAGGCTCCAGAAAAACTAAGTAGGGAGAGAGGGTAGAAAAGAACATGGTACAAAGGAATGGGGAATGTAATACTATGCACAGGACACAAAATATGTCCCAGGATACTAAGTTCAAAAATAGACTTAATTTTCCCATAGAAATAAATGCAAAGGATTGTTGGGTACCACTGAACTTCTTACTTCAATAGCTTAACTTCATTATAGATTAAATATCCTTGTACTAAAAAGAATTGACTAGCTCCCTGTTGCCATCAGGTTACTTTAGAACTCTACATAAAGCACAAAACACACTTCATGATCTGGCTACTTCAGCTCTTCTCATTTATATCCTCACTCTCTATACATTATTAACAATGTGTAATTATTTACATTCCCATAAAAAGACTATGGCTGACAGAATCATGGTTCCCCTGTAGATACCCACACTCTGATTTCCTGGAACCTGTGACAGCATTACTTTGTTTGGCAAAACAGACTGCAGGTGTGATTAAGATGAAAGATCCTGAAATGAAGAGATTATCCTGGATTATCCAGCTGGCCCTTACCTAATCACATGGCTTCTTAAAAGCAGGGAACCTTTCTGAGCTGTGGTCAGAGGGAGACATAGCTATAGAAGAATGGTCAAAGAGGTGCAGTGTTGCTGGCTTTGAAAGGAACTGGAATTTCCTTTTGAGAAAAATAGGCCACAAGCCAAGAAATAGAGTGTCCTCTACAAGCTGGAAAAGGCAAGGAAAGTGATTCTCCCCTAGAACCTCCAGAAAAGAATGCAGTTCTGCCAACACCTTCCTTTTAGCCAACGAGACCTGTACTGGACCTCTGAACTACAGACCTATAAGATAATAGAGAACTGTGTTGTTTTAAGTCACCAAGTTCATGATATTTTGTTACAGCGATAATAGAAAACTAATACATATACCAAGCTCATGTCCTCTTTCTGGCCTTTGCCCATAATGTTTCCTGAGCAGGTAATAGTGCTTACAGAATCCTCTACTTACTTCTCATAGAGTTTTCCAGATCATATTTAAATCAGAAACACATGACTATTCTCCCAAACCCAGTTCCCACTGGACTTCTCATAACTTGAGTTTATTCAGTGCTGGGCCCCTGGGACCTAGCACAGGATGCTATAGATCTACTGTAGAACCACTGCAGTTCTATTATAAATATGTACTGAATAAATAATTCTCAGTGGGAGATTAAGATTGAATAATTCAAGGAATTAGGAAACGTCAGAGATCATAGTCACAACTTAGAAGTTAGAAGGTAAAGACTCTCATTTGATAGATGAGCAAATTGAAGCTCAGGGATGGGAAGCCCCCATGGATACAATGTCATTTTCTTTCAGTGAATCAGTGAATATTCAAACTATTTGCACAAGTTTTTCCACCTGACTTGCAAGGACCTTCATGATGGGATCACATCTTTCTAATCTGAACCTTTACCATTCCTTCCTCCTTGTATCCTACTCCAAATGAAAAGCTGAACTGCTCAGGGTTTCTTGAAATTGCTTATGCTAGAGATCTCTGTTCCTAGAGCAGCACTATAACCAGTATCACTGAATGCTCACAGTTAAGAAAATAAAGGCAAGGCTCAAACATGATTTTTTTCAGTGTTGATTTTTTTCAACAATCTCCCTGGCAGAAAGTGACTCTTCAACAGCCACCACCATCCCTCTCACCTCCCAACACCCATAAGCTGTATATTCTCCATTCACCTCTTACAGACCAAAGCTCCTCCTCTCTATTCTCTGTTACTGTATATGTAATAGTTTCCCCACTAAAAGGTAAGTTTCTAAAGGGAAGGTTTCTTTTTTACAGCCTGGTGACTAACATAGTATCTGTTCCATACATATCTGTTAGTTTGATGAGAGGCCAACATATTTTTTAAATATTTGGAAATATTCGATATTCTATAAACAACTAGGTTTATTATTAAGTTTGATATTACTTCACTAGGTAGAAATTTATACAATTCTTACTGAAAATATCCTATGATCCAGTTTCTTACTGTAGATACAACAAGCTCCCTAAGGATCATAAGGAGAAACTTTGCCAAAAGATCCATGGACACCAACTAATATTTGGAGACATATTTATTATGTCTTTCATTGATATCATCTCATTTAACACACAACCCCATGAGTTAAGAAGCACAGATACATTGTCTCCATTCTAGAAATAAGGGATATTCATTCATACAACTTTTCTCACCATGATCTATGTTTCTTACCACCTATAACCAGCAGCCTTTCCGGTCAACTCTCTAGTAACCTAAAGCCTGTAAGTGCAATGGACTAGCTGATCTGTGCTTTATGAAGATCTCAATTACCAAAAATAAATGAGCGCTTAAGGCTTAGCCACTATGGTTAATACCCCAAAACCTGGTTTGTCTTATTTTTCAAAAACTGTTGCACTGCTAGTTTTTGTTTATTTGATTTCTTATTCTGCTCTATCTTGAGTTATACTTTTAAAACTTTGCACAAATCACTATTTATAACACACAGGATTTTTTCAATTTAAAAAGTTGTGGAGAGTGTCAAATGGGGAGAAGAAGCTCTGTTAAGATTCTGATAAAGTAAGATTGCCTTTGAATTACCTTGGTCACATTAACACCAAAACACATCCCTTTTCTTTTACCATAGAAGTACCGTGTCAATATACTATCAATACATCATCGGAGACCTACACGAAGTTCAGGAAAGCTTCATGACCAGTGTGCAAGTGATGATGTAAATACAGTGACAGAGGTCACAAACACTACTTTCCACAAAAGTAGCAATGAAAATTTAGCACTAATATATATATATTTTTTCCAGTACGCAGGCCTCTCACTGTTGTGGCCTCTCCCGTTGCGGAGCACAGGCTCCGGACACGCAGGCTCAGTGGCCATGGCTCATGGGCCCAGCCGCTCCGTGGCATGTGGGATCTTCCCAGACCGGGGCACGAACCCGTGTCCCCTGCATCGGCAGGCGGACTCTCAACCACTGCGCCACCAGGGAAGCCCAGCACTAATATTTTAATGCACACCAACCTTGAACCTCCATGTGTTCATCAACTTCCAAGGTAGGAATGATGAACTAATGAAAAGACAACTTGACTGGTATGCATAAGTCCTATTTTACTAAATCCCCTATCTTCTAAATATTCTAAATACTCTGTAAATTTAAGCCAGTGATATGTCTCAGTGTTCTCAGTTATAGTAAAGTGCAACATATATGTGGCAGTGCTCTGGAAAAGATATTGCTAAATAAGCCTAAGATACTGGTTCTTGCAGGGAGTGGAACTGTACACAACAGCTAAAAGCTGTGTCTTGGCTCTGAATATCCCTGCAATGAGGTAATAGTGAAGCCAGTCCAAGTGTTTGCTAGAATAAACAAGAGGCCACTGATGAGATCTGACATGGCTTCCCCCACCTCCCCACCCCCAGGCAAACAACTAGTCAACAAGGTCAACAGCAGAAGATGGTGTGAGAAGTAAGGGGACAAAAATAGCCATACCACAAATGCAGATATTTTTGCGTGTTTTCCAACAGGCCTCTTATGGGACCATCTCAACAGAGCTTAATTACACCTCTATGTGGTTATAAACTGAATTATTTTCCCATAATGTACCTGCCCAAAATCACCAGAAAGAGACAGAGAAAGTGATAAGGACCTAGATGTTCTGATTTCTAGTCCAGATCTATTCCTACCATAATAGGTCACCTCTCTGTCTGGAAAAGTTACTTGATATAAATCTCAATGTGCAAAGAATTCTGATTGATTGATTGATTGATTGATTGATTTTGCGGTATGCGGGCCACTCACTGCTGTGGCCTCTCCCGTTGCGGAGCACAGGCTCCGGACGCGCAGGCTCAGCGGCCATGGTTCATGGGCCCAGCCGCTCCGTGGCATGTGGGATACTCCCGGACCAGGGCACGAACCCGCGCCCCCTGCATCCGCAGGCGGACTCCCAACCACTGCGCCACCAGGGAAGCCCTGATTTAGTTTTGAAGAGTCTTTCAAGTGGCCAAATCTTTTCTCAGGACTATCTCAGAGTACCATCGTGTAGTAGATAGAAGCTTGGGCTTTGGAATCAGACAGCCACTGCTGTAATTCCTGCTTACACAGTCATGGGCTGTGTGACTCTGGAAAACTTACTTAACCCCCTCTCACACCTCAGTTTCCTCCTCTGTTCAATTGGGATACTACTAGTACCACCTCCTAAGTATAAACATGAAACAAGATGATGCACGCAAAACATTTAGCAGACTATGACTATTACGTCTTCAGATGGTAAAGATCACACCTCTAAGTAGTGCTCAGAATGTATGGGTATCTGTGTGTGCGTCTCTGTTATATGTGTAAGGTGTGTGCATAGGCATGTTAAGTGCAGAGGGGGGTGTGTTGCACATGTGTATGTCTGTGTGTGACTGTGTGTACATAATTCTATATGCATACGTATGCTGCATAAGCATAGGTGTGTATATGATGTGTTTGTATAAATGTGTAAGTATGGGGATATAAGTGAATGTGCATATGCTTGTGTGCATGTAGAGTTGGGGAAGCTAGGAAAGGGGTGAAGGAAAAATTAAAGAACTCAGGGTCAGGTAGATGGGAAGAAGCTAGTTTCCAAATAAAAATAAAGGCCTTGACAGATAACACTTTAGAAACGCATATCCTGTGTTAAAAAAAAAAAAAAAGCAGAAGAGCAGTTAGATATCTTATAGCACAGTAACGACACATCTTTAGATTAAGTTTCCAAATCTATCTTCCCACTCTGAGGTCTTTTCTTCTCCAAAATTGCTGGACAGGGAACGAGCATAAACCTGTGAGCCTGTGCTCAGATGTTTCTTACCCACTTCAGGAAAAGGCTGTGAGGTGGTCATAAGAATATAAACTTAATTGTTCATGAAGAACTTCATTCCCCCATAAAGAAAAGGAAAGGGGTGGTGGTGGAGGCCTCTGTGCTCTTCAGTCTCAGGTAAGCTGAGTTTATATGTATTGGGTTTATCAGTCTTTTCTTCACCTCACATGCTATACTTGGAGATGATGAGATAAAGCACAATGCTATAGCCTTCAGTGGTAAAGCCAGACAACTGTTATAAAGCAGAATTATCTGGTAATCTGGCTTGGAGCTACCAAAGATACATAGACTACATAAAATTATTTTTTAAAAACCACTGTTTGCAGGTTTCTGAGATACCAGTCAAGTCGACATCCTCTAATGTCTTCAGATGGTGTCCACGGCATCAGAAAAAAGGATTTGGAGAGGTAGAACTACCACAGTGAGGCCTCATCAATTTATATCTTTCTTGGATTTTTAAAAAATAATATGGAGCTTTAATATATGAGGGGAGATAGTATATTCCAGTACTGCCATATCTTACGTTCCAAGTCAAAAAAACAAAACAAAAATGGAATCATTAATGAGTAAAACAAAACAAATACTTCTCTTAAAACTGTCCACCAACATCCAGCTTATATGGGAAACTGCTTTGTATTGGAACATCTCATAAATATTTTCATAAGTTCAAGGGTTTTAAACACGTTAAGTACATTCCAGGGCTTCCCTGGTGGCGCAGTGGTTGAGAGTCCGCCTGCCGATGCAGGGGACACGGGTTTGTGCCCCGGTCTGGGAAGATCCCACATGCCGCGGAGCGGCTAGGCCCGTGAGCCATGGCCGCTGAGCCTGTGCGTCTGGAGCCTGTGCTCTGCAACGGAAGAGGCCACAACAGTGGGAGGCCCGTGTACCGCAAAAAAAAAAAAAAAAAAAAAAAAAAAAAAAAAAAAAAAAAAAAAAAAAAAATAATATGGAGCTTTAATATATGAGGGGAGATAGTATATTCCAGTACTGCCATATCTTACGTTCCAAGTCAAAAAAACAAAACAAAAATGGAATCATTAATGAGTAAAACAAAACAAATACTTCTCTTAAAACTGTCCACCAACATCCAGCTTATATGGGAAACTGCTTTGTATTGGAACATCTCATAAATATTTTCATAAGTTCAAGGGTTTTAAACACGTTAAGTACATTCCAGAAATGAGAGTGGCACCTGTTGGTATCAACATATTAAGCTCATGGTTTTCTTTTCCTGCCATTCCTGTGGGAGTCTTTATTTCTTCTCAGTTAGGTCTCACCCCTAGCACCAAGCACCTGTTAATGACTATTTAGATGGACCCACAGTTTTCTGGGACATCTTAGGACCACCTGGCCCCTGCACCCACTGCTTTCCAGTGGAGGCCATTCTCTACAAACTACCCTGTAAAAGGAGTGTGCAGCAGCATTGTGAGTGGGCATGTCAGTCTCCAGCTCAGGACTGGTTGTCCTCCTCTTTAAGATTGAGGGGCTTGATCCAGAAGACTTCCAAGGACCCTTCCCACATTGTAGTATTGGACAGAGGAAAGGTGAAATATGTAGCCTTTTACAAAGGGCTCTGCCATCAATACCATCCATACCCCTCCTGGTGTCTACCTTGCCCTCCTTCCTGCTTTTTAGATCTGAGTCAAATCTGTCCTGATTCTTATAGGACAAGAGATACAGTGGCTGGCAATGTTTTCATTCATAGCCCTTCTCCTTTTCTGCCTTTCCCCTCCCTCTTCTTCACCCCCAGGATTTCCTCACTTATTATCCCCACATTCAAGGCAGCAATATAAGGCAGGAAGTCTAATGAAATGTTTGAACCCACTGAACCAACACATGGACAAAAAGTGAGTAAGTACTTAATTCCTACATGATGATAATTTATCCAACTCAGGAGGCCAAGCTCTATCCATGAAACATGACACTTCTGAAGTATCTACCACAGGACGTCATGAAAGGGAGTAGGAAACACTAGGGTTGATCCTTTTGGGGTCTGAGGTAGGACAAGCTATGTCTTCCTCAAGGAATGAAGACCTCATGGAATATTTTCTAACAGAACCCGAGGGGACTTGGAATCCAAATCCTTCATTTGTGAATTGAAATGCTGGCACAAGAGAAGAGAAATAGCTCGTCTGCTAAAACTCCCTCAGCAAGTTAGGGGGAGAATTAAGATAAGAATTCACATGCTCTGCCTACTGCACCAAACTGCCTTCATCATCTTCTGGTTCTTTTACTCTCTCATGGGCTGGGCTTTGAGCCACAGGAACTCATAGTAGGATCAGTGGGAAAACGGTGTGACTGACCCCACATGGGCAGTGAGTGACTCGTGCCCCTTGTTAATCCCACCCTCAGAAGCAAAATGATCATTTGGTTTTTCCTGAGGGCTCCAAGGAAGGACATGAAGAATTAGCACAGTGCAATGGGACTGGTTTTCACGTTAGAGATGGAGATGCCTCAGGGCAGCATCTGGAGTGAGCAGGATGACACTCAGCAATGCTCCAGAGTCCCAACGCCATATTTTTATTTTTTATTTTTTATTTTTTTGCTATACGCGGGCCTCTCACCGTTGTGGCCTCTCCCGTTGTGGAGCACAGGCTCCGGACGCGCAGGCTCAGCGGCCATGGCTCACAGGCCCAGCCGCTCCGCAGCACGCGAGATCTTCCCGGACCGGGGCACGAACTCATGTCCCCTGCATCGGCAGGCGGACTCTCAACCACTGCACCACCAGGGAAGCCCTCCCAACTCCATATTTTAACCAGAGCTGTTTCACTTTAGCCATTTTATATATCAAGTTCCAACTCAGAGTTCATTTAAACAGAGATCGCACTATAGAGGACCACTGATGTACTAGAAATGTGTTGGGACTTGGAGACAGAGGATATGCATTTAAGCAATGATTTCTCCTGTCTGCTTTTCGTGAGAATTAAGGCAAGACATTTCATATTTCTGGACCTAAATTCATCTTACGTTAGACGGATTAACAACCTATATGTGCTAAATAATCAAAAAGACACTGTACGGTAAATGTGATTTTTGTGCAGTGAAGCACTTCCAAATCATGACTGTTACCACAGGACACTGCTACAGACAGGCCCAGCAGCTTTATAAAGAAGGGACGTGAGAGGAGAGGCTGACCCTAGTGGCTCCAATGACTTATGACTGGTGTGATTTTACCCTGATGGGACACATGACTTTCTAGCCCCCATCCTGACAGCGTTTAGGTGAGTCATTGGCAATGAGGTATTTGCACTGAGGACAGACAGATAGAGGGATCACAGAGAAATGTAACACTGTGTACGTTTGTTGTCTGTTGCCTGAGATTCCCCATCCTGAGTCATCACTGTGTCTATAAGGCAGATAGGAAGACAGAATGAGGGAATGCATTTGCAGAAACATTTACCTGCCTTCCTTTCCAGGCATATGCCATGACATCTGCCCTACGCACCCCGAGTTCCAACCAGGCTGAACTATTTCCAGTTCCTTAATATATCTACGTAAATGCCACCTCTGGAAAGCCTCCTCTGACCTCTCCAGGAGGGGACTGGAGCATCTTCCTCTATGAATCCATAAAGTTTTGTTCATTCCATTAGTCATATACCCCTGTTATCTGTTTAGGCATCTGTTTCCTACATTAGAAGTCCCCTGTGGGATGGAGAACAGTAAGAACTGTGATCCCCTTGATTTTAAACTGCAGCATCCTGTACTCAGCATGGGCTTAACAATTGTTGCTTGAATAAAGAAGTGATACGATTTGATGAATACATAAGTTTTAAAAACTGATACACATTAATACAGAATTATCTATAATTTTCTCAATTTGGGGCTACACTTTAATAAAAATTCCAACATAGAAACCAATTCCAATATAGGATTTAGTTTGCTGGATAGGTCACCAGGCAGAATACCAAGTAGCTGAGCTTTGGTGGGACAAGGATAGATTCCCCTCAATTTCTTTAGTTTTCCAATATTGTCCCCTGTTGTCCATTTTCTCTTCTCATCTGTCTCTTCTTACTCAGCTGCTCTCCCTGGCTTTCCCCAGACTCCCATATGTCTTTTTAAATTAAAGGCAAAATCATCATACCACTGAAATTTATGGATGGAACCAATGGCATGTTGTTTCTTTTCTTGGGGCCTCCTAGCATTGGTCCCTGGAGCACCCAGGGACAGGCTTAGACCCATCACTTTCAAGGGCAGTACTGCTCCTGCATGCGATCCCTCCCTGTTAATACTGCTTCTCCAACTACCCACTCTTTTTAAGGTAGATAGATGGAGATGGGGATGGAAATGGTGTGGGCAAGAGCATGGTACGGAGCTTCCCTGGTGGCGCAGTGGTTGAGAGTCCGCCTGCTGATGCAGGGGACACGGGTTCGTGCCCCGGTCCGGGAAGATCCCACATGCTGCGGAGCGGCTGGGCCTGTGAGCCATGGCCGCTGCACCTGTGCGTCCGGAGCCTGTGCTCCACGACAGGAGAGGCCGCGACAATGAGAGGCCCATGTACCACAAAAAAAAAAAAAGAGCATGGTACAGACAAGGATCTGAGATATAGATAAAAACGTATTAGTCATCAGGTAGAGTGGTTAAAAGTATGGGCTCCAGAACTAGATCAGATTAGAATCTGATTAGAATCTGAATTCTGCCACTTATGAGCTGGTTTGACCTTAGGTAACTTACTTAACATCTTTGTACCTTGGTTTTCTCATCTGTGAAAATGAGAATAATGATTACTTCATAAGGTTGTTGTATAAATTTAGTGAACGCTAAGAGAATTACAGAACTTACAACATGTCTGGCACTTAGTAAATACTCAACAATGGAAACCAGTAAAATATAACATAGGCCATTATAATATGATAGGATAAACTATGACATGATACAGTATAGTACAATACAATACAACAGATTATATTTTCCAAAGATGGCCACAACAGTATCTCTTGCACATATGCTATTGTAGAACCTTGCCACAACTCCATCAAAAGGTGGAGTCTAGGCTTCCCTGGTGGCACAGTGGTTGAGAGTCCACCTGCCGATGCAGGGGACACGGGTTCGTGCCCCGGTCTGGGAAGATTCCACATGCCGCGGAGCGGCTGGGCCCGTGAGCTATGGCAACTGAGCCTGCGCGTCCGGAGCCTGTGCTCCGCAACGGGAGAGGCCACAACAGTGAGAGGCCCCCGTACTGCAACAACAACAACAACAAAAAGGTGGAGTCTATGTCTCTTGCCTTTGAACCTGGGTGAGTCTTTGTGACTATCTATCTTAACCAACAGTGTACAGTGGAAGTGACACTATACGTGAGTTCTAAAACTAGGTCATAAAAATGCATGCATTTCCACCTTGTTCTCTTGGGATATTCACTCTCGCAACTCAACCACCATGTTATAAGGAAGCCCAAGTAGTGTGTGGAGGTATCCACATGGGGAGAAACCATGATCCCTGATGCACAGCTCTAGCCAAGCTCCCAGCACCAACCTGCCAACCAATAGTCACGTATCTTGAAAGTGAATGTTCCACCCCCATGTCAAGCCACCCAGCCATATTTCACAGAACAGAGATAAACCATCCTCATGGAGCAGTACCAAAATTATAGATTTGTGAGCAAAATAAACAATACTATGTTTGGGGTAGTTTATCATGTACCAATAGATGACAGATGCAGATATAGAAATAGATAAAATTATCTGTATTTTTATGAACTGATATTCACCCTTTCTGGGAAAAAGGGGTGTTTGTTTTGTGCACATCATTTGTTTCAACAAAAACATAGTTTTTTCTAAAAGGCTGTTATAGGTTATAAGGAATTTTCACAAACAAGAGTCAATGTGTTCATCACACATAAATAAGTATACATGAAAAATGATAGCTCCATGTTACCAAGTGAGTAACCATATCTTAAGAAAGTAAATCAATCAAGGTCACACAGCTACTCAGAGGCAAATCAAAAATCATGAAGCCACATCTTTTTACCCCAAGTCCAGAGCTGTTTCCATTATATCATGCTGACAATCTGGACAAAGAGGTTTGAAGACTTGATCCAACTATTGGCTCAGTTACAATCCCTGTGGCCTGAGCAAGGCCCTCTATGAGCCTTGGAGTCCTTGAGAAAATGAAGTGTTTAGATCAAAAGACCTCTAAAACCCCACACAGCTCAAATATTCTCAGAGAGTAGAAATCCTCCTACACCTGTTAGAGCCTTTCATTACCTCTTATTCCTTCCAGATTGGATGCTTCTCTTGATATCCTACCTGCCTCCTCTGTCCTTGACTCACACATCCACCAGATTCCACAAGCAAATTCACGTTTGTGTTAAATCCCTGTGTACAAGAAGTCTTACTTCACCCTCTCCTATGGTAGGCAGGTTTCTAAGATGGACCCTAGTGATCCCTGCCTCCTGGTATTCACAGCCTTGCATTATCTCCTCACTCTGAGCGTAGTCTGATCCCAGTCACTTACTTCTAACCAACAGAATGTGGTACATGTGATGGGATATCACTTTCACAATTAGGTTTCACATGATTATGACTTGTATCTGGTGAGCAGGCTCTACCTTTTGCCTTCTCAGATTCCATGCTTTGATGTAATGAGCTGCCATGTTGGAGAGCTGCACATGACCAGGAACTGAGAGCAGTCCCCAGCCAACAGCCAGCTAGAAACTAAGGCCCTCAGTTCAACAACCCAGGAGAAACTGAACTGCTGACAACAACCAGCTGGGCTTGGAAGCAGATCATTCCCCAATCGAGCCTTCAGATGAGACTGTAGACTCTGGGGCCAATACACTTATTGCAGACTTGGGAGAGACTGCAAACTGATGGTCCAACTAAGCTGTGTCCAGATTCCTGGCCCACAAAAAAAATGTGAGAGTGTGTGCTGTTTTTAAGCTGCTAGATTTTTAAGCAATCTGTTGCACAGCAATAGGGAACTAATACTTTTTACTATGCATTAATAATAAGGGAGATCCTCTGAATATCACTGAAGGGAAAAACTCACTAAAAACATGAAAGCCTTGCCTCCACCCACACCACCCAGCATCTTTATCTCAGGGGATCCAAAACAAGACACAGTCTTGTTACATTTTCAATCATACCAACAGAATCACAGCCCTAAGAAACCCAGTCAGACCCTGAAGGAAAGGGATGGTGGAGTTATACTGCATCATATGAAATGCAAACAGCAGTTAGGCCTGAGGCATGAAAAGGAAAATATACTATTAGAATAGATCCAGGTCAATGTGGACACTCTGTTCAGAGTTTCTCAAGAAGGTGATAAATATCATTTAAAAGCTGCCTTATAACTCTAATACCATAGACACTATGAGTGGAAGGAATGAGTAAGATCTGGCCTCATTTACAAATGGGGACCTGAGCCTTAGACAGCGGAATTGACTGGCTTTACACAACCTGTTAATTGCAGAACTGGGAGCAGAATCCATTTTTGTTAGCTCAATTCATTTCTGTTTCCAACGCAAATGCAAAAAAAAAAAAAAAAAAAAAAAAAAAAGATTCATTTCAAGCAAAATAGCAATTCACGTATTTCATTCTTAATAAATGTGACTTGCAGGTATCTTACATAAAAGGATACCAGGAGAAAAATTCATAGTACATGCATATGTGTATGACAATATCTCACATACATGTAAGTATTCAGATGCATAAATAGCTAAATGACAATTTCTAATTGCTTAGTTTTAAAAGCAGATTAGCAGAGAAATCAATGTTGGAAGGAAATGAAAAAAATTCTATGCAAAAGGTGACAGGTTTATAATGTACTACTTCCTCCCCAAATCTGTTACAAACGTCAATATTTACCCTAAATGAGTGAGAGAATGATGTGCCTATCATAAAATATATTATGTTTAACATGATATTGCATCTGAAAACTGGAATGAGTTTGAAAAATATTTGTATAGCACTTCATAATTTACAAAGCACTTTAATGCACAGTATGTCATTTACTTCTCACAAAACCATATATGGTAAGCAGAGGAGGTATTCATATCGTGGATGAAGAAAATGAGGTTCAGAGAGATAAAGCAACTAAAATTCATACTTCCTAACATGGCAGAGCTGGAACTGGAATGCTAGTTTTCTAAATCTAAATGCTTAGTCTAAGAATTAGAGATGCAAATCATTCTCAATTAAAAACAAAAATCTTCCAGATTCTGTCAATTTACTGTGTAACCAGGGGGAAATACTTCTGAGTTTGGGTTTCCTCCTCTAGAAAATGAAGACATTAGGCTAGTGTCCACTACTGACCCTAGAGCGAGCCTTCGGAGAATACAGCTGTAGAGGTGAGACAAAGGAGGGAAAGGATGCTGCTTATAAAACATTTGACTGACAGGTCAATGTTTGCTTTAAAGGGCTCTCAAAGTATGGTCCCAACATCAGCACCATCTGGGAACTTCTTAGAAATACAAACTCTTGAGAATCACTGCAGATCTACTGCAACAGAAATTCAGAGAGTGGAGGCCAACACTCTTCTCAACAAACCTGCCAGGGCATCCAGAAGAAGAGTAACTTGACCATAGCTGTCCACGCTTTAGTCTCTGTGCAGGTGATAAACAACGAGAATAAACTATAACAATAGTCCAATATTAGGCTTATTAAATTGTGGCAAGTTCATAATCTATGAATCATAATTTTTGTTTTTAAAGTGAACCTTATTTGGTTATCAGAGGGATTACCCTATAATCCACAGAAATAGATGTTGATGATTCATGCATATGTCAGATGAAAGGTTATTCGCTCTAGCATTGGCTTTAGAATCCATGCGTTAGAAGCCACTAAAATAACCAAAAGAACTGGACAGAAGCTGAGGAACAGCTAGACCCACACTCTTTGGCATATTGTAAGAACGATTTCCGCTATATGTAAGATAGATAATCTGTTCAGAGTTGTATAGTGATTACAGACCAAATTTATAAACCAATCTTTTTTTTTACATAAAAGCAACAACTTGGACAATTTTAAAATAGGCATTAGCATTTAATTCCCAATAATAAGATCTGCTACTGCAAATGGTGCTAACTATATACCAAACACTGTTTTAAGTGCTTTACACATGGTAACTCATTTATTCCTCATTACAATCCTATGAGGTGGATACTATAACTATCTTCATTATAGAGATGAAAAAACTGAGGTACAAAAAGCTTAAGTGACTGATCCCAGGTCACACAGAAAATGGTAGAGTTGGGATTTGAACTCAAGGCAGTCTGGTCCAAGAATCTATGATTTTAATCACTACAATATACAGCATTTTGAATAATCTTAAATTCTATGAGGCTGGTTCCAAATCATCCTGAACACCATGAATCTGGGTTCACATTATCTTGAAAAACATGAACTTGGCCCTTCAATTTGCAGACCCTTTCCTCTGGTTGCACATAATGACTCCCAGAAACTTCAAACCAGTCGTATTGAAAAATCTTCTATAGTGAAATAATAAAAGAACAGAAAGAAAAATCAGTCTATACATATTTTTTCTTTTATACAGGGCAAAAGCCATACCAACTCAAAGCTAAAAACACCATGAGAGATCATCTCATTCCTCAAGTCCAGTTTACAGATATTGAAACAGACCCAAAGAGAGGTAGTGATATCTTGGCCAGTCATGGAAATTCTGGAGCTTGTAAGACATCTTAAATAATTGTTTCCAGAGGTCTAACCAAGTTGTCCAACTTGTTTTTAAGAGATGACATGTTTTTGCAAGGTTGAGGAAGTAGTGTCTTTCTGCTTCACTCTCACACTGTTTCACCTATAGCCCTTCTCAGTGTTCATCCGAGTACTGCTGATATTCGTAAAGACCATCTTCCAAGGTCATTGAAAGTTCTTGTCAGTAACAGTTCTTAAAAAATCACACATCTATACTAGCTATTACAGCAAACAGCACAAAACCATTATTGAGGCTGAGTAGTTTGTCTTAGACACAGAAATAGTCAATTTGGGGGCCTGGAATAGGACCAAGGTCTGTCTTTCCTTCCAAGTTTTATATCAGGGAACAGAAAACTCCAAACCCTGTGACCAAGAATAAGAGTACCACAAAATCTTAGCATCATTCAAATCAATTCTCCCATCTGTTGCCTGAATTCTTTTCCCAGCATTATTGCCAACATTCATTTGATAATGATGATGGTGGTGAGAGCGAGAGTAATAACAGTGTCATTAAGTGCTAGACAGCGTATCCACACATTATACACACACCCATTATTTCATGTGGTCCTCATGTAAACTCTGAGATGTATTATTAACTCAGGTTAATAACCGAGGTTTTAGAGAGTTTAAATAACTCACTTGGTAAATGCCAGAGTATCATTTCAACCAGCTCCAATGAAGGCAAACTTGCCATTTTCTGAGGCAGCCTGCATTGAACTTCAACTGTCCTTATTGGTAGAAAGGCACTGTCCTTATACTGTATTGCCGATTCCCTTTCTTGGCTTCTAAATATTAGGCTTTGTTCTGCTCTCTGCAGCTGCATAGAAGTCTGTTCCTATCTGCAGAGATTCCTATCCAAGTTAAGGATGGAAAGCACAGACAGCTTCCACAACATCCAGGCTGAGTTCTACCTCTTCCTCTTCCAGAAGCATTCTATATGTGTTTCTTTCTTAGGATGTATACTCTGTGCTGTAACTGTCAGTTTGTATTCTCCCAAATAGACTGTGAGCTTCTTTAAGGCGGAGGCCATGCACAATTTTATCTATGTACTCCAGGCACACTGCTCGATATAGAGCTTTATTTGTTAAACTTTTAAGTGAGATATAATTTACATACCACTAAATCCACTCTTTAAAAATGTACAGTGTTCCTTAATATATTTATATCACTATCTAATTCCAGACTATTTTGATCATTCCCAAAATAACTACTGTCCCCACTGGTAGTCACTTCCTATTCTCCCCACTCCTCAGTCACTGGTGGCCACCAATCTTTCTATATATATATATATATATATATATATATATATATATATATATATATATATATATATATATATATTAGCCTATTCATATAAATAGAATCATGCTACATGAAGTTTTTTGTGTCTGGCTTCTTTCATACAGCATAACTTTCAAGATTCATATATGTTATAGCATGTATCACTATTTAATTTATGATTAAATAACATTCAATTTTATGGACATACTACATTTTGTTTATTCATTCTTCGAATGATGGATGTTTAGGTTGTTTCCACTTTCTGGCTATTATGAATAACGCTGCTATGCACATTCATTGACAGGTTTTTGTATGGATATATGTTTTAATCCTTTTGGATATATAATTAGGAATACAGCTGCTTGATCAGATGATAACTCTATGTCTAATCTTTTGAGGAACTGCTAGACTTTTTCTAAAATGGCTATACCATTTTACAATCAACCAGCAACGCATGACAATTCCAATTTCACTACATTATTGCCAACATGTGTTACTGTCTGTCTTTTGTATTATAACCATCTTAGTGTGGGTAAAGTGGTATCGCATTGTAGTTTTGTTTTTTTTTTCTTTTTGGTTTTGTTTTGTTTTGTTTGCGGTACGCGGGCCTCTCACTGTTGTGGCCTCTCCCGTTGCGGAGCACAGGCTCCGGACGCGCAGGCTCAGCGGCCATGGCTCACGGGCCCAGCCGCTCTGCGGCATGTGGGATATTCCCGGACCGGGGCACGAACCCGTGTCCCCTGCATCGGCAGGCGGACTCTCAACCACTGCGCCACCAGGGAAGCCCTCATTGTAGTTTTGATTTGATTATTTCCTGGATGACTAATAATGTCAAGCATCTTTTCCTATGCATATTAGCTTCTTGTATATCTTTGGAGAAATGCCTATTAAGATCCTTTGTCCATTTTTTAATTGGATTATTTGTCTTCTTAGTGAGTTGTAAGAGTCTTAATATATTCTAGAAACAAATCTCTTATCAGATATATGATTTGCAAATGAATTCTCCCAGTCCATGGGTTGTTTATTCACTTCCTTGATGGTGTCATTTGAAGCACAAAAGTGTTTAATTTTGAAAAAGTCTAATTTATCAAAAACTTTTTAGCCGTTTGTACTTTTGGTATCACTGACTAATCCAAGGTCATGAAGATTGCTCCTATGTTTTCCTCTAAGAGTTTTATAGCTTTACTCCTGATATTTACATCTTTGATCCACCTTAAGTTAATTTTTGTATATGATATGAGGGAGGTGTCCAACTTCATTCTTTCACATGTGGATATCCAGTTGTCCCAGCATTATTTGTTGAAAAAACTATTCTTTCACCATTGAATATCTTGGTACCCCTGTCAAAAATCAATTGCTATAAGTGTAATGGTTTATTTCTGGACTCTCAATTCCATTCCATCATCTTATATGTATACTTTATGCCAGTACCACACTGCTTGATTCCTGTAGCTTTGTATTAAGTTTTGAAATGGGGTAAACCTCTCCATTTTTTTTCTTCAAAATTGTTTTGGCTATTCTGGGTCCCTTGAATTTCCATATGAATTTTATATTTCACCTCCCAACCTCTACAAAGAAGAAAACAGGAAAATTCTGACAGGAATTAAATCTGCAGATCAATTTGGGGATCATGCCACCTTAACAATATTGTATCTTCCAAGCAAAGAACCCGAATATCTTTCCACCTATTTGGGTCTTCTTTAATATCACTCAACAATTCAACAGAGATTTTATGTTCAGTTAAAATCAGTGAACAAAAGAAAAAACTAAATAAATGAGTGAACAAACCAATCAATGAATAAGAGAGCTCTTAGTAAAACATACACAATGGCCACCTTCTCAAATCGCATTTCCCTTTTCAAAAAGCCACCCTTTATTAGTCCCAGTTTTCAAGCTACATTTCTGTCTTTTCCTCACATTTTTGTTTCTTGGTTTTTGCTTTTTTTTTTTTTAAATAAATTAAGGGCAGACGTGCCCACTAAGCAACTTGAGGCAGAGACAGCAGCACATGCATGGCAGGTTTCCATGAAGATTTTCTTTTCTTTTTTTTTCAGAATGGATATTTATTTATTTTTGGCCCCCTCACAGCATGTGGGATCTTAGTTCCCCAACCAGGGATCGAACCTGTGCCCCCCTGCAGTGGAAGCAAAGAGTCCTAACCACTGGACCACCAGGGAATTCTCACATTTTTGGCCATAAATTTTATAGTTTCTTTCTCTTTTTTCCATTGATATGATGCAGTGTGGTGGAGAGGTGATGGCTGAATGATGCACCTCAATTCACACCTTTCCTTCAGAAGGTACTCCAGGAAACTTGTTCTAACACAGCTGCCAGCACACCACCCTGAACCTCCCTCCTTTTTTTCTCCATGCGCTGGTTGTGAGGTCTCATCTACAAGTAGACTTCCCTATAAACAAAGTAAAGCAACATAATTTTTAGCTATGCTAGGCTGGCTGATGAGAAAAGGAGCCCTACAATTAGGATTACATAGAATATTATGTCATCCAGGATGCTATTTGTAAAATCTGTTCCCTGGCTTTGACTGCCTTGGTAAGGATCAATTTAACATCGACCATTTAGGAAATAAAACAGCACTCTGTGTAGGTTGGGTGGCAGAGAGAGCCAAGAAGACTCCTTACTACACCTCCAGCAGTACCTGAGAAATAACATTTTCCAGTATTTTCATATAAGTAGTACAATATCAAGGTGGAATTCAAAACAGTTCAAGACAATTTACAAATGATTTGGGTAATAGGCTTACATGTCTCACTACTAGTCCTTCAAGCTTTCTGAAACACCACATTTCTCAAAAGGAACAAATAAATATTCTATCTCTTTAGCCCACTTTAATTCTTTTATTTTACTTACACAACCAGAATATGTTACTTTAATGGATCCACTGTTTACCATCAATATAAGCAAAGAATCCATTTAGACTTAAATTATCTCTTTAAAATAAGTATGGAGTTTACTTTTTTTTTTTTTTTTTTTGCGGTATGCAGGCATCTCACTGTTGTAGCCTCTCCCGTTGTGGAGCACAGGCTCCGGACGCGCAGGCCCAGCGTCCTTGGCTCACGGGCCCAGCCGCTCCGCGGCATGTGGGATCTTCCTGGACCGGGGCACGAACCCGTGTCCCCTGCATCGGCAGGCGGACTCTCAACCACTGTGCCACCAGGGAAACCCTGAAGTTTACATATTTTTAAGGATGTTCACAGGGACATATAGATAGAAAGTTTATTTCCATTTAAAAAGCACAAGTTAGGTTAAGGCAATTAATTAGTTGTGAAATAGCTTATAATTGGCATACACTTATATCATTTCAAATATCATGTCAGGAGGTATCAGAAATAATGTGGTAAAGGAAGGAGATGAATCATAGAGTCTCAAGCAAAAGTCATATGATAATTCTTCAGACTTTTGCTTTTTTTCCGAAAAAAAGGAAGAATATATCAGCTCATCAGTCAGGTAACTTTTTGTCTCC
The DNA here is from genome assembly GCF_949752795.1 of Hyperoodon ampullatus. NCBI lineage: Eukaryota > Metazoa > Chordata > Mammalia > Artiodactyla > Ziphiidae > Hyperoodon > Hyperoodon ampullatus. The sequence continues at coordinate 42,431,587 of NC_136918.1, forward strand.
TATCACTGAATTCAAAGAATTGATTGTGTTGATCTTTGTTTTAGGCAACACTGAGTAACATGAAGGTCTTCTCTTTTCAGCAGTTCCTTAGAGGATACAGAAAAGAACTTGATGTTTATTTTTATATCAACCCAATAATAAGAGAATAGTTATAGTATTGAATTATAACCCCAGATAATATCATCTTTTCAACCAAGTGCATTGCCTTCAAGTGATATAAGGCAGTGCAGGGGTAAAGGTAGAAATTTTAGCTGATTCAGCAGCTACCATTAAGTTGTCCTTATAAAACTCATTTGCCTCAGCTGTACTATTTTTTATTGGTGCAAATACCTATTAATTATGGAAAAATCAGAAAGCAGTTATAACTATGTCATATACTAACTCGATATCAATTCCAGAGTGGGTTCTCTAGCAGATTTCTAGGGTGTGAATCCTTACATCAATATTGGATTTGATGACAATATTTACTTATTTATTCAGCACATATGAATTTGTATGTCTCTTGTCCGCCAGGAAACGAAAAGATAATCTTGCCTCAAGGACTTCATACTCTGGTATTTAACACAATTATATTTTTACTGTTCAAGCTTAAGGCATTATGCATTTTTATACTGTCTCTGTAAGGTATAGTCTGTGAGGTACAATTATTAGAATTTTTACTTTATATTTGAGTAATTCGTGATTTAGAACAACAAAACATAATCCAGTTCTATTCTGTGGTCTTGAACTCCAATATGACAGCGCAGATTAGGTGCATGTTTGGGTGAGGGCCTGGGACCTCAGAGAGGTCAAATTCACAGAGAGGCAAATTCTAAAATTCACAAGTGGCCCTGTCTGCATTTACAGATGAAAATTATACTTACTGGCTCAACAGCAGTAAGTGCCCAATTTGTACCTTTTATTTCAATAAAATTCCAGTTTGTAGTTTTATGTAAACTGGAAATATGTATGTTCAAACTATGAAACATAACAAATTAAACTTTTATATTTGTAGTTGATATATTCACTGAAAGGCGATGTATAACTTTCCTGGTAATTCTTCCACAGTGTGAAAGGAAACTTAGCAATTATACTCCAACGTGGTATTTTGTGGAGAGGACAGACCAGTTACTCACCATGACAAATGGTGATATGTAGGATTGGTTATTAACCACCTCCAACCTTCTGTCTAGAGAGGCCATCGTTATCATCATTATACTTTAGTTTGGCATATAAAGGAAATGGATGTCAAAATGCACAAAACAGTGACAATACCTTATCTGAGATTCGGCTTTTGCTCTTAAAACACAATATTCCCATGTATTTGCCATGGTAAAATCTAATCATCTTGAGTAAAAAATATAGCCGGATTTGCATTTTGTTGTTTATTTGCTTTTAAATTTAAAAAAAAGAAGAAGAAGAAGGGAATAAAGGGAACCATGGGGTTTGAGACCAAGGCTACTACCAAAATAGATATTTAAACAGTGGGAGAGGAAGACAGAAATAAGAAAACCAGTCCTGACAAGAAAGCTCTTTAATTTTGCAAATGTGATGTGTGTGTCTGCATGGACATAAGGCTAATTATTTCCACTAAGATGCTGTTGTAAAATGGAGAAGCTCAACAGGCACCTTTGTGAGTTTCTTTTTAAACCAATGCCTGGATGGACTGACTAAGTGTAATGTAACACAATCATCTCTGAACCAAGGTCTTGCAAACATATCACAGTTAAAGGTTACCCCAGGGACCATGGCCAGGGTACCATAGAAGACTCCCCCCATTCCTGCCCTAGGCTCCAGCAGAGCTGGCTTCTCCTGGGTACTCTCTGCAGCAGCTGCCTTGCTTACCTTCCTCCTATTTCACTGCTGGGAGCTAACCTACACCACATACTGAGAGCACACCCTTACATTGGGACACGTAAAATGGGCATTTTGGGGCAAAAGTTTTGTAGATGTTCAATTCAAGGTAGATCTTCAACCTAAAGTTCCACTCTGAAAATGTGACATTATCATGGTGCTCAAAACAAGATTAAAAGTTAACTTTATTATGCTTGTCATATAAGACACAAACACAAACATCACCCTCTTAAAAAGGAGGAGGAGGTATACATGTTATTGAGATGCAGTTATATACAATCTAAAAATCAGTTGCCCATCATCAAACTCACGGCATGCAACTCTGAGTCAGCTAAGGGCCCCACCACCTCCACCTCATTGTTACTTAATGTTGAGGCTTCCTGGCAGGTACAGACTAATTCAAAATAACCCAGATCTTCTAAATATGGGCACCGCAAAGAATTAGATCCCCTGTTCTTTTAAAATGGTATTTTTGTCTCTATTATTTTATTGGACTCCATTTGGTATCATATATGAGGTTTCTACTATATTTCAACTTTGACCCTAGCTCTCAGAGAAAACTATTAGTAAACAGACAGTACAGACACATAGACAAATCTGTTTTTCTTTCTTAAGCAAATCACAGTATGCACCTCATTTTTTCCCAGTTGAATATGGGAAGAGAAAATGACACTATCCACACCTCTTCTCTTTTTCAAGAGTATAATACCCAGTTCCTATCTCCATTCCCAAGAAGCCAAACAAAGCAGCAGCAAAGTCCCAGTGTGCAGGGATAGTCTACATCTTACCACACAGTATCAGCATGTTGCAGCCTTCATCTCCCAGTGGCCTACATGTTTGGGTTGCAACGAATAATATGGAATATTAAAAACTTAATTCCTAATTAATCTCCCCTGCAGCTGCTCATGGCTTTTGCAGGCTAGAACATGGAGCATAAGAGAGTAGAAGGTCCATGGCACCATAAGACTCCACCCTGATTATGCTGCCTGCAAGCCCTCAGGCCACATGAATTCCAAATAAAAAGCCTTCCACGCAACACAGACACACCTGAAATAATTTCTTAGGTTGCCTCATAGATTATTGCTCTATGAAAGGGACTCAGTGTGGCAGCACTGGAATTTCAATTTGAGATGTGTCCATGTGACCAAACAGCATGTATGTACTCAGTTTCCAAATAGACTAAGAAATTACAATACTTTTTAAATGCTTTAAATGAGAAAGATAAATATATCATTGATAGTGCAACCAGCATTCAGAAAGGATAAACCCCAAACCTTCAAAGACCTGAAGCTTCAAAGTAAGCTCCAGACACAAGCTAGCAATCCCAAAACAAAAATGGGAAGGATTGAGTGGACTGTTGCTCAAAGCCAACATGTTATTTCTTGTAACTCTAGAACAATATGGTATCTCTGCAAAAGGGGAAGAACTGTAGCTACCATGCCCATTTTAGAAATATAGAAAAGGAAGCTAAGATTGGTGATGTGGAGAATTCACACAGTTGGAGCTCTTTTAGAGAGGTGATCACAAGGAATTGAGAAGAGTGCTCTTCTTATTGGCAAACTTGGGAGCCTAGACTATCAAACTAGGTCCAACCTTATTCTTATCCCTGGAATCTCTCCAATTTTTTTCATACTAGTCTAAATGAGGATAGTGAAATTTCAATTGCAAAGAAATCTGATTCAAAAATACTAAATCCCCAGTTACAATTAATATACAATATCTGAAAGTTCTTCCAAGTCACCTAGGTACCAGCTCCAACCCTACTAAACTCACTTCAGGGAAGAAAAGGCAGCTTGGTAGTAGGAATTAGAAGGCCAGCACTCCAGGCCTGGTTTTGTCAAGAGAAGGGAAAGAAAATCGTAAGTCCATAGATTTATTCTTTGTCTTCTAAGAAATCAAGAGAATTTCAATGTGACCCCGTGTGGCTCTTCCCAAGAGTCTAAGCTGTACTTTTATTAACAGTAGAAAGCCAGATGGGTGGGATCTAGACACATACTAATTCAAAGACACTATACTATCATAAATTTTCTGTTTACCTTTATGTTTTTCATCTGTCTACTCCTTTATGTTTCCAAGCCATATTTTAGGGAAAGTACCACAAAAGAAAGATATTTTGGAATAAACTAATTGAAATGCTAAAGGCAACCAAGGTGTCCCTTGGTTGCTCTTAGCATCCACAGGGAACCATTACCTCACGGTTCAAGCAAAACAGAAAAAAATCATTCATCCTACCTCTAGCTGAGCCTCACTGAGCAATGCTCTTTCCTTCTCTAGACAAAAACTTTCCTTCTGTAAAGTAAGAGTTTGGCTACGTGACCTCTAAGCTGTGATACTCTCAGATCATACTGAGTCTGCAATTCATCCCACAACCACTTCCAAGCTTCTCACACCTGTTTTTCTAAAACCACTCCCTAATACACACATTTTTAAATGATCAGAAATTTTACTGCTAAACACTAAGGTAGTTTAATTGCATTACTCTAGGCAGTGGCTGGCACAGATGTATAATTTATATCTTCTGTAAAACTTGCTAAAGGTGTTACCCCCCAAACCCACTGTAGCCAGAAACACTGTTGCTACCCGCCCCTCCCCCCCAAATTTCTCCTTTTACTGAGAGAGTCCTTGGGCATTAAGGCTACTTAGGTATTAAATTAATGCCTGTGATTTCATCTGCCATTCACTTTGTATTCCACATACCCTATATCAGAATTGAACTACCTTATTCTTCCAACAAGGCATTCACTTTCAACATTGCTTGACTTTCTCATTCCTGTTATTCTCTCATTTGAATCCCATGCCTTTCCCATGACATATGCAGCCAAGGGAACTCAAATTCTACCTGCTCTGTGCAGTCCTCCCTGACACTTCCCTAGAAAAGTATAAAATATAATGTTGATGAACTTCCCTGGTGGCGCAGTGGTTGAGAGTCTGCCTGCCGATGCAGGGGACACGAGTTAGTGCTCCGGTCCAGGAAGATCCCACATGCCGCGGAGCGGCTGGGCCCGTGAGCCATGGTTGCTGAGCCTGCGCGTCCGGAGCCTGTGCTCCGCAACGGGAGAGGCCACAACAGTGAGAGGCCCGCGTACCTCAAAAAAATATATATATAATGTTGATATTCCTATCTTTGATTTCCCAACAATTTCAACATCTGGTGAGTCACACAATAACTTAAAGTAGTACATCCAACAAAGACCTTCTTTTGTGTCCCTCTGAATTGTTTATGCATTTGTCTCTTCTGTAAGACTACGGATTACTCTAGAGCAAGAACATGCTGACACACTAACCTCTATATTTCCAATGCCTAATCCACAATGGGATCTCAGTAAATGTTAGCTGAATGAATGAAAAGGTGGAATGAAGCCATATTTCCCAAATAAAAATATGGATAAATAAGTGAACAGAAATAAAGTTGGGAAATCTGAGAGTGGAAATTGCCCCTTTCAAAAAAGGGAGAAAATGCCCCATAAAAATATATTTTCAAGAGCTCAGATATTTTTCAAAGTTGTTATGTGAATAGAACAACTTTGGACCACTTACTGTACAAACATTCCACCTATATGATCATTTTCTGCTCAATCCATGAGTCAAAGCAGCCTTGCAAAGGTGATTCAGAGGTGGGTTCGGGGAAAGCACACAACACATGCTTGAATATTGAGAAATCACAGACCTGCTAGCCTACTTTAAGTAGTCAGGTGATTCACCAGGTTTTGCAGTTTGCTTTGGATCAAAAATGGAAACATCAAAATTGGGCAGTAACAGTCTACATTTCTAGGACTTTTCAAGTACCTTTTGATTACAACACAACACAGACTACTGCAGACATCATCTTCTCTTAGCACATACTTTTAATATTTTAAGTGTGTGATTATTGTTCTCACAGCATATAATTATGTTAACCAATAAATACTAACACATCTAATTTAGTTCCACCAGAGTAAACATAATTCAGAAGAATGAGCTGCTTCTTCCAATTAACTCTTGCTTTCCTAAATTTGAATAATAAAGAAGTTAGAATGGATCACTCTTTAATTTCTGAATGGAACAGGCAGCTAAAAAGTGGAATTCTCAACCTGTTCTACTTAAGAGTTATCACTATTAATTTTTTAAATTTTTATACAATTTTTAAAGGTAATTTTCCATTTACAGTTATTACAAAATATTAGCTATATTCCCTGTGTTGTCAACATATCCTTGAGCCTATCTTATGCCCAACAGTTTGTACCTTTCACTCCCCCACTCCTATATTGCCCCTCCGCCCTAATTTTTTTTTACCCTTTGAATATTCTTCTTTTTATGAGAAAGCCATACTCAAGGGACACTGTTACTCATGTGACTGATCAGTGTCCCTTGAGTATGGCTTTCTCATAAAAAGAAAAACATTCAGAGGGATATCCTCAATCTGGTTCTAGAACTTAAAAGTCAAACACAGGTCTAAATTCAAGGTCCAGCTGTGCTCACATTGTAGTCATATGTCCTAACTTAGTTTCCTCATCCACTAAATAAGCACACCATCTATATCTCAGAGTTGAGATATGTGTATTTCACTGAAGTGTGAACAGATGTGAAAGTGCTTTATTTTACAATCAGTAAAGCACTGTCCAAATATCAGTGATTATGAATTTGTGTGCACAGTGAGATTGCTCAAACAAAAATGTGGCTACTGAATAAACCCATTAAAATGCAGTGGTTGGGCTTCCCTGGTGGCGCAGTGATTGGGAGTCCGCCTGCAGATGTGGGGGATGTGGGTTTGTGCCCCGGTCCGGGAAGATCCCACATGCTGCAGAGTGGCTGGGCCCGTAAGCCATGGCCGCTGAGCCTGCGCGTCCGGAGCCAGTGCTCCGCAACGGGAGAGGCCACAACAGTGAGAGGCCCGCGTACCGCAAGAAAAAAAAAAAATGCAGTGGTTTATGGGAGGCATGTGTAGACACAGTCTTAAAGGATGAAGGCTATATTAAGCAAAAACCTCTATGCAGAATCTCCCCAGTGTATATCAGGGTGTGAGAATTTAGGAGGGGGAAAAAAAGAGCAAACAAAACTCCTATTTAAAAAGGGGGAGAGGGCATAGAAGTATTTACTCACAAAATGGATGAGTCCAGGGGCAAAGTCAGTGGCCTTGCTGTTCCGAGAAAGTGGGCTTGAGGTATTTGCTTGGGTGGAATTGGAAACATGCTTAACATCAAACGACAGTTTGCTGGAAAACATTTCTGAGACATGGGTCCATCCTCTTGCATCTTTCCAGAGTTTGTTTTATTTCCTATGTTCCTTTTTCAGGATGAATTATAGCTTTCCCCTGCCTGAAAACCTTCAACTATCACCCATTATTTATAAAAGACAGACCAAAATCTTAATCTGGCATTCAAACAAGTCCACAGGCTGTTAGCAGGAAACCTCCAGGCCTGTAGTCCACTTGAAGCTTTCGATGGCCTCATCTGCAGCCACCACGCTGCTTGCAGTTCTCTGAATGCAGCCTGGACCTTCCTGCCCCGTGACTCAGGCTGCTCTCTCTCCCCTCTTTCTTCCAACATCACCGTTCCACCCATCCCTTAGCTGAATGTGCAAATCTTCAGATGAAACTTCTCAGATGTTGCCACCATTGAAAGAATATCTCGCTCTTTTCCTTGTGCTTCTATATATCTGCCATTGTTGAACTTAGGATACTATAGCCTCCTGGAAGATTACAACTCGGTCCTATTTTTCTCCCTTTCAACCTCCTAACAGTTCCCCCAAAAGACCACAGCCCATGATACCTACCTGCAGCTCAGCACGTGTTTACAGAAATAAAGTGCATTTTCACCACTGACAGGTCTAGTGGAGCCAAGGGTAACGAGAGCTAAGGAAGAGCTAAGCTCTAGTGTGTTTTGCCTTGTGTCCCTACATAGCTGACAGTCCCATTGTATGTCTAGAAAAGGCAATGGGAACATGTCTAAAGAGGAAAGCACCTTACAAAGTTCTGTGTTGAAATGACTGACAGCAGAGAAGCAGGACTGGCTTTTAATCTGTGAAATGAACCACTGTGAATATAGAGGCTGCTGTTGAAGAACTGGAGTGCTGTAGGTCAAGCAAACATCACACGAGAGTCAAACAACACAGTGACAACAGTGCCAGTCCAAGATCTGCATGCAGAGTCCTGCTGGCTGCCTTCTGAGGACTCACAAGCCCTGAAATTGATTTGCTGTTACTTTCTCAAGACCAGAGGGAGGCAGGGAATGACCACAAGCAGTGCAAGGTTGGCTTCCAAAATGCAGATAATAAACGAAGGTGCATGAGGATACGGGGAGGGGGAAGGGTAAGCTGTGACAAAGCGAAAGAGAGGCATGGACATATATACAGTACCAAACGTAAGGTAGATAGCTAGTGGGAAGCAGCCACATAGCAAAGGGAGATCAGCTCGGTGCTCTGTGACCACCTAGAGGGGTGGGATAGGGAGGGTGGGATAGAGACACAAGAGGGAGGGGATATGGGAACATATGTATATGTATAACTGATTCACTTTGTTATAAAGCAGAAACTAACACACCATTGTAAAGCAATTATACTCCAATAAAGATGTTAAAAAAAAAAAAATGAAGGTGCAGAATAGCCATGCTCCAAAGGAAGCCAAAGGCTACAATGAAGAACTGGTAACAAGGCACCATTTGCATTAAAAAAAAAAAAAAAAAGATTAATTGCTGTCACCAAATTCTGGTAAGATTGGAGAGAAACTGATATATTCAAACTGCTGGTGCCAGTATAAGCTATGTACCACCAGTGGAAAGAAAAGTAAAGAAAGTACTCATAATCCCCAATGTAGAAATCCCGCTCTAAAAAAAATCTGAGTTAGGGAAATAGCTCCAAAGAAAATAGACACGAAAATGCCCCACATAGCATTACTTCCAACAAGCAAAAAGCAAGCCGCCTCAATATCCAACGTAAGGAATTTCTTAGAAAAGATGTAGCCCTCACCCTAACTTTAACATAGCCATGCTAAGCCATATTTCTGAAGATTATACCAACATATAACAAAATATCCACCTAGACAAAGCCAGAAAAAGAGCAGGGCAATGGAATAAGAGATTTAACTTTAGAACGTTTGTGTATAACACTGTTGGGTTATTTTAAAGAAAATACTAATCAAATCAATGAAAGAAATGTCTGTTACCTAACACATGTTGATATTAAATAAAAAGACAACTTAGACCGTTGACTCTGAGAAAATCCAAAAAGAATGGAAGGGATAAAAGAAGCAGCTTGTTCTTTCAGATAATTGCAGGTTATCTGTGGTGCCTATTTGCGGATAGCTCTTACCTGTGGAGGCCGAGGCTTGTAGGGGGAGCTGCACTCCAGGTCAGCCAAGATGCTAGTCAATGAGTCGATCTCAGCGTCCAGGCTCGAGCGTCTCTCCTCAAGGGTCTTGCCTCCAGGATTTCCCTGTGAGAAGCAACACAGTCATGTTAAAAAGGGAAATTTCCAGTTTCCATCCATATCAATCTGAGTTCAAATTTCTCAGGTTATACTGTGACTTTGTCCAAGTTTTTCTGCACCTCATTTCTTTCAGCTTTTATATAATCTCAGTGAGGTAGGCTGGAGAATTATCCCTCTTTGACAGGTAATAAAACTGAAATATATGAGGTGATTTTCCTAAAGTCATACTCTTATTTAGAGGATATTTCCTTTGATGAATATCCAAGTTAAAGGAAGTAAATGTCTCCATCCCTGCACTCAAGGAGCAGATCCAACTAGGGACATAATGCAAATTCCACGTTCAGAAACCACTGTATAGAATGATGACATTTTAGTTGGAGCAGGAAAAGGCAAGGAGAGACTTACAGTCCAGGAAGAGGAATGGAATCAGTGTGAGATCAGTAGACTAGGTGTGTCTGTGTCAGAGAGAGATGGCAAGCCCCAAGCGATGCCCCTAAAAAGTGAACTAGAATAAGACCGCTCAGAGTCCTGGCCAAGGGGCTGCAGAGGAAGCATGTGGCAGTGACCACTGATTATGAACCGGGGGATCTGTGGATTTCATATGTCAGTGTCCCATGTTAGCACAAGCACCGACTGCTACCGGCATTGAGAATTCATGTGGAGCGAACAGAGGGTAATAACACCGCCACAAGGGCATCCCCAGGAAGTGGGAGCAAGCTTAGGAAAAACAAGCAAACAGTTTGCCTAGAGCTTAAGGCAAGGAAATAGAGAGTGAAATACAAAGGAACCATAAAGGTCGCCCTAGAATTTGGAAGCAGGGTGAGTTAAAATAATTTTTTAAGGTGACAATGTAATAACGATCATGGACATGTGATGAGAATGTGTCTTAAGACTCCATCAAGAAATCAAAGTGAATCTGCAGTAAGGCCCAGTAGGAATGAAATAATGGGAAATTAGTGTAATTGAATTAACTCTATTGCACTTGTCTAAGGAAGCTAAATATCAGTATAGTGTCTGGAAGAGTTTAGAAAAAAACCAAGAAACCAGAGTTTCCTCAGTGACAATAAAAACTAGGGTACCCTGACAAGCTAGCATTAAAATCTTACAATTCTTTAGGTAAATTTATCTTTTTAATGAATATGATGCATCAGACAATGATAGCATAATGGTATTTCCAATTAAGACCACTAGTTTCTTTTCCCTTAGAAGCTTGTTCCCAAAACCTTCCCTGAGTTCTTATACCTATTTAATTCTCTGCATAAAACATCTCTATTGGGATCTAGCATATTGGTCAGTCTCTTGTGAATTTAGCCAGCATGAGTTAATCCCTCTGGACCTTATCTATCCCAGGCACGATGATAACAGCAAGGTGTATGAAGCTAAAGCCCAGCCCCTTGAAGCCAAACCCGAAGACCGCTGCCTGCCCCGTAGGCAGTGGCATCTGTTCTTGTGAGCCCTCTTTAACTATGGGTACCTTTAATCACATTATCTAAAACAACCTTCTCATCATTTTCTCTTTCTGGATGCATTTGTATGACCCCTCTATGGCACTCTATCCCCTTACCCTGTTTTGCTTATTTTTCTTGTAATATCTATCACCATCTAACGTTATATTTTATGTATATTTGTCTGTCTATCATCAGACTCCCCAGGAGAATGTAAGCTTCATGAGGGCAAGGAATTTGTCTGTTTCCCTCCTCATTATTTCCCCAGAATCTTGCTCAGGGCCTAATCCATGAACGTGTTCAATGAATAATTTGAGTAAATAAATGAGTAAGTAATGGTAGACTCTGCCATAGGTCCAGCCCATAACCTTTTCCATATAAACCTCTTTTGGGTAAAATCAGCTAAAAGTACAGCAGGATCAGTGGATGCAAAGGGAAGCAAAAGGCTCAGTGTGCCTGTGTGTACACACTTGTGTGTGTCTGTGTATTTCACGCTGTATGGCCCAGATTTGAAGGTCATCCTTGTGAAAATTGAGAGGCTTTCCTCAGCCCTCTTGCTACAGCCAGAAATGGGAAAACAGTGAAATGACAGGTTGGTTATGTCTTCTCAGAGTCTGAATTTCCAGTTGACCAAACCCTCTAAGACCAGTGGGTCTCTGTCCTGGGACCAGATGTTTTCAAAGAGCTAATCCCTCTGTTAGAGGTGATCTCATCTTTACTTCACCGAGTATTAATAACTATGAAATACTGTGGTATTATTAAGAAAAAAAGACCCTCAAAAACTTAAAATTCAAGTGAACATTCTGGCAATGGATTCTGGTACAAGGAAAGGTAGGATCTCAGTTGCGTTATGGAAGGCAACTGAGAATTGTGTGAACCTGATTCTCTTATATGCAGTTATAAAACATGATTATTAACATGAATTTGATCACTGTATTCCCATATACTCATAGACAGCACAAAATATTGGTAAGGGTGGTGGACTGGAGTCTAGTTAAATTCTTCCCTGGGCCATAGTTTCCTCATCTATAAAACTAGGAGAACATCACCTGCCCTACCGAAGCCAGAGGGATGTTACAAGACTCAGATAAGAAAATGGATGGGAAAAACACTCTTTAAATTGTAAAGCACTATAATTATTATGATTTTCATAAACTGCATTAATTATAGCAACCAGTAACTATAAATTAATATGAATAATATAGCTATTGTTAATTCTTCTTCTTAAAGGGAGCATCATTCATTAAGTATTCCCTTGGGGTATCAGTAAAGAGACAGGATTTAATCAGGTCTTCAACATCTGTACTTCACTGTAGCAGACAGCACAGCAACTGCCCATGCCCTGAGTAAATGGAGCCTCAGAAGTCACAGAATTACCCTCAGCCATGCAATGAAACATGTAATTATAGTGTCCGACCATGTGCCTGTGCATGTAAGACCTCATTCTGCCTTCCCTCTGAGTTGGGACGACTCCCCATGTTCAGTTTCTCGTATTAGGTTGATGCCATGGAACAAGTTCCAGCCTAATGCTGTGAGATTTTTCACCCAAGACCCCCCTTGCTGCCCTACCTGGCTTTCTGATAAGAACTTTGTTCCTACATTTCAATCCCCATTATGGACTAGGATAGGCTTCTTTCTCACCACTGATTCTCTACTTAATGTCTCAGTTCAAACTGAAGTCCTGAACAAGTCTCACCACCAGCCCTTCTCTTGGTGCTTCATCTACTACCACAGCACCTTTAGATCCGGGAACTACCTTCCTACTCTCAACACTTTACACTACACACTGGAGGACATAGTCCTATAACCAGCTAATGGAATCCTACACACTTACCTACATGTTTTCTCCTTAACTCCCTGTCACTGCAGCCTTACCAGTCACCTGATGGTTGAATGACCTGCCCGAGGCCAAGTAACAATAAGGAAGAGTCTCCTGACTCTTGGCCTAATGCTTTTTCCAGATACCAAAGGGCCTCCTATAAAGTGGTCCCTATAATAATAATGATTCTTATGCTCTTCAACAATAAGTAGAGAGATTCCATTGTCTTAGTCCAGGATCTGCCGAAAACAAAGCCTGAGACAAAGGCTTGTGTGCAGGTCATTGATTTTGGGAATCAGTCCCAAAAAACAGTACTGAAGGACCAGGCAAGTTAAGCAGGAGAGGAGGGAAAGCCAATTCAAAGGTGCTGAATTGAGCTGGTCACCAATACGGATAACTAGGGCTCCATTTTCCTGGGAGCCCTCCAAGGATCTCTGTGAAACGTGCCTCAGATTTTCCCATGTAGGGAATGAGAGAAGAGAATGTTCATCCTCTGGCTCTAGTTCTCTACTGGTTTAGAATCACCTACAGGGATATTAACTCCCTCATGCTTGTCCCAAGAAGTACAGAGGTAGCAGAAAAGTCCCAGGACAGAGAGTGAGACAAAGGTTTTACAGCTGAGGCTGTGCTGCCTCAGGTACTGCTAGGTCATACCTATGCAGTGGTGGTTGCCATGGCAATGGCTGGCATCTGAAGGTGGAATGACAGGGTGAGAAGGAGGGTACAAAGGGTGTCCAGTGACTGTGTCCCCTTATTAATAGCCATTAATAAGCCATTCATGGAATATTATTTCCTATAAGACACTTAATTTCATTCATTCAGTAAATATGTATATGATAAAAACTCACCAAATCACAATCAGGGCTTATTATAATTTGGAAAATCATAATTCTTAGTGCCACTACTAGAATTACAGGGTGATGACTCTCCCACTGTAAGTACACAGAAATATACTTTAAAATAGGGCCCAGAACCAGAATTCATAGCATGTGAGGCCATTTGGGTTATACTGCTAGTCCACTAACTACAGGTGATAGATAAGGAGTGCCAGCAGTGAGTCATGAAAGAGCACTATTTATATTTATTTATTTACTCACTCTTTACATCCAAATATCTTATGTAAAAAATTAACTCATAGAAAAGTTGAACAAGTAGCAAAATGAACTCCATCCACACCCCCTTCACCCAGATTTATCAATGGCCAACATTTTGCCTCCCCTTCTAATAACAAAAATATATTTGCTTGCTTGTTATTGTAGTTTAACTATTTGAAAGAAGTTGCAGAAACTTCCTCTCCATATACTTCAGCTTACATATCCTAAGAACTAACTTTTCAATACCATTGTCACACCCAAGAAATGTAATATGGGTGCAGTAATCTGATGCATGCATGTTCACATTTCACCAGAAGTCCCAGTAATGTCCTTTTATTGATTGTTGTTAAGTTCCATCCAGAATCCAATCAAAGAGCATACATTGAGGTGACATGTCTTTTTAGTCTCTTTTAATTTAGAACAGGCCCCAGCCTATTTTCGCCTTTCATGAAACTGACTTTGTGTAAAGAATTCAGGCCAGGTGTCTTATAAAAAGTTGAACAATATAGCTTTGTCTGATGAGGAGATTCAGATTACACAAGTTTGTCAGGAAGAGTCCATGCATGATGCTGTGCTCTTTCCACTGCATCACATCAGGAAGCTCATAATGTTATTTGGCCATTTAGTGATGACAAGTTTGATGACTTGGTTAAGGTAGTGTCCACCAGATTTCTTCACCGTAAAAGTGTCTTCTTCCCTTTTAAATCAATACATGATGTGTGAGGTGACACTTTGAGACTCTGCTAATATTCTGCTCATCACAAACCTTTCACCCAATGATTTTAGTATCCATAGATGATCCTTGCCTGCATGGATTATTGCACTGGTGGTTGCAAAATGGTGAGAGTATCCATTATTAACAAATGGAAATAAATGGATCCTGCTTAGCATAATAACAATTTATTTGTTAAGTAGTCATTTCCTTTTTGAGGTAGGGAGCAGAACTAACTGCCAAGTCCTCTGCTCTGAGAAAACATCAGGAACCTAATGATCAAATCAGCATTGTTAAAGAGAGAGTTCTCCTTCACGCTGTTAAGAAAAACAAAGGATTGGGGAATGGTCTAGTTAATTAAGAACCACTCTCTGCCCTAGGAGGTTAACATCCTAGAATTAGAGCCAATCCACAGTGGCACACTCCAAACATGCAAGAACTGACCTAATCCTCAACAACATCCAGAATCTTTGAGGTGGCCAAGCGATCACACTGACACATCGCAGAAGGGGGATTTGAAGAGCCAAGATCTGCATGTGACTGCTCAAAATCATCAGAGAGACCACTTGATGTTGGAGGTACTAAATCTGTGATATTTACATTGCATTTCAGAAAGTTCACGAAACTCCTCGGGGCAGACCCTATGTGTAACACTAAGGGACTCCCAACCCCTACCTATGCCTGGACTTTCCTTTCTGGTCCATTAGAGAAAAAAGCAGCTCTCCCTGAGAGCTGAGCAATATAAAACTATCTCATCTTAGGGAACCCTAGGAGGCAAGTGGCACAAAATAGTATATTCCTTTTACAATTTTGATTTTCTTTTCAATGGTATTATTTCAGTATTAGTAATACAGTGTGAATTTCACTTCATTTTTGTATTCCTTTATGGTTAATAAAGTTCATTATTCCCTTATTTCTAAATTAATGTTAAAAAGATACTGGTTGGTGAAAACAAGAAGGATACAAAAAAGCTGTATTATCTCTAAGCAACAAAACTAAGTATCTATCATTTATCCATCATCTTTCTTTCTTTGATGAAGCTGAGAATATAATCAATGAATTTCTTTGTGATCATTTTAATTGAATTCTACTCCCAAAGCATCCTTAACAAGAAATAAGTAGTGGTGGGACTTGCCTGGTGGCGCAGTGGTTAAGAATCCGCCTGTCAATGCAGGAGACACGGGTTCGACCCCTGGTCCAGGAAGATCCCACATGCCACAGAGCAACTAAGCCCGTGTGCCACAACTACTGAGCCTGTGCTCTAGAGCCCGCGAGCTACAGCTACTGAAGACTGCGCGCCTAGAGCCCGTGCTCCGCAGCAAGAGAAGCCACCGCAATGAGAAGCCCGTGCGCCGCAACGAAGAGTAGCCCCCGGTCGCCGCAACTAGAGAAAGCCCACGTGCAGCAACAAAGACCCAACGCAGCCCCCACCCCCCCCAAAAAAAAGTAGTGCTGAAGGCTCTGGAGTCAGACTGGAGGGGTCTGAAACCTGTATCTGCCATTTATCAGTTTTGTGACCTTAAGCAATTTACCCAAGGTCTCTGGGTCTCAGTTTGTCATGCAGTTGTAAAGATTAAATGAGTGCATACATGTCAAGTACCGTTCACATCTTAAGTATTCAATAAACAACAGCTACTCAGTCATTACCTTGATCACAGTCTCAAAATAAATGCTTTGGCTGACATGGTCAGTCAACTGAGTAGGTAACCTTTTTTTTTTTTTTTTTTTTTTTGCAGTACGCGGGCCTCTCACTGTTGTGGCCTCTCCCGCTGCGGAGCACAGGCTCCGGACGCGCAGGCTCAGCGGCCATGGCCCACGGGCCCAGCCGCTCCGCAGCATGTGGGATCTTCCCGGACCGGGGCACGAACCCATGTCCCCTGCATCGGCAGGCGGACTCTCAACCACTGCGCCACCAGGGAAGCCCCAGTATGTAACTTTTAAAAGCATTTTGATTCAAAGTAAAAATCAGCTGCTGGGGGCTTCAATTAGATGGGGCACCTATGCTTCTTAACACATGATGGTGCTAGGAATTAACTGTGAAGCATATAATTCTGCATCAGCAGTTCTCAAACTTTAGCCTGTATAGAACCACCTGGAGAGCTTGTTAAAACACAGATTACTGGATCCCACTCCAGAGTCTCTGATTCTGTAAATCTTGGGTGAGGCCCAAGAACTTACATTTCTAACAAGTTCCCGAGTGAAGCTAATGGTGCTGATCTGAGGACCACACTTTGAGAAGCACTGCTCTAAGTACATTTCTAACACAACGAACATTTGATAGGGTAAACAGTGTATATTTTAAATGGTTATGGATGCCATGAAAATGTCAATAGGCAATTCAAATAATGAGTAAGAGAAACCTGGATCAAAATAAAATGGAAACAGTAGCACTGCTTCTTAATATAACCCCGCATGCTATATAATAATAGTGTGAGCATCCTCATCACACTGATTCCGGTAATGCTGGGTTGGGACAGGCAGCAGGCAGCAGTAAGAACTCCAGAAAATATAGTCGATTTTATCTAACAGAAATGTCACTTTATTGAATTTGGAGGCAAATGTTGAAAAGAGAAAGAAAATGGTTTAGTTCATGTGCATTCTTCTTCCCACTCATTGAGTTGAAGGGCTTACCTTTCCAAAAACCCATCTATCTCATCGTATATACTCCTCCAGGAAGGCATCACTGATAGCCCAGCTTATATGGTAATTGACTCTTCTTTGTCTAATTCTCTCTGATAGCAGAGTTCACAGGGTAACTCATTGCTGGTTCACGTGAATGGCTCTTCTCCCACGCTGCTCCATGAAATCTTTGCACTACATAGCAAGCAGTCTAAGGAAGGCATGATCCCCAACCTCAAGAAGCTACAGTCTACTGGATAATATGACTTTCACATCTGCCTAGTGATATCAAATACACTTATGTTCTTTAAGACTCTGTAAAGCCACACGGAGGAGGCAGAGATTTAAACAAACAAACAAACCTTCCCTAAGAAGCTTATTATCCAATGGCTGATAGAAATACAATTCAACTTTTCTAACGTGCAAAGCTAGGCTAAAACTGGAGTCTCATTATTATGTAAGAAGAGTCATCTACCCCACAGGTTAAGGACCATTCAAGGAAAGGTGTCATAAAAAGCCATCTTTGGTGCAAACACTGTAGCCTTCAAAATAGAGACAACATCTTCACAATTCAAAGTAGAACAATAGTTTGGCAACTGAGAGTATGGCAATGAATAAACAGAAAGTAAGGTGTCAACAGGAAACAAAGAGAGGTTTTCATGGTTCTAGCATACTTGGAGCAAAAAACATCAAGATAAAACTTCAGCACTAGGCTTGACACAGGCCTCAGTTTTTTCCTTCCTATTCCCTATCATCCCATCCTTTTCAGGCCTAGAACACTCACCCAAAGTTGATAATGTTTGGTCAACCCACATCTCTTTAAAGGAAACAGTCTTGCCCCCAGACCTTGTTGCCAAAAGAGCCACGCTTTGGACCATGGGACTCCACTCCACAGCACTGTGACCCACAAAAGCAAGGCTGGACAGCCCATCTACAAACAGCCTGGTGAATCTAACCTTTGGCCTGTGACAAAAAGATGAGCTAGGCAATAAACCTCCTTCTCTTATAAATATGAACTAAGCAACATGTGACAAAACTGCCATGAGGATGAACTGTGGTCATGATAGAACAAAGAGGATCATGTTCATGGCTAATAATCAGAGCATGTAAGAAGGTAAGATGCAATTATTGGAGAGAGGAGATTAATGGGAATGCAAATAATAGAAAAGAAGAGGATCAGAGAGTGAAGAAAGGAAAGGAAGAAGAAAAAGGGGAATAAAAACGAGAGCGATATGGTCCCATCCTTGAGCCTTCTGGTGTCAGATCTCATCCACATGGATCCTTAAGATAAACTCCTTTATATGGAAATACCCCAAGTGGCCTCTGCTTCACAGTCAGCCTTACTGAAGCAGCCAGCACAAGACCCACTCATTCACAGGGATGACAGCAAGAGGCCAGGTCTACTTGTGACACCATCAGGGAGTCACTTTTCCTTTCTGAAACCCAACTTGCACTTCTATAAAATGAAGGGTATGAACCTGCCAGGTCCACTTTTATTTTTTTTTTAAGCTCGAACATCGCATGAGTCTATAATGACATTTCACAGCTTGCCTGCCACTATCTTTGCTGCCCACTCGCAACCAGACCCAAACCCACCAGAGTTAGGCCCACTCAGAGTTTAAGCCAACTCAGATGTAAGGAAGGACAGGGCCATGGTTAAAGTGGTCCGTGCTTGAGTACACACAAGCAGTCCCTCTGTTCACTGCTCCATTCAGAAGCAAAACATATACACACACAAATAAGCGCACACACACACACAATATGGAATTATTTCTACTGAATTCTAATCTTCATAAAATAAATGTTGATAATGTACTCTTAAAGTAGTCCCTTAAAAAGTCAATTTGTATGAGAATAGCTATATAACATAGAAAATACATACAGTAACTATCCATCGATAAAATAAGAGCCATAAAAATAACCATAATAAGATTAATTATTTGACAGTAAAAGGGACATTTGGCACACCTTTATTAAGCAGCAGAACCCTATGGGGAAAATAAAATCATACACGGAACCCCATTATTTAAAACAGATAAAAACAGAGCTGCTCTGGTTCAAGTACAAACAGGGAAGCGTACGGTTCCACCCACTGGGTTTTTCCCATTGCCTCCAATAATGTCTGCTGAAGCAGTTCTATAAAAGATACTTGGAAAATCACTGCTGCTGATTTTCTGGGCGAGCTACAGAGGAAGAAACAGGATCCTTAGGGGGGCCACCTTGCCAGTCAGTCCACACACATAGTTTGGCAACACTATACCAAGCTGCCTTTTCTGCACTGTGTGTGCCTGTGTGTACGTGTGTGTGTGTAAAAAGGAGATATAGTCGACTGAAATAGCTATAAAGATATCATCATATAGTGTCATGGAAACTTTCCCAGGAATGCTCTGCTAATACAAATAACACAAAATAATACAAGTATTAGAAGTTTTAAAACGTAGAGGAAAAAAAGAGTTTGGTTCGCCCTTAAGGAAATAATATCCGAGCAGGGAGGGGAAAGAACAATTATCCTTCAAACCTACGAAACAAATAGACTGACGAAATATTTTTGGTCCCTGCTGTAGCATGCAGTAGAAAATAGCCCATGCCAGGTATTTTTGCTATTGATTTTGTTTTAAAACCTCGTGGAAGATAGTTTTCTGATTTTGCATTTTGATAACACAGGACCAATGGGTTGGGGCCTGATAAATTCCAGAAACCACTTCCTCACACTCCCCAACAATGCAACAGAAATACCAGAAGCAAATATTCAAATACTTAGAAATGTGATGGTAACATTATATATTGGTTCATCATCCTCACACCTTTTATCCTTGAATCCTTTCAGGACTCCTCAAAACGTTACCAAAACTGAAAACAAAGGGAAGTGTTCAGTTCCCATGTCAAGCACTCCATGTCAAGTAGCCAAAGCTATAAAGCCAAGGGGCTTGTCATCGAAGCAGATAAGGGGTAAGAAATTCCTTTAAACTTTTGTGCTTCTGAATCTGTGTGCTAAGCACCATCAACCAGGACTTACAGATAAGAGAGGTTTGGCAACGTGTGAATAGATTATAGATGATTAGCATAGAAAAGGTAACTCAGGCTCAGAAATATTAGAACTGGAAGGGGAATTGAAGCAGTCATTCCAGCATTTTCACTTAAATATAATAAAATGCCCCCAAAGAAGTAATTTAGATGTCAGCGATAATAATTCAGTGAAAGGACTGAAATCAGTCTAAAAACTGAACATCTTATACTGTGAGAGATCTTCTCCAAAGCTATTTCAACTGTTCTTCTTAAGAATCCATGAAATAAGCAGAAAGTTACTCTCATCCCATCTTCCAGATGTAGAAACTTTATGGAAAAGAGGAGCACAGGCACTGTCTGAGGATTTCCAGCCTCACCTGTGGGACAAGATCAACAAAATTAAGCAAGGACTCCATCCTCCAACTGGTGGAGAATGCAATATGGACACACAGGTACAAACCAGTGCTACAGAAATTCCTAGAAGAAAGACACCAGAATGGATGGAGACACTTAGATTCATTGAAGTGGCATTGAAGACATGAAGATCCTTAGCTAACATCTATTACAATATCATAATCGTACCAAAAAGGAAACAAAGGCCCAGAGAGCATAAGTGATTTACTACTGGTCAAACAACCAAATGATAAGGATGGCACAGGGAGACCTGAATCAGTGCTTCCTTGCCCCAGTCCTCCCACTCAAAACTCACTGTCAAGTAAATGAAGACAGGATTGTAATTTTCTCCTAAGAAACTAGTAAGTACGCTAATGTCAGAAGATGACTGAATATTTAGAAATGTTGACCCAGAAAAGTGACACATTATCCACCCAGTGCAACCACAGAAATCCCTTTAGTGAATACTGAGGTGAATGTGTAGGCAAGGAGAGTAGAGAAACAACAAACTAGGCATTTTGTCTTGGTTCTGCCTTAATTCAGTAGGGTGACCCTGGGCAAATCATTTTCCCTTTCTAAGCCTGTGTCTTCTCAACAGCAAAATGATGGGTTTAGACCTGATCTTTATGTTTTCTTTTAGTTTAAAAGTTCTGTTATTCTAATACATTCATATAAATACAACCTACCTAACATTATAAGGAGTTTAAAGTTTTTCATTGTTGTTGTTTTTTTCCCCTTATAGCCACTTACTGGAACCAAATTACTCTGTTTCTACTTAGTGTAAGTGTACTTTGATAGTCAACAATACAGAAGATATAGCGCAGATACTAACAAGATACAATTTGAAACACTCGTTTCAAAAATAGTGTTACTGATAACAACTTCAGAGAGGAAGCTGCATTCAGTTGTATTGTTTTCAGAGTCACTAGCTGACTAATGGAAATGGAAAAAGATAAGTGAGAGTGACAACATCCTAGCAAGCAGGCAGGAGAGGAAAAGGCAAAACACACGTCATGTCTTATCTCAAAGGCTAAGAATGGAAAAAATATGGGGGAAATTACCTAAAATGGCAGGAATCATATTTTCTAACAATCAATGATGCATCGGTTCCCTAATAATCATTCTGGATCTGTTCATCATTTTCTCTTGGTCAAACTCTCTGTTCCAAGACGGTTCTGGGAAATATCCTATGAACCTGCAGAATTGCTGGCCAGCTACCCAGTCCACTGTACACAGCCTGGGACATAGTAACTGCTGAGAACATGGAGAAAGAAAATGATAGCTCCCTCTCTCTACGCTGCCATTATCAACAGAGAAGTGCCTAAGTGTAGAAAAGTGCTTTCATAAATATTATCTCATTCAATTCTCCCAGCAATCATAGAGACTGGTAGCTATTATTCCTATTTTACAAAAGAGGATGCCAAGGATCAGAGAATAAAAGACTTTTCCAAGTAACTCAGGTAGAAAACAGAAGAATTAAAATTAGGGACTCAAACATTTTGCTCCAGAGCTCTAATTCTTGTACTGTCCATGACACTAGGCTGGAAATGTTAAAGGCGAAAGGTCTTCCCTTCAAACATGAAACGGAGAGTATAAGGGCCTATTAGGTTACCATGAATTAGGTCACGGCTGCAGCTACTGTTAAAAGCCAAGCTCCGTTCCTCCCTCTCGCCTTCTATCTCCCCATTTAGCACAGTTTTCATTCACTTTTCCATAAATATGTATCAGATATTCACTACATACTGATATGAAGGACAGGAATTACTTTAAAGAATAAAAAAAAGGAGAAAGGAAAATCATCGATTCTCTGTCCTCCAAGGGCTTACAATTCCATTAGAGAGGTTAGTTCGTCCACATATAACCATACTATAGGGCTGAATACAGGCAGGTAAGTATTAAAGTATATGAAACACAAGATGCTAGAGCAAAAAAATAGAAAATCAGAGAGGGCTGCATGGATGCAGTGAGAAGTGAGACGATCTTAGAGGGAGAAAAATATTTAAGACGTATGCCACAGGAACATAAAGATATAGAAGGAAAACACTGAAATGTGCACTAGCACTTGGCAAATACAAGTGTCCTTTTAGGTAAAAATAGAGGAGGATCAGCTGTGGTCAGATTATGCAGGTGTGCAAACCCTAGGCATATAAGAAGCTTGGCTGGTGTCCAGGGAACAGATATCCAAAGGATAAACATGGTCCTCATGACGAAAGGAGAGAGTGGGCAGGGGTCCTTGTAACCTGGGAACAAACACATCGTATGAATCACATATATTTTGGGCCATGAACAGACAATTTACATGAATGACACTCCCAGGTGGAATTCCTAGTTTTACGAAAAGGTTGCCATTGATAAAAAGTGAGTATGGGACCATAGCAGAAAGTTGAATTCACCTTAATCAGGAATGAATGTGAGTCCGCAAGAAAACAAACATTTCTGCCTTTGACCTCGGGAATACAAATGAACAAGTGCTATGAAAAGTCTGTTATTACCCCCAACAGAAACTAAAGAAGCCAAAGGAGGCAAGTGATGATGCTGTCTCAAGCCTCAGCGTTCTCATCTCCACTGAAAAAGCCTTCCTCTACTCCACAACTCTGCTCATGCCTCTTATCAGGCTTTCCTGAGACATGTTTCCCTTTCGTAGAATATTCAGAGTCAAGCCATAATCAAATGGCTACTATTTACTTAGTGATGGTTCAATACCTAGTCTATATGAAAGAACCAGGACAAATAACAAGGAAATAATGAAAAACTGAATTTGTCATTTCGACCATTCCTGCCCTCCTGTCACCTATTGCATCCTGAACTTTCTTCTTTATGACACATTCCACTTAAGCCAGTTCTAGATGCTCTGTCCCCAACTGTTGTTCAAAGTGGAATCCAGGCCCCCACTTGGATTTCAATCAAAAGGGTTTAAAGAAGTGAGATATCTCACCAAGTCATATCCCCTCTTGGTTTTAGTTCCCACTTGTGAAATAGAAAAATAATAATACAACTCCCACAGGGATACCTTGAAAACCAGGTGGGCTAAGGTCTTGGGAACCACATGTCCTGTAGAATGCTAAGGGTACAGTAGGTTCTTCTGTCAGTGCTGGCTCACAGGGTGTTTGGAAATGAAAGGATTGCAGGATTACATGAAGCGAATGGTAGGAGACCCTACAGATATTAAATCACAAGTCCTGGTCTCAGGATGAGGCTAGATTTTGGTGGTGAAAGAAAGACCCTACAAGAAGGAAAAGGCGGAGGTTTTGAAGGGACACCGAGCCACCTCTGAGGACAGAAGCACCTCAGATGCCCATTAAAAGGGAAAATCCTTAGGCCCCCTCCCAGGTTTACCAAATCTGGACTTTGGGGAGCAGGGCCTAGTGATCTGAATTTAACAAGCCCTTTGCAACCCCTCCCCTAATTCTTTCCCACACTCAATTTGAAATCTGCTGGCCTAGAATTTGGTTATTGGGTGCTAATGCAAGTGCTCACAATAACTGGAACAATTTAATTAAAATCCCACAACTCTGAACACATTTAAGGAGAACTCTTTACTAATGTATTCTAACCCAATTCCCGGGGACAGGGAAAAGACTTTTCTCTCCCTCGACAGCTCTGTGTTCTCACCCACGGTGCCAACAGTGCAAACACAATCCACTTCACTCGTCCTCATCTGTGGAAATGGCAGCAGCGTTCACCACCTTGAAGGGGTGCTGTGAGTTTCCATTTACTGGCGTTTATAAAGTCTTCTGAGTGTTCTGATAAATCAACTATAAATTGCCATTACTCATAGCACCCTGTTGGAGCTTAATACATATTCAATTGGAAAGCAATGACAACAATACAGCAATATCCACAAATTAGCATTCATTATAGCAATGTATGATTCTCGCCCTACCGTCACAATTTTATCTAAGCAGAGCTGTTTCTGTCTGGAGACTGAAGAGTCCCTCTCATTAATGGGGAGTAATCTTTGCTCAGTGGTATCCACATTTCCTCCAGTAAAGTTCACATTACACTTGCCTCAGAATTCTGATTTTTCAGAAGAATTTCCTATTTGGCAAACACTAGGGTAGAAAGCAAATGTCTCTTTCCTGAAGAAAGTCAGGATCCTGCAAAGCATCTTGGACCCCTCCATTTCCCATCTCCCCTCTTTCCAAATGGCTCTGGACTCTAGCTCCCCTTCGCCACGGTCATGGCCACCACCCCATTTCAGGCTCTGGTCTGCCTCACTAGACTCTTGCAGTTGACTCCAAACCATCCTACCATTGCCACTTCTGACCAGTCAAGGACTTCTATATTATAGAAAGCCATCTAAATGGAGACCAGGTAATTTTATTCTCTTTCATAAAGTTCTTTATTGTTCCCAAATGATAACTAGTATAGCCTCAGATTGGGAAAATCCCCAAACTGTCACCTAAACAGCTAAAAAGAAGTAATTCACTTACTTGAATTAGGGGAGCGACTGTAAGGCACTCAGGGAAAGAAAGAGAGCAGAGAGAGACACTCAGGCAGAAGGAACAGCTTGAGCAAAGGGCTGTAACACTAGGTGTCTCTTTATCTATGTAGTTCAGAGTTCAGCTTTCTCCAGGGGCAACATCTGGTAGCCGGCCAAGACTCCACTGATGGAGGTGTCTCCCTCCCCTCCCCCTACTTTCTCTGCCCTGACTCTCAGGAACCAGAGCACATCTTGCCATCCTCGGTTTTGCTGACTCCAGTCTCCTCCTCTGCATGAGCCTTTGACATGCATAGTTGAGGTTGAGGAATCTGTGCCTAGTGGGTTTGAGGTTTCATCAAGAGAAAAAGAAGGAACTTATGTGATTTCACTGAGTAACTATTTTCACTACAAAAAATTCCCATATTTATTTTTTTCCCTTTTTGAA
Organism: Hyperoodon ampullatus; assembly: GCF_949752795.1. Taxonomy (NCBI): domain Eukaryota; kingdom Metazoa; phylum Chordata; class Mammalia; order Artiodactyla; family Ziphiidae; genus Hyperoodon; species Hyperoodon ampullatus. Next base: position 42,456,777 of record NC_136918.1, read on the forward strand.
ATGGCACTAAAGAAATGCATGCCAGACTGCCATGAACAGGGTTGTACTTTCCAAACAGTAGCAAGGACTAAAAATAGAAAAGCTTGATTTGCTCAAGATGTATATAACATAACTTCCTCTCCCGTTTCCTTTCCCCACCATGCTGGCCAGTGCACAGAAGTGTACATGTTGGACCCTTTGAGTGTTTACAACAGCATCAAAAGCATCAAAAGGGTGATAAGCCTATGTATAGTACATACTCCATAGAGGTTTCCAGAGAATTCTTACTGCCAAGACAAAGACTGAATCAATCAATCCACAAATATCTACCAAATATCCCTCAATGAGATAAACACTATGGGTGATACAGGAATGTGAGCTGTGATCCAACCTTCAGACAGTTTCTAAAAGGGGAATAACAAGAGAATAATAGATAGCATTCAAATCTGTGAGTCCAGAACTTCCAGTTGGGATGGGGGTTGGGGTCACCTCTCCTACTGTGTCACCCTGGGCAGCTGACTCAAGAAATCTGGGCACCCATTTCCTCATCACAGGAAAGATGAAATGGATTATGATCCTTTCAAAGCTGAGGCTCTATGATTTGTGATGTTAAGTGATTTCTACAGGTCTCCCCCATGTCGTATTTTGATTCTGGCTTTATGATATAGAGTTTGGAGGCACATGATATAATTACATCAGTCCACAAACAGGCATATATTCAGTGGCAGGAAAATGAAACATAATTAACTGATTTATCCATTAACTGATTCACTGTAGCCTTTACTATGAACCAGATACTACTGGATACTCTATACTCTTTACCTTAACTAATCCTCAAAATAACTTTCTAAGTGATCATTCCCATTTTGCATGTGAAGGTAACTGGTAAGCAATAGAGTAGAGCTTCCTGGCACTAAACCCTAGGTTCACGTCACTTCACCACACCACTCAGTCAATAGAGTCAGGATGCAAAGAAGGGAGAGATGGGGATGACATATCTGGCGGTGTCAGAGGGTACGAATTAGGCTTTTAAAAAATGGGGAGGATTCCTGATCAGCTGAGAGCTGAGGATACTTCAGGCACCAAGAAAGACACAAGGAGAATTAACTTACATGGGAAACTGACAGGGACGCCATCAGCCTCGCAAGAGCAAAGATGAAAAGAGCACAGTGGGAGATGAGGTGTACTTTAAAGGATGAGGTAGGTCTTGGAGTACTCTGAAAATCAACTAAGAGAGGAAATTTAGTGTGGCAGTCAAAAAAAGCCATAGAAGGAAAATAACATTTTTCGAAGACTAATTGGTTAGGGAAATGCTGCTGGAAGGGAAAAAAACCACAAAGCAATGAGTCTATTGTGATACGGAGAAGGAATGAACTAGGACATCAAAAATGAAGAGACTAGAGCAAACCTGAGAGTCATTTTGAAACAAACAAACAAAAAATCAGATGTTGGTGATAGATATATTTTAAAAGCAAGACCCATCAACAGTGACCACAGAGTTTAGAATTTGGGAGCCAAGAAAATATGGTGGTACCTCTAACAGAATGGAAGTTTTGGGGGAAGACGTGAGTAGAATTTGTACACCTATTGAATGTGAAGGGGTTCCCTGTGGAAAGATTTTCTATGGATAAATGGCACAATAGTTGTCAAAGAAAGACACAGTGCCAAGAGTCGTAACTAGTCCAAGTCATTAAATAGACAGGGATGGAAATGGACTCTGTGAGAGTTGTGAATTCTACTGAGAGAAGACAGAAGGTCAAAAGGGAGAACACTGAGTAGGCACCTAAAAAATTCAGGACAGAAGAAAAGAAAAAGGGAGTTCTAAGATAGAAAAGGAATAGCTGCAGATCTAGCAAAGGAACCAAGGAGGTTCTTTTTCTTTTTTTAATATTTATTTATTTATTTGCACTGGGTCTTAGTTGCAGCAGGTGGGCTCCTTAGTTGTGTCACGGGCTCCTTAGTTGCAACACACATGTGGGATCTAGTTCCCTGACCAGGTATCGAACCCAGGCCCCCTGCATTGGGAACATGGAGTCTTAACCACTGTGCCACCAGGGAAGTCCCCCAAGGGGGTTCTTTTTAATGAAAATTGAAGGAGGAAGCAAGGAGGTTCAAGTCATCAAGAGTGTTCCTTGCCTGACAGAGGTATAAGAACGTCTCAGAAAAATAACAGTCATTAGCAAATCAGGGATTGGTGGGGTTGGGGTGGGGGTAGGTGGTAGCAGATGCATACAAGAGCCATTTCAATAGAGTTAAAATGACTTAAGTTCATGGTAGGACTGTAACTTAAAATCGGAGAGAAACATGGTGGAGGGGAGGGGAGAGAGCCTCATTTGCTGAATCTGTAACTGTGGAAATAGTTTTCTGTAGTAGTTGCCAAGACCAAAAACTGGTTTCTGTCCCCACTGGGTCAGAAGAGAAATACTAAAGTGACACCGTATGGCTTTCAATGAGCTAAAAGGAAATGGAAACAATCCAATAGGCACTTTTCAAGTTACAAAATGGCTTGATGTAAAATGAAATAAAAATGATGAAGTTCCCTGAATGTGCACAGTGAAATATTCTTCTGGTTGCTGTATTTTTTATTTAGTTGTTTGATCACCTCTCAATGGAATACCTGAGTCTCAGCCAGCCACGTCCTCTGTGCAGTTCTGAGACGGGTTTTCTGAAGTCAGGACCCTGACTCTCAGGTGCACATATCGGCGCAGTAAACTATGGCGTGAATCCTTAAATCTGTGTTCAGGGGACAGTTTGCCATGCTCTTTTCAATACACATCATACATCAAACATACTATTGAAGGCCATTCAGTTAATCATTGCTCGAAATATATAATTTCTAATAGAAAGAATTAAAGCTCAAGGATGCTAAAATAATGTTATGAAAAATATATATTTTAAGGTAAATCCTTTAATTACTGATTCAGAAAGTGCTATTTGGGGTTATTTTCATCTGACTGTCCAAAAAAAAAAAAAAACAGAAGATGAGAGAAATAGAATTATCATACTAGTTCTATGACTGAAAAATTTAGAGATCTGGCTCTTAGAGATGATCCTCCCCAAATCACATATCATATGGATGTGTCATCTACAGGTCAAAACAGAAGGTGGTTTTAGGATAGGCACAGACTCCTTTAAGCACTAAAGGAAATGACACAAACTATGGGGAAAGGAGGGAGTGTCTGGGCTCTTGCTCTCGTGCCCTCTCTCTCTCTCTCTCTCTCTCTCTCTCGCTCTCTCTCTCTCCTTGTTTACACCAGGTACCACCAATTTTACTTTTTTCTACAGTAATAAAAATTGACATCTTTACTGAAGTTTATTGACAAAATAAATATAAAAACAAACAAAAAATTTGGAAAAAATTCCATTTTAAAGGCCTACAAGCAGCTTTCCTGTATTTTAATGTCAAACTACAATCTTCCAATCTGTAAAGATGCAGACAATTTTAAAAAGGCTAAAGACAATATTGCAATAGAGGATTTTACAACCAAACTCATAAAAACATGGGCTACCAATTAATGAAATTCCTTGGACAGGAACATGACAATTGGTGTTTTGTGTCCTTCATTGAAACACAGTATAAAGGAAGAGTAACAATAAAGCAGTGCTGCCAAAAGAGAAAGAAATGGACTGGCATGACTCAGAAAAAGGTAGGGTCTCGTTCCTGCCCCAAGACACCTAATACTATGGAAACCTGGACTATTACCTAACTCTCTGAGTCTCAGTCCCTTCACTAGCACAAAGTGGAGAATTATCCCTACCCTTCCCCTTCATAAGTTATTTAAAGGCTCAAGTGAGATAAAGTATATGAAAGTCTTTCATTAAAAACAAAACAATGTCAATTTTGGAATTTATGAAATTTCCAGGGTAGGAGCCTTGGACAGGTCAAACTCACAAAAGTTAATGATAAAATAATGATAATAATAGCTTAACCCCTCAAGGATTCATATAAGTACTGCATGCAATAATATATTTTCAGTTTTAAATACCTGACTTTTGAATGGATCAACCCAAATTAGCTATGCACAGAAAATCCTAAAACATTAGAGTTTCAAAAATAAAATATGAGTTAATGCCCTCGGTTTTTGGTTTTGGCATCCTCTATGCCCACTTTTACCCCTTCTTTCGGATCAAGTTGTTTTGTGCTCATATTGAGTGGATTACGTAAATTACAAAGGAACTAAAGGATCTGTGAGCCCAATAGGGCTTCCTTACCAAATCCACGGATAAGAAGTACAGGGTACAATCGGTGAGGGGATTGTCAGGGAATATGCCGGAGGCTGGGATGGAAGATGTGCTTATTTCCACTAAAGAATTACAAAGAAAGCTATCTTGGTGGCCCCTGGCCACTAGCCATAAACCCATATTGTTGATGACTTTGGCTGCTTTTTGAGAATTTAAAATGATCTGCCTTCTCTCATTTGTAGGGATTTGATACTAAGCCAAGAGGCTTAAAAGTCCCCCAAATGCATTTTGTTTTTGTTTTTATCCATTCAAAAATAAATCACTGCTTCCGTGAAACTTGCTGTGAAATCTAAGCAAGCTGCCTCAAATCTCTGAGGCTTAATTTTTTTTGTATTTGTTAAATTAAATGTGTGCTATTCTTACTTGTGAAGATCAAATTCAATAATATAAAGTATTTTGCAGTTTGTAAACAACTATGAAGTTATAAAAAGCTAATATTTTATTATTGGTAATAACACCTTGGGGTGTTGAATTTTAGAGTCATAAGAGAGCTAAGATTATTTAATTCAATCATTTTGACGAAAGAGCTTGTGGGAGTATTTCTTTGGTAAAAAGCCTTAAAATCCTCAAGTGAACCTTGGGGAGGTGTGGTACATCATTAATGAACCTTGGGGAGGTGCGGTCCAAAGCAAAGGACAGCAATAACGATGCCAGAATTCAGCACAGAGACCAGTTAACCCAGAACAGTGTAACCATAATAGCATCAATGGTAAACATTTACTAAGCTCTAGGCTATGGCAGGCTCATATGATATTCTCTATGTAACCTCACAACAACCCAAAGAGGTAAGTACAACAATTACTCCCATTCTACAGATAAGCAAACAGGGGCATGAAAAGGTTAAATAACATGATCATAGTCACATAGCTAGTGAGTGGGGAGCCACGTGTGACCCCAGGTAGTCTGGATCAGCACTTACAGTGTTTGCCATCATACTATGTTGTCCCTGAAGTTTTACTTGGCATAGATGATGCAATCGGGGAGGGCTTTTCTGTGGTGGCGCCCTCAAGGGCAGCAGCGTGAGCTTGAGATAAACAGCAAAAGATAGTAATATCTGAGCTGACTTCAAACTGCCTCGACAAAAAAGGTGAGGGGGTGGGGAAGCCTCTCAGAAAAGGAAGTTTGGGGCACATATTGAAAACCAGTCAAAACAGCAGTGAAATCACTTAATGAGTTCATTCTTTCTAATAAAAGGTACTTTGCCACAATCCCTGACACTCCTGGTGACACAGTCATCGAAAGGCATGAATGGGGAAAAAGAGAGGGAGGAAACTGAAAACTGAAGCAGAGAGCACCCCGCAGAAGGGCTGGCCACAGCCTACTGCTGCCCTCACTGGGCATATATGTACATCATGTAAAATAGGGGCTTTGCTACCTGCCAATGGATCTTCACAACTAATAAATAGCCTTGATGCTTGTTGTTCTGCTCTTGGCATGTGTATCTAAGGGAAACCTGTTCCCTGGCCTCCCACACAGTGACGACTGGATGCACAAGCCCTGTGGCTGACCTGATATTTAAAGGACTATATGTTGAGGTAGGTTCCCTCTATGTCCACTTTCCAGAGAGTTTTTATCATAAATGGGTGTTGAATTTTGTCGAAAGCTTTCTCTGCATCTATTGAGATGATCATATGGTTTTTCTCCTTCAGTTTGTTAATATGCTGTATCACACTGACTGATTTGCATATATTGAAGAATTCTTGCATTCCTGGAATAAACCCCACTTGATCATGGTGTATGATCCTTTTAATGTGCTGCTGGACTCTGTTTGCCAGTATTTTGTTGAGGATTTTTGCGTCTATGTTCATCAGTGATAATTGGTCTGTAATTTTCTTTTTTTGTGATATCTTTGTTTAGTTTTGGTATCAGGGTGATGGTGGCCTCATTGAACGAGTTTGGGAGCGTTCCTCCCTCTGCAACTTTTTGGAAGAGTTTGAGAAGGATAGGTGTTAGTTCTTCTCTAAATGTTTGATAGAATTCGCCTGTGAAGCCTTCTGATCCTGGACTTTTGTTTGTTGGAAGATTTTTAATTACAGTTTCAATTTCATTACTTGTGATTGGTCTGTTTAATCACTTCATTGTACAGCAGAAACTAGAAAAACATTGTAAAGCAATTATACTCCAATTAAAAAAAAAAGTGGCAAGTAAAGGACTGTATGTTTCTGATCTAGATAAAAGATAAAGTTTGGAGTGCAAGTGAGCTAGGTCTACCAGAACAGCAGATTCAGAGCGGCCCCCAAGCACATTTTCTCCCTAAATTCAGGTGTATATAGCATTTATAATTTGAGAGTACATCATCACCACAAAATTAAAAATAAAGAAAGGAAGCAAGCAATAGGGATTCTTCCATATGGTAGAACTATTGAAAAAGAATACCAATATGAAGAATGGGGGAAAAAATCCAAAACCATAAAATAGGGGTTCCATAAGGGAGAAAACGGCAAATGAAAAATTAAAACTCATTTTCCCAACATCACAAGAAAATCCCCCTTAGCTAAATAAAAACTTGACTCCTCAGATCAAACAGATTCACTGAATGCTGAGTAGAAATATTGGGGTGAGGGTGAGGGAAGCTGTATCTAGAAACAGTGTAGTAAAATTGCTGAATCCCACAAAGCTTACAGTTCAAACAAGAAAAAGTTACTAAATTGGAAAAAGAATCAGACTGGCATCAGATTTCTCATCTGCAACACTAAAGACTGAATGATACAAAGTAATAACATAGAAATCTTTGTTGAATATTGAGGTAAAGAACATTTGACCCTAGAATTCTACTTGCAGCCAAACTTTTACTTAACGATGAAACCAAAAAAAAAAGTCATTTTCAGATGTGCAAGGACTTAGAAAATATATCATCCATGTAGCCTTTCCCAAATAAATAAATAAACAAATAAGTAAGTAAGTAAATAAATATTTTATAAAGTATTGTAGGAGGAAGAAATTTTATAAAAAAAGGACAAAAAAGAACGAATATGATCAATTCAATAAAAAGAAATAGCAAACAAGAAACAATGCAATAAACAAAAGCTATAGTTTATTAATAATGTGATGGTACAATTTAATGTGAGAAATAATTCTTTAAAAAGAGGTGTTATATAGTTTAAAATATTGCAACACATTCTCCAAACTGTGTTAATAATACTTTAGATGAGGCAGGAAAAGGAGTGCTCAAACTTCATATGGTGTATATATTAGGAGTGGGGCACATATGCATATCATAATTTTTCCTTGATAGAGAAACATGTTTGAAAATATTTACTCCATATTGTTTGATTTATTTACATTACTAAGAAAAACATGCATTACTTTTTAGATGTACGAAAAATAAATAAATGTATTTCAGCTTTGAAGGAATCACTAAGATTCTTGATGGGAAAGACAAAATGGGATAAAAACTTCCACTGACTCAGAAAGAACCAACTTAAGTTTCACTTAATTTGGGCAGAGGAAATTTTCTGAAATATGCAAATACTGTAAATTACTCCTAATAAAGAAACTCAGGAGCTAAAGCAAATCTAACCTCATTGGTTATCTCAACACACGACAGAACTGACCGCAACCTATTACCCCATAAGACTTTTCTTGTCCAGCAATCAGCCAAACTTTCACTGCAGAATACATGCATGTGTCCTAGATTATTGCAAAAGAGTAGCAGCAGTGGTAATTGAGTTGATATGGGTGAATGAGCGTGTGTGTGTACACATACTCCACTATCGATCCCTGGGAAAGGGTTTACCTTTTAAAATAGATTCTTAAAGAACAAGGAAGAGAAACTATGACATTCAAGAAAAAGGGTCAAATTACTAAATGAAACATTGGAATACTCCCTATCGGCTGTGGCCTGCTACTTTCAAAGAAGTTTTTATAAGTCTAGACACCAAAAATATCTCATTTCTCATCTGAATACCCAATCAGAGGATGATTCAGAGCGAAAGGCAAACAGGAAAACTCCGACATTCGCTTCTAGAAAGTCACACTGCCCGGAGGCTGTGACATGCCTAAGAACCCACCAGCCCTGCTAAACATACACTCCTCTACATGTGTGGACCATAAAAGGAGGAGATAATCATGAAGCAAGCTGCTGCTGCTACTGTTGTTGCCAGGGTCACAAACAACCCTACAATTCAACTAGGGTCCCTCGCTAACACAAGACCCAAAGGAACAAGGCAAAGGGCCAGGAAGAAATAAGCATCACGGTCACTCCTATGGTATGTTTTCATGGATCAAGATATTCTTATATCCTCACTACACAGGAAGGGTAAGCACTTCAGAGTGGATTAAAGCTTTTGCTGAGCATTTTGGGTTTTCTCTGGCAATATTGCATCTCTACTCTTAATTTTTGTAGACTGGATCTCCTTTTTCACCCAGCCTCTTCCTTCCTCACACCACTACCAGGTAGCAGAAGGGATGACTTCTATGGTAGGGTATGTCCAAACCATATAAATAAAGCAAGGCCTGCTGCCTATTTCTGTGAGCTCATGAATGAATGTGCCCATGGCTGGGGGCCTGAGTTCTCTAAGTCTACAAGTAAAATTCTGTCATTCCATACCTGTGATCATGATAGCACTAGACTAAGGGTCACAGGACACAGATTTCAGTTCCAGTTCTACTGAAACATCAATAGATTTTTAAGCTATTATTGATAAATGAAATACATAAAATGAGTAAGTAGATAAATGACTACAATCCACCATTCACCCTACACATCTATGAGCTTTGAAATTGTTTTCACAAGAGTAGAAATGACTTGGCCCACAAACTTTTGGACCCTGACTTTAAGACAAGACAATAAAGGATTTCAGAAGTTTCTCCAGAAACAGACTCATAAACATAGAGTACAGACCTGTGGCTGCCAAGGAAGGTTGGGGGAAAATGGGAGGGAGGGACGGATTGGATCCCAGGATTAGCAGATGCAAACTAATATATATAGAATGGATAAACAACAAGGTCCTACCTTATAGCACAGGGAACTCTATTCAGTATCCTGTGATAAACCATAATGGAAAATAATATGAAAAAGAACGTATATATAACTGAATCACTTCACTGTACAGCAGAAATTAACACAACATTGTAAATCAACTATACTCCAAATCAACTATACTCCAATAAAATAAATTTTTAAAAATTAAAAATTTAAAAAAAAAAAGAAGTCTCTTTTCTTCCTTCTCTTTTCAACAAACTCTGGGCATTTCCCCAAGTTCAGTGAATAGCTCACATGACACTGTTTTCATGCTCTCCTTAGAAAAGTGACCTCTTTCAGGAGTTTTATGGATCACCCCCTTGAGACAGACACCACCTCTCTCTCTCCTGGCCTGACAGTTCCTTTGAATGCACATCATTTTCTAAGAGGGTAGGAAGAAAATCAGTATGAGGAAATCATAAAGGGACAAATTTCAGTTCAATAAGAGAAAGACATTTGTAATACCTGGAGTAACCAGCAATGGATGAGACAGTCTGTTTTCTGAGGTGGAGGTGCTGGAGGTACCCTAGCAAAGGCAGCCACCTGCCTGAAGGGATGGAAGAGCTGATGGGAACTAGAAAGGTAAAAGCCCAGGGTCACAGACACGTAAAAGCAAGCCACAGTCTGGGCCACAAAGAGAGAGGCAGAGTGAGGAGGTGTCAGCTGGTGGTCATGAAGAAAAAGTCAAGCAAACATGTCATAAAAAGAGGAAGTTAAACATCGGGCACCTGAACTCAAAGCCATCAGGTATCAGCAGGTAAATCCCTGAGGAGCTCAAGGAAGTTTACCAGACAACTCAGAGCTATTTGCATAGGGCTTCCCACAAGGGCAACACGTTTTGTCTGATGGTGTGTTAAAAGCACCACTTGGCACCCAACAACAGACCTGGGGATTTTAACCTTATATTTCAATAATAACAAATACCTGCGATGATTTCAGAATATTCTTCAGAATATTCTGTATTCTTATACTTGTTGCTTTATTGCCTAAAATTCCATTCCCCCATTTGAAAATTAAGATCCTAATTAGCCATCAAAGTTCAGTTCAATTGAAATTGTTTCCAAGAATCCTTATTGCATGTCTCTAGACGTAGTTAATTTATTTTCCCCACCCTTTACCTCAACAAAGGACTAAGATTGTGCTTCTGACCAAAGCATGATGACTAAGGAATAATTTACTAGGAAACACCTTAATTTAGAAGTTGGGTATATATGCATCTTCCAAGCTTGAATCGGAGGTTGTATCTGATCTATTCCTTGGCCTTCAACATTGCCTCAGCTATAGTAGTCACCCATAAACATTTTGTTAAATTGAGAAAAAATTAGGAGAGTTAAACGACAGAAAAGGCACTTAGTTATGATCTCTAATTCCCTTGCAAACCTGAAATTCTATGACATATTCTGCCTCTTTAAAACTTCTCTAAACAATGCTATATGCCTGCCCATTGGCTGGCTGAAATAGAAAGGAATTACCAACTGTGGCATGAGATCAAACAAAGCTAAAAGTTCCAACGTTGAGACTCAGGGCACTAGACCCATGATGACAAGTTCTAAGGCTATGAACCCCAGCATATGTGTCTGACTTATAGAAGTTTTTCAACTTATCATGAATGAATGAATAACAAATGAATGAAGTGACTGCTAAATGGTCACCCCAAACCTTACAGCCACTATGCTCGAACTGATACTGACAGAAAAGAAAATCTCTCATTGATTTTCCAAGATTCATCTCTTCCCACAAAAATGAGAATTCTCAAAACAAGAATTCTTGGCACTAAATATTTGCCTTTTGCAAAGGAAAAAGAAAAAAGTTTACAGCATACATCAGAAATTCAGAGACAAGCAAAACTCCAACAACACCTGGTCCTTCCAAACAAAAGCATGTTACCCCCTCATCGGAACCTCAGTCTTGAGAGGCCTGAAGCAAAATCACGTGCACAGTGAGAGGAAGGACAGATAAAGAGTCAAGATTTCTCAAAAGAGTTCTGTCAGAAACTATAGGATCCACATCTTCTTGGGTCTCAGTTTCCTCACTTGTGAAGAGAGGGAATTAATTCATTCAGCAAGTATTTGAAAAGCTGCAACCAGATGCCTGGCACCAGGTTTAGACTCAATGATCTCTTAGGTCCCTTTCAGCTCTGAAAAACTTATAATTCTTAGAGTCACACTTAATAGAGGTTCTTTTGGCTCTGACCTGAAGATCTGGCTGGAAACATAAACAGATTTCTACATAAAAACACACATTTACCAGCTATAATTTGGACTTGGCAACAGGAGTTTTCACCATTGGCTGGGAGAAAAATGTGCAGAATTTTCTCCTGTGATTACATTACTCTGAGTTCCATCGTAGCTCAAATCTAAAGTTGGGGCAAATATGGCCAGAGTGGGACCAAGCCTCTATCACATCACATCACCACCACACAAGGAAAGGACATGCCCATTTTCTTCTTCTTTTTTTTTTTTTAATTTATTTATCTTATTTATTTATTTTTGGCTGCGTTGGGTCTTTGTTGCTGCATGTGGGCTTTCTCTAGTTGCGGCAAGCGGGGGCTACTCTTCCTTGTGGTGCGCGGGCTTCTCGTTGTGGTGGTTTCTCTTGTTGCGGAGCATGGGCTCTAGGCACGTGGGCTCACTAGTTGTGGCTCGCGGGCTCTAGAGTGCAGGCTCAGTAGTTGTGGCTCACGGGCTTAGTTGCTCCGCAGCATGTGGGATCTTCCCGGACCAGGGCTCGAACCCGTGTCCCCTGCATTGGCAGGCGGATTCTTAACCACTGTGCCACCAGCGAAGTCCCTGCCCATTTTCTTTTGAACTTGCCAACAATCTTCCACATATTCAATAACAACACACCTCTCTTACCAGATCTGCCCTTTTCCATTTGGCAAAATCTGTTTTATTTTTTTATCCTTCTTCCTTCTGTTTTATAGAACATAAGCCAACATGGCAACAGGCTTTTTGTTTATTTCCTTCCTTTTCAAAAACAAAGTCATAGTTTGGATATAGTTAACAGGACAAGATCTATACAGAAAAAGACTTATTGTAATTTTATGAAAGCCCCAGGTTTGATTTTTCTTAAGGAAACCCTTGGCAAGCCTTATTATTATTCTTGTTGCTGTTACTTTTATATGGCGACAATTATAACATCAAAATATCTGTAAGGTGATTATAGTTCAGTACATTCAAATCCATCTGTATTTCATTTAATTATTAGAGATAGATACAGTTATCTTATCTTTAATTACAAGAAAAGTGGGCCTTAGGGTGACCTGGTCGAGATCATGTGACAAGAATAAGCTGCTCAACTAGTATCAAACACAACTCAAGTTCTTGTCACAAGGTCAAGCAAACTTTTCAGAACTCAAGATTTTAAATGCTTACAAAATAGTTACATAACTATTCAAGAAAGAAGATAGACTAAACAAAATATTTAATTGCATAAATTAAACAATATGCAAAGAACAGCCCTTACTAACATGTAAGTTTCATAAGGGCAGAACCCTGTTTGTCTTTTTTGCTATAGAATACGTAGTGCTATAAAGGTGCCCACACAGAGCACAGAAATATTTGTTGAGTGAATTAATCATTTCTACCTTTGTCTCCTCTAGCCTGAAATTTAAGAGAAAAAAAGTCACATGATGAACTGAACTATTTAAGCAGTTACTTTCTATGGCTTTTCCTCTTTAAAATTTATCATGGGAAATCTTAAACATATACAAAGGTAGAACAAATAATGAATTAAACCTCCATGCACCCAACGATTATCAACTCATAACTAATATTTTCTCACCTATATTCTCACTCAGTAGCTCCCTACTCTTACGATTCTTTTTTATTGGAGTCTAGTGGATTTACACTGTTGTGTTAGTTTCAGGTGTACAGCAAAGTGATTCAGTTATACGTACATATATATATATATACACACATATATACATACCCACTCTTTTTTAGATTCTTTAGATTTTAAAGCAAATACCAGGCACTATTCCACTTCATTCACCAATCTTGCCAACATTTCTCTAAAAAATAAGGATTTTTTTCTTTGACATATCCATAGTAATATCATCACCCCTAAAAATATGACAATAATTTTATGACAATATTTTAGTTTTCCTTCCTGACATAACTGGCATTTAACTGCCTAAACAGTGGCAGCTGGTCACCAGTGGCTCTACATGAACACAGGCTGAGAAATTATTATTATTATTTTTTGCGGTACACGGGCCTCTCACTGTTGTGGCCTCTCCCGTTGCGGAGCACAGGCTCCGGACGCGCAGGCTCAGCGGCCATGGCCCACGGGCCCAGCCGCTCTGCGGCATGTGGGATCCTCCCGGACCGGGACACGAACCCGTGTCCCCTGCATTGGCAGGCGGACTCTCAACCACTGTGCAACCAGGTAAGCCCCTCAGGCTGAGAACTTTTACTGTTGCTTCTGAATCTAGCCCTGACTCACTTTGCTCTCAACACTCCCTGGAGCACAAATACTTCTAAATAGTCAACACACACCATACTGTGCACGCCTGACCTCACTGAGAAGAGAAAACCTAAGAAATTTTGCTGTTGCTTTTGCTAGAAAGATGTTGCTGACCAATTAGTACCCACAGTGACCAACCAGAACCTTAAAATATCAGCCTTACTCATTTAGAATGCAATGTCTGTGGAAAGAGAAAAAAGGCAATAAAAAAGCCTGGTTGTGTCTCCAGGATAACAAGAAAATGTGGACTTCTCAAATGGCATTCCTAAAGAATGACTTTCAGTTTCAAAATAAAATTAGTAGGTAAAAGGATTTCCAGGGCTTCAGAGGGCAAGCCAGCAGAACTCTGGGAAGCTTGAGCTGGGCAGTTGGCATTAAAATGCCTTAGTGCTTTGTGAGGTGTAAAGCTCTCTGTAGGCTCTGGATAAATGTTTATCCACCACAGAAACAATCTCAGAATCCACAGAAACAATCCACCACAGAAACAGTCTCAGAATTCATGATTCCTAGCATGGCTTATAAACATGACTTCAACCCCAGATCTTACCTGTGCCCTGAAAGCACTGTCATCAAGGGGAGGTGGAGGAGGGAAGTTCCCAGAGCCCGATGGAGAAGCACTGGAATCATCTAGAGGTGGAGGCGGGGGTGGAAGAAAATCACCTGTGGAAAGGGAACACACACATGAAATTAACACAGATGCAATACTATAGCACACAGTCCCCAACTTATGATGGTTCCACCTATAATTCTCAACTTTACCATGGTGCAAAAGCAACAGGCATTCAACAAAAAACGTACTTTGAATTTTGATCTACTCCTGGGCTAACCATATGGGGTGCAATACTGTTGTGATGCTGGGCTTCGGCAGGCAGCCTCAGCTCCCAGTCAGCCAGGGGATCGCCAGGGTGAACAACCCATACACTTACAACCATTCTGTGCCCTCACAACCATTCTGCTTTTCACTTTCAGTAGAGTGTCCAATAAATGACATAATATACTCAACTTTTTATTATAAAATAGGCTTTGTGTTACATGATTTTGCCCAACTGTAGGCTAAATGTAAGTGTTCTGGGCATGTTTAAGGTAGGCAAGGCTAAGCTATGATGTTTGGTAGATTAGGTGTATTAAATGCATTTTCCACTTAATATTTTCAACTTACAGTGGGCTTTTCACAATGTAACCCCATCATAAATCAAGGAAGATTTGCATTAGCTGGCATTTTACTGCTTTGTAATTGGCTTTGACACATAATTTTTTGTCCTGCACAGCAATTATTCCCTAAGTTCTCCTCAGTTAATTAGCATCCTTAACTTTCAGAAGAATGAGGACCAGACAGGATACTTAGAAGTGACATAAAGCTGGTGTAGAAGCGTGTCAAGTACATTTAGCCAGAACAGGGAAGGTGCTTGGAGCGGTGGATTACTGAGGTGTATTAGACTTGTTGCTTGTCCTCAATGAATTTTCAGTCAAGTAGAGATGGAAAAAATGTGTAAACAGGTAAGGTAACACAAGATGCAATTTATTAAGCTCTACAAACTCTTTTAGAAGTTAAGATAAAGGAAAGCTTACATTCATTTGGAGTAACAAGGAAGCTTTGCTGGAGTATTTAAATTGCCCCTGAACATTATGATGTAGATAGTAAGTTCATGCTACACAGAAATAAAGGAAAATAGAGGCATAATGGTAAAAAAAAAATCAGGGTCTAGAGAGTAAAAAGCAAGTTACAATATAGCATAAACATAGGAATGTAGAATAACACTAGTAGGTTATAAAAATTAAAGCAGTATGAAAATAAGCTTTTAAGTGTGTTCCACATCTAGCATAGTGTTTGAATTTTATTGTGCATGCAGTGAGGATCCATTAAGGATTTCTGAGAAGCAAACACTTCTAAGAATATGATTTTCTAAAGACTAATCTAAAAGTGTGTGCAGGACAAGATTAGGAGAAACTGGAATAAGAAACATCCAATTTGGAAATCTATACACGATCCAGGCTTTAGGATACTAGGAAATCTAACGTCGCTATGGGTTCTAGGTATGGAATCTTTTAAAATATTCTTTGCAATAAATTCTATTAAGAAAAGGAAACCTTCATTTTCTAAAAAAAATTTCTCTATGTGCCCTTTTCCTTTTAGCAATAATGTTTTAGACATGTTGGGGAACTGTCCTCCTCTATGGATACATAGTTTTTCCTTGCATTTCAGCTGTTCAACACTTAGTGGTATAGTCTCTACCACTCAATGAGTCACTGTTGGATAGTACCAAAACATCACAACTTAGGTCTTCAGAAAAGAAAGAGTCTAAATCTCACAGTGGAAGGATGGTGACTTGGACTGATTGTTCCTGATACACCTTTGAGATTGTTCAGTTGAGCTCCATTTGCCTTATAATTAACAGTCTTACACAGAGAACAGATTTGTGGTTGCCAAGAGGGAGGGGGAGGTGGGGTAGGGATGGATTGGGAGTTTAGGATTAGCAGATGCAAACTATTATATATAGAATGGATAAACAACAAGGTCCTACTGTATATAGCACAGGGAACTATATTCAATATCCTATGATAAACCATAGTGGAAAAGAATATGAAAAAGAATGCACATATATGTATAGCTGAATTACTGTGCTATACAGCAGAAATTAACACATTGTAAATCAACTATACTTCAATAAAATAAATTTTTAAAAAGTAACAGTCTTAGAGTTGGAAGAGTAGCTAACAGCTGTCAAGTCTAGCTCCCAGCCATATTCAGGGTACCAAGAAGTCAAACACACTATCTTTAGAGTACTCTGTTTTTTGGACTCTCACCATGCACCAGGCACTGTGCTAAGATTTTCCTAGGCTACCTCTTACTCCCACAACAACTCTATGTTGATGGTTCTGAAACTTTAGAGCTCACTAGGATCGCTGGACAGTCTGGTTAAAACACAGATTGCTGGGTCCCACGCCCAGAAGCTCTGATTCAGTAGGTCTGGGTCAGGGTCTGATAATTTGCATTCTTAATAAATCCCCAGGTGATGCTAGTACTCCTGGGCCTGGGACCACACTTTGAGAACCACTGCATTAAGCAAAGTGTCATAGTATTCCTACTTTGGACCCCATAGAATTGGAAAGGTTCAATGGCATGGCATATAGAAATATCTCTACTTTTCTCATTCTTCTGGGTGTGCACATCTGAAGATATATGTTGTCTATATCCTTATTAAAATTATAAGTCTCATAAATCTTTATTAACTCCATCTAAGAGTTCTAAACATTGGCCAGATACTAGAATCACCAAGGAATCTTATCTAAAAATGCCGATGCCCAAACTCTATCTCATACCAATGCATTCAGAATCTCAGGGATGGGGAAAAGGAATGGGGAGAAGGGATCAGATGCCCGTATTCCTTTAAAACCCAGATAATGCTAATGTGCCGCCAGGACTGAGAAATTCACTGGCCTTCAAAAAAAAAATGAAATACCTGTCAAGTAAAAAGGATCGTCACCAAGATCTTTTCTACATTTAAAAGTCATAATGTATGAGATGAAAGCTCACAATGAAGTTTTAGGTGATCAGCAAAGAAGTCTAGGTTGATGGAGACTTGATGATCAAATTCTACTTCACAGCTTAATTTTCACGTTCAAATGTTCTATCTGGACCTATGTCTTCTTCATATTCAATTTAAAAGAGAATTTCTCAGCACCTTCTTATACTACCAGATTCTTTATGTCATAGGAGTTGTCAGACCATTAAACAGTATCAGAACTGACCAAAATCTTGGAGATCATATTATGAAGGTAGAAACAGAGGCCCACAAAAGACACATGAACTGCCCAAATTCTAAGAGCAAACTTGTCTTAGAATAAAAAGTACACCTGCCTGTCTCTGAGGTCCCTTCCAACTATATCCTTCTTGACCCTACACTTCTGTCATAGAAATTAAATATAGTGAGGTGCAGGTTAATGAGAGTCCTGGGAGGGTGAAAAGGAACCGAGAAAGAAAATACAATGTATTTTTTTAAAAGAAATATCTTGAAAACAACATAAATCTAGACCATGTGTTCTAGGCAAGATTACGCAGATTATTAAAGCCACAGTGATAACCTCATAATAAGTATCTGCTTATTTTAATCAGTTACTAAGTTAGACCAAAGTTTTCCATCTTTCAGGCTCAATCATCATAGGCTTCCTGCTACATTGTTTAGAGTGGAGCTCACTTTTTAAAAGGATGTGGAGGACTGGGTAAATGTCTAGAAAACAGACACACACACATGATAAAGGGATAGAAAATGGGTCCTTTGAAGGGAAGCATGACTAGTTAAGACAGTTGCAAAGAAAAACTCTTCGTAAAGAGTTTTAAATCAGACTAAGGACTATTATGAGAATTCTGACTTAAGGCTCACCATTTTAACAGGCAGGTCAACAGAGGGAAATGCCTCTAAGTAACAGTAAGTTCAGCTTAAGAGAGAAGGTACACTTTCCATGTTTAAGAAAGATGGCAAAAAGGAAAGAACAAAACGTGTGTATATAAATGTTGCAGGGGAAGATCCTTTCCTCTTCAGTAGATTTCTTCAAACGATGAAAGAGCACCTGGCTGAGATGCTTGCGGGGCAACCCTCCTAGAGGAAAAAGCACCTGGACGGAATCAGCTGTAGTATCTTACAACCAGCAATGCTAAGCTGTAGACCTTCACATTAGTGCTTGCCCTGCCCTCTGGGCTCGCTGGGGAAATCCAAGTGAACTCCCAGACCCTGTGAATTACAGGGGCACTGAAAAATCAAACAGGCAAGCCAAAAATGGACACACATCAGGCAACTGGGGAATGTGGTGATACATAAAAGCTAAGAAAGAAATATTTAGTTTTATTATGAGTAGAGTACTCACAGACACATGTCTATAAACCTGGTTTCCTCCTTACCCTTTTCCTCACCATACAAAGCCTACCCAACACGCAAAATACATTTATTCCCCAATTACCAGCTAAAATGATTTACTCCAAAGTTATACTGCTAGTGAAATACAGAGCTGGAAATGGATGTTCACAATGCCTTGGAGAGAAGCAAGGAAAGATCTTGCTTAATTTGCTCTATACCATCCCATCTCATTCAGCTAATATTCAAAAGGTTTTTGCTTTGTGCCAGATGTAGCACCATGAGGCAGTTAAAGGGTGAGTTCGGCAAATAAAGTATTATATCCCTGATTCCCAAACACTACTTTATTCCAGTTGACATCAGAAAATAGCCCGTTATGCATACCATTAACTTGAAGAGAGTGAGGAAAAACTCCCAGAAACCCAGCTATTTATAATTTCTCAAGCTACCCTTTCTAGTCTAGGGGTAAAAAGGCAGTGGCACTGAGAAGCAGATGTGGCTACTTGATTGTAACTGAGTTATCACCCACTGTAGTTACCCCAGTAACATGGCTCAGGCATATATAAAAGGCAGCTACCTAAAAAGAGTTTGCTTAGCCCTTCATGATATGAAGTCCCCCAGAGAGGGAGAAAATAACAAGAATTTACCAACAAAGAAGATGGTAAGTCACTGGTTATGTATGATTGTAGTGCAAAAATACAAGGGAGTAATTAAACTCAGATCATCAATAAAGTCTGGATTCACTTACTATGGTTTAAAAAAAAAAAAAGCAAGCATCATTCTCCTTCTTGATCCAAATATCCATGTAAACCTACATACACACACACATACGGATTTAGATAACAGCCCCTTTTGTGCCTCATACAGGTTCTATCCCAGCATCTATAATACTTGATTGCATTTATGTGTTCATGGCCATTCTCTCCTAGTAAGAACTGAAACTCCTAACAAACAGAGCCCACTCATAACTTATCTTTATATCCCCACCACTTGGCATAAAGTTTGGTTCATGTCATCCCTCAGTAAACATATGTTGAAAAACTAAATGAATAAAAAGCCATTTAATCACTAAATTGCTTTTCTTTATTAAATGACCTGGTGTCTTAGGTGCTTTTCAAACATCAATGTTCAAATCACCAAAAGGATCTAGCTAAAATGCAGGCTCTGATTCGCCAGGTCTGGGGTGAGGCCCGAGATTCTGCATTTCTCACATGCTCCCAGGTGATGCTGATGTAGATCTGTGGACCGCACATGAAGGGCCCTTGCAGTTGGCAGATGTTGGCTCTCTAACTTTTTTAAATGGAGAAATTCTGGTTGTTCAAGGAAAATCTAAACTTTAAGGTAATTATAAATAAAATTACTTTGGAGCTCCTCAAATTAAGAATTTAAATTATGAGTACACAAGAGATTGGGTTGGAACACATACATACACACACACACACACACACACACACACACACACACACACGAAATAAAAATAATTATGGTGACCAAATCATAAGCTTCAAGTAAAGACAGTTACTCTTTTCCATTAATAGTAACTAATAGAGAAAGGAAATATGTTCCAAAGAAAATAGTACAAAATTTCAAGCCCAAAAACTTAAAACACAAAGCTTAGCTCTACCCTTTACTTTGGAAAAGGCAGTGCTACCATCTCAGGTTCAGTTTTCTTCACCTATTAAATGAGTATAACAATAGCCACTTCACAGTGTCACTCTGAAGATCAACTCAGTTAAAGCTGAGACTCTGGACTTTTTTTTTTACTACAACCCAGAGTAAAGAAATAACCTTTTATATGATGATGCAAAACTCCTATCTGGACATGTGTAAGTACATGTATATCTGAAACAAGGGTTTCATGAAACCATACTTATGCATGTAATCTACACTAACATTTTCTCTGTTATTTATTTACTTTAAAGGTGTTGTGTGTGACCCACTAAAGTGACTGTGACCCATAGATAGGTCTCAATCCACAGTTTGAACACTGCTAAGCTCAACTGTATGTAAGTGACTTGTACAATGTGTACATGATAGATGACAATTTTTTCTTTTCACTTATGCACAAAAGAGCAGCTGAGTCTAAATTTGCCCACTCAGTAGAGAAGACCAAATCCGAGAAGATGAAGCTGTCTGAGCAAGGTTGAGAAAAGAGAACAAGTGAGAAGATAAAATAAATAGAACAGGAGTGAAAAATCTCTGTAAGGTGGTTGAGTTATATCACAGCTGTAGCATTCTCCTCATAAATGAGAGGCAATTTATTATGAAACCAAGCAACTGAAGACTTTGTTTACAATTTTACCCTCAAATCCATCTTCAGTTTGCATTAAAACACATGTGCCACCAAGAAAACTCCATCAGAAAGCACACTGGGTAAAATCTTTAAAAAATGAAGTATCAAGGTTTATGACATTAAGTAAATGTTATTTGTGTGATAACATACATACATATATGCCTGTAATATCAGGGAGTATCTTTTCAGTAGATGCCCAAGAAATTGTTAAAGGCAAGTTGCCTCTAAGAAGATCAATTCTGCAACTGGGGAACAAGAGTGGAAGAGAAACTCACTTTTCGTATACAAATTTCTAACCAGTCATTGTTCTACCCACTTATTTTAAAATGACACATACACACAATTCAAAAGAGAATTTTCAGTACTTAGAAATGTATCATAAGTTTTTAAAAACCACCAGGAAATATTGGGATATGGCAGAGATCAAGGAACCACTGAGGATAAGTCCCATTTAATGCATCACCTCCCAGTCTTCTCAATCTATTTACTACCCATTGGTTGTAACTAAAAATATGAAAGGAGTTTCACTGATTTACTCAATGTGTGGCTTCTATTACAGATAGGATAAAAAGCCTGCTTATTCCCAGAGCCAAAGCCTAGGCACCATCTCAGAGTGACCACAGACCTCTTTCTTGGATTAAGCACTCACGGAACTACTAATAAGGCAGCTCCTGAATTTCCATTTTTTTCCTGTTCTTTCAGTGTGCGGCCCCTTTGAGAACTCACTGGCAGAAGTGATAATTATCAGGGCAAGGTTGGGCATCCCTGGTTCCCTATCCTCACTGTCATCAAAATACCAACAATACTGCCCCCCTTAAATGACACATCTTCATCTGTAAATGAGAAGATATGTGACCTCAACCAAGTAGCTTCAGTCCTCTAGTTCTCACCCGAGACATTTTTGGAGTTCATGCTTTTATTATATATAATTATATATTAGAAGAGAAACCTTTCTACTTTTCTTCCATTTTTACTTTCTGCTGCTTAACTAAAAAACAAATAAACAAATTTTTGATTCTGATAGTACTTAATTTTCTAAGTCATGTTATTTAAATGAAAGGTCAAAATTAAAGAGTGATGAAACACAATAATGGTATAAGATGATATAAGAAATTCAGCACTCTTGTAGGCTACTTATATATAAATAGGAGTGTTGAAGATAAAACTTTCTCAAGAAAATTTGGCAACAGGTATCAAAAGCCTTAAAAATGTTTGTACACTTTGATGCAGCAATGCCACTTATAATAAATTATCCTACTAAAGCAGTGACTAAAGACTATACAGGGAAGCATGTTAAAGAATCTTAATCACAGTGAAATACAATGGAAATGATCAGACTATTCATCAATAAAATTGGGGTAAAAAAAATCAATCGAAGTCAGTCACACACTGGAAAATTGTGTTGCCATCAAAATGATGACGTTGATCTAGATCTGACATCTATTTAGTCACTGATTGGGTGCCTTCTATGTGCCAGGGATTATTTTAGACACCAGAGGGAAACATCGAACAAACAAATAAATAAAACAAACACAAAGAACTGCACTCGTGTAATTTATACTCTATCAGGAGAAGAACACTTAAAAAATAAATTACATAAAACATACTTGATATCAAATCTTGATAAGTACTATACAGATACATAGGACAAGGAAGGGGGAAAGGACTGCTAGGGTGATGGTGGAACGTTGCAGTTTTAAAGAAAAAGGTTGGAAAATGCCTCATGGAGGTGATATTTGAACAAAGACTTAAATCTAGTGAAGGTGTGAGTCATGGAGTATCTGGGAAAAGTACAAGAAAAACTGTTTCTGATGTATTACCTTGTGAGAAAAAAATGGGCTACTGAATATTGTTTATAATATGGCACTATTTCTGTATAAACATTTTGTATACGTTAACAATGTTGTCTATAGCTCATGGGATGGTTGTCTACGGCTCATGCCTTCTCCTTTTGGTTTAATTGTTATACAATAAATGTGAATTATAGGCATGTATTTTTTAAAAATCAAAAGGAAGATACTTTGAAATGAATTGCAGAATCTACTTAAGCCAGTGTTTAATTTTAATGCATCACTATATTTACCCAAGCCAAAATGTAATGTCTCCGTCATCCTTCTAAATAACTTAGCTTGAAATGCTCTTTCAGATTCTCAAATTAAAAGCAGGAAGAATGATTATCCTAAAGTAGATGAAGTCTCCCTGATTTTCAGATGGACAATTTCACTCTACATCTAGCTAATAAGGAATCCCTGGGTCGTCACTGAGTTCAATAGTCCTCATGTTTGACCACAAATAAATAGTCTGTGTGAAGGTGAAACACCTTAGGACATCATACCTAAGTATACTGTATTTCTCTATCACATAGTGGTTTCCATTTGTTGAAAAACAAATTCACTTTCTTAGTTAAGAAACACTGAATGATTTTCAAATAATATGAAATTAGGAGGACAGTCTGGTTCTGCAAAATGGACTAAAACCAAATAGCATTTTTGAATCCACCAAGTGTCAATTGTCTTACAAAAAGACAGTAATTTCAACCGAGACAACAAACCACACACCATATAATTTGGCTTCCAAAGATGGGCATTGAAAATAAACGGGGCAATGATTTAAGCCTAAGCATCAATCTTCTACCAACTATTGAGATACCTTTAGCCCCACACCAAAAAGTGAAATTCTCTCAGTTTAAAAATTAAAAATTCATGCCGTGGACACAGAATGAGGCAACAGTCTAGAGAAACAAAAAATCTTAACTTACCACTGAAAAAAGAAGCTGGCAAACAAATATCAATGTGCTGAGAGACTATTCCAAAAATACTCTTTTTTCTTGGAGATGGGACGTCACCCTGTGGCGGCCACTGAGGCCAGAAGCTTACCTTCCTTCCAAAGATGGTGATGGAGCTGGAGGGATGACAGTTTCAGAATAAAAACACTTTAAATAGCTCATTTAAACTTATTTCACCACTGCTATATCTGGGTAGAGTGACCCATCATCACTTCCAGTGACAACATATTGCTCCTTCCTGATTTAGCTCTATTGGAGCACGTATTCTGCTCTCTGTTAGTTTAATTGCGTATCTACTGGTTTCTCCTACTAGACTATAAGCACCTTGAGAGCAGGCTCTCTGTTTTAGAGGGCACACAGAGCACACAGGAGATGCTTGATGAATAGTAATAATATTACTATTATAAATGATTATTATTATAAATCTATATTATATTAAACTGAATTGAACTCTGAAAAAATGAACATACGTATTTCTACCATGGACCATTTTGCCCCTTTTCAATTACTGACATAAGGTCGATACACTATAGTACTGGGGGCGGGGGTGTCATAGGTTCTGCATGATGCTCATAGCTGGACAGTTAATAACGTTGGTCTTAAAGTAGCCACCTAAGTTTTGCTGTTGTTGTTGTCATTGCTATTGTTGTTGTTGCTGTCATTGTTTTTACACATTAACTTACTCGGAGCATGTCTTCAGGATACAGGCCCTGAGTCCTCATCCCTAAGTCACCACCTGGCTATGGGGACACCCTCATCTCAAGAAACACTGCAATCATGTGTACTGTACTTGATCTTTCTTCTGCAATAAAAGGTCTGTAGGTAGGTCTTAACAGTATCTTATCCCACAATGTGTCTAGAAAGTCCTTCAAATCCTCCAGAAATGTTGGAGGGTCAGGTTTCTGTCCATAAAGGAGACTTGGGAATGGAAGAGGAACAGGGAAATGAAGGAAGTGGAAGGAGAGATGTCATGTGAATAGAAACACAAAATGGTAGTGCTTGAGGTGTTGAAACAGCTCTGACTTTTAAACGAAGGTACGCATCAGCATCTCAGGAAGCACTTTCTTTTACTGCATACAGCGAGGCCCCACTCTACGATTCTTAGATCAGAAGCTTTGGGGTTGGGACCCAGACACAAGTATCTTGACAAGCTCCCCACATGATTCTGACATGTAGCCCTGGTTAAGAGTCTCTGACATGTAGCCCTGGTTAAGAGTCACTGACCTTCATAAAAGACAAACTAAGACTGAGAAGCTATCCTAGCTTAAAGAAGACTAAGAAGACAAGGCAACTAAATGCAACTTGTGATTCTGGACAGAGTCCTAGACCAGAAAAAGAATCTTAATAGAACAACTGATTAAATCTGGATAAAGTCTATACATTAGCAAGAAGTATTGTGGTCAGTGTGTTAATTGCCTAATTGTGGTAACTGTACTATGATTATGTAAGATATCAACATTTGGGGAAACTGGATAAAGGCTAAGTGAGAATCCTTTATACTATTTTTCAACGTTTGTGTGAAGTCTGAGATCATTTCAAAGTGAAAAGTAAAATTTTATTTTTTATTAAACTTTAAGAAAAAAAGTCATTGATCTAGTCCAATAACTTTTATTTCACACATGGAGAAATTTCAACCAGTTTGGTAAAGAGAAACACATATAGTGTAGAACCATACCAAGAAACCCACTGTGACCCTGTATCCCCTAACTTCTGGCTGAGGACACATTTACCACGATAGGTGGCAAATTTAGTGTGAGAAACTGAGGCTGCTTGAGAATACGGAGGAAACCTGCTCGGCCCCTACAACTTCAGAAGACTATGAAGAAGAGAAGAGGTTCTTACTATTTAGGAGACTTGGATTAGATGATCAGAAACATGTGAAATACCTTCAATAACACCCAGGCTAAAGGCAACACGGATAGGCTGGGAATCCGAGCATGACGATCAGGAGCAATGAAATCCCATCACGCTTCCTTGGCCTGACTGTGTGAGCCCATTTCCCTGCCTCAGGAGACTCCCTGAGGATAAGAAGGGCTGTCTGAGACCAGGGGCTTTGTGTGATTTCTCCAGTCTTCATCTTTTATGCACAAATGACTTCAAATCCTTCTCACTGAGAAATTCTTGTTACTATTTATATAAAATGATGCCAACGTTACTCACGCTCCTTCAACCCTGCCATTTCATCGAGACTGAGGCTTAAGCAAATGCATAAATGCTTTAAAAATAATCAAACAGAGACACTCATTTCATCTCAAGGTGGTTGTTTTTTGGCATGTTTTTTTTTTTTCCCCAAAAGAATACTGGAGCTGACAGGTACTTGCTCTAAAAATTTACTTCACCACCTGCTAGCTGAAATATTGCTTTCAGGGCTTTATATTGTATTAAAAGGTCACTGGCTGTTTAAGTCTTAAACAGTTTTAATCATTCTAAAAGTCTCTTAACAGTAAGAAAAGGAAGCTCAGAACAAACAGCAGCAGGGACTCTAATTAAAAGGGCCAATTCATTTAATTTTATTTGGGGTTAATTATTCAGGATTCATTCTTTGATGTGTAAGGAATAGCAATTAGTAATTTTAGTGATTTGAGAATCATTGGAGGTGTAATCAGTTAAAATGAGTGAGTGTTTACAACACAAGATGGTGAATTAGTCTCTCTCAGCTGGAGAACAGGAACATTAGGCTCCAAGAGATCAAGGCTAAGGATTAGAGACGCTGGTAATAACAGTCACTTCAAAATAAAACACATGTCAACAGCATCTAGCATTCTCTTTCCTCTGAGCTAAGGCAATGCACAGAAGCTTCATGAAATTACCTTTCACCAGATCTCCATCTTTGCTGCTCTTGCCAACCACGTCCCTTCATTTGGCTCTTGCCACCATGGTAACCGTAAATGCATTACATTAAAAAAAAAAATTCTACACCATTTATAAGCAACATAAGACCCAGAATAACCACGACACTCATTTATTCCATGTCGGCATCTGTAACTGATGGCTGGGCATCCCCATCTGAACCTCTAGCTCAGTGTTCAAAACTGAATTCAGATTCCCTAACCCACAGACTTGCTCAGTTCCTCTTGTGTCCTTTATTTTTCTATGTATTTCAGTACAATTCTTCCAATCACAAAGGTTGGGAGAAAACCCCTTTTCTCTTTTTTGTCTCATTCATTCGCACTGAATATAGCAAGCCATGTTAAATTATTCCAAATATTCCAAATCCGTTTACTGCTCTCCAACTCGACTGCCACCAAAATACTTAATGACTAGTTACCTCATATCTAGACTTATGAAACAGCCTAAATAGTTTTCATTCTTCCCAGCCTAGTCCTTTCCAACTAATCTTATACACTGTTGCCAGCTTGAAAACTTCCATTGGCCCCCAAATAACCAAAACAATCTTGGGTGGGGTGGGGGGAAGGACAAAGTTGGAGAATTCTCCCTTCCTGGTTTCAAAACTCACCACAAAGTTACAGCAATCAAAACAGTATGGTGCTGGCATGAGGAAAGACATAATGACCAACAAAATAGAATAGAGAGCCTAAAAATGAACCCTCACATACATGGCCAATTGAGTCAATGGCAACTGAGCTGGAGTTTTAGAGAAGGATGGCTTGGGAATACTAGAGGCTTGGTAAGATCCCTGGTCCAGGTTTCCCAAAATCTGACAGCACCTCATCTGGCACAGGCAGAATCCTTAAACAGGATGGGTCTCTTAGGAGAAAATGGAGAGCAATGTGACAAGTTCACTCCACTGTATACCCTCCTGGAGTTCTCCGGTGAGTATGCATTCTTTGAGATCACTGCTGCCAACACCAGCTCTGCCAAGTTCAGCACTTCAGAACGCTGACTTTTGCTCAGCCACATACCCAGTCACATATCTGACTACGTTCCTTGACTCTAATAATGTGCTCATGCCTTTGTCTGCATGAAGACCTCCCTCTCCACCATTTTTCATTTTGAAACCCAAGCTCTTCTTGGAGCCCAGGTCACCTGCCAACCCAACACAACCTTTCTTGGCTGCCTCCCGACAAAAGCACCTTCCCAACTCTCACTCTCCAGAGCCCTTGGAGAGCATGTTCATGATGCATCTTGTTGAGAATACAGGACCCATTTACCTGCACCGTGTGTTCCTTGAGGGCACACATCATGTATGATTCATCACTCTATCCCAAAAGTACCTCTTCCCATGCCTCAGAGATTTGAGATGGACAAGAGTTAAGAAAATATTTGCTGAGTGGGTATATGCACAAATTCTTGACAACTACAAGTTGAATCCCAGCCAAATTAATTTATCCTTTAAAGGAAGAATCTGAGTGGTTATCAATCTCCAAATAAGTGTATGTATGTATGAGGGAGAGAGAGTGAGAGTGGTGCAGGGGAAGGGAGGAGAGAGAGAGAGACAGAGAGAGACAGAGAGGCATAAGAGTGTAACTAAAACAATAGCAGAATGAAGTCCTAGCAGCCAAATAAACAAATACTGTGCTCTCCCCGGAATGTTTAGAAATCTTGGAAAGGAACCACATAAAAAGCCCTGAGGTGGCACTAACTTGGCACATCAAGTGCTTCTGTGACTGATTAACCCAACATTTCCTTGGGTCTGGGAGTATTACTAGGTCACTTTTATTATGGACAAACTGTTCTTGAACAATTTGTAAGACATAAACAAGCTATTGTGATGAATCAATCAAAGAGGTCAGTTTTGTCCTGAAAACCTGCCGAAATAGCCAAGGCAAAACAACCACCGCCATCACAACCAGGCAGTCAAACAAACAAGAACATCCCCAAACCCCAGTGCCTTTCGCTGAGGTCTGAATGGGCTCTTCTTGGCCCACGTTGACCTATAAACCCACACCCTAACACCTACAATGGGCAAGTCCTGCATCACGAGAAAATGTCAAAAGGCATTCAAAACCTATTAGATGCTGCAAAATCTATTAGATCCATAAACTTATGTCTTTTCGAATTAGAATAGAGAATTCAAACAGTAATCTCCTGAAAAGTCAGATTTTTGTCTCTAGGGAGGCACTCCAAGAAATACCTCATTCTTTGTATTTCATTCACTCTGCTTTCTTCACTTCCTCAGATTAGGAAGTCATGTGATAGGAGACGGTCCCCAGTGCAAAGTTTGGTGACGTGTTCTGGGCAGAAGTTCAGGCACTTTGTTATTTTAACAGACCTGGTCTGGCTGCCCAAAGACATAATTTTGCTAAATGCGGACCTCGGCCCCTCCTCCTGCTTCATTTGGCTAGCTGTCTCAGAAGGTCTTTCATTCTGGAGGGCAATGGATTTATGGCTCCCTTTTATTTCTCCAACAGTAGTTCCACTTCTTTTGAGTTTCAAGTTCAATGAGCTTAGCCTTGGCGTTCAAGGTTCCCCTTATGTCTCATCCTTAAGAGTGTTTGTCCCAGGTCCGTTTGTCAAGGACTTGGTGGCAGTTCCCTTCCTGACACTCAAGCTGGCAATACCATGCTTCTTCTTATAAACAGACCCATCCCATTACCTGAGTTACCTCTTCAAGTCCTACTGGCACTTGCATGGCTTAACTGGCACTAATGGTACAACTTTATAAACTCACAAAATCATCAGGTTAGAAAGGAATTAGAATGGAATAAGGAGGTTCTGCTAATCTACGAGTCAGCAAACAATGGCCAAATCCAGACTGTCTCCTGTTTTGTAAATAAAGTTTTATTGGAACACGGCTACAGTCATAAACTCATTTTTCGTCTATGGATGCTTTTGTGTTCTGTTGGCAGAATTGAGTAGTTGAGACAAAGACCTTACAGCCAGTAAAACCTAAAATATTTTCCATCTTGACTTCCAGAAAAATTTGGCAACCCGGATACAGCCCTTGAACTCATTTCATACATGAGAAGATTAAGATTCGGTAAGGTTAAACAATGTTCCTAGGGAGTAAGCAAAATTTGCAAAGCACAATGATTAGGGCAATGCTGAGTATAAGGTACATACACACTTGGTAAATACTAGATCTCTCCGGTGTCTGACAGAAAATTTTACTCCTTTAAGGTAGAATAGTGCTAAGTTTTTTTTTTAATGACAACATTGTTGCCTTTGAGAAATGCATTGTCTAGAGGAGAGGAGAGACATAAACAGGTAATATCAACATAATATTGTATCAGTTTTCTACTGCTGCTGCAAAAACTTACCACAAACAATTGTTTAAACACAACACAAATGTATTACCATACACTTCTGTAAATAAGAAGGCTATCATGAGTCTCACTGAGCTAAAATCAAGGTGTCAGCAGGGTTGCATTCCTTGCTGGAATCTCTAGGGAATCCATTTCCTTGCTTTTCCAGCTTCTAGAGGCCACCATCATTCTGTGGCTTGTGGCCCCCTTCCTCCATGTTCAAAGTCAGCAAAGGCTATTGAGATCTTTCTCAAATCACATCACTCCAAAGACCTCTTCCATCTCCATCATTCATTTCTACAGACCTTCATGATTAAGGACCCTTAATTCCATCTGCAACCTTTATCCCCTTTGCCATATAATGACATATTCACACGCTCTGGAGGTTAGGACATGGACAACTTTGGGGCCATTATTGTGCTAACCACAGGTGTCATAAAGAAGAGAAGTGTGCACACAGTGCTATAAACCTCAAAGGACAGTTTGTCTGCACAGGAGCACAGTGTAGGCAAGAGTCAAAGCTCTTTCATGGTACAAGTTTTCTGGAGTTTCCCACAATTTTCTGAAAATGTCATCCTATTTCACCATATTTTAAATTTAAATGTATTATTTAAAGTTGTTTCATTTTGTTCCACACACAGTTCTCTTCTTTTGGCAACCATCATCTTGGTCCCACATTTAAGAAAAGAAACCCTATTAGATATTAGGTTGAGGACTTTTAAGAAGGAAGTTTGAGTTAGAATTTCATACTCTCCCTGTGGGATGGCTTTTCTTAGGTCAATTCTGTGGATAAGGAAACTTAGATAGACTAGGAACCTGCCCACACAGACCCCAGCTAAAGCCTAGAGAAACTTATTTCATCTCTCTGAACCACATAAACAGAATGAAAAATGTTAGGGCAATGTTTTTACGATGATCTACATGGCAATGCCTTAAAAAGCCGGGGGTGGGGGGGTGATAAAATCTACTACTTTGAGAAAAATAAATGTTATGATTTAGCAAAATTATAGAGCTATATACATTTTATTTCAAGTATAGTTAGCTCTTTAGACAAAACTATAACTGAGACTAAAGGACATAAAAATATGTGTCTTTACTGTTATTAAGATGTAGAAAGAAAAACTATGTTTGCTTTTACAAAAAATGTTAAGAATTTCACAGAAACATTAACAAATGTCTATCAATGGAGTGTAACTGCATTTACAAATCCTAAGGCATAACAGTGAAGACTGAAGAGAAATTACCTGGTTTGAGAATGTGTGAGTGACAAGTGACTGGAAGTGTTCAAGTAGAGGCAAGAAAACTACTTGATGTGTACATTATAAAGATCTGAGGGGCTTTCCTGGTGGCACAGTGGTTGAGAGTCCACCTGCCGATGCAGGGGACACGGGTTCGTGCCCCGGGCCGGGAGGACCCCACATGCCGTGGAGCGGCTAGGCCCATGAGCCATGGCCGCTGAGCCTGCGTGTCCGGAGCCTGTGCTCCACAACGGGAGAGGCCACAACAGTGAGAGGCCCGCATACCGCAAAAAATATAAAAATAAAAATAAAGATATGAGCTTTATAAACCCAACAGACCTAGTAAAATGGCCTTTAAAGGCCCTCTCAATACTGGTAGTTTGTGACTTCATGACTTAAAGTACAAGAGTCAATTAATGGCAAGAGAAGACTGAAGTTTCTTTTTAATGGATATAGTCAGAAAATGCCCTCTGATGCCATGATAGGACAGTTATCCCAACTACAAGTAGGTGCTTACCAAACATAGGACATAAAATAATTCTTGAAGCAAGAACCCACAAAAAGCAACCTGTAATGTAGGCAATACCTATGGTCTGACCCTGACTCCTGTGTCTCGCTGCCTCACTGAAATGAAGCTATTTGTATTCAGAATTTCCCAAAAAGTTATATTTTACTCACTATAAGGCCATAATTTTCCAAAGGACAAATGAGTGCTCACCTAAGCAGTGTGAAGGGGAGTACCTAGGCTGTCAATTCTTGCAAATGTTACCCCTCGGGAATCCATAAACCTGCTTCTTGGAAATAGTTTATTCCCTTTGACTTAATAAGTATATAAAAATCTGGTAGAGAGGGTTCAAAACATGTGAGAACTTTCTGACCTGGCCCTTGTTAACCGAGATGGAGGTGATGCAACAATATTTCTTAAATTAAGGTGTACACATTTCCACCCTTTACAATAAAACCAAGTAAAATACCAAATTACCAAGACGGAAAATTCCCACCATAAACAACCAGAGCTACCCAGAAGAGAAAAACAAGACATCCAGTCACAGGAACTCAATGCTCTCCTGTTTAAAGAAAATATACACACATTCCCACGCAGAACCCTTTCCTTGTGAATAGAGCTCAAGGTGCAGGAAATAGTTTGATAGAGACATTATATTACTTAGACAAAACTGAACTAGATTATCTGTTTGTTTATTAGATTATGGCTTTAGGCACATTGTTCTTCACTAAGAGCTCTTGACATGAGCAGACACACACATTCTTTGGAATGAAGGCTTTTGTGAGAGTATTTTATGGTACTTAGGCTCTTGAAAAGACTTGCGAAAGCCTTCACACCAGAGGATTAAACCCAGTCTTTGGGGCCACCACATTAGGAAGGTACAGTTCACTTCACACAGCCTTAACTAGGACATGTGAGCTTTCTTGGACATAACGCCAAAGGGTTCCAACTCATTCATTGTGGAATTTCTCATGTGGACCCCCACCAGCTCATCTTAGTCACAAACCAAACACCAGGTCTTGAGTGCTGGTGGATGAAACTGAAAGCAGACTACTCTAGAAATGGAATTCTACTAGGTTTCATTTCTATCTGTCACTAAAGGGGGGGGATATACTCTTGGTTTTATTTTTATTTAAATTTCAGTCAGAAATAATAAATAAATTCTTAAAATAATAAGTAATAAATAAAATAATAAATAAATTCCCAGAACATATCACATCACATGTTCTAATTCCATATCTGCCTGTGAATAAAAGATCATGGATTAAAGATCATGGCATCCACATGGGTTCTACTTTGATTTTGTTGGTTTGTTTTCAATAGTAGGGCTTTTTCAGCCTCGAATTGGGTCTAAAATTAGACCAGTGTGTTGAATTCAAAGAGTCTCATTTTAAGCTTCCTTAACATTTAAAGGACTCAGAATGACTGTTCATCCCAAACTGTCAGAGGTATAAATGTAAAAAGACCACGTACTTCTAGATACAGAAAGACCTCAACACTTTACTCAAACACCTGCAGCCTTTGTTTCTCTAGTATTTAAGGTGCTGGGCTGTGGAGAGTCTCTTAATCCCCTCTGTTATAAAATGAGTATAGTAAGTATTGATCTACCCTTGTAGTAAATGACTTTTTTATCTTGTTGTTCTGTTGATTATTGTCCATGAAATCATTTGAAATCATGGCATATCACTGTTTCATCAATCATTAAAGAAAGAGTTCTTTAACTAAAACTTACAGAACCCCATAAGGTACACCTCAATACTTCTTCCTTTTTCTTAAATCTTCTGTCTGTAGAATCATGTATACCAATGCTGTACAACAGAAATTTCTGTAATTTTGGAAATGTTCTATATTGTGTCAATACTCACCAAATGTCGCTCTCTTGAGCACTTGAAATGTGGCTAGTGACTGAGAGACTAAATTTTTAAATTCTATTTAAGTTTAATTAATTCAAATTCACATTTGTACCTTCCACATTGGACCTCACAGATTTGTCATATTTTACTTAGAATTTTACTCCCTACCGCCCCCAAAAAATGTCTTCTATAAAAGAAATCCAAGATTTCAATAGCAAATAACTTAAACCGTATAAAGATTTTAGATTACGAGCTGGAAACATAAACACACACCTGCATTTCTATTTATTTAAATGGAGCCACACCTTTAGGAAGAAGAATTATGTCTCACTTTCTCTCAAAACTCCAAATCCAACACTGTTTGAAGCACGCTTACAAATGAAAGACTGTAAACGGGAAGAGTTTTCTTAGTATGCACTGGTATAAAAAGGACAAAGCAGCACAGGGGCCAGTGCTGGCTCTGTCATGGGCTTGCTGTAAACCTGGGACAAATCGGTCCACAGACAGTTCTCGTGCTTCCATTTAATGAATAATCTTACCTTTACTCATTAATTTTGCTATCTCTTTTTCTATATATGTGTTTAGTGTACAGGCTTGCATATTTTGTTCCATTAATGTCTGTCTATTCTTGTGTAAACACCTCCTCATCATCAGTGTAAGGATGTTAATGATGATCAAATTACAGAAAGGATGCAAAAGTGTCTCAGGAAAGCCTAGAATAGAACTGGCAATGAACACAAGCTGGCTAAAGTCTACTCTCCACCTCACCAAAAGGTGGATGAGCAAGAGGGCTGCACAGCTGGTAAAGTTCCTACTCAGGTCCTATCCCAGCCATGACAAGCTAGCACACTGCTCATGTCTTCTGACACAGAGGAGAACATTTAATAAAATTAAGTGGGGCAGAACTGGATTCCTGCAAGTTCACTTTCTTTGTAAAGACACTGCAAAGGTGGCTAAGAAAATCTAAAATGAAACTGATGAGGAGGAGGTGTTTACACAAGAATAGACAGATGTTAATGGCACAAAATATGCGTGCCTATACGCTAAACACATATACAGTAAAAGAGATAGCAAAATTAATGAGTAAACGTAGGATTATTCATTAAATGGAAACACGAAGACATATACATATGTCATTTAAAAAATTATTTTAGATCCTCACCTTAAACCAAAATTAGTTCCAGTTTGGTTTAAAAGCTGAATATTTTAAAAAAAAAATTTGAAACCAACTTGTATATGCTTCCAAATTGGAACACAATTGAAAATAAACACCCAAAAAGGTAATGCATACATACACTTATATACAAAGCACAAATTGTCTAAAGACGCTAACACAATATACAAATGATTTTAAAAAGTTCAACGAAAAGGATATACATGTGAGAGACAGTAGAGTATCAGACTAGAGACTAGAGAATTTAGAACCACAAACATGCCACTAATTAGCTTCATTACATTGGGCATGTTACTTAGTGTTCTGTTTCTCAGTTTCCCCATCTGAAAAATGAGAGAAATAGTAATAATAACAACCTTTTTAGAAGTTAATTTAAAGCAGCAGAAGAGGTAGTGTATAAAGACAATTTAGCATCATGGCTGATTATATGTACCAAAAGTATAACTGGTTTACAAATATGTGAAAAAAAGTTGCCATATTAATAATTCAAGAAAAGGAAAAAAATAGTTTCTCATAGAATTAGAGTATTTTTTTTTTTAATTACCAGCATATGGTTAAACAGGCACTATCAGCATATGGTTAAACAGGCAGGTAAAATAAATCCAAAGTTTTAAAATGCATCATACCACTAGATTTAATAATTCTACAAATGCGAGTCAATCTGAAATACTGGGTGGGATGATGAGTGTAAAGAGATGGGGCTGGAGGGGGTATGGAACTATATGCCCAAAGACTTTAATAGTGAAAAACGGAAAACAACCTAAATCTCAAATGTTAGAATATTGGTTACATGGACACTAAAATTCTGCCTATAATTACTTATTTCATAAGGCTAGGCATATACAGAAACTTACCAAGAAGAGCACTGCTATTTAAGCCTGACTCAAAAAGTGAAGAACAGGGATTAAAAATACTTGGTAATACTGTATGGCCCCTATTATATTACAACTTCTTTCAACAGTTTCTCATAAGACGTGGTATCAAGCACTCTCTCCACCTTGGCTGTTTTTCTCTGGATGACAATATCTGTTTCACAGTGGAGTGCTCAGAAGTGAATAGCAAGTTTCCCAGTGGAGGTCTGGTTGGGGGAGAGAAAACTTAGACACAAGGCAAACTCTATTCCATTAATGGACACTCCTTGCTCTATATTGCTAACTCATATCAAGTTCATTCAAGGAACACACTCCTAATCACACAATTTCAGACATCACAGACTGGCTCCTTATCATCTTAATTATGCTCCCTGCTTTCAACTTTACCAATGTTCTTTCAAAGTAAAAGTTTAGAAGTAAAAGTTATACATATGGTCTTAGAAACTAAGAAAACATAGTTTCCTGAAATTTTACCATAAGTCATAAATGAAGAATCTGGAATAGCCCATTCTCTTACACTAGGAAAAGGAAAAATTAGGGCTGATAATGGGGGCAAAGGATTAAGGAGAATGCTGGTCCATTGGTCACTGTCCCTGGAAAAAGTCAAGTTTTCTGTGACGAACAAAGCCAGGTTTTCAAGTCCCACTACTGTCTCCAGGAGATGTTTAATCCAGAGATCAGTCATTTGAAGTCTACAAAGACCAAACTGGAGAGAATATTTAAGGAGTACCTTGTTCAATCTCCTTGTAGAGAATGGAGGAAACCAAATCTAAAGTAGAGGTGCCATTCTCAAGGGCACAAGCTCTTTGTGAGAAGAACTCTGAATGGCCTCGATATCTGCACTCCAATTCCAGACAACTTTAAGAACTATATACTCTTTGTTTATGGATCCTGTTCAGATTCAAAAACAGGAAAGGCAGGCACAGCCAATAAAGTTGGTGGTTAGTGTTGATGAACAGAAAGATGTCTTCAAATTAATGAGGCAGCTGTTTATATTCCAAAAATTTTCATCATAAGGCAGACAACACTAAAGCTAGAATTTTTACACAATTGACTACTCTACTCAATGTGCAGGAAATGAATTCATCAAACTGCTGCTATGAAATTGTCAACCAACTCTCCATCTTTCCTTGAATGTAGACATTCCAATCTCAAGCAAGAGATTCATGAACACAAGAAAGATGAAAAAACTGTTGACTAAGACAAAACATGCACACGTAACTGGGCATTCTCTTGATCTCAAAATGAAGGATCCCAAAAGAATAATCAACATATATTACTAAGAAGAAAATAGGTATGCTCTTAACCTGATTCTATTGATGACAGTCAGATATAAAAGCTCAGAACTACATTTGGTGTGAATATTATGAAACTCTATCTTTCCCTTGAGGTCACATTCGATTAGAAAGGTCCTCATGAAAGTGGATTCTCAGAATTTCCTTTTCCACAATATTTATTTTAAAACGCAAGACCATACTGAAAATAACTATTTTGGAAAATAGAGCTAATGAAGCAGGTTTTGTGGAAAAGTCCACTCTGGACAGGAAACTCACTGAGCAATGGGGAACCAGAACCAGTGTATAAATTCTTCTCCCTTCCTCCTATAAGTGGACTATTTTGAGACACACTGATGGGGGATGGGGGGACGGGCCTTTTGTGAAGACATGCTTTGAAACCAAGCCATCAATTCCACTTGTTAGGAAGTGTGGCCAGCTTGCTAATGTGGCCTTTATATCTGCTCTCCCTCCTTCCGTGTCTCGCTCTTCTTTTCCCCTGCTTTCCTTTCTTGCTTCCTGGGGGACTGCTCCTTCCAGTCAAGCAAGTTTTGCCTCAGGCTCTGTTTTCTAGGTAATCTGTACTTGGTACTAGGCTTGGTACACAAAGACTGACTTCCTCAACTCAGGGAATGGGAGGAATCACCGTAGTCAAGTATTAAAGTGCACTCAACCTGGGCTTACTTCAGTAACTTTACTTACAGTGCTTTTTAAATTAAGACCACAACTCTGCTACAAATAGAATACTAAATGATACTCAGATAATTTAAGAATGCTAGCTGTTTGGGCTTCAGGGCAAAAGGATCGCTAATGTTAATCTAGTTTACCTGATTAGGCAAATACAAATAAACTTAGACTAACCTGCTGTCTCTCCCAACCACTTATAGTTTAAACCCTCATCCAATAACACCCTCACAGTGTGCCCCTAAAGCTAAACCTACCTCAAGAAAGCAGAGAAATGGGCAAAACAAAAGACTGCCTTTTCTAATCTCCTCTTCCATAAAACAGTAGCCACTCTCATACCAAAGCCACAAGATCAATAAATAAGCCTCTTTCAAAAGAGGCTTCCTAACATGTTCTTCATGGCTGTGAGAAATCTTTTAGACGCAACTACTAACAATGAAAATTTACAACAGCAATTAAATTATATGGTAGCTGGGATTAGCTTTAAAATAATCTTGGGTGCGGGAAAGAAATAGGTATATAGATGAAACAAGACTGGCCTAAGTCAAATCATTGCCGAAGCTGGATAATATATTCATGGATGTTTATTGCCGTATTCTCGTTACTCTTGTATATGTTTGAATTTTTCCATAGGAAAACGTTTAAACAATGAAAAGTAAATATTTTTAAAAGTTATAATAGCAACCCCATCTCTCCTAAGATTAAGAAAGGTAATGAAGCTTAACTGTTCACCTCATTTCTTAGCTGAATGTGCTGCCCTTATCTTGTTTTACAAAATAAAAAAGACAACTCTTCAGGATCAAGAAAAAGTCCATCTTCAAGCTAGTCTCAGCCAGTATGTTTAATGTTTCATGCGGGTTGGAAGTACCTCAAAGCCTTGCTGAATCTTTTATACACATACCCAATTTACCCTATATACAAGTTCTCCTTCAGTTTTCTCTTCAGAGCTTGAAAAGGCATCTAGTGCATGCAAAACTAATAGTACCACTTGGTTCATATTTACTGGAAACTGTCTGCACTGGAATTCTAACTTGTGAACGCCTGAGGTAACTGTGCAAGTACAATATTTGCATTTGCCTAAGGAAATGAACTAAAAATACAATATCTACTGCTCCATATATCAGCTCATAGTTTAATTCCAATATGCTGCACATTACATCAATAATACCACCATTATTTGTATAGCACCAATCCAGTGACCTCAGAGGATGAGGGGAACACTACCATATTTTAATTCTCAAATCATCCCCCCAGAGGAGTGCAAGTGTTGGGAGAAACGACACTTAAACAACGCGATTCCAAATATGGGAGCATTTCATGTGTTTAGACCCAACATAGTGAAGAGCTAGTATTTTGCTCTCAGTGGCAAACTCTAGGCAAATTCTAGCACTTTAGTTTCTTCCTCTCTTTAAAAAACAAGATGGAATTAAAATTAGACTGGCACCCAAATGTCCCAGTATCCCAGTACATTTTTTCTGTGTACTAGGATCTTTTGAAAATTATTATTTAACTGTACAACACGATAGTAAGTTTAGGCTGAGGGGATGGGTTATAGAGTAGGAAAAGATCTGAATGCCATGGTGCCAACCTCTTACCTTACTGAAATATCTCCTCTCCCAGCTCACCCAGGAACAGTATTGTCCAGAATCGAAGACTTCAGTGCCTTCTGAGGAACACTGTCCCATTTTTTAACAGGACCAAATTCTGGGGAAGATTCACTCCAAATTGACCACCCATGTGTATGTGCCCAGAGAAAACTGAAGGCTTCTTTCTAATGGTTCTCAAATGATTCTCTTCCAGATGTGAAATTCTGTGACTCTTAGTACATTTCTGATTTGGATACCAAAAGGCAGTGCTAGAGTTTCTAAAGAGTTAATGCAAATACTAGAGCTGCCTAATTTTCTGCAAGGAGCAAGGCCAGCTCTGGTTAGTTACCTCTTACCCTTTCCTCACAGGATTCAGGGACTAAGTGCCTGTCGCATCCTCTACACAAGCAATCTTAAAAGTAATTAGAGACTATTATCATGTCACTTCATGCACTTTCTTCATTGGACTTAGCTCTTTTTCTCATAAATCACAGGCATTCCCTAAAGCCCCAGCTCCATTGGTTTAGCTTACTTATTTGCTCAAGGTGCTCACATTCTTCTTAAACTCAGAAGCTGAGGTTAGCTCTGCCATCAGTGGCCAAAAGAAATGCAATGCTTCTTTGAAATATCACGGAATGTTTCCTCACCTTGAACCATATCAACACACACCAATCCCCACCCTGACTCTCATATAACAAACCCCATTCAGAATTAACCAACTGTTCAAGTCCAGCACAAATGTCACCTCCTCCATTAAGCCTTCGCTGATTTCTCCATTCAAGTTCTTTTCTGTTTTCACTGCATTCTCATAGCAGATATATGTGTCATCCTTTTGGCATTATCACTTTCTACCTTGTAACTGCATCTAGACCTATTTATGTGTAAGTTCCCTGCTGATGGAAACTGTGACTGATTTCTATGACCCCCCACCATCCCCACAGCAGTTTCTCAGATATACTTGGCCATCAACCAGAAAAAGAAATGCATTTTACAGAGATCCAACACAACCTAAGTACATGTGATTGTGCACCCACCCACCCCTCCCCCCCACACACAACTGAAAAGTTTTCCCAAACAACACTGACCCTCACTACATGTGACATGTTTATTTTTGCTGGGCATATCACAACCCACTAATTTGATTTTTACCTACTAATTGGCTGTAAACCACTTTGGTAACGTAGTACGTAGTACAGGGTTTCTTACGTAGTGTCAAACAATGCCAAACGAATGCATGAGTCAGCTAACAAAGACAGATTTACATTTTCACAACCGTATTTGTCAACTATACTTCTCTTTGTTCCCTTAATAAAAAGATTCCCTGCAAAATGATGGACAAAACTAATATCCTTTTTACAGGTCAAGAACTGAGAGCTGGTTTTACCGTTTACCAGAGCAGGTCACATTCATTTTTTTGCCCTGAAAAGTTTATCAACATTGCCGTTCTCCTCCTTAAGTCATTATATTATGATAAAGAGATCACTTTAAGCATCATATTTAAATCAAGTACACATATCTACTGTTTTCAACCTTAACCTGTCTTACATAGAACAGGTGAT
Source organism: Hyperoodon ampullatus (assembly GCF_949752795.1). NCBI lineage: Eukaryota > Metazoa > Chordata > Mammalia > Artiodactyla > Ziphiidae > Hyperoodon > Hyperoodon ampullatus. The sequence continues at coordinate 42,497,247 of NC_136918.1, forward strand.
GGATAAAATTCCACTGAATTAAATCTCATACATGATATCAATGACTTCACCAATCAAGGGAAGCAAGGATTTGAGCACTCTTCCTCTGAGGGTGTTTTATTTATTCCAAACATTAATTGAACCCTATTATCAGGAACACATAAAACCTCGTCTTCAGCTTCAAGGAAATCACACTCTCCTGAGTGTGTGGAGATTCCATTTTACATAAACTATATAAAAGAATCTTTCTAGGAAGACAAGGCCAAGAATATCAGGTTAGTACCTCCCTTCCCCCGCCTTGTCTGTGCTTATCATGGTAACACTTTGCTCACACCCAAATTTTATTATTAATGATGATCTTGAGATTTCATCAGGCTCTCACCTAAAAATTTCGTTATATAAGCCACCATAAAACCACCCAGCTTAATGAAGTAACACCTATATTATCTATTAAACCGTCTTCTACTCTAATTGTCTCGCCCTAGAACTATGATTCTATTCTAGCTCAGCTCTTATAAAGACAAACATAAAAACAAGGTATTAACAATCTGTGTCATCTCCCTTATATAAAGGCTACTTCTCCAAATGTTCAAGACTAAGAGAAGTTGTTTTTCCAATAACATATTGTGAATACCTTCTAGAACATAAGACAAATAGTTAGCTTATCCTTGTGTATAATGCCTAAAAATTGAAGTTGTTTGCAAATCATATAAATAAAGATTTTATGGCTGAATTATTTGCAGGTAGGAAAGTTTTACTAGTTTATCATAAATTATAAATTTCAAATTCCACAGCTGAGAAATCTTTGAAAATGTTAAAGTCTTGAAACACAAATCAAAGAGATATGTTAGTTTTCCACTGGGATAAGTTACTGAGAAATATCATTGCCCACAATTCTCAAACATTATTAACTGAGAATGTCAGTGGCTTTAGGCTTCTATTTTGAGCCCCTGCTCTCCTGTAGCTTTGCAGGGCAATTAAGAGCATAGGCTGTGGAGCCAGACTCCTGGGTTGGTGTTCTGGCTGTCATGTGCTGGCTACATAACCTTAGACAAGTTACCTAACCTCTCTCTGCCTCACATCCTCATATGTAAAGTGGGAACAGTAAGATCAGTTGCCTTAAAGAATTTCTATGCTGATTAAATTAAATAAACATTGAAATATGGAGCACAGTGGCTGGAATACACTAAGCACTCAAAAACAGGTAGACATTACTCCAGTACCCTGCTCTCAACTGTATTACAAAAAGGTAGGACTATACAAAAAGGAAAGAATGGGGTATGGTGGAAAGAATTTTTCATTAAAATGTGAAATTAGAGGGACTTACCTGGTGGCACAGTTGTAAAGAATCCGCCTGCCAATGCAGGGGACATGGGTTCAAGCCCTGGTCCGGTAATATAGGACATGCCACAGAGCAACTAAGCCCGTGCGCTACAACTACTGAGCCAGCGCTCTAGAACCCGAGAGCCATAACTACTGAGCCCACGTGCCACAACTACTGAAACCCGCACACCTAGAGCCCATGCTCTGCACAAAGAGAAGCCACCGCGCTGAGAAGCCCACACACCGCAACGAAGAGTAGGCCCAGCTCACCGCAACTAGAGAAAGCCCACGAGTAGCAACAAAGACCCAATGCAGCCAAAAATAAAATAACTAAATAAATTTGTTACAAAAGAAAAAAAATGTGAATTAGAACCTCTACAGTTCTACCTGCTCTATTTGTGACCTGGAGTTATTTAAACTGAGTCCTGTCTCCTCATCTGTGAAATGCTAAGAAATAAAACAGAAGTACCCGAAAATGTAGCAGAAACTCAAAGGAAATGAAAATAACTCTTAGCTAAGAAATCAGAGGAGGCTTCATAGAGAACGTACTATCTTGATATAGATTGTAGAATAGACACGTGGAAGTAGAAACATTGAAAAGTGTGTTCTAGACTCGAGGAAGGAAAGCATGGCATGTTTTCAGAGAATAGCACATGGTCCAATCTGGCCAGCACAAAGAGTGTAAAGGGAAGCAGCTGGAGTTGAGGTTAAACAGGCAGATTCCATGGGCAAGGGATCATAGGTTCCTGGTTGGATTGGGACTTATGCCCATAGACATGTGAATACAATAAAGGTTGCAATAGGCCATTAACAGGATCGGGTCAATAGTTTAGAAGAAACAGTGCAAGGTGCAGAGTGATTGGAGGCCCAGGGCCTGGAGATAAGGAGTTCCAGAATCTATACAGGGTCTAAACAAAGCTACTGCCAAAGAATGGAGGGGTGTGATGCCATGGAATGGCAGAGAGGATGGGGATGTAGAACAAGTTGATCTCAACACCTGAGGAAGAAAGAAGCAAAAAAGAAAAATGACATAGCTGTGCAGTGTCATACACAGATGCCTGCGGAGGAGGAGATTTAAAAGCGATGAAACCAAAGAAGCCACAAGAGGTGGTCCACCTAAAGAGAAATCTTAAACAACCAACCACAGTCTCTTTCCTGTGTGCCACTGGACACAACTGAGAACCACATTCATGTACAGTATGTGAGCTACCTTAACGTAGAAGTGAGTTTGAACCTAAAGATCTAGGATCAAGAAAAGAACTGGGATTGGGGGAATGCTTGGAGAACAGAGATGTAGGAGCTATAACGAATGAATAAGATGTGACAAAACAGGGTTTTTTCATAGGACACAAACTAACTCCATCAAATAGACAAGATAAGGCAAAACCAGGCTATGGTCTCTCTCCCATGAAATGGACCATTTGCATTATGTATTATGCCTACTTCATCCCTTAGAAAATGAAGCAAGGGCCAATAACAAAATCTCCCCTCAACATCAGCCATTTTCCACTCACAAACACTGATGGTCAGGGGCAAAAGTGGTAGGTGGAAAACATTAAACTATAAGGTCGGGAAGTCAGGAGTGGGTAGAAACTGTTCAAAAACATATGTTTTTGTTGTTTTCCCTTTACATCACGTGTCAGTTAAAGGAAAAGGAGACTTCTGCACCCCTGGACAAAAAAATAAACTTAAAGAACTGTTAAGCATTTTGCATGACAATACTGACTGAGCAGACAAGAGCCTGACTTTGTTCCATAGCAAGTGCAGTCTTCCTGGGGACAAGAAGAAACAAGAGGTGTGGAGATCAGTCAGCTAAACAGCAGACTCAGAGCCCAAAAGCTATCTATTTTTATAGCAGCTCCACACAAACAAACTATGTGCCCTTTAACAACACATACTTTTGATATATTGCTGGGCTTATGGCAAAAGAAGAAAAATAAGAAGTGATATTTGCTGATAATAGCAAGGAAACTTAACAATGGAATGCACCTCCTCGTGATAGTAAGATTTCAAATCCTACAGGCCCCTGATGAAGAGGGTCTCAGACAAACTGTACCATCTTCTGATAAAGGTAAACAGAAGGTTAAAAGAGACCTGAAACCCAATCATTAAAAAACAAACAAAAGATCACTGGAACATGGGCTGCTTGAATTAGAGAAAAATCAAGGGAGATAAGTGCAGGAAAGAACCCCTTGCCTGCCTTCCCAAGTTCATCTCACTCACTCCTCAGTGCTATGTCTTGTTCACTGCCATATTCTGGACTATAGTAAGCACTCAACAAAAGTGTGTTAAATAAATGAATAAAAGCCTTCAAAACAACACTCATTTTTCCCTTCATTGAAGATACCAGATTCCCTCTTGCCTCTGGGTCCCTGCACAGGTTATTCTTTCTGTCTGAATATTCTTCCTCAGCACTTCACCTTATCCTATAACTTTCCTGACGTACAGCATCCCCACACACTTGCATCACATAAATATAAGTACGTCAACTACCCCCATTATATACCAGAACTGCTTCTGCTTCCTCTTCATAGCACTGGTCATGGTTCATGTTGACATGAGTGCTTGATTAACAGCTATCCCCCCAACTAAACTACAGGTTCCAAGAAATCAAAGGTCATATCTATTTTGCCCCCAATTGTGTTCCCAAGTACCTGAAAAAGTTCCTAAGATGTGGTTGTCACTCAATAAATTTTGGAAAAAATAGAGGAATGAAATGAAATAAGGACCCCTCAGTAACATCAGTAGAACAGTTTGCCTTGATAACACCACTTCCTCAGAGAATCTGTTCCTATCCACGAACCCTGCTGGCAATTTGCCTCTCATGACCACAGTCCTAGAGATCTATTTGACCAGAAATGGACACCTTGCCACTGTGAAACAAACCTGTCACCCTGGTAGTTTTGAGAGAACAAGTCTGTTTATTATGTGTAGAACAGAAGCAGAAACTAGAAGCTACCACTCTACACCCATCATATTAGTAAAAAGTACAAAGTCACATGATACCGTGTGTTGGAGACAACAAGAATTCTAATGTTTTACTGGGGGAAATGGACCCCGGGGCAGCCTGCAAGTAAAAAAATTTGGCAGAACCTAGTGAAATTGAGTATGAAAACGTACTGGGACCAAGCATTCTACTCCTAGCCACAAAGCTGAGCTAAGTTCTGCCAATCCTTGAGAACACTTGTACAAAGATGTTCAACACAGGTCACAGGTCTGTGGGAGCAGGGAATCGGAGGCAGCTTTGAGGTATATGAAAGGACAATATCTGAGGAAAATGAATCCATGAAATGCAGTAGATACAGTGTCAGAAGCAGTAAACCTCCTTGAGGGGCAGCAGTGTAAATATATCTTTAAAAGACAACGCTGATCATATAGTCAAATGCAAATTAATATAATTGTTTAACCTATTAGTAATAGTGGAGCAGTAGTTCCCATTCTGGGGGTAAGACTGTATATCAGAGATCCTGCAAGGGTCCTAACGCTCACTGAGCGTTATTTGTGTATATGATTAAATATACCTCACACAAGCTTCCCAGTTTTGAAGTGTAGGCAATTTTTTCTCATCTGTTAAAAAAATTAATACCAATATTTTAGCGGTATTCAAAGTGAACAATCTAACCCATACGAATAATGTCTGATAAAACCTAAACACTCTATGAATGTTATCTATGTATTACAATTAAAAAATACTACTTAATTTGGGGAGCACAAAAAGACTATACTGAGCCACAATAACAGCAAAAAAAGATAAGAAATAGCACTGGGGCTACAGCACAGTACCATGATCTATGGGCACAAGAGCAAACTAGCCAAGAGGGAGATGTGCAAAGTCAGACTATGTGGGGTTTGAATCCTGGCCCTGCTACTAGCTTGCCATCCATGTGACCTTGGGAAAGGTACCTTCTCTGTGCCGTTTTCTAACCTATAAAACAGATAAGATAATAGTCCCTGCATCAGAGTTTATTGTGAGAATTACTGAAGTTAACACAAGTAAAGGACTTGGAACTGAGCTTAGCAAGTGGGAAACAGATGATAAACATTAGGCATTATTATTAGGTAAATTAAAGTGCTATATATTTGTAAAGATTCATGCATATATAAGGACTATTCCAAACACATTAAAGCAGGAATCTATGGGGTGGAAGGGAAATGGCAATAAGGATGAAGGATGAGGCAAAGAAAAATTAAAAAAAAAAAAAGACAAAAATAAGAAAGAGGCTCTTCAAGAACCAACTGTGGAAATTTACCATCCTTGGAGTCATACAGTTAACTCAGTCTAAAGGAGGAAAGAGCAGAGATGTACATGGACTCGTGGGATGGAGGGGCAATAGAGTGAAAGTCTTGAAACTCTAGTTTCCGAGGACCCCAGAGCTACTGAGGGTCCCACCTTCATGGCTTTTGACCTCTCTTGAATTTTCTAACATACAGCAAACCAACCTTCACTTGGCTTGTATGAGTTGGTTTCTGTTTCTTGCTACCTTAAAGCATTTAACTAAGAAAGGCCCTCAAGTGGAAAAGAGATCAGACTTGCTCTGTGTTACCTCAGAAGGTGAAAGACTTGAGAAGACAGAATCCAGTATAAGAGACATATTTCCGGCATATGATTCACCCAACAAATAAACAGGCTCCAGGGAGTCATGAATCACTTATCACCTTGGATGTGCAAGCAGAGTCTATGCAAACATTAATCCAGGATGCAAGTCCTGGATGGGAGGCTGAACTAGTTAACGTCCAAGGTTTTTCAGGAATGCATGATTCTAGGACTCACTAAGATCTTTTTGAGCAGAAAAAGCCTCAGGTATACTAAGGAATAGTGCAAAATGCATCTGTGATACAAATGTTGGAGGAGATTTTGTTGCCTTACAGGCACTGCGCCTGTTTCCTCCCGCTGGCATCATGTGCCATGCATGTTTCACAGGTGAGACTTGTCCATGGTCTGCCACCTAAACCCCAGTGAACGTCCTAAGCAAGACTGACAGAAATCACCCTTGTGATTTGGCCACACACTTAGTCCTGTCTCCATTGCTGCAGCAAATCTTAGACAGACCTGCCTTACTTCCAAATCAATTAACACTTATTCAGTATCTATCCTGTGTCAGCTTTCACGTGTGTCATCTTGAGGAAACTGCCTAAAACCCAGGAAGAAGGGAAAATTTTCTCCATTATAAAGACAGGGGGAAAGACAGCTCAAAAGAAACAGAGTTTTCCCAAGTTCCCAGACCACACAAAGCCAGAATCAGAACTTGAACCCAAGATATTTGTCAACAAATATGACATCTTTACAATATACCACAAATACCTCTTAGGAACACATCCCACATTTTGAAGTATCAAGCCCTAAAGCTAAACCCTATGATCCCCTCCTTGGGAATCTATACACACCCACTTATCCAGATTCCCCTTAACATCCTGAGTCAACCACCTGCAAACGCTCCCTGTTGATAATGTTGATGAGTTGGAGCACTGAACACTCACCCTCCTGTCTACTCTCCTGTGTGATGGAAGCTCGGGAATTCTCCCCACCACCCAGGCGCAGAGGAGACAACCTGGCCCTCACCAAATGAGAGTCAATGGCAGTAAATGCAGTGGAAACAGTGCCTACTGTAGATCAGGAGACAGATGTTCTTGTCCCTATTCCACGGTCATACTGCTATGGGAGCCCGGGCAAGTCACCTTTCTCCTTGTAAAATCAGGTGGTGAGATGAACTCAGTGATTCTCAAACCAAGTTTCCCAGAACCATATTAGAAACTTGGATAAAGTACTGATGCACAAGCCCACTGCAGAACAGTTAAATCAGAATCTCTGGTGGGGAAAGCCCTGGTACTTGTAGTTCATAAAAGCTCTGTTCCTGATTCTGAGGTAAAGGCAGGGTTGACAGCCCAGATGATCTTCCAGGTTTTTCCTCAAGACTTTCTAAGGTTCTTGACCCAAAAGAATCAAAGAGTTAGACCCCTCAGACCGCAAAGGCACTTCAGGCTTTCTGAAGCTTCCATGCTTTCACGCCTCAGAAAGCCTCTGTAAGGCCAACAGCCGAAGGAGAGACACCTTCTTGTCCTCCAATAGTCATGTGGTCACCAGCATCTGCAGTTTAGAAACAACTGTGAAAACAGCAGCTCAGCAGTTCTACGGCAAATAGGACATGTCTAGAAAGCTTAGAAATGAGAATTAGGGCTAAAAGGGGCACAGAGGAAATGTAAAAATGAGAAATATAAATTGTCCAATCCTACTCTGGACAACTCTACCTCACTGTCATTTTGAAAACATAAATGTTAGCAAGCAAAGGTTTTTGAAGAAGGAGAAGGCAAGCTGGGACTTGGAGATGACACGGAATGCAAGGCACCAAGAAAGGCTGACAAGTTTTGGAATAAGCTCAGTATTTTCATCAGTCAGTAAAAAATTAGGAAAGCTCAGGGAAATGAGGTTAGAAAAGCAGAGTGGGGCTAGATTATTAAAAAAACAAATAACAAACAACGAAAAAAGAAAGAAAAAGAAAACCCACAGAAAATTTCAGACACACTATAAAAGCAGTCACCTTAGGAGTGACTAAGGCAGAGAAGTTTCATGGCATTCACGGTAACCAACAGGTCACAAAGACGCTTTTACAAAGAAAGAGCTGAAATGATCTATGGTCCATTTCATGAAGTGTTGGCCCTGATAGCCCACTGGCACAGAGCCTGGAGAGTGGCAGAAAGAGACACATTTCAGAAAAACTAAAAGCCAAACACCACCTGCTACTTTCACTTGTTCATAAAGGCCAGGTGAGATTTGAGTAGCAGAAGGAAGCCAAACCTTCAGGCTCACTTCAAGTGATGAGATGATCCTGGTGTGCTTACTAAAGAGAGCTGATTCTAGTCATTTCAGTGGTGCCCCACAAGCCTTTTTTTTTTTTTTTTTGCGTTACGGGGGCCTCTCACTGTTGTGGCCTCTCCCATTGCAGAGCACAGGCTCCGGACGCGCAGGCTCAGCGGCCATGGCTCACGGGCCCAGCCGCTCCGCGGCATGTGGTATCTTCCCAGACCGGGGCACGAACCCGCGTCCCCTGCATCGGCAGGCGGACTCGCAACCACTGCGCCACCAGGGAAGCCCCCCCACAAGCCTTTTTAAGGTAAGTATTGTGGACAGGACTCTCCTGAGATTATTAAGCACAAAACACACATGCAAGACCACTGCCTTGGAGCAGAGTATGAGAAAGTTGTTTTTACTGAAAACTGAAAGCATTAGGTGCAAAAGTGGTAGACAACTCCACCCCCCATGAGATGGGACATGGAAGGACCAAACGAAATCATTCATCATAAGAAGAGAGGCCTTTAAGGATGATGGGACTGATGGCAAATCATTACATCTGTTCTGTATCACAAATGACTGGGGAATTCTTTATCTTCTTACACTGATGTATAACACACTGATACGTGTGTGTGTGAGAAAGATTTTCACCACCTGAGCCATTATACACTTATTTCTAAAGAGTCTATCCTCCCCCTTTTTACAGCATAAAATCCAGGAGGGCAAGGACTTTGGTCATTGCTTATTCCCAGTCCTAAAACAGCACCTGGCACATTTGAGTTCTCGATGCTCGACAAAATGAATGAATGAACAAATGAGTGAAGTAGTGTCTTTTGTCTTCTATATAATGAATTTATGCTTGCATCTTTTCCTTCACAACATCCTGAGAACCATCTCATTCAGGTATAACAGATATGTTTTCCTAGTTAATATGTAATCAGAGAAGCGGACATCAACCTTTTGATTTCAAGTTTAGTATTGAGATGCACAGCTAAAGTGATAAGACAATTTCGTCCATAATTGTGTCTTAATGTCTCAAAATGTACCTCTATTCCACTTTCTTTTCAAAATATACATGCAGAGATACAAACTCAAACACACATAGATACAAATGGACTATCTGTATTATTTGAAGAAGAAAACAGCCCAACCGTATCAATGCTGTAGAGGCTGAAAATATGTCATCCCTGTAGTTTAAAAGATTGAAATCTTTCATTGTTCTCTTCAAAAGAAGTGAAAAAATGTCTGAATTTCCAAAGACGAAATTTCCAGGTTGGAACATTTTAATGAAGAGAGGAAAAACACAGATTCTTAACAGGTTTGAGACAGATTTAAAGGCGTATTTGAAAATTAGGCACTGTACATTCTTTATACACATGCTGACAAAATTAAGGGCATACCATCCTTTGCTGAATGAGAGCTTATTAGAAGTGCTGGTGTGAGCCATTTCCTTTTGTTCCCTGGAGAAAAAGCTAAGGCTTGAAAAAATACTTTGTTAATGAATCATCTTAAGCTGGCGAATTTAAGTCAGTAAGACTGATAAATTAAGTTTCTGATGGCAACACGATTCTTTCCTGTCATGCACATGGTAGAGCTATAACAGGAACACTAGTTTCCATCTTAAGGATCTGGGAGGATTGATACAACGCTGAGATTCAGCATTGCTAATTAGGAATGTCAGCAAAAGTTCTGACGCTCTCTGTGTTGCTGAAGTCAAAATAGCAGAGAAAGGTACATAAGGCTCATGCTCCCATCTTCTCCTTAGCCAGGGGGTGAAAAATAACAGCCCCTTCATACTCGTTCAGCACTTGCAATTTACAATTCACTTCTGCACACAACTACCATTTGAACTGTATTGAACGTTCAAAACATACTGTTTATGCCCATTTGATATATCAGGAAACTGAGTTCAGTAGGATAAGTGACCTCTCCCATGTCACAGAGCCTGCAACTGATAAAGCCAGGCCTCAAAGGCAGGCCAGTACTTCATTTCTATATACAAGGCTGCACTGAATTACAGCACCGGCAAGAACTTGCCTTCTACTCTTTTTTTTTTTTTTTTTTTTTTTTACATCTTTATTGGAGTATAATTGCTTTACAATGGTCGCTTTGCTTCCATTACTTTCAAAAATAAACAGGGATTGCCATTTCTGTTGTTGGGACAGTGGTAAATGAATGAACCAGTAAATGGAGCCCAAGTATGGAAATGGCTTCTACATTTAGCAAGCATTATGTGTCCCTTTGTGTATAAGTGCATCGGTCGTAAAAGCATGGAAAGTCAAGTTCAAGTAGTGAAAATCGAGTTCTGAGAGGACAGATCACAAACATGCTTTCATGACTTGTCCATCTGCCTCTATCCTGCCTTTGAAACAGAAAGAAGAAAAAAAAATTGTCTTTCTTAGAATGCTTTTTGCCATCCCCAAAATGGTTTTACAAACAGACACATAAACCCCTGCAATGTGTTGTTAAGTAAGGAGGCCCTGGGAGCCCGGGAGAGCTTCTCATGGTTACTCAGATGCTCTGCTGCTTTGTAAAGCCAGGTGACATCCTCAGGACAAAACACCACAACCTGACATACAACCGTGAAAAACACTAGGCATCTGGGCGGAGCAGTTTCTATTAAAAAAGGGGCTTATATTAAAAAAAAAATGTATTCATAGAGGTTAAGTTTGGGAAACTCTCCACAGTGAAAGTATGAACTGAAGCCATAGCCACAAAACAGTCTAAGCAAGAAAAGCCAAAGAAACCTACTTCAGGAAGCACCTCACTTGGCCTCGTGCTATGAGTGACAGAAAGTGTGGGGCTGCCCAGGCTGCTTACCTGTCACGTTAATATATGAACAATCTAAGTGTCAGATTCTGACAAGAAAGACAGAGGGAGAGAAGAGTAAGGGAGAATGGTGGCATGGATAGTTAAGACAGGGGTTAGAGAAACACAGTAACAGATGGATAAGGAGAAATAATGAACACATTTAACTTTGCAGAGTCACTCTGAGCCCTGACATCAGTGATCACAATTCCCACTCTCTCTCTGTTATGACCCGGTGATTCATCCTCATGATCCATTCGCTAAATATACTGTTCTTTCTAACATTGTTCCCATTCACAAAAAAATCTACTTTCCAAGATCCAGATGAAATACATCTCCAGGAAGCCTTGCCCAATGTCCCTGATCAGAAAAAGTATCTTACCTCTCTCTGCTGTTCGCAATAGGCTTTGCCCAGAGCCCTGCTCGAATTCATTTCACATATTTTAAATGCCTCCCCCCCCAATAAATTATTAGTTTTTGAGGGTGGAAACGATGTCTTGTTTCTCAATACAAACTGCAAAGCATCTATGTCGGTGCTTGGAATAGAGGTTTTTAGTAATATTTTATTAAGTTGAATTCAAATACTTAAAAGGCTCCTTGTAACACTGACATTCTGGACTTAAGAAGTGTGTATCCATCTTGCTTAATCATTTATCCATTCATTCATTCATTCATTAAACAGTTATTTACTAAGCACCTATTGCCTGCCACCCATTGTGCTCAGACCCCTAAGATGCAATGGTGCCCCCTTGGAGTTTACAGTTGAGTCTGGGCAGTGATCAAATAATTATGAAATTAAAACGGTGGTAAGTACTGCAATGGAAAAATTTAGGAGGATTTGTAAAGATCCATTCAGCTCTAACACTGAAACTTACAGGGACTACTTATCAAAACACAGACAGAGGCAACTGTGATAAAAACAAGAAAAGGAGTATGAAAGGCCTTAAATGATGACAAATGCAGCTTCACTTCAGTTTTATTTGTATTAGGAACTTAAGCAACATTACAAAAGAAGAAGTAAATGTTCAACTTCATCCTATATCTGCGCTTCTAAATTGTCTTCTGATATATTCTCATACACAACATGGTGAAAGTCCTGCCTCAGGACTTTGAAAATCTGTTCAGCCCTTGCTCTAGAACACATCAGCTGTTGACTCTGACCTTCCCCATCTGCAAAATGGAGACCATAAATTCTGCTGTGACAACTACACAGGGTTGATGTGTAAGGATTCAATGACAGTGGAGTATAAACACATTTTATAAAGTGCGTATTGTGTGCACACAGAACTGTCAACCCAAAAGTCTGATAT